>NW_028270154.1:50965242-51646030 GCF_037043375.1 Chiloscyllium plagiosum | reverse complement strand
TGACATTAACTATCCATCGTTATATTTTTGGCTCCCAGATATTTCTCTCTTTTCTGTACTTACAGGAATTGATTTTTTTCCTAATATTTGTCGATATTTTTTTGATATTCCTTTTCCAGTAAAGGCATGACATTGGCTTTCTTCCATTCATCTGATGCTTCACCGTCTACTAACTAACGAAATATATATTAGTCAGAATGTGATGGAATACTCTCCACTTTGCCTACATGGATGCAGTTCTATTTCAAGAAGCTTTACACCATCCAGAACACAATAGTCTGCATGTTTGGTACCCCACTTACCTCCTTAAAAAGTAATTTCCTTCACTCCTGATGCAGAGTGACAAAGGTTTATGTCATCTATAAGCTGCACTGCAGTGATATACCAAGGCTTCTTCAACTCCCAAGCCTGAACCTTCACCATCTAGAAGGATAAAGGCAGTAGTTGCATGGAAACACCACAACTTGGAATTCCCCTCCAAGTCTCTCACCATCCTGATTTGGAACAATCTCGCCATTCTTTCACTATTGCTGCACTAAATTCTTGAAACAGCCTTTGTAACTGCACGCTGGGTGTCCTAAGATCTCAAGGTTCAAGAAAGCAACTCACACCTACCTTCTCCAGGCTAATTATTGTTGATCAGTTGGTGTTGTTTTGGCAAGTGACATACACATCCCGGAAATAAATAAAATTAAACTAGCTTTCAAAATCCTTTTTTTAGTCTCCTTGGAATCTTTAAAATACAGAGACAATTATGGCTCTAAGTGTCTAAGAGACCTGGTCCTCTGAATTAAATTAGTTAACAATATTTAAAACAAAAAAAAATTGAATTGTGATTTTAAATCATGTTTTGATATTCTATCTGATTTGTTTCCCTGGTAAATATTGAAGCAAAATATCATATTTATTTCCCTATTGCTTGTGATTTTATCCTGATTGTCCTTCAGTAGCTCAAGTTCCATCCTGACTTTCCTCTTTTTTTCTCATTGCTTCTTAATCATTTAGGGCATAAAGTGTGATAATCCAATGCTAGTTAGAAAGTTGATTTATCTTTGACGAATAATAATGATATGTAATATTTTCTTTTTTAGGGTGTTCTTTCGAACATCTCCTCTATTACAGATCTGGGAGGGTTTGACCCAGTATGGTTGTTCATTGTGGTAGGTGGAGTGATGTTCATTCTTGGATTTGCTGGTTGTATTGGTGCACTCCGTGAAAACACATTCCTTTTGAAGTTTGTAAGTATGTTTACTTTAACACTGGTTAAGTGTGGTTTAAGTTTTAATTAAGTTATAATTAATTTTTTTGACTGTTCTCTCAATTTGTTGTTTTAAAATTATTTTCTCCTTTTTAAACAAATTTAATAGCAACAATTGTTTTCTATCAATGTTAATAATTTAGAAAACAAACCAAATGGGGCATCCTCCAAAATTTTATTGAATGCTTTGTAAACTTTGATTTGGTCAATTCTGAACAGAATAATGTGCGTTAACTTTATAAACATTTTTATAACTGGAAAAGTTAGTTTCTAAGTAATCTCTGAAAAAACAAACTGCTTTTGCCAAGATATGTATGTGTGAATTAACTTATGGTTGTGTATATTGCAATTCATTTCATCAAGGATGCCAGCATGCATCCTTTCAGGTACATCCAATTTCTGTCTGAACATTGAGACGATAAAATCTGAACCAACAGTTTCTATCATGTCTTTAGGCTGCACTGAATGGTAACTCCTTTTCTGATCTTATTCAAAATTTTAATCAAAAGCTACTGACTTGGAGCTACCTTTTGGCTCCTTGCAGAAATCACTGTCAGCTACCTAAATTGATCCTGACAAAAATAAGGTTTTATTAAATACTAATTTAATGATTATTCCTGTAAAGCTGTTCAAAGCACATAAATGATTAAAAATTCTACTGCAGTTCAAACTCCTGTGCAAAGATGATAACGTAGTGGGTTTTGTCACGTGAATAATCAGACTTCTTAGATATTGTATAATGGCTTATTCTGTATATGACTGAGTTTTTAAAATTTTAGTGGGGAAATCAGAAATCACATGAACTTCTTTCTGCACTCCATAGAGACTGATTTTGTTTAAATTAGAAGCTGACACAGCTCAAAAATGTTGAAGGAACTGCTTAGTTTGATAAATTGTGCAAAAGGCAGATGAATGGTTACCAATTTAAGTTATAAATGGTTAGCCTAGTTTTAATTGTCAAATAGTCTTTTAAAATGTTTTTATTTATGATCTAGAAAGAATAATGTTTTGCAAATTTGAGTGGCATTTCACTTTTTTGAAATATTGGATGTCTTGTAGAGACATAGGTCAAATACATCACATGAAAACTGCATGATTATGAGATACAGTTTGCTGTTTATTTCCTGACCTGTCCCTGAAAACATTTGAGGTAACTATTGACAATTTGGAGATAATGGGAATTTGGAAATTGCAGCTCCAAGTCAGTAGCCTCTGATTAAAATTTTGAATAAGATCAGAAAAGAAGTTACTTACTTGCAATAGGTATACCAACCATTCAGTGCAGCCTAAAGACATGAATGAAACTGTTGGTTCAGATTTTATCGTCTCAATGTTCAGACAGGAACTGGATGTACCTAAAAGGATGCATGCCGGCACCCCTTTAAGGCGCCAACTCTGGTAATTGCCCAGGAAGACCCCCGGATCCTGCATGAAAATCTGAGATTCTAGGTTATAGTCAGAGATGAGGGAGCAAGCCAACATTCTTACCTGGGTAGTTGCCCTGAAAGTGTTGGACACATTTAAACAGTCGTACTCCTATGTTGCTAAACATTCCCGACCCTGCCTCTCCACTGACTGAGGAAACCCAATGATCATATGAGTCTCTGATACTCCCTTCATAATCCAGACACACGCCTACTCCTCATGCTTGCACTCACTTGCTCACCCCCCCCCCACCGGCCAATATTTTACCCCAGACAATGTTCTTCACATGCACTCAGATTCATACTAGCAGACTAAAGTTATTTGGGACTTTTCAGACATCAGTAGAATATGGCAGCAAGAGCTGGAAAGGGTGTGTGTGGCATCATAGAATCTCTGGACTGCTTCCTCTGATGTTTATTGTGCTGAAGGAATTTTGCTGAATCTTTCATTGGCCAGGAAAATTGAAGAAATGTATGCGCTAATGTTTCCTGGTTAGTTTTGGAAACACAAGGTCTACTCACTGTGAGATTTAGACCTTATCAGGTTGCCACAGGAAGTGCAGCTCAGTATGTCTTCCATGATTTTACTTTGTCTGAAGTGGTGGCAATGTTGCACTGTTGTCTTCAATAAACCAACAGAATATGTAAAATGTAGAGAACCATTTGGACTTGCGTTGTTTTCAAACAAGGTTGCCAGTTTATTGTTCTGACAAATGTTATAATTGAAACACGAGTTTTATTTTCTTCATAGATATTGCTTGCATCAATGTTCCCAGAGTAGTCTCTTTTAATTTGGCTTCCTTTTTTTTTTTGGGTACCTTTACCATTGTGTATGTTACTTATGGGAGAAATTGTTTGTAACAAACTTTAATCTCTATTTTAAATACTTTCAATTCTCTTGATTTTTCTAATGATTTTTAAATTAGCAGTTGTTGTTTGATATCAATGATTGTATTCCACATTCTTTTGACAATTTACTGCATTATTGCAGATTTGGTGATATTACCTTTATGTAATTTCTAAAGTAGAGTTTGTAGTTAAAAACAGCTGTACGGTGAAGAGGTTAAGGTTACATTTTGAGCCAAGTGCAGGAATCTGAACCGATGGTTGAACTTTGCTGCAATGTGCTGCATTACTGCTTTCAAACAGTTAGTTACATCTCAGTCTGTTGATGCAGTGTTTATCATGCGTGAGGCTATCATAATAAGCAGATAGCTTTTCTATTTTTCATCACTTCGATAAGTTTGTAACTGATTGTTCACAAAATCTAAAACTCATCAGGATGTTTATTCAGTGATATGGCTGCCTAGTACAGCTGGCTTCCAGAGTAATTTGCACACACTTTCTTGCCTTACATTGCTGCCACGGCCAACGTTTGTTATTTATTCCAAATTGCCCTTGAGAAGGTGGCAATGGACTGTCTCCATGAAAGATTAAGAGTTGTTGTGGCTTGGGTACACCTATTGTGCTACTGGAAAGGAATTCCAGGACTTTGACTCTATGACGGCAACGGAACAGATGTATAATTCCAAACCAGGATTGTTGGGTGACTGGAGGGGGTCTTTGAGATGGTGGTGTGTGCTAATATCTGCTGTCCTTGTCCCTCTGGGTGATAGAAGTTGCGGGTTTAAATATGTTGTTTCAAGATCCTTGGTGAATTGCTGCTATCATAGCATCCCTACAGTGTGGAAACAGGCTATTCGGCCCAACAAGTTCACACCGACCCTCCAAAGAACATCCTACCCCTCCCCCTCCATTATGTTTACAAGAATTGAAGAGATGAAACTTGCATTGGTCAGTGACCTAGTTTCTAAAACCCTTTGCAAAAAATCTCCGCACTCTGAGTTAAAACCTGGGAGAGCTCCATAACCTTGGAGGCTATATCAATGCAACTGAATATCTAACTACTGCTTAAATGTTACAAAAGTTTCTATCTTAACAACACTTTCTGATAAGTTTTTCTCAACTCTTTTAGCCTTTTACTCCCTCTTCTTTACCCCTTTTTTGAGGTTGATAGAATTGATATGTTTCACATTACTTAATAAACTGACTGTTTTCTTATTAATGCTCGGCCAATAGGTGGACTCAAGCCAATCTCATTTATTTTCAGACAAAGATGGTCTAGCTTGTCTTGATGTAAAGTTTGTGGAATTATGACTTGTCTATGAAGGTTATACTCATGGAGAGACCTAGTTCTTCATTGTCCAAAACAAACGTAGTTTCTTGATGACCTGTTGGGTGTGTTCAAGTCACTCGCTGGTGATTATTTTTTTGAGCTGGTGGAGTTAGCCATTACCTGACAAGGTTTACTGAATCTTCTCAGTTTGTTGGTAACCAAGCTCTGTGTGATTTGAATCAGTCTGGAATCTGTGTTGCTAACCAAGGGGTGAAAGTTTATTGGGGTAGACAGAAATGTGGAGTTGAGGTTTTAATCCTATCAGTCATGATCTTATTAACTATCAACAGGTTTGAAGTGCCAAATTGCCTATTCCGACTCTTAACTTCAGTTGAGATAGTAGGGTTGCTAATGAAAATCTGATTCCACTGGAGAAGTTGGGGAATGTAGAACGAAAGGGTGCGATCTTAAACCTGTGCCGTTTGAAAAATAAATGGCAAACATTTTTCTTACCAAAGGAACAGTTGAATCTAGAATCACCTTCACCAAAAAGGCTAAGGTACTCATTTGAAACTGTTGGAACAGCGATTTTCATGTTAAGCTTCAGTATAACAGAATATGAAGCAAGGTGGTTAAATAGCATTAAGATGCTCTTCGGTCATGATCTAATTGAATGGTAGAACAGACTTAAAGGGCTTTAATGGTCTAACTGATATTTCTACATTTTAGAGAATTAAAGAATTCAGAGAGGGAGGACAGATTGAAGTTGAATTCGTCAACTTACCGATGAAGTCAGCGAGTGAATTGTTAATTATTGTATTAATACATGGCTACACTTGGATGGCCAAAAATTTAAGACTGGGGGCAGGACATGCACTGGTAACTTGGTTAAAAGCTGTGCAGTGACAAGCTGCACAAAGACTGGTAATTTACCAAAGTGTTGAGAATCCGAATTCAATCATGGAATGGTTTGTGGAACTAGATCACAAGGGAATTTTTAAAAAAGTATTACAAATGCTGAGAAAAGATATATTTCTACTTCTGTTTCAATCTTGATGGTCAATTAGAATTTGTGGGAAGGTAGATCTGTACTTTCAAAACTGAAAAGTAAAAGCTAGTAAAACTTACAGCTTTGTTAATGCAAATAATATGTTGAAAAGATGCGGAAAGGTGGGATGTCAGTTATGGTTATGATTGTTGGATGATCTTATTGAGCACATTTTATTGCAGTGGTCCATCACTTAGAGAATACAAGATGTTCAAGGTACAAATGTGTGAGATAGGGATATCCTTGGAAAAGATAACAAAAATTCAATCAGCGGTGTACAAGCGTTGAGGAAAATCGCATTGCTTACCCTGAATTCAGAAAATAAGCTAGTGTGGGATGTATTTATAAGAGTAAAGATCGCATTCTCAGGTTGAAAAAGATCACATTTTCAAGGAGTAAGTAAATTTAGAATAAGTGAAACAGAAGAGATGACCCAAGTTAGGGCACATGTTGGGTGAGATGGGAAATAAGCAGTGGAACCAGAGACCAAAGTAGTGAACATAGTGGAATGAAATTGCCAGTTGTTGTTTTTGAAAAAGGAACTCTTAATCTCGAAAGCAGTAACAAAAAAAACCTTTCAGAATTTGAAAAAGTAGTGTTACTTTATCTTGATGAATTACTGATTACACCATCAAGATTGGGAAAGGTTCAGTGGGAGGATTGAGAAAAACTTTAAGATATTTAGAAAGAGCAATAGAACAACATGGTATTGGAATGTGAATTTTGATAGGGTTCTGATTACTAGTCATAATGGCTTTAGAAATTACAAGCAGCAATAAGGTTGTCTTGGGTACTGCAGGCTGTTGAAGTTACCAGGTAGAAAGCAGAATTTGATCAGAGACATCTGGGTAGTGGTTAAAATAAACAAAGAACTGCAGGAGCTGGAAATCTGAAACAAAATCAGAAATAGTTGGAGAAACTCAGGTCTGGCACCATCTGTGGAGAAAAAGCAAAGTTCCTGTTTTGAATCCAGTGACCCTTCTTCAGAACTTTGGTGCCATCCAGATCAGAAAGAGGAGAGAGCTGGAACATCGACATGAAAATAAAAATTCAAACGATCAACATATTCTCATCCTAAGCATGAACAGGGAAGTGAGAGTTGATGGACTTTTGATTTTACTTGAGAAAGTTGGAGTGTTCTTCAAGGCAGTCACGATAAGGACATGAAAAAATTTGGAAGAGAAACAGGCTATTCTTTAGTCTCTGCTAGTGTTTATATTTGCATTAATTTGTTCCCATTTTGTTTCCTTATCTCAATTTTTCAGCTTTTTGATTCTTTTCTCTTTTCTGTACTTTGCACCAGGATCAGTTAATCTGTTGCTGAAATCTACATTTGTGACTTCATTATCTCTAGATTCAAATAATCCAATGCAACCTTGGCTAGTCTCTCATTCTACTACCCATAAACCTGAGGTCATCCACAACCCTAACTGCTACAAATTGAGGCAGAGTTATTACCATTTTTTTGAATTAAATTGGCTCCTGGTCAAGCAAAGTCTTGTTTTAAAATTCACATCTTTGTTTTCAGATCTCTCCATTGCTTTGCCTCTCCCTAACTCTTCAATCTCCTCCAACCCTGCAGTCTTCTTATATTCTCTTGTGCCTAATTCTTCATAATTATTCCACCATTAGTGGCTATGCTTTTGAGTTGCTGAGGCTGCAAGCTCTAGAATTCCTTCTTTACACCTCTTCTCACCATTTCATTTTCTCCTTTTTAAGATAATTTCTAAAACATACAGCTTTCTGTTCTTTGACTTATGTGGCTTGGTATTATACTTTATTTCAAAATACCCCCATGAAGCATCTTGAAAAGTTTCAATACATCAAAGAAACATTACAAATATAAGATGTCAAAATTTCCTTTTGCAAATATCTAAGCAATCAATTATACCGTGACAGCAAGTACCAACTCTAACTACTTTGGGTGAAGTTACTTTTTATACCCCTATTTATTAATAAATTGATGGTCCTCTATTTGATATTGGAAAATGTTTCTTAATGTGCTGTATCTCTTGAAATTTTAAAGATGTCTATCAAGTTTCCTCTAAGTTCTGAAACAAAACAAACTGCTGGACAACTTCAACAGGTTTGACAGCTTCTGTGGGCAGAAGGCAGAGTTAACATTTTTTTTCTTCCCACTGATGCTGCCAGACCTGCTGAGTTTCTCCTGCAATTTCTGTTTTTCTTTCGGATCTTCAGCATCTCAGTTACTTCTCCAAGTTCTTTTCTCTTCTACTTTTCTCTCAGTTCTAGTACCATTCCTGATTTCTTTGCACTTTGAATGCTTCTCTTTTTTTTAAACAACATGGAGGCCAGTGCTATGCATAGATGTGGTCTAATCAGAATCCGCTTCATGTTAACATATCCTCTTAACCTCTAGAATTAAATTGCTAACTGCTTCAGCATTTTAATTGCATTGTTGACCCACAGTGCTGCTTTTAACTTTTTTCAGCCATGTCCATAGATCATTTTCCTCTTGTACCTCAGTTACTTATTTACTGAGGCCCGAATGATATTTTTATTTACTTTATTGAAGTGACCATATCTTATTGGATACTAAAGTTCATTTCAGAGCTCATAAAATCGCTACAGTGTGGAAGCAGGCCATTCGGCCCATTTGAGTCCACTCTGACCATCCAAAGAGCATCCCACAGACCCACTCCCCTATCCTATTCCTGTAACCCTGCATTTCTCTTGGCCAGCCCACCTGACCATCACATCTTTCGGAGGGAACCCATGCAGACACTGGGAGCGTGGAGGCTCCATACAGACCATCACCTGAGGGTTGGATCGAACCCAGGTCCTAGAAGTGCCTCACGATCCAGTTTGCAGGATGCATTCGTTAGGGTGAAGAAGGGACATTTTCACAAAAGGATGTAATTAAAATAAACTGAACTTAAGAAATAACAGGAATGATGAAAGAAGAAGAATTTAAGAAGTGAAATTTTTGGTGTCAAACAATTGAAAGATGGAAATTGGCCAAATTGGGGTAGGAGATGCCAAAATCTAATAGAGGTACAGGTTAAAGTAGGGAGAATAAATTTTGGCATTCTAATGGCAGATAAAGTAGTTTTGAAATATTTACCACTGCCATAATAACTTAGTTTTGAAGAGATTAATTTATTTTTGAAGGAGGAAACTGCCACCTTTTCATTGCGCTACCATTCTCCGTAGCTGTCGGTCAATTGGTCTTAGTAACATAAACAGAAATTTCCTATTTTCTTGTAAATAATGAATGCCATTTATCATTTCCTGCTGTTAAAATTGGACTTGTGAAATATGCAGGGTGCTTTCATTAGCAGTGAGTTAAAACTGATTTCAATTCTCTACATGGGAAAATGTCAACGAGACATGCATTTATAAATAAATAAAAGGCATGTTACGTAAAGGTGCGAATATAAAAATAAGTTATGTACTCTTCTTTAACTTATATTTTCAGTTCACTAGATTCCTTTTAAATTAGATTTTGATAACTTCTAAAATTAGCTCTGAATTAATGGGAAATAGGATGAGATGGAACAATAAGTGAGCAAGAACAATTTTGTTAAATTTGTTATTTATCATAATTTGGGGGAGAAATTACACCATGTATATATTTTCTCTTTCAGTTTTACCAGTTTATGTTTTTCGCATTGAAAATGCAGAAATTATAACATTTGAAATTTGTGTGAAAATATTTTGTGCTAACTGGAAAAAAAAATGTCACATTTCTGAATTTACATTATATTTTGTAAGATGAATTCCATTAAAATATTTTTTTTTCAGTTTTCAGTATTTTTGGGTCTAATTTTCTTCTTGGAGTTGACGACGGGAATACTTGCATTTGTCTTCAAGGACTGGATCAAGGACCAGCTCAACTTATTTATCAACAAAAATGTTCAAGCTTATAGAGATGACATAGATCTTCAAAACCTTATTGATTTTGCACAGGAATATGTAAGTAAATATAAATCATCCATGTATTAGGTAAAATTGATAGGTCATTTCATAAACTTTATAAAACGGGCACCTAAAATAGCATGGCAGTAATTTCACTATAATGAAGTATTATTTATATCATAGTGCGTAGATATTTTTAATCAACTTGTCAAGACAAGAATCCAAGCCTTCTAGCTCAAAGGTAGGGGCAACAATGCTCAATACCCTCTTACCACATTTATGCTTACCATGTAGGAATTAGGTTAAAACTGTTTTGACATTTATAGATGCAGCAAATGAAAATAAATATTGGAGAGATGTATCAGTAGAGTTTGCTTTAGCTTGAAATAAAATATTACTTGTCATTTCCCTAATTTGTAATCTTTGTTAAAAGATGCAAATGTCTTTGCATTCATCTGACTTTCCAGTTGAATTTCATCATGGATTTACAAAATAGGTTTAATAAACAATTTGGCTGTGGAAGTACAGCAAACTTGATTTTAACTGGCAAAAATTATATACCTGAAATACCAGTAGTTAACCGTACTATCGAGATTTCCATGATGTCTAAGTAGTCAGTTGAGAACGCGAGTGAGAAGTGGTAAATTTTAGTTAAGACGAAGTTCCATTCTTATTTAACTTATTTATGTGTAAATAAAATAAAACAGAGATGTGTATACCTCCTGCATTACATTTCTAATATGTAATGTGCGTTTTTACTTTGATTATGTGGACCTTTTGATCAACTCTAAGATTTGATTAACTGGCTTGCTCCTGGTCCCACAGGTGCTGGTTAATAAAAGGTTTGCCAAAAAATGTTGATTGATTTGAAATAGGTTGTTTGAATTCATGATAGACAGTCCATAGTCGTGTCGTCCAGTAGCATTTCAGTACTAGCCAAAATTGTAGTGATCAGGTCATCCTAATTACTACATGATGCAAATTGTATACAATATTAATAACTCAAAAGGTTTATTGTTTTGAAAACAATTTTGTGGTTTCAAATGGTCAGCATTTAACACATGTACTTCCTGCCAGAGCTAGCGTCGATTTCGAAGCTCCTTGGATGCTGCCTGAACTGCTGCGCTCTTCCAGCACCACTAATCCAGAATCTGGTTTCCAGCATCTGCAGTCATTGTTTTTACCTAGGAGAACCAGTCAAGGCACCAGGATTGAATAAAATGTATTCAACGATACTGAGGAAAGTGAGAATAGAAGTTAGAGTAACATGCAATAATTTTCCAGGGAATGGGAAACTGTAGCTGAATCATAGAAAAATCATAGAACCCCTACAATGCAGGAAGAGGTCATTCAGCCTATCAGGTCCTGCACCAATTCTACGAAAAGTATCCCACCCAGACCCAGCTACTGACCCTATCCTTGTAATCCTGCATTTTGCCACTGTTAATCCACCTAACCTGCACGTTACTAGTCAATGTGGACTTTTTAGCATGGCTAATCCACTTAACCTGCATATCTTTTATATTATTGGGAGGAAACCGGATCACCCAGTAGAAGTCTATACAGACACTGGGAGAACGAGCTAACTCCACACACTGTTACCCAAGGTTGGAATCGAAGTCATGTCCCTGGCACAGTGAGGCAACTGTGTTAATCACTGAGCCAGCATGCTGCTCTTGTTTAACATTACACTCCTATTCAGGAAAGAGTGTAAGGATAAGCTGCACAAGAACAGACCAGTCCAACTTCACTAATTTGAAAGCTTCCCAAAACTTTCAGGGCAAAATTAATAGTTATATGGACAAAAACAGGTTAATTAAGGAGAGTCTGCATGGATTTCACAAGAGAAAATCATGTTCAAATCACCTACTGGCAAAGGCAGGACTGAGCATTGATCAGGGCAATGCTGTTAATATATACATGAACTTCCAGAAGGTGTTTTGATACAATGCCACAAAACAGGCTTAAGCAAAGTTAGACCTTATGGAATAAAATCATGAGGGACATAGATTAGGTGAATGGCAAAAGTATTTTCCCTAAGGTAGGGGAGTTCAAAACTAAAGTGCATATTTTTATATTGAGAGGAGAAAGATTTAAAAGGGACCTAAGGGGACCAGAGTGTGGTTCAATGTGGGGAATGGACTGCCAGAGGAAGTGGTAGGTACAGGTGCAGTCACGGCACTTAAAAGACATTTTGGACAGGTACATGAACAGGAAAGGTTTAGAGGGATATGGGCTTAATGCAGGCAAGTGGGACTAGTTTAGTTTGGGAAACTTGGTTGGCATGGATGAGTTGGACCGTGCTGTATGACTCTACGACTGTATAAAAGGGATAGTGGCAACATGGATACAGAATTGGCTCAATGATAGAAAAGCGAGGGTAATGGTTAATGGATGTCTCAGGCAATGTTACTTGCAGGGGCCCATAGGTCAGTAATGGGTCTCCTGCCTTTTCTGTTGTGCATAAATAATATAGATTTTGGGGTACAAGCACAGTTTCAACATTTGGGAATAATACAAACATTGAAACCTTGTAAACTGTAGAGGAGGATGTTGTCTTTAAAAGGGCCTAATTTTTTGTTTGGAGTCTGTTGTTACGTGGCAGATGAATTTCATTGAGAAGTAAGAGTTGATACATTTTGGGAGGAAGACTCTTGAGAGACAACATGAAATAAAGTGAACAACTCTAAAGTGTTTGAAGGAGCAGAGGGACTTGGATGTATATGCATATAAGTCAATAAAGGTGGCAGGACAGGTTGAGAGAGCATTTAATACATCAAATGCTTTATCAGTAGGGTGTAGAGTACAAGAGCAAGAAGATTATGTGAACTTGTATAAGATACGAGTCCAGCCTTAGCTGGAACATTAGGCTCCACACTTGAGGAAGATTGCAAACTTATTAGAAGTTTTATGATGAGTTTTAACAACAAAGATACATTGAGAGAGTTCTAACTGTTTTTGTCTTGGGAGAAGTAAAGGCTGATAGAAGATTGGTTTGAAGGATTCAAAATTGAGTGGGCTCTGGACAGATTAATTGGGGAGAAAATTTTCCCACTTATGAAAGGATTAAGAACGACAGCACATGGGTTCAAAATAATTAATATAAGGGAAAATCTTTCCAGAGTTTTGGGACTGGAATGTGATGGACGCAGGCATTCAAAAGAGAATTAGGTTTCATTTCAGATAACAACAATGTGCAGCGTTGCAATGAGAATGTAGGGCAGTGGCACTGTTTAGAGAACTGGCACTGAAAGAGTGAGCCAAAAGGCCTTCCACTGTACTGCAACAATTCTGTGATTCTGTAAACTTCAAAGGGACTTTTCCATCCAACTACTTTGCAAAGCGAGCCTTTTTACAGCCTTGGAATGTGGTGACGCTTAAATTAAAAATTCTGTTTCTGGTAGTGTGCTACGTTTGCTTTAAATACATTTTTCTTCAAGATGAAATTATTTTAACAATCAGAATTTATATGTGGAGTCTTTGACAGGAAAAAGAATTGTGATCTTTGTACA
Organism: Chiloscyllium plagiosum; assembly: GCF_037043375.1. Lineage (NCBI taxonomy): Eukaryota > Metazoa > Chordata > Chondrichthyes > Orectolobiformes > Hemiscylliidae > Chiloscyllium > Chiloscyllium plagiosum. The sequence continues at coordinate 51,632,793 of NW_028270154.1, read as the reverse complement.
TTGACTTCTGTATTCTGAACCTTGCATATGCTCTGTTGCCTGGCATTTCTGAACACAGTTGGGTATTTATTTCACCTTTTGGCTCTTGGCCAACCTTCCTTTTAAGCCATCCTTTCAATCATCTAATTCATCCAATGTATCAATATGAAAGTTGAACCCGCTGGAATGTCACTGCACTGCCCCAGCTTACCATCATTGCACATTTCAACTGTCATTTAGTAGTCCTTCAGATCTGACTGCTGTTCAGGCACCTCAATTATTTTGAGGAAACCATAAGCTACTAGTTAAACATAACCAAATTCTTCAGTTAGCATTCACTATGACACTAGATTCGCCAGTAAGGTTTTGAGAGCAATTAAACGTTCCAAAGACTGTCCTTGGTTTCAGAGCACCCCTTGCTGTGGTTGTCCACATATTTAAATGTAGATAATATTTAAAATCATTAAACGCACCCAAAAAAGAATTTGAATGCTGAAGGCAAAAACTAGTGGACTATTCTTTCTTTCTTTGAACATGTGGCCCATCAGCTTCCAGGCCACTAAAAACTGGAGCATTGAATTATATTGTAATAAATATAGTCACAGTCTAACTGATGTGTGACACTAATTCAACAGAAATGTGGTTGATCCTTTCTTACACAGAAGGATGACTGATAGTGGTCTAGTGAGTGATACTTCTACTCATACCCACATTTGTAACTTCAAGTTAACTCAGTGTTATGTACATTTGAAAATGGCAGTTGCAATTTTCCACATGAGGCAAGTGTTGAGTGTATTGGACAATACAACTCTAGAAGCAGACAGTAGTGAGTATATATTCTTTTTAATTCAAGAAAATAGACATATAAATCACAAAAATATACTGTAGATGTTCTTTTGAGGTTGTTTTAGAAATACATATCGCTGAAGTAAAGTTAAAGGTTTGTTCTGCTTTTGAGCCATGCTATTCATGATCTGGGAATGCATAATATTAGTACTGGCTACACAGAAATAATTGTATTTGCATATATCTAGTTTTAAAAAAAAATTCATGTGAGAGCATGGAGTTCAGTGTGGACTAAAGCGCTGTGATCCTCTGCAGTTTAGCCATCGATGCCCTATCAAAGTATGCCTTTTCAGCTGCCTTCAGACGTGTCTCGTTGCTGCTCATCTTTTTGCCATTTGTTACTGGGAGAACAGAAAATAATTAACTCCCTAGCATGGATTTTAGCAGTTTCCCAGACAATGGATGGGTTACTGACTGAGCCTGAATTAATGTCTAAAAAAGCCCCGAATTCAGAAAGTAATTCAGTAAATTTGTTATCCTGAAGGATGAAGAGATCCAGTCGCCAATGCCTCAGACCTATCATTGTGTCCTTAGTCCTCACCATTAAATACACTGGAGCATGATCAGAAGTAGTGATATTGCCAATTGTACATGACAACACTGAGCCCAAATGCACTGCAGGAGTCAAAAAGAATACAGAAGTCAATGTACAAAGATCACAATTCTTTTTCCTCTCAAAGACAACTATGAGGGAGCTTACCTTTGCAACCAAAGGCTGTTTGAGCATGGGGACAAGCTGGGCAAGTACTTAGCGTATCTTGCCAGGAAAGGGTGTGTTCCCCAAGTCATTATCTCGATCAGGGAAGACACTGGAAATTTAACCCATGATTCTAAAAGGATTAACGTGGCATTTCAGAAGTTTGAAAATTGAGAGGATGGGCGAGTTAGGATGGAGTCTTTTTTTTAAGAGTTTGGGTCTCCTGGGAGTGACCCCTGAGCAAGAGTCGATCCTCAATGCCCTGTAGTTGGTGCGAGGCACCTTCAGAATGGAAAGGCACCTGCTCCTGACGGACCTCCCAGTGAGTTTTGTAAGGAAGTTATACTGTCAGTATGGTTAACGATTCACATAGCCGTGGCTGCCTCGCACCATCTTTGAGAGGCAAACATCTCTCTTATTCTTTAAAAAAAGGGAAGGCCCTGTAGGACTCAGCTTCCTTTGGGGCCCATCCCACTCCTGAATGTCATTTTCAAAATCCCATCTAAGACACTTGCACTTAGATTAGAAACTGTGTTGCCTTCCAACATTGAGGATCAAACGGATTTTATAAAAGGTTGTAGATCATCAAATAATGTCAGGAGGTTGCTTAATATGATCCTGAAAATGCCTTCTCTTGAGGACTAATCTTGATTTCTCTTTAGATGGTCACAGGAGGGCTTTCTCTACTTAGGTATATTCATCACTTTGATTGGCTATTTAAAATCAATTTTGCCCATTTACTTGACAGAATCAAGCAAGACCTTTGAAGATGGGAGGTGCTTCCGATCTCTTGGTTAGGTCAGGTAGCCCTCATTAAAATGAGCATTCTCCCCCCATCTGCTGTGTCCTATGTGAATGCTTCCTCTGCTTTTTACTAAGCAAACATTTAGAAGACTGAACGGCTGCTTCAGTTCCTTCATCTGGTATTGTAAGCGACCCCTTATTAAACTGACTAAACTGCAGCTACCACACACTGTGGGAGGAGTGGATTTTCCAGATATTAAAAACTATCAACTAAGCTCTTTGCTACCTTATGTGAATGACTGGGCCTGGGGTGGGGGGGTATCCTCACTCACTATTGTCGGACATTACAGCATCTCAGGCAAGATGCTCCCTTACTAGCTTGCTGTTCTGGGACAAAATGAAGACCGTTAAGAAATATTGCCATAGCCCCATAATTATTAATACTGTTAAGGTGTGGAGGTCAATACGTCAGAGTGAGGGGAATATTGCCAAAACATCTTTTTTTACGCCCGTAGTTGGTATGCTGGGTTTTCAGCATGGACTCTGAGTTTAAACACTGGGCAGCAAGGGGTGTGCCTTGCCTGGGTGACTTTATGGAGGGGGACATACTGATGTCTTTTGACCGGTTGGCTCAGAAATATGAGTTGTCCAGTAGGGACCTCTTCTGTGTTTTTTTCAAATTAGAAATTTAATACAAAAAAGAGACCACGCTTCTAACTGATCCTTGTAGATCTGAGTGCTGAGAACACGCTTTCTGTCAGCAATATCCCTTACCTGTTGGGAGTGGGTCCCTTGAACTCCGAACGGCTCTGTAAAGTGTGGGCGAGAGAGCTGGACATTGAAATCTCCTCTAAAGTATGGGAGAATATCTGGGAAAATGCAAGAAGGATCTCGAGTTACAACAGGACACGCTCACAGGCTGCAGGCATACTGGAGCGATGTGGTAGGTGAAATAGAATCTTGGAGACAGAGGTGGGGATGGACCCAGTATCTCCTCCTCTTGGTCTTGTTAACCCACTTCCATCAGATGCATACAAAAAAAAGCTTTTCAGTATCCTCACTTCGTGTGTGAGAAAGAATATTCTATTGGAGGTGAGCATGTGAAAACCCCCTGGGGCTGTCGGGCTGGCGTAAGATAGACATGGAGCACACCCCCTTGGACTTTCTTGCAAGAATGTACCATAAAATAGAATTTTTATAAGACGTGGCAGCCCTTTTTGGACTACTTGGGTACAGATTTGTCTGCCATACTAATAAGGGCCTTTATATAACAATGACGATTCTGTTTAATGCGTTTGGTGTACAGAGAGGAGAAACGATGAAAACATGAGTATGTATAAATTTATGCTGTCAATGGTCGAGGGCTACTTCTATGGTTCGTTGAGCTGTATTATTATTATTACTGTCATTTTTTTATAGTTACTAGTTATTATTTAGTTAATTTTGCAATTTGTTGTTTTCTTTGTATTTTGTTTTGTATTTTTGTAATATTCAAAAAATTCTTTAATTTTTAAAAAATCCGTTTTCATCAAATCACTTCCTCCAATGTGTTCTTTCCTGGACTGTATAACTATTCAGTCTTTTTTTATTTACAATTTTTCAGTCTTTTTAATGTGTCACAAAGCTGGTCCTTTTTCTAAAAGCTGTTCCTTTTTCTAAAAACTGTTCCTTCCTCTCAAGCATACTGAGTCCTTGATTTTTTTCAGAGGGGTCAACAGTCCAGGTTCCTAATTGGCTGGATTGGTACAACGATGAAAAGGGGATTGGGAGGCCTTTTTATTTATATGTAAGCAAATGGGTATTCAGGCCAAAGCTTTTAAGTTTTAGAAGTAACCTGTATAGTTAATGTGGGGTATAGCCAGTTCTCTAGCTGTGCAGTTCAGTTCAGCAGTTGTGTGTGAGAAGAAAGGCTGCTAGAGTCAGTCAGTTGAGACTGGAACTTCTCTCTCTCCCCTTTTGCTCTTCTAACTTCGATCTACAAGCCTCTGTTTCAGTTTTACTGTGTTTAAGGGATTTGTTTATTGTTTGTTGTGTATTTTTGGAACAGGATAAATAAATCTTATTGGATAGACTGAGTTCTGTGGGTATTCTGTTCTGTTCTGTTCTATGTGTTTCATTCTGTAATTTTGTGAATAAATTTTTGTCTGTTGTAAAACCTGGTAGTCAACCTAGCTAGCTTACTCTGGATAATTTTCCCTGTACACTTACTGAACCAAATAGCAAAGTTTGGGCTTTTTTAGATTAGATTACTTACAGTGTGGAAACATGCCCTTCGTCCCAACCAGTCCACACTCACCCGCCGAAGCGCGACCCACCCATACCCCTACATTTACCTCTTTTTCCTAACACCATGGGCAATTTAGCATGGCAAATTCATCTGACCTGCACATCTTTTGGACTGTGGGAGGAAACCGGAGCACCCGGAGGAAACCCACGCAGACACGGGGAGAATGTGCAAACTCCACACAGTCAGTCACCTGAGTCGGGAATTGAACCTGGGTCTCTGGTGCTGTGAGGCAGCAGTGCTAACCACTGTGCCACGGTGCCGCCCTGCTTAAGAATGTTTTGAGTGGTCTGGCCTAGTCCATAACAAATGTATAAGGCTGTCATTACTACTTTTTGTTGTCAGCCCCATTTTTGATTTCTGGTTGTGTTCTAAACTACACATCTTGCTCCTCTTCTTTTATCCTCATTTTAATAATAGGCAGATTTTAAAAATGTAAGCCCTGGTCAGGCTGCTGGTTCAAATCTTGAATGCCCTTATGAACTGTTATTTTTGGCTCTCCATTTGTGGACTAAGATAGGAAGTCAAAATTGTTATCTGCTTTTCCATTCAAAAGTCTGTAGTATCTTAGATGGAGAAGCAAAAGCAGTTCTTTCTCTGGCTGTATTGAAGGTGTAAATTAATTTATGCATTGAATGTGATCTGGTTGTTCTAGTGTTGTAATATTAAAAGTTGGCACTGAATAACGTTGGAGCATACTTTTTTAGATCATAGTGTGTTAGTTAACATGTAGTGGTTTTCACTCACCATAAGCATAGAACAATTGTTGGTGTCAAATTTGTGAAACTACAAATGTCCAATTCTTAATCTAATCCTGTCATGCAAATTAAGATTGAGCAGTTGAAGTGCCTGGACCTGTACTCATTTTTAATCCCAAAATTGGGTTTTTTAGTGACATTCACTTCAAGGTACACCATTTCTAAAGTTTTTTTTTGTCTTGTAATGGTTTATTTCTGAAGTAATAGAATCTTCATGCAATGCTTTTTAGTTAAGAATATCATTTAAAAGGTTTTCATGCGATATCTGGCTCATCCAAGTATAGACTTATGCAAACTTTTTGCTCACGAATGCAATGCAAATGAGAATTGAAAAGTATTTTAAGTTATGAATGGTCAGCAACAATACTCCATAAAGAATAATGCAAGTTTGTTGAAAGAAACTTCTAAATGCAACATATTAAATGGTTTGTGGGATTAGATATAAAATGTTTGTTGGTTATGTCAAAGTTCAATAAAGTATGTCTGCCAATTGGAATTGGTATAACCCATGCAGAGAACAATAATTTTTCAACAGAAGTTTGAACTTCCAGTGACCGAGAATCACCCAAGATTTCAAGTTTTAAGACTTTTATTGTAATTCAAAAACTTTTAAAAAAAAGTGACTAGATGCTATATCAATAGACAACTTATGTTCTAAAGTACAAAAAGGTTTAGCATTAATTTCTAAAATGATTGAAATCCCTCTCCATTGTTATACTGTTCCCCTTGTGTCGATGCTACATTCACAAAGAAACAGAAGTGATTCTTAGCTCTTGAAGGCTTGCCACCTTTTGATGTCTCTAACTGAGTAACTGCTAATCCCCTCACTTTTTTATTATGAGGGATTAATGGACAGTCTTTCCCTAACCAAAACTAGATGGTTTCCAGGCTCATTTTAACCATCAAAAACTTGGTTCCTTCAATTTGGGTGTGTAATCACAACCACATTTTGTGTGGTGCAGATTGGGGACTTGCTGCACTCTTGCAAATTTCACACTTGTGAAGTTCAACACATTTTTATGCTCTGATCCCCAGCATCTGCAGTCCTCACTTTTTCTCCAAGTTAGAAATACGCTCAATTTGAGGAAGCAACATTTGAGTGTTTTGTAAGGAAATGTGCTTTTAAATTCAAAAATGTTTGCTTCAATAAGACTGAAGCAGTTTAATGTATGGAATGCAATTTGGTAGCAGTGGTAGTTTATTTTCTGATGAAGTAAACTGATTTAGAATATCATGGTTTAATTTTTGAATAAATATAAAGGATGTTAAGTGTGAGGGATGGAAAATGCTTTGTCTTATTCATAATGTGGAGGTGCTGACATTGGACTGGGATGGACAAAGTTAAAAATCACACAACACTAGGTTATAGACCAACAGGTTTACTTGGAAGTACAAACTATCGAAGCTGATATTGTCTGTCCTTGATTAAACATTTGGTTTCCTTTCCCAAAACAAAACCTCAACGACTATTCTTGTCCTTTTCTGATAACAATTTTGATGAAATTTCATGGTAAATAATTTATACCAGCACAAATGATATAAGCTGCATCAGATTTTTGCTAACTTGCTTTCCTATTAGAAGATGGAGAGAATTGAAATAAATTCCCTCTTCCAACCCTGCAATACTCTGAAAGCAAGTTACAAATTTCTTCTGTCTTAAGCAGGTTTCATATACTTGAGCTTTATTTATTTTTCATTTCTAGCACACTTTAGTATCAACGTATTTCAAGGCTGGCTTCGTAGTCTTATGCTTTAATGGGGCTAATTATTTTATTCTTGTTTTGTCTTTTTAGTGGTTGTGCTGTGGTGCTCGAGGACCCATTGACTGGGACTTAAATATCTACTTTAATTGTACAGATTTCAACCCAAGCAGAGAGCGATGTGGTGTTCCATTTTCTTGCTGTATCAAAGACCCTGCGGTATCAATATTGTATACATTTCTGATAAAATTAACTGTTTGTAGATTATGGCTAAGTTTGTGAAACAACATTGCATCCATGAAATGCAAAACTAACTGGGGTTCAAAGTCTTTACAAGATCCAAATTCTTGAACTTTTTACCATGACAGATGATTGAGCCTCCTTGCATACAAGTAATTTATAATCTTTGTTTAGTGATAAAGCAATGCTGCTGTAGTACACTTTTTAATGACCCTGCATTGAAAGTAATTTAATCTTTGTCTTTCAGTAGGGTAAATAGTCCCATCTCATTAAATTAAGAGTTTGAAATTATTGCCACATACTAAAGTGCAGAAATTTAATTAGATGCTGTGATACTAAATTAGCTTGATTGCACTTCTGAAACATTGCTGTCATTGTGAATTGAAAAACAAACTTCCAGGGTTCAATATAAATTGTAATCTGGAACAAAAAATGAAATTTGAAAATTGGAAGACTTTTAATGATACTAGCGTTCATCATCCAACTTTAAATAGAAGTCTGTACTTCATTTATATTTTTTTTTATTTGTCACCTATGCTGATGCATTGAGAGTTTTACTATGATAAAACCGTATATAGCTATTTCATACTAATACAATTTTTAAAATTTATTTAACCTGTAATGTACAATATTCCTCCTGTGAAGGAATGACATTATAAACTTTACGACTGTTCATCTAAAAGATGGATTATTTTGTAGTGATTATGAGCTGTACAAATAACTTGTCACACTATTGATGCTGATTCTGTAAAAATCTTAGTCAAAACCCTGTGTTCCTCAGTGGAAACTTCAGCTCTGTACGTTTTCTGAATGTACAGCAATTTTGAAAGCTTGCGCATTTAAAGTTAAAGTTACACCAGAATTGGGATTGCAGTCCTGAATCTTGGTGATTTTACGTTGCACTTTGTTTATTTATTTAGACACTTACTTTGGAGATAAATTGGTTTACATCAATTTCCACTTTTTTACACGTTCTGGTCTATTCTAATGAGATTGTCAGAAAATTTTCTTATAATTTGCAAACTAGAAGATCGACATAATCTTCAGCGTAACTTAGTATTTATGTTTAAAGTCACTGTCATCACCTCTTTATGAATAGATTGCATGCAGTAGGTGAGGTTTGGACTACTGTAGCTGTACTGTATGCCCGAAACGTCGACTCTCCTATTCCCTGGATGCTGCCTGACCTGCTGCGCTTTTCCAGCAACACATTTCCAGCTCTGATCTCCAGCATCTGCAGACCTCACTTTCTCCTACTGTAGCTGTGTAATGCAAAAGCCTTGGATGGGAGATCTGAAACAGACACCTTCAAAATCCAGACTGGGATAGAACAAGGCTGTAGGATGGCTCCCATGTTATTTTTAATTTTACTTGATAGTGGCTGTTAATTTTATCAAAGATAACTCCTATCCGGTGTCAGAATTAAACACTGCTTAGATGGAAAATGGATCAACCTCTGTCACCTTATGTAAAAACTAAACTGACCATTATAGATAATCTACGATTAGCAGATGACTACAATGTTACTGTCCACTCTGCAGCAGGTTTGCAAATCATTCTCTAGCTCTTCAGTTCTGTATTCAAAAATGCTCATAGAGATTTAGTCATAGAGATTTAGAGCACAGAAACAAACCCTTCAGTCCAACTTGTCCATGCCGACCAGGTATCCTAAACTAATCTAATCCCACTTGCCAGCACTTGGCCCATATCCTTGTAAACCCTTCCTATTCATATACCCATCCAGATGCATTTTAAATGTGTAATTGAACCACTTCCTCTGGCATACACTTCTGCGTGGAAAAAGTTGCTCCTTGGGTCCCTTTGAAATTTTTCCCGCTCACCCTAAACCTATGCCCTCTAGTTTTGGACTCTGCTACCCCACGTAAAATACCTTGTCTATTTACCCTATCCACACTCCTCATGATATTATAAACCCCTATAAGATCACCCTTCCGCCTCTGACACTCCAGGGGAAACAACCGTGCCTATTCAGCCTCTCCCTATATCTCAAATCTTCCAACCCTGGCAACATCGTCTGAATCTTTTCTGAAGCATCTCAAGTTTCACAACATCCTTTCGATAGCAGGGAGACCAGAATTGCACACAGTATTCCAGAAGTAGCCTAACCAGTGTCTTGTACAGCCGCAACATGACCTCCCAACTCCTATACTCGATGCTCTGATCAACAAAGGAAAGCATACCAAACGCTGCCTTCACTATCCTATCTACCTGCAACTCCACTTTCAAGGAACTATGAACCCACACTCCAAGGTGTCTTTGTTCAGCAATGCTTCCCTAGGACCTATGTGTATAAGTCCTACTCTGATTTGCCTTTCCAGAAGTAGCACCTCCCATTTATCTAAATTAAACTCCACCTGCCATCCCTCTGCCCTTTTGGCCCATCTTATCAAGGTCCCGTTGGTGTCATCTGCAAACTTACTAACTATGCCTCCTTTTAAAAATAATTTCCATATCAATGCATATCTGGTTAACCAAATATCCAAACCTGATGTATTCTGGAAGAAAAGACTCTGAAATATGTTAAGCACATCCTTTTCCTTAGCCATTGCCTCTCAAAGCTACTACTGATGAGGACATTCACCAGTGGATGAGCTGTGTCATCTTAGCCCTCTGCCATCTATAATACAAGTCCTGATGGCCAAACAATAGTTAGCACATTCAAATACAGTGATCCCTGGATTGTGTTTGAGACTCATTAGAGTGCTGGAGAAATTCCATCAGCAGTGCCTCTGTTGCATCCTCTAGGTTCAACTGGAAGACTGTCTTGTGAATACTAGCATTCTTATTGAGACCAGCTCCATAAACATTCAGGCAAACCCCTGCAAATTCAATTTTGATGGAAGGGATACTTTATCCAAATAGCTGAACAGCAATTCCCCTATCCCTGTGTCCTGTTTTTCAACTCTCGAATGGCCAGCATCATAGAGAAAGGCAGAGAAAAGACTTCAGAGACACTTTGATGTTTTCCTTGAATCTTAGCATTGACATTAGTGACTGGGAAGAGCTTGTTACCAGTCATTAAGACTAGTGATAACTGTACATCAAGCCATATTGCACTTTGAGATACAACATTTTATTGTTGAGTCACAGCAGCAGTTGTTACGAAAAGGAAGCTAATGCTTTAGTCTGATTCTACCACCTTTATAGGGCATCCCTATCCCATTTACCAAAATGCTGTGGGTCGAGAATTAGCCAACCCACAACATTGAGTAATCATTATCGCTTTCGTTGAAGCAGAGCGACCATTAGCAGGTACTTTTTAAAAAATATACTATGGTGCTGCCTGAGAGTTCTGCCTTAATCAGCATATTGCTTGGTTCTTAATTAGATGAACAAAACTAAGTAATTTACTGAAATATGCTGTGACAGTGAATCTTTGAATAACACTTTATTTTCTTTAACTTCTGTAGGAAGATGTCATCAACACTCAGTGCGGATATGATGTTCGGTTGAAAATGGTAAGTGTTTGCAATTCAATTCTTGTTGAAGGAAGAGACAGATTACAGTTTGCGCTTGCTTTATTATTGAGGTCAAATGACCAACATTTCTTTCTTTGGGAAACAGATGTTTGCATTGTTATAGTTTCACAGGAAGATTGTGTGCACATTTCATATGTTTTCAGGTTTTATCCTAAAGGTTTTCATTTCCTTTTTCAGTATTGTTTAAAGAGATTAATACTGAATTAGCTGGAAATTTCTATCCTTCTGAGAAAAAAATATGCTTTGTAGTGGAAGAACAACCTACTGCGATACATTTTGTTTACAATGAAATAAAGTTCAATGAATTAATTTGTGTTTTTATATTTTTATGTAATCCTTACTAAAAAGTACTTAAATTGAGGAAAATAGAGTTTTCCTCTAGCTCAGTAAAAAGCTGGGCAGTTTTTGCACAGCATGTTTAATTGAGCATGTGAAGTTAAAATTTCAGAACACGTTGTGCTGCATTAACCCAAAATCTGAAGAACACGCTTTTTAATTAAACTATTTTCCAAGCCAGCATCCTATTGTGTAGCTTAGCAATATGCCAATCTAGCAGTGACTTTAATTGTCATGATATCATAGAATTCCTAGAGTGTGGATGAACTAGGGACAGACAGACAAACAAATACAGGGACAAAACGTTCTCAAATATTTGTAATCAGTAGATAGGAAATGATAATTTTTGTAAAATACAATCACAGTACAAGAATAAATCCATACATTTGTACAAGACATCAGTTGGACTACAATTAGTTAGCCGTTAACAGTTTTGGGAATCCCATTACAAAAAGGTTATTGATGATGTAGAGAACATATAGTCTAACTTGCCTGGGATTATATGAGGTGTGGAAATATAAACATAGAAGAGACTGGAATAAAGGAGAGTATTAATAGGGCTTTAAAACAATGATCGTTTAGCTACTGAATACATAAAGACTACTTTTGGGAAGCCAAATTCTACAAAATTTATGGTTCTAAGTCAAATGTGATATGATGATATAATAATATAACACTTGTATAGTGAATGGAATTTTAAAATAATAGGCTTACTGTTAATAAATTTAAATGAACAAAGGATTTTGGAAATGCCATTTTTTTCTAACCATTAAACAATTATCTATTTAATTGTAATAGCCTGATTAATATTGAGTTGTCACCAATGCTTTTCACGGTTCATTATGAAATTAGTTGACAGTAGAAATTGTTGGTAAAGAGAAAATTCTGGCTTTGTTAGGGCATGCAATTTCCGGATCGTCTTGTACACTTTGGGCTTGCTTCAGAAGTAACTCTCTATCTCAGTCTTATTGCCAGCTTGATTATCAAAATCTTTGAGGATTTTACGAGTGAAAAGCATCTCTTAAATGTTGTACATGTGTCTTGAAAAACTTTTGATCCCAACAGTTCTCTCCCAGTCACCCAACTAATTCTTGTTAATGCAGCCATTTGGTGTTTCCATACCTATATAATTTTTTTCAGAGCAGATTTTCCTCAGTGAAGAAGCACTCATTGCTCAATTGGTTAACTGCAAACCTCTCCAACCACTTTTCAGCCAGTGAATATTCTATTTCTACTCTCATTGACTGACTCTTAATATCTTCACAGAATTGATCACTTTGTTGTCAGAGTAGAGGTCTGGTACAAAAGCAAACTAATCTAATCCACTTTAGTTTACATACATATCCGAATATGGGAGAGCTATTACAGTTCTTCTCAAAACCTTAGCTTATATCCATAAACCTTGCTTCTCGATCATGATGAAAAATATTGACACCTACTTTTAAAATTATTACCATTGACAAAGTTGATTTTTTTTTTGTTGTAGGAAATAGATCAACAAGATTATATTTATACCAAAGGATGTGTTGGGCAGTTTGAGAAATGGTTGCAGGAAAATTTGATAGTAGTTGCTGGAATCTTCATTGCGATTGCTTTACTACAGGTAAGCAATTGTTTTACAGAAAGTACAATACAAAAGTAAGGAAACAAATGTGTTACTTACTTTTCCTGTGAAGAAAACTAGTCTCTCTGCAGGAGACTTCCAGTATTTGCATTTTTTTTCCAGCTGATGTACTGAAATCTGTATGTGGTTATGTCTCAATATAGTAGTCAGCTTGATGCTTGCTTTTGCTGTTTGAATTGGAATAGTGGTTATGGTTATGGTGTTTACTTTGCTTTTTTCAGATATTTGGAATTTGCCTGGCACAGAATCTGGTTACTGACATTAAAGCTGTCAAAGCCAACTGGTGAAATTTTACAAAAAAAATTTAAAACCAAGTAGCAAACTCAAGAGCTGTGGAAAGCACATTTGTAGAAGCACAGTGGATGAAAATCACTGACATAGCTCTGTTCCATCTCTGACGCTGAGACCTGTGGAAGTAAACCATGAGGCCGCTGTACAGCATTAGACTTTTATAATGGCAGCAACGAAAACCTTAAATTTTGTTAATAATGGTTTCAAAGGGATCAATAGCAATTTGTAGTTAATGGATATTTTGAAATGTTACTTGTCTGTATGTATAGACCACCACAAATGTATTATGTTTGTTACTGTTAAAGATAATGTGGTTTTAGATGTTTTCTATGAGGTAGGGTGGGAAACTAAAGGGGGATACAACTGCTGACTCAGTTGTAGGTAACACAATATTTCTGGGCTATTAAATAGTCCAGTCCTGTCTATTTAATGTGAACATTTTGTGAAATATGTCCATTTTAAAAATGCAGTGGCAGAAAAATTAGCCTATGCAGACTTCGAGATTTAGATTCATCATGTCGTGCAGCTAGACAGTACTTATGATGTTTTTCAGACAATGATTTCAAATGAATATTGTTTTAACCTTTTTTTAAAATTGTATCTCTTTGTTACATTATCGAACAGATGAGTAGTGTTTTACCATCCATGCCGTTCGGCAATGAATCAGTTATTGCCTTTTTTTTTTAAACCTAGTGATCACTGACAGGATTCATGTGTTAGAAAGGAGGATTGCAAGAAAGTTAACAGTGTCAGGTGCTTATTAAAATAGATTTATAGATAAATACGTAAGTGTTACTTATTTGTTTCTTTTAAAATTACCACATTGCTTGCACTAAAATGTCCTTTTAAACTGGTGGTGCAAACTTGACTACTCAGGAAATTTACTTTAAATTATTCTACATAGTATTAAATGCTACAATGTTGAATTCAGTCTCCCAAGACTGCAAAGTGAGAACAATACAAACACTTGTATCTCAGCTGCTACTTTTAACCAATCACCTTCTAGGATTTGCATGAATATTTTATGTTTCTGTCACTACAAGCTTCAATTTTAATACAGAAGTCTGAAATTTCCATGAATGGTGTAACTAGTAGGTTACATCAAACTTTACACTTTTTTATGACAATGTTGCTGAAAAGTATTTGGTAATTTCTTCAGAATCATACTAGCGTTCACTGGAAAATAGAAATAATGGTAAACAAACAAAGTCAACATGAACATTAGGTTCAGAGGGAAGTATGTATCTTTGGCGATTTTCCTTTTTATCTTTCTTTATGCATGGTAATTAAAGTTTGTAGCCAACAAACCATTGTTAATGCACATTAGACACATGTTTAAGATGACTTTGTGTTCTGCTGTACTTAAAAAAAAAAAAATTATTAAAAACTACATTTTACAACCTGACCAGTCTTAGTATTAATGTGGAAAATTTTCCTTCTCTGGTCTTTTGCATGGGAATGGATTCCTGTTAATGAACATCAGTTTTACTGAATTGGCTCAAGAAATTAAAGGAAAATTGTGTAAGGTTTGTGGTATTGAGACTGGCTCTAACGTAATGAGGGATATGTAAGGTTCCAAGCAATAGATTGTGATAGGGGATCGTCTTGTCAGAGATATAGGTGTTTCTGTGGCTGATGGTGTGACGTCAGAATGGTGTGTTGCCTCCTTGGTGCCAAGATCAAGAATATCTCAAAGGGGAGAGGAACCAGCAGGAGGTCATTGTACACAATGGAACTAACAACATAGAAAAAGAAAAGGATGAGATTCTGAGGAGAGAATAAAGGAAGTTAGGCAGGAATTTAAAAAGGAGGTTCTCGAGGGTAGTAATATCCTGGAGTTCTCATGGTGCCACAAGTTAGTGTGGGTAGGAGTAGGAGAATAGAGCAGATGAATTCATGGCCGAGGAGTTGGTGCAGAGGAGAAGGGTTCCCGTTTTCGGATGATTGGAATCTCTTCTGGGGTAGAAGTGACCTGTACAAGAAGGACTGATTGCACCTAAATTGGAAGGGGACTAATTATACTAGCAGGGAGATTTGCTAGATTTGCTGAGGAGGATTTAAACTAGCGAGTGGGGAGGGAGGAATGCTAAGCCCAGAGAGAGAGCGAGGAAAGAGATCCGTCTGAGACTAGTACAGTTGGGAAAAGGAGCATGTTGAACAGGGCAGGCATGAACAAAGTGGAGAACAAGGTAGGACTGATAAAGTGCATGTATTTCAACGCAAGAGGCCTAATAGGTAAAGCAGATGAACTCTGCACAGTTAGCAACATGGGACTGAGATATAGTAATTAGAGATGTGACTCAGCAATGGACAGGACTGACAGCTTAATGTTCCAGGATATAGATGCTATAGGAAGGATAGAAAAGGAGCAAGAGAGGAGGGGGGAGTGGAGTTTTTGATTAGGGATAACATTACAGCTGTACTTAAGATATTCCTGGGAATATGTCCAGGGAAGTTATTTGTTGGAAGTGAGAAATAAGAAAGGGATGATCACCTTGTTCGGATTATACTGTTGATGTCCACTCCCTGCCCCAGGCAAACAACACCCCAATAGTCAGTAAGAAATTGAGAAACCTATAAGGAGATCTCCGTTATCAGTAAGAATAATAAGTTGGGATTTTAACTTTCCAAACACAGTGCTAATAGTGTTAAGGGCTTGGATGGAGATGAACTTAACTGTACAAGAAAAGTTTCTGATTCAGTATGTGGATGTACATCCCAGAGAAGGTGCAAAACTTGACCTACTCTTAGGGAAATAAGGTAGGACAGGTGCCTGAGGTGTCAGTGGGGAAGCACTTTGGGACCAGTGACCATAATTCTATTAGTTTTAAAATAGTGATGGAAAAGGATAGACCAAATCTAAAAGTTAAGGTTCTAAATTTGAGGTTTTAGGCAAGAACTTTCAAAAATTGATTGGAGGCAGATGTTTGCAGGTAAAGGGGCAGTTGGAAAATGGGAAGACTTCAAAAATGAGATAACGAGAGTCCAAAGCCAGTATGTTCCTGTTAGGGTGAAGGACAAGGCTGGTAAGTGTAGGGAATGCTGGAGGGGTAGAGAAATTGAGGTCTTGATGAATTAAGAAGAAAGTGTCAGATATGGACAGTAACAATAGAGGAAGAGTATAAAGGCAGTGGGAGTATACCTAGAAGGAAAATCAGGAGGGCAAAAAGGGGTCATGAGATGCTTTGGCAAATAGGGTTAAGGAGAATCCAAAGGAATTCTGCACATTGATGAAGGACAAAAGGATAACTAGGGATAGAATAGAGCCCCTCAAAGATCAGCAAGGCCATCTATGTATGGACCGCAACAGATAAGGGAGATACTGAGTATTTTGTATCAGGAGAAGGGTACGGAAGATATAGAATGTGGGGAAATAAATAACAATATCTTGAAAAATGTCCATATTATAGAGGAGGTGGTGCTAGATGATTTAAAATGCAGAAAGGTGGACAAATCCCTGAGACCTCATCAGGTGTACCCTATACTTCTGCAGGATGCTGGGCCCCTTGCTGAGATATTTGTATCATTGATAGTCACAGGTGAGGTGCTTTAAGACTGGAGGTTTGCTAAAGTTGTGCCACTATTTAAGAAAGGTGATAAGCAAAAGCCAGGGACGATACCAGTGAGTCTGACATTGATGATGGGTAGGTTGTTAGAGAGAATTCTGAGGGACAGGATTTACATGTATTTGGAAAGGCAAGGACTGATTTTGAATAGTTAATATGACCTTGTGCGTGGGAAATAGTGTCTCAATTAATTGAGGTTTTTGAAGAAGTAACAAAGAGGATTGATGAGGGCGGAGCATCGGATATTTAAAAGCAGATTAGATTCCCTACAGTGTGGGAAGTTGACCTGTATTGACGTATGTAAGGTGTTGAACAAGGTTCCTCATAATAGACTGGCTAACAAGGTTAGATCATATGGAATATGGAGAGAACTAGCCATTTGGATGCAGAACTCACTCGAAGGTGGAAGACAATGATAGTGGAGGGTTGCTTTTCAGATTGGAAGCCTGTGACCAGTGGTGTGCCACAAGGGTTGGTGCTGGGTCCACTGCTTTTCATCATTTATATAAATGATTTGGATGTAAACATAGGTATGGTTAGTAAGTTTGCAGATGACATCAAATTTGGAGGTGTCATGGATAGCAAAGAAGGCTACAACAGGATATTAATCAGGTGAGAGAAAGTGAGGACTGCAGATCCTGGCGATCAGAGTTGAAAAGTGTGGCACTGGAAAAGACAGCAGGTCAGGTAGCATCTGCAGAGTAGGAGTATTGATGTTTTGGGCTTAAGTCCTTCCTTAGGCATATTGAGGGGGTGGGAGAAGGGGCTTAGAGATAAGTTGGAGGGTGGGGGTGGGGGAGGGAGATAGCTGAGAAGGTGATATGGAGATGGGGGGGCTGGAGCAAATAGGTGAGAAGGATGATGGATAGGTAGGTCAGTTCAAGTGGATAGTGCTGCTATGCAGGGTTGGATCTAGGATGAGGTGGGGGGGAGGGGAGATGAGGAAACTGGGGAAATTGACATTGAGCTGATGGATCGAGGACTGGCAGATGGAGTTTAATTAGATAAATGTGAGGAGCTGCATTTTGGAAAGGCAAATCAGGGGCTTATACTTCATGGTAATATCCTGGGGAGTGTTGCTGAACAAAGAGACCTTGGATTGCAGGTTCATATTTCCTTGAAAGTGGAGTCACAAGTAGATAGGATAATGAAGGGTGTGTTTGATATGCTTGCCTTTGTTGGTCAGAGTTAAAAATAGCACAACAGCAGGTTATAGTCCAACAGGTTTCTTTGGAAGCACTTGCTTTGAGTGCTGCTGTTTCATCAGGTAGTTGTGCATTGCTAGTTTATTGGTCAGTGCATTGAGTGTAGGAATTGGGAGGTCATGTTGTGACTGTACAGGACGTTGGTTAGGCTACTTTTGGAATACAGCATGCAATTCTGGTCTCTCTGTTGTAGGATTTTATGAAACTTAAGGGTTCAGAAAAGATTTACAAGGATGTTACCAGGTTTCGAGGGTTTGATCTATAGTGTGACGCTGAATAGGCAGGAGCTATTTCCCCGGAGCAACAGAGGTTGAGGGGTGACCCGATAGAGATTTATAAAATCATGAGGGGCATGGATAGGGTGAATAGTCAAGATCTTTTCCCTGGGGTAGGGGAGTTCAAAAATAGAGGGCAAAGAGTTCAAGGTGAGAGGGGAAAGGTTTAAAAGGGACCGAAGGGGCAACCTTATCACAGAGGGTCATGTGTGTATGGAATGAGCTGCCAGAGAAGTGGTGGAGACTGATAAAATTACAACATTTTGAAAGCATCTGGATGGGTATGTGAGAAGAAAGAGTTTAGAGGGATTTGGGTCAAATGTTGGGAAATGGAAGATTTATATCAGGTATCTGGTCAGCATGGATGAATTGGACCAAAGGGTCTGTTTCCATGTTGTATATCTCTTTGACTCTTAAAACCTGGTTCAAATCACTTGTATTCTAATTTCTTCAATTGTTTACATTGATGATGATGTGCTATGCTAATGTTTCAGCACAAGTTGACAAGAAATTTTGGACAGAAGTATGTGTTTCATGTTGAACATTTTTGCTTTCACTGTATCCTTCCTATTTTTTTAAGCAAAATGGCTGGTTCAAGCAAATAATGAAAGACCTGCAATGATCTGATTTTTTAAAAAATTAGATTAGATTCCCTACAGTGTCGAAACAGGCCTTTCAGCCCAACAAATCCACACCAACCCTCCGAAGAGTAACCCACCCCATCCCATTTACCTCTGACTAATGCACCTAACACTATGGGCAATTTAGCATAGCCAATTCACCTGACCTGCACATCTTTGTGACTTGTGGGAGGAAACTGGAGCACCTGGAGGAAACCCATACAGACACTGGGAGAATGTGCAAACTCTGCACAGGCAGTCAACCAAGGCTGGAATCGAACCTGGGACCCTAGTGCTGTGAGGCAGTAGTGCCATCCTGTTCTTCATGATGATTGGATGTCTCAAAGTGCTCCACAGGTTTTGAAGTACTTTTTAAAGTGTAGTCACTTTCCTACCTAGGGAAAACAGCTGACAATTTACGCTTAGCAAACTCCCTACAGCAATGTAATAATGTCCATAAATATTATTTTGATTTTTATTGAGTAATAAATAAACACCAGTGGTAACTGTCTTGCTATTCTTCAAGATAGTGCCATGGAAACTTTCATATCTTCATGAGTGCACAGATCTCATATAAAAGTTGGCACCGCCATCAGTCATAGCTCCCTCAGAACTGTATCAGTGTGCCAGCCTTGACTTTTGAGCTCAAGCCCTGTAGCAGGACTTGAAACTGGAACCTTATGATTCAGAGGGGAGTATGCTACCAACTAATGCCAAGCATGTTCATTGAACTAGAATATTAAATTTCCGGCTAAAGAATTACTACAAAACTTTCTTGATTTAGTTTTTAGATATCATGCAAATCCAGTAGAGGAATTAGAAATGCCTGCTTACATGTAAATAAAATCTTCCCAAAACAATCCAAGAAATGAATTTCGCTTTGTGAAATAAGTTCCTATTTTACTGATTGGGGATTTGACTACAATGAGATATGAAAAATAAGCTGCCTTCCCTACAACTCCCATTTTTTTTAAACAAGTTTGATTAATGAAATTCATTACAGCTGCTTCCTTTTAATAACCCACATTCATCTCCTTTTAAAAATATATGTCCTGAACAGTGAGCTCAGTAGAAACTTCTTGCCAACCTGATTCACTTTTTGGCCTGAGTTGGATTGGCTTTTCAAGTACATTTGAAAAATATTTTCATGTTTAAAAAACACTTTTATGCTCTTAAATGTTTAGCTTTTCATTCCAGCAATATCGCAAAATGAATCTGTGATGCTGGTCTTACCATCAGGCCAAATATATTCACATTCGCTATTTGCTGTCACCATCAGTCCTGCTTTTTCTAAGCTCAGATCATATACTTCCACTTTTCAAATCATTATTTGTAGAATGCAATTTGTATAGATATTAATACTTGGAACAGCAGCCTCAGAGTCCCTTAAGAATACAGCAATGCAACAATTGAAAGTGGTGGAAATTGATTCCTGATCACTGTGAAATTACTTTTACTTGAATGTTAATTAAAACTTGAGTGCGGAATTGTTATATTGTTGGTGAACTAGAAATTCAGTCACCCAGGTAATGTCTGAAACCCACCACAGCAGATGGAATTTCAATTCTAGATTTTTATTTAAAATTCATTATAAAAGTTTGTTTTGTTTTAAAGTAAAACAGATCAAAGTCTAATTTTGACCATGAAGTTATTTGTCAACTGTTGTCCTTTTAGGGAGGGAAACTGCTGTCCTTATTGGGTCTGGCCTACGTGTGACTCCAGGCCCACAGTAATGCAGCTGACTTTTAACTGTCCTCTGAAATTACTTATCAGACCATTCAGCTGTATCAACAGCTGGAGAGGAAGGAAACAAATGAAATGGGACTGACCACCTTTCATCGCAACGCAACCACAACAGCAAATGTAGCCTAATCAACCCTGCAAAGTCCTTCTGAGTAACTTCTAGGGCTGGTGGAAGTTGGGAGATATCACAGACAAATAAAGGAACAGACTGACAAGTCATATGTGCGAAATCATACCTTAAGCACTTTGTTTTAGACAACATCACCATCCCTAGCTATGTTCTGTCAGACTCAACACTTAACCTCACCATCGCCAATCTGCCTGCCACAGCTGCATCTGTCAATAATGATTTTGGTAAGAGTGACTACTGCATTGTGCTTGTGGAGATGAAGTCCTATCTTCCTATTAAGAATACCCTCGAATGCAGTTGTTGTGGGTATGTTCGCTGAGCTGGGAACTAAGTTTGCAGATGTTTGGTCCCCTATCTAGGTGACACCCTCAGTGCTATGGAGCCTCCTGTGAAGCACTGCTATATTGTGTTGGTTGGAATATATTTGGTTTCGTTCCAGTTGGTTTGTTGCAGTGGTCGGTATATTGGGTCTATGTCAATGTGTTTATTGATGGAGTCCGTGGATGAGCGCTATGCTTCTAGAAATTCTCTGGTTGTCCTCTGTTTGGATTGTCCTATAAGTTTTGTATTGTGCCAGTTGAATTTGTGGTCCTTGTCTTCTGTGTTTTTAAGGACAACTGGTCGTTGCGTTTGGTGGCTAGTTCATGTTCATGAATGTGGATCACTAGTTGTCTGCCTGTTTGTCCTATATACTGTTTCTTGGAGTCCCTGCATGGAATTTTGTATACCATATTTGTCCTGGGAAATTAACAACCAACTCCCATTCCTAGATGTGATAGTAGAAAGAACACAGAATGGGGAATGCACAAAGTGTATGGAAAAGCCACACACATGGACGTGATCCTGAATTATAACAACCACCACCTGAAACCACACAAGAGAATCTGCATTATGACCCCCATTCAAAAGAGCTACAACACACAGCAGCACGCCCACCCTGTGAAGAGAGGAAGAAGAACACCTCTACAAAGTCTTTGCCAAGAACGGATCTCCCCGCAACTTCATCTGCAGATGTCTGGCAAACAAAGTGACAAGAAAATGCCACATCCCAACACACTAACCACTCTACCTTACATAAAGAAAATCTCGGAACTGACAGCTAGACTCCTCTGACCACTCAGATTCACCAACAGCCATAACCAACAGCCATGCTCAGACATCAACTCACCAGAACAAAAAACAGATACCTATCATGTGCAGGACAAACGTGGTGTACAAACATCCATGCAGAGACTGCACAAAACACTATATAGGATAAACAGGAAGACAACCAACGATCAGCATTCATGAACATCAACTAGCCATGACCAGCTGATCCTAGTAGCTATGCACACAGACGACAAGGACCACAAATTCGACTGGGACAATACAACAATAATAGGGTAAGCCAAACAGAGGACAGCCAGAGAATTTCTAGAAGCTTGGCACTCATCCATTGACTCCATAAATAAATACTTGACCTACAACCAATATACTGACCACTGCAACAAACAACTGGAATCGGCAACCTGAAGCAACAGGAACAAAACCAAATAAGTTCTAACCAACACAGTACAGCAGCTCTTCACAGGATGCTCCATGGCACTGAGGATGTCTCCTAGAAAGAGGACGAAACATCTGCAAACCAACTTCCCAGCTCGGCAAACATACCCACAACAATTGCAACTGCTATCCATGCTACAAATCTTTACACAAACCTTGAATACCCTCCAACATTTTGTGGCACTATCAGTGTACTAAGTGAAACAGATTTAGAGCAGATCTAGCAACTCGAGACTGGTCATCCATGAGGTGTTTTAGGCCATTAACAGCATTAGAATTGTACTCCAACACAATCGGCAACCTAATGCTACCATTACCCTCGAGCCAGGGGATTAGCCCTGGTTCAAAGAAGAGAGTAAGAGGGTGTGCCAAGAGCAGCACACAAGTATTCAAACAATGAGGTGTCAACCTGGCAAAGCTTCAAAACAAGGCTACCTGTGTGTTAAACAGTATAAGTAGCAAGTGATAGACAGAACTAAGCAATTCAACAGCCAATGGATAAGATGTAAGCTCTGCTGGCCTGCCACAACTAGTCATGAATGGCAGTGGATAATTAAACAACATCATCTACTCTTGATCATCAGTAAAATGATGGAAGAAATCATCAAAAGTGCTATCTAGCAATTCTTAACAATAATCTTGATGTGGACGTGCTGGTGTTGGACTGGGATGGATAAAGTAAAAATATCACAACACCAGATTATAGTCCAACAGGTTTATTTGGAAAAGCTAGCTTTGAACTAACCTAGATTGCTGTCACACCTTTAGTACATTGTCCGAGCTGAAATGTCACCTTTCTTTTATAAAGCCTTAAGTTGTCTCGAGAATGTAACATAAAAGAGATTCTGGGATTTGCATATCAATGAACCGAAACCTGCAACCTATTCTAAGAGATGAAAGACTTAACAGCAATCTAGGTTTGTTCAATATATTATTTTAATTGCATGACACTGTTATCTTTTGTTATAAGTTCTGTGTCTTATGGTCCTGCTCCACTAGTTACCTGATGAAGGAGCAGTGCTCTGAAAGCTTATACTTCCAGGACTATAACCTAGTGTTGCGTGATTTTTAACAATAACCTTCTTCACTCACACTCAGTTTGGATTCAACCAGGGCCACTCAGCTTCTGACCTCATTACTGCCTTGATCTAAACATGGAGAAAGGAGCTGAATTCCAGAGCTGAAGTGAAGTGAGTAACTGTCCTTGATGTCAAGGCTGCATTTGACCACATGTGGTATCAAGGAGCTCTGGCAAATCTGGAACCAGAGGGAATACTCTCCACTGGCTAGAGTCATACCTGACACAAAAAAAGATGGTTGTGGTGGTTGAGGGACAGTCATCTCTGCTCCAGGATATCTTTGTATGAGTTCCTTAGGGTAGTGTCCTTGGCTCAACAATTTCAGCTGCTTCTTTAGTAACCTACCCTCCAACATAAGGTCAGAAGTGGAGATTTTCACTGATCATTGTACAAAGGCAGCATCATTTGCAATTCCTCTGAAAGTGAAGCAGTTCATGCTAAAATGCTGCAAGACCTGGATATATTCAGGTTTAAGCTGACAAATGTCAAGTAATATTCATGCAACACAAGTGCTAGGCAATGACCATCTCCAACGAAGAATCTGATCACCATCCCTAGATATTCAAAGGTGTTACCATCACTGAATCACCACTATCAACATTTTGGGGGTCACATCATTGACAAAAACCAAACTGGACCAGCCATATAAATATGAAGGATTGAAGTATGAAATATCAACTGAGAACAAGCATGACGATATAGTGAGCCTGGTAAATTGCTGATAATTGGAAATTGAGGGTCCTTTACAAGTGAAATTTTCTTGTATTTCCTGTGTAGGTTAGCTCCTCATGTAGTGGGTGCAACAGCAGTTGCCTCCTTTTGTGGAAGGTTTCTGTTAAACAAGCATAAAGAAGATGACAACAAAATCCACTGAAGCTACAATTTCCTTCAAGGTGACATTAAATAATTATCTGGCGCCATGTGTACATTATTATTAATGTAAGTGTTTTGGAAAATAAAATGGTTTGCTCTCAAAAAAGATTAAAAACTAACTTTCCGGTGAAGATGGGCACAGGGACAATGGTTGTTGTGATGTTGAGAGTCATTGTCCTGTGCTAAAAAATGTGTTGCTGGAAAAGCGCAGCAGGTCAGGCAGCATCCAAGGAGCAGAAGAATCGACATTTCGGGCATAAGCCCTTCTTCCTGAGGGCTTATGATCTCCAGCATCTGCAGTCCTCACTTTCTCCTAGTCATTGTCCTGTGCTAAAAAGGATTCTGCAAGTAATTGATATTGTGTGGATTGCAAGCTCTAAATATAAAATTTATCAACAAAAGCTCAGAGTCAGAGAGTAGTTCTTTATCAGGGGTAGTCCTCATCAGGCAGATCGAAGATGAACTAAAGACGTTGAAGGAAGATCCAGGGAAGTGTTCCCTAACACTTTGGTTGGAGGGCAGGATCCTGCCTTTGCAACTCTACTGAGATCATCAACTGTCTATTCATTCTCTGACAAGAGTGAACCATCCTCAATTGTCACAGGTTGCATAATTTTTTTTTTGACCAGTATATAAATTGCTGCTTAACAGCATAATAATCCATCTGAAAATCCTTATGAATGGCTGAACTGTGTCCACTAGCCCCCAAATCTAACAATGCTCACTTATGTGGTTGAAGATTTTAGGAGAATGGTGTCTATGGAGCAGGTAGGAATGTTGTGGTGAAGGCAGAGTGGTTGAAGGCTGAGCCGGGCAAGTCATGTGCTGCAGCCCCCAGGTAACAACCTGAATTCCTGTTGGGAAACATTGCCATCTAGTTACTTAGGGAAGGAGAGGAAAATGGGTAGTGACACATACAGGTATACCAGGTTTTTGGGCTAATAATGAGATACAAATGCATGGAAATAAGATAATTGCCATTTAATAATGAGATTCTAAAGTCATTGTTTAAAGCTTAAGGGTGAAGTAGTGAAATGTTTTCCAGACACTGAGATTCTTTTCTCATTCATCATTTTTTCACATTGCAGCAGGGGGCAGAAAATTTCATCCATAGTATTCAAGATGTGGCCTCACCAATACCCTATACAACTGAACCAAAGCATCATTACTTTACCCATTCCGTCCCTTTCAAACTAAAGGATAACATTCCATTAACTTAATTATTTGCTGTCTCTGCATATTTTTTTTTCTGAGTCATGCACCAGAACATCTAGATCTTTGTGTATCTTGGAATTCTGCAGCTGTTCTCTGTTTAAGTATTGTTCTATTATTCTTTTGTTCATCCTGCCAAAATGAAGTATTGCACATTTTCCCATGTTATATCTTCTCTGTCAGGTGTTTCCCACTCACTTAACCTATCTGTGTTGGTCTGCAAAACCATGTCCTCTTTTTGACTTTCCAACTTATCTTTTTGTCCTATGTAAATTTGGCCACCATGCCATTGCTCCCCTCATTGTTGATATACATGGCAAAACGTTGAGGATGTAGCATTTGAATAGAACACTTTAAATCACAAGTACATTGTTATTGTATTTCAGATTACAACTTAAAGCCAACCAAAGACTAGGTGGTATGAAATTTAAAACTGGCCTTGCACTATTAGAAAACTCAATGCTTCCATTAATACTGCCCGAAATTACATATTGCCCTTACAAGTGAGTTTTATTACACGTACTTTTAACTTTTACTTAAAGGAAAAAAAAAGCACGTGCTCCAGGGAGCAGCAACTTGGTTAACTCTGTCTACAGAATGGAAGTTTCCAAATCAATCATCAAAGAGAAGTTGCTTATTTTTTAACAAAAATATAAGTTGGTTTGAAAAGCGCAGATTTACGAATTTGTGTGGTCTAGGTTTTTTTGATCAAATGTGAATACAGGAAGAGTATGACAGTGTAGATGTGGTTGCTTTCATTCTTGATAACCCTATCTGTAAGAGGGCTTAGGCAAAACTAATGAAGAACTGTGATGGGTTCCATCATTGACAGGAATAGTTTACAGAGGCACATGGTTCCCTTGGACAAGTGGGACATGCAGCTTGAATAACTTTGTAAAAAGTTGGTACCAGATTCATCAATGGAACTGAGTTGCAGGAAGTCACCTTTCACTGATTGCATATATTGTGATATTGCCAAGACTATCATCCTCTGTATAATTCCAATTGCAAGTATAGATTACTACATTGCTATTTCTATACAGTTCATGCTATTTAATAAAATTAATAAAATAAGGGAGAGGCTGAATACTTCTGTGGCTGTTTTCCTTGGAGTGTTGGAGGCTGATGGGTAACCTTATAGAGGTTTATAAAATCATGAGGGATATGGATAGGGTAAATAGACAAAATCTTTTCTCTGGGGTGGGTGAGTCCAGAACTAGACGACAAAGGTTTAGTGTGGAGAGGAAAAATTTAAAAGGGACCTAAGGGGCAACCTTTTCACGCAGAGGGTGGTGCGTGTATAGAATGAGCTGCCAGAGGAAGTGGTGGAGACTGGTACAATTACAACATTTAAAAGTCTTCTGGATGGGTATATGAATAGGAACAATTTAGATGGATGTAGGCCAAGTGCTGGCAAATGATACTAGATTGGGTTAGGATATCTGATCAGCATGGATGAGATGGACCGAAGTGTCTGTTTCCATGCTGTACATCTCGATGACTCTAAAATCTGTTTACAAATAGATGGAATTTTCACAATATCTGATGCTCCCATATTAAATCTTGACTATTTCATGCTAATCTCTCTATCCCATTTTGTTGTCGAAGCTAAAGTGACATTGGCTCACATAACCGATGGAAAGTGAACACATATTTACAAATGTGATAATGTATTTGTAAGAAATGTCACCCATGACCTGAAAGTTGTCATCTTCCTTTCCTTCCTACTTTGGTTAGGTGCAGACTTGAGGTCCACTGCTGAGGTAGGGTCAGCCTGTCTTATAGTGGAGTCTAAATAAAAACTGAAAGCACTGCGGATGCTATAAATCAGGAACAAAACCAGTAGTTGCTGGAAAATCTCAGGAGGTCTGGCAGCATCTGTGCAGAGAAATCAGAGTTAACGTTTCAGGTCCGGTGACCCTTCCTCAGAACACCCTGAGGAAGGGTCACCGGACCTGAAACGTTAACTCTGATTTCTCTTCACAGGTGCTGCCAGACCTCCTGAGATTTTCCAGCAATTTCTGTTTTTATTATAGTGGAGTCTGTTGACCTTAGAGTTTTGGTCAGAGAGTCCAAGGGATACTTATGTATAGAGGGCCCAGACATATCGAATATACCCTCCCAGATGTAGGTGCATCCTCTTCAACTTGAGCTCTCTTTCAGGGTGGAGGTGGTAGGCCCAGTCATCACTGCAGTGTCCTGTGAGGAGATTTCTGTGGAGCTGAATGTCAGTGACTCCACCACCCCTCTACTTGGTCATTTCCTCCTGGAATGAGACAAAGGGAGGCATTGATTGTGTTGAAAATGGCTGGCACACCCGTTAGCACTGTTGTAGGTGGGGCAGCAATAGTTTGGTGTCCTGAGTGAGTGAAGCAAACTGCTGAGGGCACACAGGGCTAGTGAATCAGAGGAATGGGATAGACGAAAGCCAACGAGGGAATGTGTGACATGCCATTATGAAAGTGGTAGTCCATGAGCCTTGATAGGAGGTAGATGCAGTAGCAGAGTTGGAGTGCGTGTGATGTACTGTAGTAAAGTCCATGTAGGGGAGGTCTGGACTGAATGCACTGAACCCATACAAAAATTGTGTTTTGTATATAGCACGGGGAGGTCCCAGCAGTGATGAGTACTTCCACTTTTGGTGAGTAGGGCAATGTGTGAGCGACACAACATAGATGCATGGTGCATGTCTAATGAAGTGAGTTGCCGAGAATAGCAAGAGAAAATCGGCTAAGGTTCAGAGAGAGAAACCCGCCTTCAAACCTGGTAAAATTAACACAGCCAATTTCTGGTCAAATTCAGCCCATGGAGTTAGTAGGAAAACACTGCTGAAGACTTTGGAAAGTCACCTAAACAGAGAGCAGAGCAGACAAATCCCCTTTCATCCTCCGAATTTTTGGTTTTCACCAAGAAAGTAAATGCAATTTCAGACTGTATAAAGAGAGGAAAAGATTATAAACTAAAATATATTGTCCAGACACTCCAAGTGTTGACCAGTACCTGACTCATCAGCTATAGCCTTCATGTAAAAACGTTGCAAGTTCCATAGCTGATAACTGGAACAGAGTATAAACCATTTGCTTAGACGCTTTGGAAACATGGAGGTGTGTTGGACGTATTTACAGTAAGGGAAGGGATGTAAAGAAGTGATTTACTACAAGATAGAATATAAATTGAAGAGAGATAATTTTGGATGAAATTGAAATATTTCACCAAAAGGATGTTTGGGGGTCTTGGAATCATTAATCATGAGTGATTGTGGTATCAAATATCTTTCAGCTCTTTGTTGGGAAATTAGATAAGTTTCTTGAAGAGAAATATGTTGTTTGTTGTAACTGCTAGAACAGCGAGTTTAACTGATTTGGGCCTTTGGTATTTTTCTGTTTCCTAATTGCCTCCAAAATTACTTATGAAATAAATTGCATCCAAGTTCTGGCATTCTAAGTATCAAAGGCCTTGAGGAGTGTTGCTGCACAAAATCCTCCCGGGGTGCAGGTGTGCAATTCCTTGAAAGGGGAGTCAAAGGTAGACAGGCTGGTGAAGATGTTTGGCATACACTTCATTGGTCAAAACATTGAGACCACTTTTAAATTACTGGTAAAATTCTGGTTGCCCTCCCATAGGATGGATGTTGTTAAACTTGCGGGAGTACAATACTGAGTAGAGTGGGTTCTATCTTGATTATATGTTTTATTGAGATCTATCTTTTGATTAAATTTTAAAAGTATAAACCATAAACATTGTTAGCCTGGAGCAGTTTTTTACAGCAATAAAACAGTGCTATTTTCTGGGTCTGTAGGTTGTGAAGGAGCAAGGATGGCCTTTAGTAGAGTGATGTGCTCTTTCTGTCAGATGTGGGAGATTAGGAATCCTGTCCTATCACATAGATCAGTTGGAGCGGACATTAGAGGCAATAAGGAATTTACAGGAACTAGGAAGTATGATGGATGGTAGTTATAGGAAGGGAGAAAAGCTGCAAATACTGTCAGATGGATGGGTTACTGCCAGGAAAGGTAGGAGAGGGAGGCAGTTAGTGCAGGAGTCTCCTATGGCTATGCCCATCTCAAACAAATATGCTGTTTTAGAAAATGTAGGGGATGATGAACTTTCAGGGGAATGTAACACCAACAGCCAAGTTTCTGATACCGAGAATAGCTTAGTGTAAGGAGGAGTATGTCAGGTTCTAAGCGATCGATTGTGGTAGGGGATTGGCTAGTCAGAGACACAGACAGATGTTACTGCGGCCGGCAGTGAAAAATCAGAATGGTGTGTTGTCTCCATGGTGTCAAGATCAGAGGGGGTGCAGAATGTTCTCAAGGGGGAGAGGGACCAGCAGGAGGTTATTGTACACATTGGAACTAACAGCATAGGAAGGGAAAAAGGATGAGATTCTGAAGGGAGAATACAGAAAGTTAGGCAGGAATTTAAAAAGGAGATCCTTAAGGGTAGTAATATCTGGATTACTCTTAGTGCTACTAACTTGTGAGTGTAGAAATAGAAGGATAGAGCAGATGAATGCATGGCTGAGGAGCTGGTGCAGGGGAGAAGGGTTCACATTTTTGGATCATTGGAATCTCTTCTGTGGTAGAGATGACCTGTACAAGAAGGACAGATTGCACCTGAATTGGAAGGGACTGATATATTGGCAGGGAGATTTGTTAGAGCTGCTCAGGAGGATTTAAGCTACAAAGGTAGGGGTGGGGGTGGATGGGACCCAGGAAGATAGTGAGGAAAGAAATCAATTTGAGACTGTGGGCAGAGACCCGGGTTCAATTTCCGACTCAGGCGACGGACTGTGTGGAGTTTGCACATTCTCCCCGTGTCTGCGTGGGTTTCCTCCGGGTGCTCCAGTTTCCTCCCACAGTCCAAAAGATGTGCAGGTAAGGTGAATTGGCCATGCTAAATTGCTTGTAGTGTTAGGTAAGAAGGGGTGAATGTAGGGGTATGGGTGGGTTGCGCTTCGACGGGTCGGTGTGGACATGTTGGGCCGAAGGGCCTATTTCCACACTGTAAGTAATCTAATCTAATCTAATCTAATCTAATCTAATCTGTAAGTAATCTAATCGAATCTGGTACAGTTGGGAAGAGAGGTGAGTAAAACAGTCAGGGCAGGAAGGAACAAAGCAGAGAACAAGGTAAATTAAACTATTTATTTCAATGAAAGAGGCCTAACAGGGAAGGGAGATGCACTCAGGGCTTAGTTAGGAACATGGGACTGGGAAATCATAGCAATTACAGAGACGTGGACAGGACTGGCAGCTCAATGTTCCAGGATACAGGTGCTATAGTAAGTACAGAAAGGGAGGCAAGAGAGGAAGTGGAGTGGCATTTTTGATAAGGGATACCATTACCGCTGTACTTAGGGAGGATATTCTTGGGAATACATCCAGGGAAGTTATTTGGGTGGAACTGAGAAATACGAAATGGATGATCACCTTATTGAAATTGTACTATAGACACCCCCCCCAAGAACTAGCGAGAAATTGAGAAACAAATTTGAAAGGAGATTTCAGTTATCTTTAAGAATAATAGGGTGGTTATGGTAGGGAATTTTAACTTTCCAAACATAGACTGGGATTGCCATAGTGTTAGGAGTTTAGATGGAGATGAATTTGTTAAGCATATACAAGAAAATTTTCTGTTTCAGTACGTGGATGTACCGACTAGAGAAGGTGCAAAACTTGACCTATTCTTGGGAAATGAGGCGGAGCAGGTAACTGAGGTGTCAGTGGGGGAGCACTTTGGGGCCAGTGACAATAATTTTATTAGTTTTAAAATCTTGATGGAAAAGGATGGACTGGATCTAAAAGTTAAAGTTCTAAATTGAAGGAAGGCTAATTTTGATGGTATCAGGCAAGAACTTTCAAAAGCTGATTGGGGGCAGATGTTCGCAGGTAAAGAGACGGCTCTAAAATGGGAAGCCTTCAGGAATGAGATAACGAGAGTCCAGAGACAGTATGTTCCTATTAGGGTTAAAGGAAAGGCTGGTAGGTGTAGGGAATGCTGCATGACTTGAGAAACTGATGTTTTGGTTAAGAAAAAGAAGGAACTATATGTCTGGTATAGACTGCAGAAATCGAGTGAATCCTTAGAAGAGTATAAAGTCAGTAGGAGTATACTTAAAAGGGAAATCAGGAAGGCAAAAAGGGGACATGAGATTGCTTTGGCAAATAGGGTTTAGGAGAATCCAAAAGGACTCTATAAATACATTAAGGACAAAAGGGTAATTAGAGAGAGAATAGGGTCCCTCAAAGATCAGCAAGACAGCCCTATGTGTGGAACCGCAGGAGGTGGTGGAGATACCAAACGAGTATTTTGCATACATTTTCTGTGGAGAAGGAAATGGAAGATATAGAATGTGGGGAAATAGAGAGTGACATCTTGTAAAATGTCCATATTGCTCAAGAGGTGGTGCTGAATGTCTTAAAACGCATAAAAGTGGATAGATCCCCATGACCTGATCAGGTGTACCCTAGAACTCTGTGGGTAGCTGGGGAAGTGATTGCTGTGCCCCTTGCTGGGACATTTGTATCATCGGTAGTCACAGGTGAGGTGCTGGATGACTGGAGGTTGGCTAAAGTGGTGCCACTATTTTAAAAAGTTGTTAAGGAAAAGCCAGAGAACTGTAGACCGGTGAGCCTGACATCGTTGGTGGGTAAGTTGGTGGAGGGAATCCTGAGGGACAGGACGTATATGTATTTGGAAAGGCAAGGATTGATTACGGAGAGTCAACATGGCTTTGTGCATGGAAAATCATGTCTCACTAATTGGATTGAGTTTTTTTGTAGAAGTAACGAAGAAGATTGATGAGGACAGAGCAGTAGACGTGATCTATATAGACTTCAGTAGGACGTTCAACAAGGTTCCTCATTGGAGACTGGTTAGCATGGTTAGCAAGGTTAGCATGGAATACAGAGAGAACTAGCAATTTGGATACAGAACTGGTGTGGAGGTAGAAGACATAGAGTGGTGGTGGAGGGTTGCCTTTCAGACTGGAGGCCTGTGACCAGCAGTGTGCCACAAGGATCGGTGCTGGTTCCACTGCTTTTCCTCATTTATATAAATGATTTGGGTGTGAACACAGGAGATATAGTTAGTAAGTTTGCAGATGATACCAAAATTGGAGGTGTAGTGGACAGTAAAGAAGTTTACCTCAGAGCACAACGGGATCTTGATCAGATGGGCCAATGGGCTGAGGAGTGGCAGATGGAGTTTACTTTCGGTAAATGTGAAGTGCTGCATTTTGGAAAGGCAAATCAGAGCAGGACTTATACACTTTATGGTAAGGTTCTGGGGAGCGTTGCTGAACAAAAAACTTTTGGAGTGCAGGTTCATAGTTCCTTGAATGTGGAGTTGCAGGTAAATAAGATAATGAAGAAGGTGTTTGGTATGCTTTCATTTATTGGTCAGAGCACTGAGTATAGGAGTTGGGAGGTCATGTTGCAGCTGTACAGGACATTGGTTAGGCCACTTTTGGAATACTATGTGCAATTCTGGTCTCCCTCCTCTCAGAAGGATGTTATGAAACTTGAAAGCATTCAGAAAAGACTTACAAGGATGTTGCCAGGGTTGGAGGATTTGAGCTATAGGGAGAGGTTGAATAGGCTGGGGCTTTTTTGTCTGGAGCGTCAGAGGCTGAGGGGTGACCTTATAGAGGTTTAAAAAATCATGAGTGGCATGGATAAGATAATAGACAAAATCTCTTCCCTAGGATGGGGGAGTCCAGAACTAGAGGGCATAGGTTTAGGGTGAGAGGGAGAAAATTTAAAAAGGACCTATCTGGTCAGCATGGACGAGTTGGACCGAAGGGTCTGTTTCCATGCTGTACATCTCTATGACTCTATGAATGCAGAAGAAATTGACAAGGATATTGTCGGGACTGGAGGATTTAGTCATAGAGTGAAGCTGAATACGCTGGCAATGTTTTCCCTGGCGACCTGTTATAAACTCATCAGAGGCATAGATAGGATGAATAGTTAAGGTCTTTTTTCCGAGAATGGGGGAGCTAAAAGCCATGGGGCATAGTTTTAAACTGAGAGGGGAAAGATTTAAAAAATATCTGAGGGGTAACCTTTTCACACAGAGCGTGGTGTGTGTATGGAATGAGCTGCCAGAGAAAGTGGTGGAGGCTGGTACAATTACAACATTTAAAAGGATCTGGGATGTGTATATGAATAGGAAGGGTTGAGAGGGATATGGGTCAAATGCTGGCAATTGAGACAAGGTCAGATTGGGATAGCTGGTCGGCGAGGATGAGTTGACCAAAGGCTCTATTTTCTTGCTGTATGACTCTATAATTCAACTAATCTCACAATACTTTTTCAATTTGTATTTTACAAAAATCACAAATAGTCTTACCACTTCTTGCCAGAAGAGGACGACATTTTACATCCAAATATGAAAATGTCCTGGGATTTCAAGAATTTTAAATTAAGCAGATTGTTAGAAATACAAATACATTAATTTTTCATACGATATAATACTTAACCCACTGAATAAGACTAGAAGGCAAATGTCATTAACTGCACACACTAGTGAATATTCTGGTCCTTTTGTCAGAGTCTTGCTAACTTATTTCTAGAATGCAAATCTCCAACAATTCATTTAGATCCTCTGCATGTAATATACCTTAATATATCCTGGAAGTTTTATTAAAAAAAAACAACTTGGTTAAATGAATGATTAGTACCAAACACAATAGATTGATTTACAATTTCCCTATTATTGTGTTGACAATCACAAAATCCAAGACCAAAATTATCCCATTTAATGTGGAGCAAAATGTAAGTTTGCAAAATCTAGAAAATGTGGGAAGCAAATCTAGTTAGTTGAACAATGCATGTTTCTTTGTGGTTTAGGCTTAATGATTGGGAAATGGACAAAGCTCTTTCAATACAGCTAAAGCACTAGCATCTACCTGGCAATGTGGAAAATTACCTGAGTATGTCCTGTACATAAAAATAGGACAAATCCAATCCAGCCAATTACTACCCCATCATTTTACTCTCAAACATCAGTGAAGTGATGGAAGATGTCATCAACTGGGCTTTCAAGCAGCTCTTGTTTAGTAACCACCTTGTATGGGTTCCTCCAGGCCACTCAGCTCCCGACTGCATTACAGCCTTAGTTCAAACAGAGTCAAATCTATGAATTCCAGCTGTGACGTGAGAGTGACAGCCCTTGACATTATGGCTGCATTTGACTGAATGTGGCATCAAGGAGCTCTTGCAAAACTGGAATCAATGGGTATCAGTGTCAAATGCTCTGCTGGTTAGAATTACACCTAGCACAAAGGAAGATGGTCGTGAAGGTTGCAGGTTGCAGGTTGCAGGTCAGCTATCTCAGCTCCAAGGCATCTCTGCAGGAGTTCATCAGGGTGGTGTCCTATGCCTGACCATCTATACCAGGTTTTATCATGGCAGGGAATTGTCACGAAGGCATGGGGAATGTCACTCCCTAAAGCATATTGCAGAGTTTTCCAATGACCTGTAATCATCTCTAGCCTGAAATTATCCAATTTGGAGGAGAGTGAGAATATGTAAGTATGGCCATGCCCAAACTGAGAACAAGTGTGAACAGCAGAAAGGAGCATGTGAAAACATGAATGTCCATCTGCATTGCTCATCCCCCAGCACCCCCGCCCAAATTCAGCAAACACCATCAGTGCCACCTGTAGCAGGGTTTGAGGATCCAGCATTGGACGATTTCTTCACCTCAGGACCCACACTTTTAAAGTGGAGAAAAGATGTCCTCGATTTAACTAACTGCCAAAGACAAAGGTGGAATGCTATGTGTGTTCTGGATGTGTTCAAACATTCACTCATGGAAGTTGTGAGAAAACAAAGAAATGCTTCTCCTATCTGATTGAAACTGGCAAACTACCTCTGAGAGTTTCATTCAATGACACTCATTCATTCCAACAACAGCAAAATGTTTTGCTTTCTCTTGCAGCAACAGAAATTCCACTCATCATTGGCATTTGGGATTACCTTTTATTGATTCATGGCAGGTGGGCACCATTGATTAGGCCAGCATTTATTGCCCATCACAAATTAGGGGGCAATTAAAAGGCAACCACATTGCCGTGGGTCTGGTGTCACAAGTAGGCCAGACCAGGTAAAGGCAGCAGTTTCCTTCCCTAAAGGGTTTTTATGCCAATTGACAATAGTTTCATTGTTAAGATTAGACTCTAGTCATTGACTCCACAATCTGCCATGGTGGGATTCAAACCTGGGTCCCCAGAACATTATCTGGTCTCTGGATTACCAGTCTACCATTAGGCCATTGCCTCCCCAGTTCAGTGGAGGATGGTGAATCTGAACATTGTTATCACAAAGTGAACAAAGACAAAAGGGTGGATTTGATAAGACTACATGGAGTTGAGACTCAGAAAAGAAATGCAGAGTCTCCATCTTTGGTTTTTCTCAGCAGAATTTGAAAGGTTGCAGGTCAGGAACCCCACAATCTGCTGTTTAGAAGTTGCTAGTACCATTTTGAAAGCATTCATCAAGGTGCCTGTATTTTGGAATCTTTTCTAATCATGTTACAGAATGGATGTGTGAACCATGGATTAGAGATGGAATAGTATAAAAGTTTGTAAAAATGATATTAACCTCCTTTTGCAGCTCTTTGTAAAATGTTGCAGCACAAGTTATATCTCTGTTCACTGAAGTGAGTGATGACAGTGCTGTGAATGGAAAAAGAAAATTATGTTTTGCCAGGTTGCGACATCTGACATCTGACATCTGACAAGCTGTTAAGTGAAAAACAGCATTGTTAAAGCAAAATTACCTTAAATGCATTTGAGCAGCCTATTACTGGACCAAATGCCTTTCTCAATGTACAATATTAAAAGGAGACTGTTATGACACTGGTTTATGTTATTACTTGACGGGTTAGGTCCCAGAATAAAATCTGACTTGATAGTTCACATTTTGTCTTTTTTTTAAATTTAAGTGGTAATCTTTCACTGAAAAATAAGCACACAAGGTTGTGAGTTTGATTTTAACAATAAAAGTAAAATAAAACACCTAAAGTCATCTGTATAACAGTTTTAAAAGTTCCAAAACAAACAGCAAAATAGAACCGTATCTACTCCACAACACTATCCTTTTCAGTTACTCAAAACCAAAAGAAATTTCCTTTCCAAATTTGTAGCTTTGCCCCTATTACTTCTTCTCAGTTCTATCAGCTGCAAAGCCTTTTTCTTTGACTCGTTCAGTTGAGATCTTAGGCATTCTCTGCTTTGAATTATTAATGTAAGTCTAAACTAAGAACTTTTGGTCTGGAAGTTATCACACACCACCCTCTCACTAAAGTAGCTTATCTACTTAATTGCTCTGAACATTCTCCTTTACTTACGAGAAATGTTACTTGTATATGATTTTAGTCAAGTATACTTCAAACTGTCTGAAAGTTTTTGAAATAACTTTATAAACATTGCTCATCCTGGATTCCGTTAAGCTAATGGCTTAATTCTTTCTTTTTCTAGTCGTACACCACCACAGTACAAACAAACTTCATTAACATTCTGGGAAACACATATTGGTTTCAAATCAATGTTCTGGTAAGACTGGACTAATTAATTTTTAAGGTCAATGAAAGAATAGGTCAAAAACCAATTGCCACTAGTTTGAAATTCAAGTTACTAAAAAAAATATTAATTTACCAAATCTCCCCCTTTCATCACACTGAGTGTGAGATCTAGAGTGTATTATTTATATTTTACTAATAATTTTATTTATTTTTGCAAAATAGCTCAGCTCTCTGTTTGTGTTTGAAATATTTGACAGATTTATGAGCTTGTGAATATCCCCAAAACCATAATGGATTCTATATTGCAGAGTCTTTCCCGTTAGCTAATCTGGCATTTGATGGCTCAGTGTTCTTCTAATGCACAACTGGATTCACACTTACTTATCTATCCTGGAGGAAGTGCGTTGGATAGTTTTGACAGGTTTACCTCTGAATGAGAATATGTATAGGGTATAAGCAGGCAGGGAAAGAGTTAAGTTATGAGTCTTGTGAAACAAGAGGTTCAGCTGAGCATGACTCAGATAAAAACTTGCATTTAGCAATGGGGTGCTGCAGGCAAGGATAATGGGTTAACAAGGTGGAAAAGCATTCATTTTGTAGACCCAGTTAACAAGATGAGTTGGCATTCAGTATGCAACGTCAGTTAACAAGATGAAAAGTATACATTATGTGAAGCCAACTGTTCATTGTGTAAGAGCAGATGGCTTAATCTTTACTATTGATGCTCGCTGATTGTAACAGTCACCCAGTCAATATGTATGTTACCTTATCTGGGTGCTCCTCCCTGAAAAATGACTATATAGTTAAATGAGAAACTGCTGTTCCAGAGAAGACCGTTAACTCATGTCCCTGTCTGTGTACATGGGCTACCGTTCTCTCTCCCTCCAGGGCCTGGAATAAAGATGAAGGAGGTAAAACTATACTGTGTCTCTGAGTGTTTGCTTCGACTGGGGGGGGGGGGGGGGGGGAATGGGATGACAATATTGGTGTAGTCGGCAGGATCCAAACAAATAGTTATGATCAAACTTGAGGGTTTGAGTCCCCTGGGGTAAGTTTGGTTGAGGGTGGAGTCCTCTGTGTGGTACTGGGGCTCAAGTCCTCTGGGGTGGGTGTGATTGAGATTCGTATCCTCTGTGCAGTACTGGGGTTCGAGACCCCTGGGGTGGATTTAGGTTGACGTTAGTGTCCTCTGCACAGTACTGGGGTTCAAGTCCCCTGGGTGGATTTAGGTTGATGTTAGAGTCCTCTGCACAGTATTGGGGTTCAAGTCCCCTGGGGTGGGTTTGGTTGAGATTCGGGTCCTCTGTGTGGTGTTGGGTTTCAAGTCCACTGGGGTGGGTTTGGTTGAGGTTCGAGTCCCCTGCACAGTACTGGGGTTTGAGTCCCCTGGGGTAGGTTTGGTTGAGGATTGAGTCATCTGCGAGGTACTCGGGCTCAAGTACCCTGGGATGGGTGTGATTGAGATTCGAATCCTCTGCAGGGTACAGGGGTTCGAGTCCACTGGGGTGGGTTTGGTTGAGGTTCGAGTCCCCTGCACTGTACTGGGGTTCGAGTCCCCTGGGGTAGGTTTGGTTGAGGTTTAAGCCCTCTGTATGGTACTGGGGTTCGACTC
The DNA here is from genome assembly GCF_037043375.1 of Chiloscyllium plagiosum. Classification (NCBI taxonomy): domain Eukaryota; kingdom Metazoa; phylum Chordata; class Chondrichthyes; order Orectolobiformes; family Hemiscylliidae; genus Chiloscyllium; species Chiloscyllium plagiosum. The sequence continues at coordinate 51,594,402 of NW_028270154.1, read as the reverse complement.
TACTGAGTGGGTTGATTTGAGGTTCAAGTCCTCTGCACTGTGCTGAGGTTCAAGCTTTCTGTGTTTAAGTGAGCTTCGAGCTTTCTGTATTTAAGTAAAGTTCGAGCTCTCTGTGTTTAACTGGAATTTGAGTTTTCTGTTTAATTGTGATTCGAGTTTTCTGTGTTTAAGTGGGATTCGGGTTCTTTGCATTTCAGTGGGGTTCGGGTTGTGTGTAAGTAGGGTTCGGGTTCTCTGTGTTTAAGTGGGGTTCAGGTTCTCTGTGTTTAAGTGGGATTCAGGTTCTGTGTATTAAGTGGGATTTAGGTTCTGTGTATTAAGTGGGATTTAGGTTCTGTGTATTTAAGTGGGATTCGGGATCTCTGCGTTTAAGTGGGATTCGGGATCTCTGCGTTTAAGTGAGATTCGAGTTCTCTGTGTGTAAATAAAATCTGGGTCCTCTGTGTTTCACTGGGGTTCGGTTCTCTGTGTTTCAGGGGATTCAGGTTCTATGTATTTAAGTGGGATTCGGGTTCCCTGTGTTTACATGGGGTTCGGGTTCTCAGTGTTTAAGTGGGGTTCGAGCCCCCGTGAGGAGCAAAATGAGAATGCGGTTAAAGTCCTCTAGTGGTGAAATTTGAGGCTCTGTGAGTCTTTGTTCTGGGGGAAGAGAGTGGCTTGGATTGTGGCTCCATGTGGTTCGTTGTGAGGGCTTTCTCTTTTCCTAAGTCTAACTTCAGTGAGAGGATGCAAAATAACCCCGAGAAAACGCTGAAATTAAGGCTGCACCAATATCTGGGTTGAAAAGGGAAGCTTCAATGTAAATTGTGCCATGCTGAGAGGGTTTGATGTTTAAAAATTTTGGTTTGTTAAAATCCTGTTTCAGAAAATCCTTTTAAGTAACTGTTTTGCCTTGTTTGAATTAGGATCTCAATTCAATGTGTTTTGTGGACTTTGTAATGGGGCAGACTTTGCTTTTACATTGAAATTGTACAACGTTATGTCCTTTTTAAAATAATCAAACATATAACCTTAAAGTAAATTGATTGAGTGCCTTGAATCCCTGATTTGTTTGAAATTCTACAATGCCTGTTTGAAAAAACAACTGTTGGGTCACTGGTTATGTTTTAGCCAGATGAGAGTATTGGATTAAAATATCTTTGCTGCTGTATTTTTAATCCAGAGTGTTCGCAAAAAGAAGACTGCATTTTTAGTCTGATGTTTTGTTAATATTCTCTGGAGAATATTAGAATGTGAGGCTGAGCTGCTTACATTCTGTGAATTATTGTTAAGACTTCATTGGTCCCCTTCATATTGCAAATTCAAAGAATGTTTATCTCTACCAAAATTGCCACTGTAATTCCGACTGTTTTATTTGGGAAGTTTCATGTGGAGAACATATTTTAAAATATCCAGCATTTGTTTCCCACGAACATTTGAGATTTAAATCTGAACTGAAACTGCCTCTTCAATTGCTAAAGCACAGGAAACGTGTTTTCTTGCTGTTCCAGACTTTTGAAATACTTTTCCTGACAGCTTTCACATTAGCCAAGTATCAATTTGTAAAAGGAAAATAATCTTTGACTAACTTGAATGGTGTACCCAAGGGTTTGATTTTAGGACCACTGATTGTTGTTTATAATTGACTGAATTGTTTAGACAGTACAATTTAGAAGTTTATGGATTGTATAAAACTTGATAATGCCATAAATAGAGTAACAGACTTCAAGAATTCGAAGAATGTTGAATTAGGCAGATACAATTTAGTGTAGTTAAATGTGTGACTGTCTTCATACTGATAACCACCTTGACAAGGAAGGAATGAGAGAGTAAATGCAAAGATACTCAGCAGCTAACATCTTCTCTAGAGTTTCTCCATACAAAGGTAAAGCACACCTTCGGACCATGGCCCACCCTTCCACAACCTGATCCAACAGATTCAATCAGCTCCCCACTCATGAGAATGAAAAATAAAGAAGCTAGCAACAGCGAAGAGGAGATTGGTATGCTTTTTGTCAGTGGCCTTCCTATGGACATTAAACCATGTGAGCTTTAGCTTGTTTTTCAATCATTTAAGGGATATGATGGTTCACTGATCAAGCTAACATCACAACAGCCAGTTGGCTTTGTTACATTTAACAGCAGAGCGGGAGCAGAAGCAGCAAAGAATGCTACATGCACCTATCCTGCAGCTGCAGCTGTTATAATGCACACTCAGATGCACCGGTATCCTCCATCTGAAGCATCTCTGCAAGGGCGGACATCTCATCAGTTTTATGAAGCATTTGACTGCCCTTATCCAAGCAATCAGTTTTCTCCGTGGAGTGGTGTGCAAGGACAGACTGAATTTTGTTTTAGGTTGGACTTTACTGAAGGAGAGTTTGGAGAACTGGCTCATTTCCACTTTAGGGAGAGGCTGAACAGGCTGGGGCTGTTTTCCCTGGAGCATTGGAGGCTGAGGGATGACCTTATAAAGGTTTACAAAATTATGAGGGGCATGGATAGGGTAAATAGGCAAAGTCTTTTCCCTGGGGTCGGGGAGTCAAGAACTAGAGGGCATAGGTTTAGGGTGAGGGGGAAAGATATAAAAGAAACCTATGGGGCAACGTTTTCACACAGAGGGTGGTATGGGTATGGAATGAGCTGCCAGAGAAAGTGGTGGAGGCTGGTACAATTACAACATTTAAGAGGCATTTGGATGGATATATGAATAGGAAGGGTTTGGAGGGATATGGGCCGGGTGCTGGCAGGTGGGACTAGATTGGGTTGGGTCTGGTCGGCATGGACGGGTTGGACCGAAGGGTCTGTTTCCATGCTGTACATATCTATGACTCTGACTTGGAGGGGATGGAGTGGTCACTAAGGACTGTGGATTTAAAAACTTTAATGGTGAATTTTTTCCACATGGGAGGATTCTTCAAACTTGAATTACTGTAACAGGCTAGTAATTTTTGATGTTATAATCATTGAATGCTGTGTCAATAACTTGCTTAAATACAAGCTATCAGAGTCTTATGAAAGCTGGTAGTGCCATTGATGATCATGAAATGATAAAAGGAGGGAATGAGAATGTGTATAGGGTATAAGCGGCAGGGAAAGAGTTAAGTTCTGAGTTTTGTGAAACAAGAGGTTCAGCTGAGCATGACTCAGATCAGATAAGAACAATGGGGTGCTGCAGAAAAGGGTAATGGGTTAACAAGGTACAAAAGCATTCATTATGTAGAGCCATTTAACAAGTTGGGGTAGCATTCAGTATGTAACATCAGTTAACAAGGTGAAAAGTATTAATTATGTGAAGCCAGTTATTCATTGTGTTATAGCAGATGGCTTAATCTTTACTGTTTATGCTCGCTGATTGTAATGGTCACCCAATCAATATGTATGTTGCCTTATCTGGATGCTCCTCCCGATAAGATGACTATATAGTTCATTGAGAAATTGCCGTTCCAGAGAAGACCATGAACTCATGTCTCTGTGCACACGGGCGATTGTTCTCTCTCCCTCCAAGGCCTGGAATAAAGATGAAGGAGGTATGACTATATTGTGCCTCTGAGCGTTTTGCTTCAAATGATGGGAGGAACAGGATGACATATGGGCTTTGTTAGTACTGTTTATAATGTGAATAGACTTTAGACTGAGTTCAAGAATTGAACTGATACTTCTGACAGTGAAAGCAGACCTTTAAATCTGGCCATTTCAGCACCATCTTTCCTTTGGCTTGAGCGGTAGGTTCAGTTCTAGGCAACTCACCCTCCAAGAGATGCAACTCTTATTTTCCAGCATATTTAGATTAGAGGCAGGATCACAATGTAGGGAACATTCCCAATTTCTCATTCTCACCTTCCTGAAGAAAGCATCATGTATAGAGTAAATCCTTTGTGGCCTGGCATTTATAATTGCACTGGCTAAAAGCTTTGAAATTTCAAAAAAGCACAATTGTTAAAAATGTTAATCAGTACGTCGGCATTCTTTGTCATGAGGGAAAGTATTATTTTCTATGGCTGCCCTTATGAACCTTTGTACTGTGGTAGAATATTTCCTTGTTTGCTCCTAACTGAGTTTTGTATGCTTTTAATTTATTGTTGCATAACTTTGCCTTTGTGCTATTTCTGCTAAGACTTGATGCAACTTTTTATTTACACAAACTTTAATTTAAATTTCAGGTTATTTGTGAGGTATTTTCCCGGTGATATCACAAATATCTGGTTTATAATTTATTTAGCTCTCAATGTGGTCAATATTAGGTCTTATTTATCAATGTCCTTTTGTTTGAATAAGACAATTGCTCCACAAGTATTTCGCATTTGTGTTTTTTTGGTAGATGGCAAGGTCAGAAAGTTTTGGAAATGTTACTTAAAGCTTTTAGCTGGAGCTTTCAATGAGGTTAAACACACACAACAGGTCCATAAACACCTGAAATGTAGAAAAAAACCAGGTTGATGTTATAGTTTGAGATCCTTCATTAGGACTGATGTTTTCTTGCAATGAATAAGCTCTATGACATGACATATTCTTTATTATACATTATAATTAAAGCATGAAAAGAAGAATTTTCAGTGATATATGGGAGTTAGGAACTGCAAAGAAATAAAAAGAATACCAGCTGATTTGGATACATTGAGAGAATGAACCCATGCGTAACAAATATTCTTCAATATGGACACATTAGTGCATTTTATCTAGCTCAGAGTAATTCAGGAAAATATCTGCTTGCAGGTTGCACAGCAAGAGAGGATTTAAAGTTGTTGGGTCAGGGAAAGTTTCATAACTGATCAAATTTAATGATCTTAATTAATAGTAAGAAGCCATTTGCAAAGAAACCTGGTAAGAAAGATACAATATGAAGTCAGGAAAACAATGCTTAGTTCATCAGAATGTCCAGGAGAGCCTGTGATACCCAGTTGTAGATTTTGTGGCTATGCAGTTAACCAGATTTTATTGTTGTGATAACATAAACTTTACAACGCCATGATTTAAAGCAATAAATATTTGGACTGGTTAGCAACAGATGAATTAAAAGTCATGAGTATGAAACCTAGAAATAAGTAGATTCAAAGGTAGGACTGACTCCTTTTCATAGATTTGTCACGTCTGTAATAGATTACCAGAATATATAGCAAGAATGGCTTGATTGAAAACCTTGAAAAATAAACTGAGTTTCTGACAATGGAGAGTTATGAAAAGTAGTTGAGTTCACAGCTGTGATTATTGATGTTGTCCCCTGCAATTTGCTTCCCTTTCTTTTGGAGGTCATGAAGGAATGTCACAAAAGTTTTTCAAACCAACCTTTTTACTTCCAGATGAGGTTGTGACTTGGCTGTGTTCCTCAATGTTCCAAGTAGGTGATTATTAGAAGCAATGGGAATGATAAACCTGATGGCCCTCACTTGTTTTTTTTCTTTCATATGTTTGTATTCTTTGATTTTCTTTAAGTATTCTCATTTTCCATATCACTGATCTGTACATGATTCATATTTATCCTATTGGAAGTAATTACTTTAGTTGATTTGAGGAATCTGTTTGTTTTTACAGTCTATTTACTTCCTTATAGTGTTAAGCTATTAAAACTCCAGGATACTCTGGATTGTTAATCTGAGTTCCTTCAGTTTGTTGTGAAGGTGTAGAGGTGTACTATACCTTTACAAGAGTTGAAAAACTAGCAAGGACTGACAAAGCACAGAGAGCCCTGAACAAGGTAAATAAAACTTGGTCGATACAAATAGCTGCAGATGAGTTGCCATGAGACAAAAAAAAATCAAATTCGGCCAATCAGTTTAAATTATGGTCCAATGTACCAAAATCCAATCAAATTTCAATTTAGTATTTTGATAATATTAAAATCAATGAAGCAATCCGATGTTTTGGGGTATAAAACCAGACATTTTGAACAGTTAGGGAGAGAATTGCCAAAGACCAACAAATGTAGACTGCTAGCTGAAGAGCTCTCTGAAAGGTACCTGTCTGTGGAGGAGTGCGCACCAGAACATCGAGGCCAATCTGGAGAGAATTTTCAGAGGAGAATTGGCAAAGCTGACTGGTTTTTAAACGTGATTATTTTCTTTTTGTAAATCTTAATCGGGATCTCTTTTTATCAAACCGGTAATGTAGAGTGGGAGGTAAAAGATAGGTTTAAGAGAAAGGAATTGTAAGTAAGTTATTGGTTTTAATATTCTTTGTTGGACTTTAAGAATAAAGTTGTTAATTGTTACTTTAAATAGTGACCTCTGGGATAGTTCTTCGTCTCTTGAATTTTAACAAATTACAGCACGGGGGAATCTTTTCTGTGTGGCTAGTGTAAATGAGCAGTGGGTTTACCCCGTGTTGTAACAAGGTTAATTTAGGTTTATTTTATCCTAAATCTATAATGTTTTCAATTTTCTGATCTATAACAATTTATTTCTGTGAGGTGTTGCAAGGAAACCGTAGACAAACCAAACTATAGAATCTTAAAATTCCGAAAGTGTGGTAACAGGCCATTCAGCCCATCAAGTCCACACTGACCCTGCAACGAGCATCCCACCCAGCTCCAGATCCCTACTCTATCCTTGTAATCATGCATTTCCATTGGCTAACCCACCTAACCTACACATCCCTGGACTCTATGGGCAATTTAGCATGGCACATCTACCTAATCTGGATATCTTTGCACTGTAGGAGGAAACTGGAACAGCTGTAGGAAACCCATGTAAACATGTTGAGAATGTGCAAACTCCATGCTGACATGGAATCGAAACCATGTCCCCGGCATTGAGGCAGCATTGCATGGCTGTGTTTTGTTTGTTTGTGTTTTTTACTGGTGAATGTTAGTTGCTGCTTTGTTTCCATGCTGTGATTTGATTGTATGGTAATTAGTCTGGAAATAATAGTGCAAATTCTCTACAGGCTGTCATCTACTGCTGGAGATTTTAGGTAACTGTCAGATATTACACAAACAAGGTTTTCATTAGACTATTTTCAGAATATTTTTGTTTAAGCATATTTAATATAAATAAGGATTTTGTGATAAATAGGTTATGTTGTAATTTTTTCAACATTTATATCTCTATGGAATATAGTTTTCCATGTTACTGTGTTATATAAATGCAAACACCATGAACACATGAATAAATATTTTTAAAAATCGACTTAAAATAAGTGGGATATATTTCATTAGCATCATTAGCTGTATTTCAGCAACTGGTGTAAAATTAATTGTTGAATGTGTAGTGAATCTTTTTAGTTACATTGGGCAGGGATACATTCCAGTTATACTGATACCATATGAAACATGGAGTCACACCATCAATGTTGGACCTCTATCAGCAAATTTTAACATATAGGGTGCCAGATCTTAACATCATTATTAATGTCACTAGATGTACCATATTGTACAAGTATTAGCCACCCTTACTGGAAACTAAACAAATGCATGGGTAATAGTTCAACATTGTGAATGTACACCACAGTTCACGAATAAAATTGCAGAATGGTGTTTAAAAGATAGAGAAGAAGAGAGGTTTATTTTGTCTACTTTGGCCAGTATCTACTCTTACTCTCAGCACTCTTAGAAAGGTAATGATTCCTTCCCAAGATCTAATTTCACAGAAGGTGCCAAGGCCCCTTTTGTTTCTGCCATCTCTCCCCCAACCCCACAGCAACATAATCTGAATTTAGAATCGAACAGATGGAAGAAGATTTATTTGCAATTAACACACTTTGGAGGTGTAACGTCACCAACAACTCTTTTGTACCTGAGGTGTAATGCATCATAGTGAGAGATGAGATAAACCATGTGTTCAACAGCTGGAAACTTAGCAAGAGCTGTGCACACAAACTCCATGTGCAGATTTTGAACACTTCAGTAGTCACTGTATTTGTGCCTGGATATAAAAGACATGTCAGAATAGAATGGTGGTTCTGTATTAAGAGTTTAACTGGGATGTGGCCTATTTAAAAATGCTCCCAAAAACACATATTTGGAATTGAATCTGTGCCTCTAAATTCATTATTCCAGGTGTTGGGATTTTCGTCATGAACAATATGAATTGCAATTACTATCTTATCAAGAATATTAAATAATAAAACTCTGCTGTTGATTTTAAATTATACCATGAAGTGTGTACAAGCATGTAATTGCATACAACGTACAAAAGAGGAAATGGTAAAATTTAACTAACAGCTGAATTTCTCCAAAATTTGGATATGTGTTAATTTCTGAGAGTGTCACTTCGTGAGTGCCAGCTTTTACACTGCTCACCACAACGTGTATGTACGGTGCTTCTATGGAAAAGCTCTCAAGCTATCTTGTGCTCACCAGTGGCAGAGGTGCTCACTGTTGCCAGGACCTTCTGGTTTCCAGCTGACACTGCCATACTTAAACCTGAGCTGTACAATCTTTGCAAGCCAGGAACTATCTTCCACAGTTTCAAAGTGGGAACAACTACTCTTGAAATAGCCAGTACAAACAAGTTAGTTCCTTGCTTAGCTGCCAGGGATCTAGTGGTCAAACTGGTGCAGAGGAGGGACATCCTCTTACCTCAGGTCTGTCAGAGGAGACCAGAGCACCACCAGCCTGGTCTAAAATTACCACCAAGATAGTGCCACTTCAATGGTCCAGAGGAATGCAGAGCAATGTTGCAATAAGGTTAATAACCACTCACTTGGGACACCAACTCCCCAACTACACCAACACTAACAGCTATGCCAGCCATTTTCATCACATTCATCCCTGCCCCCGTTACAATGCAACAGAAAACAGCCCACAAAAGGACAAAGGAGGTCAAGGCAGCTGGTAGACTGCCCATACTTCATCTGCTCACCTCCATGAGGAAATAATCTTGTTTTACCAATGGAGGACGGTGAACACCCTTGGTGATGTTGCGACCTCCATTTTCCAGTATCTAAGTAAGATTCATTGTTAAGTGCTGCAATGTTCCCCCATTATCACCACTCTGAATGTATTCTTAACAAGCCAGATTTATAGCTCTATTTCTGATTTCATTCACTGTCTTGTCTCCTACAGGCACCAATGACATCTGCCTACAGACAGTTCTTCTATAACACAATGGTTTTGTTCTCAAGCAAACCCGTGTTATGGAAAAATCATGCTTTAGAAATAGCATTTAAAGTATTAGTGATATAATTGCATAACAGCCAACACACGTTTGAAAAGTTCGGGCTTTAGAAACAGTGTCCCCAATTTATCAGTTGCGTTATAATGAATTTGTGTTAACAAAACGTCTGTTATAGAAGAATGACTGATAGTTTCTGTCCTGAACAGACCAGCCCCCTCAGACAACACCTCCTCCTCCATTCTGAGGAAAATGGCGCAGTCCCCTCAGCAGAAGCACCAGCAAGGCTGTCCATCAACTCAGATACTGACATCTCATACAACATATGAAATCAGAGCAGAAGTAGAGACCTGGATTTAGTGGATGTGGAGAAGATGCAGGAGAGACAAAAACCCAAGGGCACACCACTCAAGGGCAGACCTCTCAGCAGTGGCCAGGACCAGGGATGCAAGATGACCAGGAAATAGATAGGGCATGTCAGAAAGGCAAGGTCACGGTGATCATGGGGGACTTCAATATGCAAATGAACTGGGTGAGTAACTGGGTGGATCCAAAGAAAGGGAATTAATGGAATGTTTACGGGATGGCTTTTTGGAACAGCTTGTGATTGAGTCCACAAGGGAGTAGGCTATTCTGGAATTAGTGCTACGTAATGAGCCAGACTTTATAAAAGATCTTAAAGAAAGGGAACACCTAAAGAAAGGGAACACAATTATAACATGGTAGAGTTCAGTCTGCAGTTTGAAAGAGAGAAGGCAAAATCAGATATAATGGTGTTACAGTTAAATAATGGTAATTACAGGGGCATGAGAGAGGAACTGACAAAAATTGACTGGAAGCAGAGCCTAGTGGGGAAGACAGTACAGCAACAATGGTAGGAGTTTCTGGGTGTAATTGAGGACACAGTAGAGAGGTTCATCCCAAAGAAAAGAAAGATTATGAGGTGGTGGCGGGGGGCGGGGTAAATTAGACAGCTATGGCTGACAAAAGAAGTCATAAAATGTTTCAAAGAAAAAGGGAGAGCTTATAAAGTGGCCAACAGCATTGGGAAATCAGATGTTTGGGAAGACTGAAAAAACAGAGGATAATGAAGAGAGAAATAAGGAAGGAGAGGATCAAGTATGAAGGTAGGCTAGTCAGTAATATTAGAAATAATAGTAAAAGTTTCTTTCAATACATAAGAAACAAACGAGAGGCAAAAGTAGAAATTGGGCTGCTCCAAATTGATGCAGGAAGGCTGCTGATAGGAGATAAGGAAATAGCTGAATAACTTAATAAGTACTTTGTGTCAGTCTTCACAGTGGAAGACATGAGTAATATCCCAACAATTAAGGAGAGTCAAGGGGCAGAGTTGAGTATGGTAGCCATTACAAAAGAGAAAATGCTATAAAAACTAAAAGATCTAAAAATTGATAAATCCCCTAGTCCTGATGGGCTAGATTCTAGAGTTCTGAGGGAGGTGGCTGAAGAATAGTGGAGGCACTGGCTGCAATCTTTCAAAAATCACTGGAGTCAGGGAAAGTCCCAGATGCTCGGAAAATTGCTGTTGTAAGCCTCTTGTTCAAGAAAGGATCAAGACCAAAAATGGAAAATTATAGGCCAATTAACCTAACCTTGGTTGGAGGCAAAATGCTAGAATGCATCGTTAAGGATGAGATTTCTAAATTCTTGAAAGTGCAGGGTCGGATTAGAACAAGTCAGCATGGATTTAGTAATGGGAGGTTGTGCCTAAAAGCCTGTTAGAATTCTTTGAAGAGGTAACAAGTAGGTTAGACCAGGGAAACTCAGTGGACGTTATCTACCTAGACTTCCAAAAGGACTCTGATAAAGTGCCTCACGGGAGGCTGTTGAGTAAGGTGAGGGCCCATGGTGTTCGAGGTGAGCTACTGGCATGGATTGAGGATTGGCTGTCTGACAGAAGGCAGACAATTTAGATAAAAGTTTCTTTTTCGGAATGGCAGCTAGTGACAAGTGGTGTCCTGCAGGGTTCAGTGTTGGGCCGCAGCTGTTCACTTTATATATTAATGATCTGGATGAAGGGACTGGGGGCATTCTGGTGAAGTTCGCCAATGGTAAGAAGTTAGGCGGTCAGGCAGGTAGTACTGAGGAGTGGGGAGGCTGCAGAAAGATTTAGACAGTTTAGGAGAGTGTTCCAAGAAATGGCTGATGAAATTAAATGTGAGCAAATGCGAGGTCTTGCCCTTTGGAGAAAAAGAATACAGGCATGGATTATTTTTTAAACAGTGCAGGTTCCTAGCTCCTTGAAAGTGGACTTGCAGGTAGATAGAATAGTGAAGAAGGCGTTTGGTATGCTTCCCTTTATTGGTCAGAGTATTGAGTACAGGAGTTGGGAGGTCATGTTGCCAGCAGAGATTCACATGGATGACCCCTGGAATGGTAGGCCTGATATATGGTGAACAGCTGAGGATCCTGGGATTGTATTCATTAGAGTTTAGAAGGTTGAGGGGAGATCTAATAGAAACCTACAAGATAATGCATGGCTTAGAAAAGGTGGACACTGGGAATTTGTTTCCGTCAGGTGGAGATACTATGACCCAAGGGCACAGCCTTAGAATTAGCCTTACTTCCACTCCTATGCCTTATGGTCTTACGGAGAGAAGAGATCACCTTTAGAACGGTGATTAGGAGGAATTTCTTCAGCCAGCAGATGGTTAATCTGTAGAACTCATTGCCACAGAAGGCTGTGGAGGCCAAGGTATTGATTGTATTTAAAACACAGATAGATAGGTTCTTGATTAGTAAGGGCAGCAAAGTTTACAGGGATAGAGCAGGAGAATGGGGGTTAAGAAACATATAGATCATGGAAGCAGGCCATAAGGTTTATCAAGTTTACACCAACCCTCTGATGAGCATCCTATCCAGACCCACCCATCCCTGTAACCCTGCATTTCCCATGACTAATCCATTCGGCTGGTATATCCCTGGACACTATGACCAATTTAGCATGGGCAATTCACCTAACCTGCTCATCTTTGGACTGTGGGAAAACTGAAGCACCCAGAGGAAACTCATGCATACACATGGAGAATGTCCGAACAGTCACCCGTGACTGGGATAGGACCCAGGTCCCTGGTGCTGTGAGGCAGCAGTGCCAACCCCACTGAGCCACTGCACTGCACCCACTGAGCCACCATGCCACCCCCTGATCATATTAGCCATGTTCAAATGGCAGAGCAGATCTGATGGGCTAAATGGCTTACTGTTCCTCTAATTTGGCTCCTCAACCTTCTCTCCCATTCAATCACGGTTGATCTGTTTGTGTCTTGGTTCCACATTTTCATCTACCCTCATTAACGTTTGATCCTTCCGTACAGCAAGATTCTACCCAGGAGGAGCAAACTACGGCAGATGCTGGAACTGAACTGAAAATGAGAAAATGTTCTCTCCATGGATGCTGCCTGACCTGCTGTGATCCATCCACCTCTGAGGCAGAGAGTTTCAAAATTTCAGAACTCTCTGAGAGAAAAGAATTCTCCTACAATCTGCCCTAAAATAGTGACTTCTAATTTTAAAACAGTGCCTCCTTGTTTTGGACTCACCCAAAAGAGAAAACATCCTTCCACATCCGCTTTGTCAAGAGCATTCAGGATCTTATTCACTTCAATCAAGTTATGTTTCATTCGTCTAAACTTCAGTAGAAAAAAGCCTAGCATGTCCAACCTTTCCTGATAACCCACTCATTTTATGTATCAATCTAGTAAACCTTCTCTGAATTATCTTTATCCTGTTCTTTAAAGCAGAAAGCTGAACGTTTAATTGTTCCATTAATAAGAAGATCAAAACTGCATACATTATTTGAGATGATTATACAAAGAACAGTGGATGATGGAGAAATGAGTCAAGAACACCATTGGTGGAGAAACTCAGCAGTTCTGGCAGCATTTGAGGGGAGAAAGTAGAGTTAGCATTTCAAGTCTGGTGGTACTTCATCAGAACATCACTCTATCCATATCTGTCTGCAACCACCTTATTGCTCCTCGCTAACATACTTTCCAAGCTATCTTGGTGTTACATGCCAGCATGCTTTTGCTCCCCTCATCTAACTTATTGATGTCAGCTGAACAAGTTGAGGATCCAGCACAGATGCTTGCTGGACTCCACTCATCACATCTTGCCAGTTAGACAAACCCACAATTATCCATATTCTCTACTTCCTGTCAAATAGCCAGTCTTCTTAACATCCTAATATGTTTCCCCTGCACACTAAGCTTTTCCAAAATTATCTTTAAAAGTGCCTTGTGGTGTTAGGTTCTTTTCCTGAGGTTTCACACACGAAATGCAATTCGCACACACCAACGTCTGCAAACAATTAAAGTTTATTAAAGCCTATACAAGCGGGCGGCACGGTGGCACAGTGGTTAGCACTGCTGCCTCACAGCACCAGAGACCTGGGTTCAATTCCCGACTCAGGCGACTGACTGTGTGGAGTTTGCACATTCTCCCCATGTCTGCGTGGGTTTCCTCCGGGTGCTCCGGTTTCCTCCCACAGTCCAAAGATGTGCAGGTCAGGTGAATTGGCCATGCTAAATTGCCCGTAGTGTTAGGTAAAGGGGTAAATGTACGGGAATGGATGGGTTACGCTTCGGCGGGTCGGTGTGGACTTGTTGGGCTGAAGGGCCTGTTTCCACACTGTAAGTAATCTAATCTAATCTAAAAAGATAGGTGACCCCTTTGACATTTTTTGCAGGCATGTAGAGTTGAGTCAAAAGAGCCCCTGAACGAAGGAACCATATCCCCTTTATACAGGTCAGTTGGTAATGCTCACAGGTACTCCAGCGACTCCACCCCCCCCACCCCCAAAATAAGCATATGTTATCCCAGGTACAATGGTAGGATTAAGTTATCTTCAGAGATAATGCCAATATAAATGTCCTAACCCTGGGGAATCATTATGCAAATGATTTCCTGACTCAGCGATTTCCCCAACACAATGAAGGTGTGATATACTTCAGTATCAGGGGATGATCATACAAACGAATTTGATTGGCTGGGGATGGCTATGAAAGCATTTCTGAATGGAACGGACTGAAGGAGAGTTTAATTCGATAACACCAGTAAAATAGTAGTAAAAGGCTGCCCAAATGAAGTGTGAATTACAATGGATAGTCATCCACATTCCTGCATACTGTCTATGAGACAGAATATCAACTCTACCGACTTCCAGAATGTTCATCTTCTTGGAGAAAGACAGTACAATTTATCCCTTTAACATTACATTAATGTCTAGAAAGATAGTACAAGCTAGTCTTTTACATTACAGTGGAAACCTAAGTACAGTGCTAATCAAGTTTCCCTTTAACCACAATACGTGTTAGTCCTTTAAACGACTATAATAACTGGTAAAATATGGTTTTCTTTTATCAAAACCACGCTGACTCTTCCTGATTACCTTGAGTTTTTCTACATGTGCAACTATAATCTCTATAGTGATAATTTCTAACACCCTCCTCATGAAGGATGTCAAGCTATCTGTCCTATAATTCCCAGTTTTATACCTTCCTCCTTTCATGAATGGAGGGTTATATTTGCTACTTTGCTGTCTGTTCAGTAGAATACCTCCTGAATCTAGGGAATTTTGGAAAATTAACACTGATGCATCTACTACCTCATTAGTAGCCTCTTTTAAGTCACCAGGTAAATTCCATCTGGACCTGGAGACTTGTAAACCCGCAGTTCTAACTGAGTTTGCTGAGTACCACTTCCCTTGTGATTGTAATTTTGCCGAATTCCTCCCTCTCTTTCACTTTCACCTCCTAATTTACGACTATTACTCGATTGTTCCTGTTCCAGTGGTGAAGACAGAAGAAACAAAATATTTGTTTCTTTCATCCATCATTTCCTTATTATTCACTAATAACTCCTCATTCTCACTTGCTCGAAGGCCAGCATTCACTTTACTGACTCTTCCTTTTTAAACTTGTAGAAACTCTTACCTGTTTTTAAACTCCCGCCTAGGCTGCTATCACACTAATTTGTTTCTGCTGATAAAACTTTTATTCATTCTCTGCAGTTACTTCTAATCTGATCCACAAATTTCAAATTATACGCTTCTTCCTTCGGCATGTTGCTGAGGTATTTTCGTTTGGTTAGAGTTCAGAAAGCATTCTTGTGGCAACATCACTGGCCCATCTCCATACCTGGAAAGAGATGCTGCAGGTTACTGGCACTCAGAGGATTGCTTTAGATCAAGCAGGAGAGGATTTCTGGTATTGACCATTAATAACATTTTCAAAATGCATCAAAAACTAACAGAGCAGCAGCAGGCAGGCTTGCCAATGACACTCAGTAAACTGAATTTAAGTTTGGAGGAGTCCATCAAAGCCAGCCGTACTGTGCTGGCTCTGGAATGTGTGCATTTGGTTGTCTTCATGGCAAGGTTGCTGACTGCCATTGAGCACCAGCACCAGCACCAGCACCAGCACCAGCACCAGCACCAGCACCAGCACCAGCACCAGCACCAGCACACACACAATAACTGCCAGATATGTGCACAGACCTTCAGTCACTGGTTTGGAGCACCAGTAACAAGGTGACAGAGGATCAAAGGACCTTGGTCATTTGAGGTGCCCCTTTCACATATAGTTACTCCTTTGGCTTAACGTCTCCTGGCACTACCTTATCTCTATGCATAGCGCCACCCCCCCCCCCCCCCCCCCAAAGTCTCCTCACACAATGGTGTTGAGTTACCTGGTCCCTCCACCATCATTCAGTTTGCATCCTGTATCATTATGCAAGTTCAACAAATTAGTAACTATCAGTTCACCTTACATCTTCAACTATGTATTCTTGTCAAAAAGTGTCATACTGGAAAAGCATGGCAGGTCAGGCAATATCCAAGGAGTAGGAGAGTCTACGTATTGGGCATAAGCCCTTCATCAGGATGATTCCTGAAATGTTGACTTTCCTGCTTCTCAGATGCTGCCTGACCTGCTGTGCATTTTCAGTGCCACACTGTTTGACTCTGATCTCCAGCATCTGCAGTCTTTACTTTCGTCCAACTGAATTGTTGTCAATTTATCTTTGATTTTATTGTCATGTGTACTCAAGTACAAAACTACCAGAGAATAGTGAAAAGTGTATCATGCTGCCACACAAGGCACCATCTGAGGTTCAAGTACCTAGGTACAGAATGTTAAGGATCAAGGGAGACAGAAAAAACAAAGTTAAAAGTTAAACATTGTAGTGATTATAGTACAGGGACACCTTCTTAGATTTAAGTAGAAAATAAAGAAAAAAAGCTGCAAATTCAAACATTATAGTCTTTCTTAAGTGCTTAGCCATGATGGGACAGCACTTCGAGCAATCACCTTGAGACCGAAAGTTTACGCTGAGGCTGTACTGGGCTGAGAGGACGCTATGCTGGGCCACCGAGAGAGCAGCACACTGGGTCAGGAGACTGCCACACTGGGCACTGAAAGGCCACCACCCCAGATCGAGAGATCAACACGCTGAGCTGAGAGATCGCCACACCGGGCCCAGTAAGGAAGCCGAGCCCCTCTTAGGGCTACACCATGTTCTAACCCTGTCTGAAGGAAAAGTATTCTTCCCGTTGCATCCGTGCTGACATGAAACATTGTCAAGATTAAATGAGGAAGCTTTCATCAGTTTGTAACCTTCAATTTTATTAAATTGGAAAAATGAACTAAGAACAAACAGAGCAATTGCTTTTGCATTTGGAATTAAATAAGGGTTGTTCGTCTCAACAGTATGAATAGATTTGCAGACAATGAAAGTTTTTTTATTTCAAAAATATATTTTATTCATAAAACAGCTTTAAATACATATATAGTCACTGGAGCGGTTTGATTCCGTACACAGTCTCTATACATATATAACAAACACACTCAAAGCATTTTTTAATTATACAAGACCATATTAACATACTTTTGAGGCACCAGGGTCATCCAATAACTGAACAGATCTCCACTGTACCTTGGTAAATGGTGGTCTTTGCCCACTGCACCTTGGCAGCAGCTGCCCCAGGTTTCAGTGTGTCCCTTAGAATGTAATCCTGGATCTGGGAATGCACCAGTCTGCTACACTTGGTGAGGTCAACTCCTTGCTCTGGAAGACCAACAAGTTTCGGGCAATCTAAAGAGTGTCTTTCATTGTGTTGATGGTCTTCCAGGCATAGTCAATGTTCAGTGAAAGAAGACCTTGTGTAACTTGGTCCAATGAAAGCAATTGGCAACTAAGTCCTGTCTGCAGAGGCCAATGATTCTACTCTGTAGCAGCGTGGTGGTGATGTTGCTTTTGATTAATGTTCTCTTTTCCCTGCTTGGAGTTGTCATGATCACAGGTCAGAACCCTATAGTACTGTGAACATTTTAAATTTATAATTCTGAAATCTATTTTTTTAAAAAAAGGGCTGATAGGACCAAAAATGGCTCTGGGTGTAAATTATGTGGCTATTTGGAGGGAGAGACTCACAGAATGTCATATCTGTGGATGCAAAGGGAGCTTCAAACAATAGCCCTTTAAAGAGGGCAATAAGTAGGTATAGAATTAGTTTCAGTTAGTTAAGGGTGAAATTTTCAGTAAAAGTAAATGGGACAATGCAGAAGAACCACGGGTGTACAGTGTCACAAAGCTAGTCCTGTTTTTTTCTAAAAGCTGTTCCTTAGCTCAAGGAGGGTCTGTCTTTGATTTTTTTCAGAGGGGCAATAAACCAGATTGGGCTCCAATCAGTCTGGTTTGGTACAGAGATGTAAACAGATAAGACTTCAGGCCAAAGTGGTCAGGTTTTAGAAGTGACCTGCATAATGAAAGGGATGTGGTCAGTTCTTTAGCTGAGCCAAGCTGAGCAGTTTTAGTTTAGTCTTCAACTGGGAAGTACAACAGGGAGCTGTGTGAAAACTCTCTCTCTTTTCTGCCCTTCACTTCAACCTGTAAGCATGCGTTCCATTGATACTGGGTTTTAAAGAGAGTTTGCTTATTGGGACTGTTGTGTATATTCAGAACAGCATAATTAAGTTTAGTTGGATAGGTTAAGTTCTGTAAGGGTTCTTTATTCTGTTCTTTGTGTTTCATTGTGAAATGTTGTGAATACATTTTTATGTGTTTTAAAATCTGGTAATCAACCTAGCTATCTTACTCCAGGTAATTTTCAATGTACACTTACCGAAACAAATTGCAAAGTTATGGTCGGGAGCTGTCTGCTTAAGAATGCTTTGAGTGGTCTGGCCCAGTCCATAACAACAGAAACAGGATAAAGGATAGGAACACAAAACTGAACAATGCTTGTCATATATAACACAATGAAATCTATTCAATGTACGGTGTGAATTAATCAGATAAAAATACAACACGGAACCTGTTGTGTTTAGAATCTGGAAACTTGTAGGACTTTGACGATTAGTCTTCTACTGATAAAGTTGACTCTTCTTGCTCATAGAAACTATCATTATCTTGCTTCTGAGTCTCTTGGCAGTTTATTAACCTGAATGATAATGATATCTGGCACACAGTCAGTAGGAACCAGTGCTTCACATGAATTTGAATGTACCACACACGGTTAGAGCAGAAAGCTACACTGGACTGGCATGGGCAAGATCTAAAGATCTCTGAAGGAGCACTCGAGACAGGAGGTGCTTGCTGAGGACGCAGAGCCATGCTGGTGGGGTGAGAAAACCAAAAGGTACGCAGACAGGTCAGACCCCTTAGGAACTGCTACTAGAACAGGTAAGATAAAAATCACGCTGGTCAGGAAACTAAGGCTGTGTAGGATGGCAGTGTGTCTGAAGAAAATACATAAAAGATGTTTTCAGGAGGGAAGTCAGAAAGAATTAAACAGAATTCATCAAACAAAAGTCACATAAGAGCATACTCCTTTTGGAGTGTACATGAGCCAAAAAGCATCTGTATTTTCTCTGTTTCCTTTTCTGGAAGGCAGCCAGCAAAAAGACTCATCAAGGACAAGGGATGTATAAAAAGAGGAATGAATACAAAGAACCACACAAATAAGCAGTTTCTATGGAAACAACAAGTTTTAAAAGAGGAAATTTAAAGTGAAGGGAAACCTGTTAGGTCAACAGCAGTGTTATTTGAATTTGGAGTAAGTTTTGAGAAGTCAATGTCTAAAGGAATTTAGCAATTTATTTTGAAAAATTGAGACATCTAAGTAAATAATGAACATGCAAAAGATATTAGAGCCTGGAATAAAATGGCAAAATAAAAACCATTTTTTTTAGAATATGGTTAAAAAAACCTTCATTGGGCAGTAAAGATTCTTCAAGATTCAGAAATGAAACAGAATGGCAATAATGAGATGTCCGGTTTGAAGACAAGATAGAAGCAGAGAATCTGGAAAAACATTATCACACTTCAATTAAAAAAGTCAATTTGGGGTTAATAAAACAAAGAACAGTGGCTGCTGAAGATCAGAAACAAAAAGAGAAATTGCTGGAGAAACTCAGCTGGCCTGGCAGCATCTGTGGAGAAAACGCAGAGTGAATGTTTGGAGTCCAGTGACCCTTCTTCAGAACTCACAGGAAAATGTAGTATACGTGATGCATACGGGATGAAAAAGGTAAACAGAATTCATCAAACAAAGGTCACATAAGAGCATACTCCTTTTGGAGTGTACATGAAGTGTAAGTGGATAGGTGGAGATGACGTGAAGGGAGAAATACAGTTAGGTAGACAAAGGGATGGATGAAAGCGAGCCAGGGTAGGAGAAATGCTGAAAATAGGGACCATAAGTGGGTAAAAAGAGCTATTTTCAGCACAGCCAACTCTATGTCATGGTAGGGTGTGGTATGAACAAAGGACACAGAATTTGGGATTTATACAGGTTACAGTGAATGGAAAGGACAGAGGAACATAGTATATATGGGACAAAATTGAAAACAAAGTTTAATGTTGGGTACAGCTTATCACACTCAATGTGCTATCACTCTCAGTGGGCTAACAGTTATACTGTCAGTTGCCATGCCTATGGAGTAGTACATGATTATATGGTAACAGGAACTTGTAAGGTGGTACATCACCTTCGCATAATCTAATAATTAAGAAATTCATAGGTGCTTCTACACTAACATTATAGGCAGTGGTGATAAAGATTAAAGCAGACCTGAAGGGAATGTACCTTGTCTAAGTAGATAATCGATGGGCAGATAACCCAGCTAAGGAGGCAACAGCAACTGGTTCTCAGCACTGTGAGGCAGCAGCAATAATTGGGCCAGAGGTGGTGAATATGGTCTTTCTCGTTCACTTGTGTGACATGGGTATCACAGGCATTTATTGACCATCCCTACTTTCCCTTGAGAAGTGGAAGTGAGTTGTTTCTTACACCACTGCAGTCTTTGTGCTGTAGATAGACCTGCAATGCCTTAGAGAGGGAATTTGCACCATAGTAATGTAGAGGAGGAAAAAAGAAGCATTGGGAAGAGAATGGAGTAGTAAAAGCATCAATGGTATCTGGCAGAGAGAGAAGGTTGGTAGCACTATATTACATTCAGTATAACTGTATGAAAATACCATGGAAATACACACTATGGATAGGAAGTCAATGTAGGGAAGGATGGACAGGTGCTAGTATAGCAGGGAATGGGAAGAATGGAACAAACATTGCCAATAAAACATGGTGCTTTTAAAAATATACAAAGAGCAAGAGAATAGCTAGGGAAGAGTAGGGCCCATTAGGGACCATAAAGGCAATCTGTGTGTGGACCTGGGAGACATGGACACAGTTTTCAATAAATACTTTGTGTCAGTCTTCACAGTGGAAAAGGATGATGTTGTGTAGAAATCAGGATGAGAGGTAAGAGTGGTTTTAACAGCCTTTAAAGTGGATAAGTCTGTGGGTCCAGGTAAGATTTATCTCAGGCTATTGAGGGAGTCAAGTGGAGATATCAGAAATAATGGCAGTAATCATCAAATGTTCTATAGCCACAAGTCAGGTGCCAGAGAACTAGAGGGTTGCTAATGTACATCCATTATTAAAGAAAGTTGGAAGGGTTAGACCAGAAAAATGCAGGTCAGTCATTCCAATCTTGTCTTTATTAGAGCACACACAAAATGCAAGAATAAGGTGCCCCTCTCACTGAATCAGACTTTCAGATTGCGTTGGCGACTCAGCAGTAGAATTCTCACCTGCCAGGATTCCTGAGTTCGATTCCTGGCCTGTGTGTGGTAATTCTTTCCTTCAGTTCTTGTCACTCTTGCCTCTGAGTCAGAAGGTCTAGGTTCAGGTCCAATCTGCCCTTGAGATGCTCATTGCCCATCACTTTTACATGTGTCCCCTTGTCATTCTAAGCAAATAATGTAAAGGTTAAGTAAAATTCTGTCTGTACTGTGCTACACCAAACTCTCAAATCTAAGCAAGCATCACGATGAGGAGTCATCTGATGGCCCTTGTTGCCTCCAGTGTGAGAAGGTGTTCTATTGCATATATGCTGGCCTCATTATATGGCATTCTGGCCTCTAACTTTGAATTGAGTGTTATTCCCTGTACCTTGAATGCTGCAACAGATGACAGTTTTGTTGTGGTGGTCTGCAACATTCTTATTTGGCGGCGGCACTGCCCCTTTCTCATCTAGAACATTCCACAGAAGCCAAATGACTGTGAGTCTCTTGCACTTTTGTCACATCACACCCTTGACCTACTATAGCAGTACCCCCAACTGACAACAGTCATCCTTGACTTGACTGAACCACTCCCTTTAGATTTTGAGATGTGGGCATTTCGTCGAAGAACATGCAGTGTGTTTGCTGCAAAAGCTGTTGACATATACTGCAGGTATGACATTGACATGGCCCAGTGACATACAGCAACATGTCTAAGCTCTTGACTGATCACTGCTTGCAAACATAAAAGACTGCTTGACTTTGTGTCTTGTAAAAGGCAAGGCAAAATAAAGTGCTCTGAGATCTAACTTCTAAATAATGCACCAATGCCCAAAACGGCAAGGAAAAGCAGAAATGCTATTAGCACCCAAATGGTCCAAAGCGAGTAAGCACTAAGAAAGCAAGCTAAGATATACTGTAAGATACACTGTGGTCTTCTGCATGTGAGGGGTGTCTTACTCTCAACGCAGAGCAACCAAGCAGCAGCATTGCAATGTGACGTGTTGATGAGTTCTGAAGTATTGAAATCATGAACTGTATTATAAGTGAGTTGGAAATATACCATAGTAATGTGGTGAGACCAGTGTTGCCCAAAACCAAACGTAAATCTAGGGAACGGTTTGCCGAGCATCTCAGCTGGGCCCACAGGGGCCGACCGGACCTCCCAGTCACCACCCATTTTAATTCCCCTTCCCACTCCCTTCCATCCTTGGCCTCCTCCATTACCACAATGAACCAAACCATAAATTGGAAGAACAACACCTTATCTTCGGCTTGGGCAGACTGGAGGTCTCAACAATTTCAAATAACCTCTCTTTCCTTCCCTTCCCATCCCTGAATTCCTCCCATCCTCTCCCCCTCCCTTCCACTTCTACCAGCCACCTACCGGATTCATTCTTCCTCTTGACCAACCAGCTTCTACCTTCTGCCTGTCTTCACCTATCCCCACTTCACCACCCTGCCCCGCCAACCCCTTTATCCGCAGCTCCCCCTACACTCACCCCCAGTCCCGAAGAAGGGTTACACCAGAAACGTCGACTTCTCCACCTCCTGATGTTGCCTGGCTTACTGTGTTCTTCCAGTCTCGTGCTTGTATACCTTGGATTTTGGCATCTGCAGTTTTTTGTCTCTTAATTGAGACAAGATGCAGACAATGACTGCCCATGGAGTGTGTCCTAAGAAGTTGAAGAATGATGGGCAAAATGGACAACCAGAGAAGATGCCGGTGAGGTCCATCTGTCAGGTACATGTTCAGTCTTTCATGTCAGAAATTGTTACCGTCTATTTTCTCTTTGCTGCCTGAGAAAATAGCAACCTGCATATAAATAAGGTAAGATTAGGTATAATGAACTCTTAATGCATGCAAATGTGTCTCTTGGCACTCACTAGGGAGAATCTCAGATGGCTGTTATAACTTTATGTGCAAAATTGGATTTTTTTTCTTGACATCGAGAATCAAATTTCTTTCATTTTCTTCTAACTGTCTTACCTCTGCTGAAGTCAATCAGGAACTAGAAAACTTTAGCCTTAATTGTATAGTTTCTGGATAAGGAACTGAAACAGAAAAAAAAGATTGTGTGAAATAGTGGCAGAAAGAAAATATATGAGACTGTTGTATATCTGAGAGTGCAAAGTGACAGCGATGGCCTCGTCCTTGATCATGTTGATATTTTTAAAGAATATCAAGCTGAAAACAAAATGAATAAATTAAGAAATTGAAGAAGTAAATCAACATTAAAAGTAATGAATAGCAAAAGAAAAGGATAATCTGGAATAATATGCCTTTCTTACCCAAGAGCAGTATAGCCATATTTACTCCTGGCATTTATGAGGTAATTAACTCTTTCACCATCAATTCTTCTGCTGGTTAAATTGGTGAAGCCACATAAACTAGAAATGTTTTTGGTTTCATCCCAATCATTGCTGAGTCAAGTGACATCAGATTGGAGAGTAGAGGGGCTGTAAAACGTATCCATACCTTGGATAAGGCGGCAAGGTTGTTTGGGACTGCCTAACTTCCTCTAGAAGGTTCAGTAAACTTTATTGAAAATCCATACATCAACCAGAAGACAGACATACCTTTCTGCAATGCCATGCTCACTGCCTGGAACATTGCTGCAGTAATTTGTCAGGGTAGTGTCCTGGACTCAGCCATCTTCAGCTGCTTCATCAATGATTACTCCTCCATCATAAGATCAGACACAGAACATAGAACAATACAGCGCAGTACAGGCCCTTTGGCCCTCAATGTTGCACCTTCCTGTGGAACCAATCTGAAGCCTATCTTATCTACACTATTCCATTCTCGTCCATACGCCCATCCAATGACCATTTAAATGCCCTTAAAGTTGGCAAGTCTACTACTGTTGCAGGCAGGCCTTTCGACACCCCTACTACTCTGAGTAAAGAAGCTACCTCCGACATTTGTCCTATATCTATCACTTCTCAATCTGAAGTTATGTCCCCTTGCTCTAGCCATCGCAATCCGAGGAAAAAGGTTCTGTGTCCAACCTATCTAACCCTCTGATTATCTTATTTTTCTCAATTAAGTCACTTCTGAACCTTCTTCTCTCAAACAAAAACAGCCTCAAGTCCTTCAGCCTTTCCTCATAAGACCTTCCCTCTATACCAGGCAACATTCTAGTAAATCTCTTCTAACCCCTTTCCAAAGCTTCCAAATCCTTCCTATAATATGGTGGCCAGAACTGAACGGAATACTCCAAGTGCGGCCGCACCAGAGTTTTGTACAGCTGCAGCATGATGTCATGATTCTGAAACTCAATCCCTCTACCAATAAAAGCTAACACACTATACGCCTTCTTAACAACCCTATCAACCTGCGTGGCACTGAGATCTCTGCTCATCTACACTACCAAGAATCTTACCATTAGCTCCAGTACTCTGCATTCCTGTTACTCCTTCAAAAGTGAATCACCTCACACTTTTCCACATTAAACTCTATTTGCCACCTCTCAGCCAAGCTCTGCAGCTTATCAATGTCTCTCTGCAGCCTACAGCATCCTTCGTCACTATCCACAACTCTACCAACCTTAGTGTTATCCACAAATTTACTAACCCATCCTTCTATACCCTCATCCCTGTCATTTATAAAAATGACAAACAACTGTGGACCCAAAACAGATCCTTGCATTACCCCACTAGTAATTGAAATCCAGGATGAATATTTCCCATCACACATCACCTTCTGTCTTCTTTCAGCTAGCCAATTTCTGATCCAAACCGCTAAATCACCCTCAACCCCATGCCTCCATATTTTGTGCAATAGCCTAATGTGGGGAACCTTATCAAATGACTTACTGAATTCATATACACCATATCAACTGCTTTAATCTCATCCACCTGTTTGATCACCTTCTCAAAGAACTCAATTAATGTTTGTGGGGCATGACTTACCCTTCACAAAACCATGTTGACTATCCCTAATCAACTTATTCCTTTCTAGATGATTATAAATCCTATCTCTTATAACCCTTTCCAACACTTTTTTCACAACTGAAGTAAGGCTCACAGGTCTATAATTTCCAGGGTTGTCTCTACTCTCCTTCTTGAACAAGGGGACAACATTTGCTATCCTCCAGTCTTTTGGCACTATTCCTGTAGACAGTGACGACAAAGATGAAAGCCAAAGGCTCTGCAATCTCCTCCCTGGTTTCCCAGAGAATCCTAGGATAAACCCCATCCGGCCCAGGGGACTCATCAATTTTTACACTTTTCAGAATTGCTAACACCTCCTCCTTATGCACCTCATTCCCATCTAGTCTAGTAGCCTGTATCTCAGTATTCTCTTCGACCACACTATCTTTTTCTAGTGTGAATACTGACGAAAAGTATTCGTTTAGCACTTCCCCTATCTCCACTGACTCCACGCAAAATGTACAACTACTATGCTTAATTGGCGCTAATCTTACTCTTGTCATTCTTTTATTCTTGACATACCTGTAGAAAGCCTTAGGATTTTCTTTGATCCTATCCATCAACGACCTCTCATGACCCCTCCTGGCTCTTCTTAGCTATCTCCTTAAGTCTTTCCTAGCTAACTTGTAACTCTGTAGCGCCCGAACTGAGCCATCACATCTCACCCTAACATAAGCCTTCTTCTTCCTCTTGACAAGAGATTCAATTTCCTTAGTAAACCACAGCTTCTGTGCTTGACAATATCCTCCCTGCCTGACTGGTATATACTTATCAAGGACCCCAACAGTAGTTGATCCTTGAATAAGCTCCACATTTCAATTGTGCCCATCCCTCACAGTTTCCTTCCCAATCTTATGAATCCTAAATCTTGCCTAATCGCTTTGTAATTATCTTTCCCTCAGCTATAACGGTTACTCTGTGGTATAACATAGAAAAATACAGCGCAGTACAGGCTCTTTGGCCCTCGATGTTGCGCCGATCCAAGCCCACCTAACCTACACTAGTCCACTATCCTCCATATGCCTATCCAATGCCCGTTTAAATGCCCATAAAGAGGGAGAGTCCACCACTGCTACTGGCAGGGCATTTCATGAACTCACGACTCGCTGAATAAAGAATCTACCCCTAACATCTGTCCTATACCTACCACCCCTTAATTTAAGCTATGCCCCCTCGTAATAGCTGACTCCATACGTGGAAAAAGGTTCTCATGGTCAACCCTATCTAAACCCCTAATCATCTTGTACACCTCTATCAAGTCACCCCTAAACCTTCTTTTCTCCAATGAAAACAGCCCCAAGTGCCTCAGCCTTTCCTCATACGATCTTTCTACCATACCAGGCAACATCCTGGTAAACCTGCTCTGCACCCGTTCCAGTGCCTCCACATCCCTCCTATAGTATGGCGACCAAAACTGCACACAATACTCCAGATGCGGCCGGACCAGAGTCTTATACAACTGCAACATGACCTCAGGGCTCCGGAACTCAATTCCTCTACCAATAAAAGCCAGTACGCCATATGCCTTCTTCACCGCACTATTTACCTGGGTGGCAACTTTCAGAGATCTGTGTAATAGACACCAAGATCCCTCTGCTCATCCACACTACCAAGTATCCGACCATTAGCCCAGTACCCCGTCTTTTTGTTACTCTTACCAAAGTGAATCACCTCACACTTACCTACATTGAACTCCATTTGCCACCTTTCTGCCCAGCTCTGCAACTTATCTATATCCCGCTGTAACCCGACACATCCTTCTTCACTGTCAACAACTCCACCGACTTTCGTATCATCCGCAAACTTGCTCACCCAACCTTCTAGCCCCTCCTTCAGGTCATTTATAAAAATGACAAACAGCAATGGTCCCAAAACTGATCCTTGCGGAACACCGCTAGCAACTGCACTCCAAGATGAACCTTTATGATCAACTACTACCCTCTGTCTTCTTTCAGACAGCCAATTCCTAATCCAAACCTCCAACTCACCCTCAATGCCATACCTCCGTATTTTTTGCAGTAGCCTACAATGGGGAACCTTATCAAATGCCTTACTAAAATCCAGATACACCACATCTACCGCTTTACCCTCGTCTACCTCCTTAGTCACCTTTTCAAAGAATTCAATCAGGTTTGTGAGGCACGACCTGCCCTTCACAAAACCATGCTGACTATCCTTGATCACATTATTCCTATCCAGATGTTCATAAATTCTATCCCCTACAATTCTCTCTAAGACTTTGCCCACAACAGAAGTAAGACTCACCGGCCTATAGTTACTAGGGTTATCCCTACTCCCCTTCTTGAACAAGGGAACCACATTTGCTATCCTCCAGTCTACTGGCACTATTCCTGTAGACAACGAGGACATAAAAATCAAGGCCAATGGCTCTGCAATTTCCTCCTTTGCTTCCCAGAGAATCGTAGGATAAATGCCATCAGGCCCAGGGGACTTATCTATTTTCACCCTTTCCAGAATTTCCAACACCTCTTCCCTACATACCTCAAATCCGTCCATTCTAATTAATTGTGACTCAATATTCACATCGGCAACAATGTCCTGTTCCTGAGTGAATACTGACGAATAAACCTATCCCTTTCCATCACGGAAGTAAACATAAATGAATTGTGGTCACTATCACCAAAGTGCTCACATGGGAAAGTTTGCTGATGATTACAACATTCTCAGCACCATTTGCTGCTCCTTAGATGAAGAAGCAGTTGGGGACATGATTGTGGTGTATAAGATTATGAGGGGTATGAACAGTGAATACATAGCTGTTTGGTTCCCCTTGGTTGAGGGATTAATCATGAGAGGATATAGTTTTAGGGTAAGGGGGCAAGAGATTCAGAAGGGATTTGGGAAAAAAATCTATTCACCCAGCAGGTGGTGGGAAATCGTAATGCACTGCCTGGGTGGAATTCTTACAAGCTTTAAAAAATATTTGGATGAGTGCTTCAAACATCATAACATTCAATGATATTAGATAGGTACAGGAAATTGGAATTAGAGCAGTTTAAATGGTAATTATGTTGGTGCAGATTTGATGGGCTGAAGTAACATGCAAATAACATTCATGACACAGAAGTGCTAGAAATGACCATGGTCAACATGGCAGAATCTAAATGTCTCTCCTTGGTGATCATCGGCATTACTGTTCTGAATTCCTCACTATCAACATCCTCGGGTTTACCATTGACCAAAACTGACCTGGACCAGCTGTATAAGTGCGGTGGCTACAAGAGTAGGTTAAAGGCTAGGAATAGTGGAGTGCGTAACTCATCTCCTGTCTCTCTAATACTTGTCTACTACCTACAAGATACAAGTCAGGTGCGTAATGGAATATCTCCATTTACCTGGATGGGTGTAGGTTCCACAACTCTCTAGAAGCTTCATATCATCCAAAATGAATTAACTGTTTGATTGATAACCCATTTAATACCTTCAAAATTTACTCCTTTCACTCTACTGTCACTACCAGTTAGAAAGACAAGGACATGAGATGCATGGAAACAGTACTACTTGCAAGTGGCTCTTAAGTCATACATCATCCTGACTTGGAACTGCATTTCCATTCCTTCAGAGTTGGTGGTTCAAAAAATTTTTAACTCCCTTTTTAATAGCACTGGGGAATGCAGCAATTCAAAAGAAGGAGCTCGCTATCACTTTCCCAAGGGAATTAAGGATGGACAGCAAATGCTAGTCCAGTCAGAATAACCACATACCATGGAAAAAATTACAAAAGGAATCCAGAGATTTGATTTTTACAATTCGATTTTAAATTTTTTAGACCTTAATTAAAGAGTTAGAACTTGTCACTAGTTCACTGAGCAACTGCCATAAAGGAGCATCTACAGGGAGATTTTCTATTGCTTAAATTATTTACCAAATATTTATGTTAAAATGTATACTGTAAAACCCTACTGAAGTTTCTTCTATATCTTAGATTCTTCATTTCCCACATTGAATGAAGCGAAACCAAATACCTATTATAGTCATTATAGAGATTATAGTCATTTGTAACAATTTTAAATAAAATTCAAATAACTTTTGAATAAATATATTTACTGAATGTGTGACTAGAGTACTCAGTATAAGAGATAAACTATAATTATGAGTATCAACTCGAGATCATCACATTATTGTATTTAATTTCTGATCTGATTTTTAGTCTCCTTGTTGATGGAAGAATGTAAATGCACTTGAGATGGTTCAGAGAAGTTAACTAGATTGATACCTTGAATGAGCAGGTTGTCTTACAGGGATAGGTTAAACAGGCTGGCTTGTTTCCACTTAGAACACTGAGGGATGACTTGACTGAAATGGAAAAGATCCTGAATGGTCTTGTCAAAGTGGATGTGAAAATGATATTTCCTCTTCTGGCGAGTCTAGAACTAAGGGGCACTGTATTAAAAACGAAGTGTTGCCCTTTGTGCTCAGAGGTAAGGAAACATTCTTTTTCTGTGCCTTTGGAACTCCATTTCAGAAGGCAGTTCAGACAGTGTAACTCAATAGGTTTAGGGCAAAGGGATCAATGATAACTGGGAGTAAACGTGAAGTTGGAAACATAAACAGATCCGCTATGAACTTACATGAAACAGACATGAGAGACTGAATGGCCTATTTCTGTTCCTAATTTGCATGTTATTTTTGTCACCATCTGCTTTCCGTTTGTGTTTGTGAACTAATCACCTTCACCCAGAAATTGACCCTCTGATCGCTCTTTGTCATGTCTGGCCAGACACCTGCTGTCTTAAATTCCTTCCTGTTGGTTATGCGTTTGTGTCAAATGCATCGGGTCATGTGAACCCAAATTTCTTTCATTTCCAAGAGAATCCCCCTATACAATGGATACAAACTCTTCAAAGTACTTACCCATAATGTTCAAAACAATTACAGATTCCACAGACATTTTAAAGAAATTCCAAATTTTTCTGACTACTTCTGACTCAAACTCATCGCAACAGCTAAAGTTGAAACAAAGGGAAGATGCAGATCACAGGAATGCAACAAGGCGATTCTTTGTTAAATTATCTAAATACAACAAATACAATTGGTCTGATTAGTTCTCACTCCTTTTTTTTGTTGTTTTGTAACATATTAATGATGATAATAATCCATGTTTTGTTGTGTGGATAGTTTGTAATATTGCTTTAGAATAATAGTCTGTTATGTCCAATAGATGGCCTCAGAGCTCAAGATATTTCAGAATTTGCATTGCGCTGGAACAAAGAAAACTATATTTCCCAGGTGAAGCTTTTTATTTTTGTACAACCCCAGAAAAAGAAATTTGAAGCTAGTTACATAAAATTTATTCATGAATATTTTATCCATGTTTTCAAATAGCAAACACTTTTAAATGCTTTAAGTCCTAAATTGCATTAAATAGGCTAATTGAATTTGAGTATGATGGCAAAGCTTTCCAGAGTTCCTTCATTTGAAGTATCATTTGCCTGTTAATTTGAAGGAATTTCCATTTCATTTAGAAGCTGCCCAAAAGGTAAGCCTAAACTATAATTTCTTATTTCTGTCAAACATGCATCTTAGAGGGCTGTAAACTTGCATTCAAATTAGAAAATTATGTATTACTGATGTTTCACTTGAGACTTGCTAAAATCCAACCAACTGATAATCATATTATGCCATATTGCAATCTCCTATATAAAGGGTGCAATGGTATGACAACGTTCCCTGTCAATTTTATTGTTTTGATATACACTAAATGACTTTCAGCAAATCTAAAATAATTTTCCACATAAAAGTAAGTTTACAATGTTTACAATGAATTTTGAATGAAATGGCAACATTAGAAATCTGCTAAAACTCAAACTGTTTTAGTTTGTCCTATATTGGGGAAACATCTGAGGATGAGAAAAGGAAGTGAATAAATAAGTTTTGGCACTCATTAGGATAAAATATGATGCTGTAACTGCTCTGACTTGCTGAAGTGGTATTCTCCCTGCACTGGTTTCTCTTTGCCTGCCTAAATGATTCTGTGGGCCTGTTACAGTAGACAAGATACTGAATTTCTGGTAGATAAAGAGTTAATTCCTTCTCTTCCAACTGACATCAGCTTACTAGCTCTGTTTTCTTGACTTTTGAATCTGCTGCGTTAATGGTAAATGTGGGACACTTCTCTGCTGTAAAACGATGTCCACTGGAGATTGGATTAATACTGACAGAACTCATCTCTCCCATGAGTCAGAAGAGCTATTTCAAAGAGACATAGAGGAGACTTCCATTTTCACTCCCTGAACTAGAAATAACCCTGGTTCCTGATGGAGAGGTGACAGCTTTTAGAATTGTGTGTTCCAAAAATGTTGTGCTAACCACTGACCCTTAGACATTTTTACACATGTTTGACCATGGCTACAAATTTAGAGAAAATGCTACTTCCATTTGAATACATATAAATTTGGTTCGCTTTACAATCTATACAATCCAATTATGAGAATATTGTTCTCATATTTGCCCAGTGCTCAACCTAGCCCTCTCAGTTACATGCATCAAAATAGAACAACCTTGGTTAGCATGATTATTGATGTCTTCTTGCTTTGAGGGACTCTTTGCTTTGTTGTCTGAATATTAGTGAGATTTGAGAAGCTGTTGATGTCTGATAATACTGGAAATATTGATATCAATCCTGACTCCTTGCAAGTAAATTGTTCTGCTGTAATTTGTTGTGTTATTAAATGTTCTGTTTTTCATTCACAGCATTTTCTTCACCTCTACATAATTATCCTGTAATTCTATTCATCCCTGGCCCTCAAATTTATGAATTATTATTTGCAATGATTTGATTATTGTTTTTTAAAATCAAAAATATTTGTACCAAAATCTTGTATCATAATCAAGGCACCAGGAAGGTCTCCAAAACGCTTAAGCAACATAGTGGCATAATTTGATAAAATTCTAAAACTGAAGGCATATTTTTGACTTATATTTATACATACTATTATATATTTCATTATATTGCTGTATATTTTTCCTGGAAATCTGGGCTGACTTATGCCATTTTAATTTTCCAGCTTAATTTGCCTAATCTTTTACTGATTTGAACAGCTAGGTTATGATCAATTGACCCAATCTATCCAGTTGACAGAAAAAATAAACAGCTTCTACATTGATTACTTGCCAGGATAAACACTAAGTTGTTAATCAAGGTATGGAATAATTTATTGCTGAAGGCATGCTGCAAAATATTCACACTGTTATACTTAATTTTAATAAGTATTGATATTTATAAGTTTGCTCATAAACTAGATAATCATGTTCATGGATGTGAAGGATATTATTGATCAGAAGTTTCCCATTTTTACTACATATTATCAGTGTCCAGGTCAGATTTAACAGGTTCAGATACCCTTTTCTGTCCCCAAACTGTGTCTTGATTTCTAAGTTGTTAATGACACACAGAAATACCCTTTTCATTGTCTAAGTCATCTTTTCAAGTAAGTGAGATTGTGAAATTTTGGAGCTTTTCATTTGCTATGGAATTAGGAACAATGAAGACCACATTTACTTAGAACATGTACGGTCATTAGAAATGTGAGACGTACTATCAATTTAGTTTGTATTAATGTCTAGGCCAAAGAAGAAACATTTCCAAATCGTTGCACTACCCTACATTGTTTGAAGGTGAAACAATTGGCTATCATCAGGTGTGTGCTAAGAGTAGCAATGTATGTGAGGATGATATAATGGGAAATGGGAAGCAGTGAGAAACTTGAGAAAAAGAAAAAATAGCAAAAGAAATACTTTGCAATGTTTAACGTTGTGTTTCAAAACTCTTAGTGACTGTGGTGGTATCTGCTTTGGGGAAACATTCTCATTTTTGTTTTTTTCTTGTTAAAATCTGGAACAGAAAACACCTGACAAAAACTTGTTCCAGCCCATGGTATATGGTGCCATTTAGTTGTTAATATGATTTTATTTTTACTTGCACGTATTGGAGGTCTCAGTTCTTCGTTTTGGTTGCATCTGGACGTGTTTCATCTGGGTGTGAGTAAGTGTTCTAAATGAGATTAGATCATTATTCTGGAAAGTGCATATCGTTTTACTGATAATTATAAATTATGATTATAAAATTAGATGTTTTGTTATTTTGACAATGGGTTTAATTATGTAATTCTGCACTCAATATTCATGCTCTGTCACCTATAGGTAACAGCTGAGACTTTGCACTGCAGCAAAAACCTGCATCTAGTCTGTTCCCAGCAGAAGGAAAGTGCACTGATCATGTCACATTTTCAAGTATCAGGCTAATTTCAGCCAAGCTTCCAGCTATAATATCACTTATGATAGGGAGCCTATTATGTTAGGGTCAGAATTTGTGCAGTAATGTCATGGTTGTGGCATTTCAGTAAAAGGAAATGTTTTGGCAGCGAAACTTAAATTCATAAATGCCATCAAGGTTAGCTGAGAGTCTCTTCTCTACCCAGTAATTAGGGGCACAGTGAATCCACTTCTCTATCAAGTATGACTGAGAAAGGTTGCAGGTTTGGCTCCAGAAAAGGCTATTACAGCAGCAGGTGCTGCAAGTGACTAGGGCAGTATATGTCAATAGTGCCGTTCATGCCATGGAAATTTTAATTACAATAGCAGGTTACGTAAAGTAAAAGGAACAAAATGTACTAAATAAGATTGAACTTGGGAAAATCTTGCCAACCACTTATTGTGACCTCTCTCACTCTTTGTTAAAGGAGGTAAATTGTCTATTATCAAAGCACAGGAGATAACCTATTGCTTTTTATATGTCCAATCATTGCTTGGAAGTACTCCTCTTCTCACATCATTACAAGCCTACTCAAAAATCAATGTTGAACCTAATTGCATAGTACACTGTCTGTCATTTGTATCTCTGCTACTTGTGGGTAGGTTATTGCCACTATTCCATTTTTCTTGACACGGTCTAAGGGTCCATTTGGTTTCCAGTGGTAGATGAACAAACATTAGAAAGTCTTAACAGGAAGAAGCTTCTTCCTCAACAAGATGTAGTTTATTGCATTATAGCTGTTCGAAGCAAGTTGCAGTAGCTAGTCAAACATTGTTACAGAAACTATTGGACACATATATGACTGGACTTCATAAGATTTGATGGTGCTTAATACAAAATTAACCTTTTCAGAACTAATACTGTATACATGTCCTCAATTTTTCTAACCATTGTTAATATTTCTACATTCATTTACATCACTATATTATGTTACCACTACCGCAAGAACCTAACTTCATAAATTCAGGCAATTTGGGGATTTGGGGATTTCATTATTCATCATAGAGTCCTAGAGATGTACAGCACGAAAACAGACCCTTCAGTGCAACTCGTCCACCCCAACTAGATATTCTAAATTAATCTAGTCCCATTTGCCAGCACTTAAGAGTCATAGAGTCATTGAGATGTACAGCATGGAAATAGACCCTTCGGTTCAACCCGTCCATATATCCCAACCTGCTAGCACCCGACCCATATCCTTCCAAAACCTTCTTAATCATATACCCATCCACATGCCTTTTAAATTTAGACTAGATAAGATTCCATACAGTGCGGAAACAGGCCCTTTGGCCCAACCAGTCCACACCGACCCTCTGAACAGTAACACACCCAGACCCATCTCCCTCATGCACCGAGCACTATGGGTAATTTAGCATGGCTAATTCACCTGACCTGCACATCTTTGGACTGTGGGAGAAAACCGGAGCACCCGGAGGAAACCGGTGTGCCCGGAGGAAACCCATGCAGACACGAGGAGAATGTGCAAACTCCCCGCAGGCAGTCACCCGAGGCTGGAATCTTTGGCCAGATAATGAGTTGAGTCTTCAATTTTCTCCTCATCAATTCTGATGACAATTGATGACAAGAGTGGGTTGAACTGGTCATTTAACAATGCTGTATAAAAATCAGCCTTTTTCTTCAAAATGGGCTTGACTGTGTGGACACAGTGCTCAGCTTCCCCATTTGATTATGGATATCTCAGCAAGCATGTCATATGCTCAAATCCTGAAGTGGCTACAAACTAACCGAAAGACTCATTAGTAAACCGTGTTCTGATGCATGATACAACCACATCAGCGATCTATTGGGTATTGAATATTTATTGTAAAACTTTAATAATTGCTGTGTCATTCTGGTACATAACTACTTTACGTCCTACTGAGAAAAGTAATCAACAGCAATAAGGTAAGATCATCCATCACAAAAATAAAAGCTCTGTTCCTATGGCTTGGTGCTGAGAATGGTGGTGATCAGTTTTTCTTACTGCTAAGACCTGTGAACAATGCACATTTTATGTAAGCTATGAGGCTCTCGGTCTCTTTTGAGATCCCTGGCCCTGCACTAAGTAATCTCCAAACGTCCATGGTGTGCCTTGTCAAAGATGTCTCACTGTGTTGAAGCTGAAACAACCAACTTTTCATCAAACATCAGCAAGAGGTCTACAATTGTGAAAGGCTCTTGACCTGCAATATAGGTCTTCACGTCTTTGGTGTGGTCAACTATCAACATGATATAGATGAATAATGACAGATTTTTAGTTCCTGTTTGGCTCCCCTCCTATTTGATTGAGCTTGGGTTTGAGTTGCTGGCCACTCTTATCTTTGTGGCCTATGTACGTGATTCAATTTCACCAGCTAACTCCTTGTTAGTCATTTTAATGCTGTCAAATGTCACTCTTATGTGTTCAGTTATTGCTGAATGTAGCTTCCCTTAGCTGGTTTTCTTTCATAGACAAACCTCAGAAATCGGAGTTTGAATTTTATACCCTTGGAGGCATCCTTGGCAACCATTTCTTATCAAATATGAGGAGGTGCCGGTGTTGGACTGGGGTGAACAAAGTTAAAAATCACGCAACACCAGGTTATAGTCCAACAGATTTATTTGGAAGCATTAGCTTTCGAAGCACTGTTCCTTTGTCAGGTAGTGAGTAGCAGCAGCGCTCCAAAAGCTGGTACTTCCAAATAAACCTGTTGGACTATCACCTGGTGCGAGGTGATTTTTAACTCTTATCCAGTAGGCAAGCCCATGGATTATTGTCCATCTCTATAAACAGGATGAAAATCTTTTGCGTATCCATGTGACCAAAACAGCCTCCTCTATAACCAGTCTCCAAGTCTGACAATACCGTGGAGGCAAAATGTAGCAGTTTCTGACATTAATCTGTTTGGTCCTGGAAGAACGCTGCTCTTATGCCTCAAGCTGAACTATTCACAGTAATGATTGTCAGAAAGAATGGATTTCAGCTGACCAGGAAATTTGTGGACATCAGTATGTCATAGATCATTTAGAAAGATTTGTCCTATGTGACTCCCAGTACCAAACTTGTGTCTTGTTGAGGAGTTGCCTCAAGAGTTTTGCCATAATTGCCAGGTGAAGCAAAAATCTCATCAGCTAGTTTATTATGGCTAGAAATCTTTGGAGGTCATGAATAGTTTTCAGAGTGCAAAACTCTGTACAAGTTTGTTTCATAGGGTCTGGCATTATTCCATTCTTGTTGCTCATATGTCCCAGGAAGTAAATAGATTCCTTGGAAAATTTACACTTAGCATTGAGAGTAAAACTTTCAGCCTCTAAACATATTAAAACTTCCTGGGCCCTTTGTTGAAATATATATGACATTTTCTATATCTGATAAAATATTGTGCATCTTTGTAGGGATCAGTTAGCTTGGATGGCTCGTTTGTGAAACAGAATGATGTCAACTTTTTCATGGGTTCAGATTAGATTAGATTTCCTACAGCATGGAAACAGGCCCTTCAGCCCAACAAGTCCCCATTGACCCTCCGAAGAGTAATCCATCCCCCTACACTTACCCTGACTAATGCACCTAACACTATGGGCAATTTAGCATGGCCCATTCACCTGACCTGCACATCTTTGGACTGTGAGAGGAAACCAAAGCACCCAGAGGAACCCCACGCAGACACGGGGAGAATGTGCAACCTCCACACAGACAGTTGCCTGAGACAGGAATTGAACTCAGGTCCCTGGTGCTGTGAGGCAGCAGTGCTAACCACTGTGCCACCGTGCCGCCCATTGACTATGATACCATGAAAGCTTACCATTAGTTACCTCTTACCAATGAGAGGGCAGCCCTAAGATCATCTGGGACTTTCGCAACTTTATGTCTTTGAGTGTTTGCACTTGATAGAATGGATAGATTCTGTTGCCATCTTGTGATATGATTGTCCTTTTTCTCTCAAGGTTTGTCTATGATTCTTCTTGGTTTCTGATCAGCACAATCTTAATACAATTATTCAAAGTCTAATCTTTTTTGGACTGTAAAAAACCTGACAAAAACTCATCAATAACTCCAGCAATAACTCTATTTCTTATAAAGTGTGATTTCAACTTTCCATTGTCATAGTTTTCCACCAGTCTGTGGAGATAATTAATGAAACCATGCATGGATTCTTCTGAATGTTGAGTTCTCTGTTGAATCTTGATTATTCAAGAATTGTATTCGTTCTCAGATCAAATTTATGAATTGTTATGAGCTTTAGAACGCCTTCAAAAATATCTGACTTCTTTTACATTTTGGTGATTTATAACATTGTCAGCAGTAGATCTTATTGAATACAACAATGTAGGTATTGTACAATTGCTCAATATGTAATTTAGTATTTAAGTCTGAAGCAATCCTGCACCTTAAGAGTTGCTTTCTTGAAAATGTCCAATTCTATTAAATCTACTAGGTACTGTATTATTTCTCCTGCCATGTCCTCCTAATGTGTGTTCATTCACCCCACAGTATAATTTACAAAACGTTTTAGAGTACCTCAAAGTTGCTGTAATTTCTTTCCCTTGAAGACTTTGGTCAAAGCAATTCTGTTTCATTTTCCTCAACTTAAAGCTTTTAAACTGCAGGTTACTGATACAAAGATTAATTAGGAATGCAGTTAAGTATTAATGTTTTACATACGTGTCATATTTTCTGGGGTTTCTCCCATGTATTTGTAGCCAAAATGGAGGATTTCTGTTTTCTTAAGAGCATAAGAGACGATTTCTCACCTTTTGTACATAATGTACAATGTCTGTTCTTTTCCACACCTTTCCAAATAAAAGCTTTGTGTCTATGAGCTCCATAAAATCTTCCTGCCAGGATTGCTGTTTAAATTATGAATCACCCACACTTATTACAGCTTCAAATATTATCTAACTATTGCCTTCTGTTCGAACCAGTCTGCTTTCACTTTTAAATATGTCCTTTTGATCACCTTTATTCTGTTTCTTGATGTTTCCAGTGCCGTGACCTTCATATAAAATAGATCTACAGCTTTTAATTTCCCTACAGTAGCTGTGCCTAGTCACCTCTACTCGCTATAGCAGCATTGCTCATTGTGAATTGTTTTTTTTTAATCTCTCACATTCTCAGCCTGCTTTTCCATCCCTTTTAATTTAAAGTTTTTACCCTTATTCAGGGAGCTCTGATATATTCAATTACTAGCAAATCTCTTAAGTGGGAATGCTCCTACAGTTATTTGTTTCCCAATGGAATTTCTGACTGCCAGGTGCATATAGTTTCTGGTGCATATTGCTTCTTCTGCACTTCTTAACAGGTCTGACGCAAATGCTGTAGCCTTAAAGTTGTAAACTCACTTTATCTTCTGAACATTTCTTCTCCTGGGTCCAGTGGATATTTTTCACCATTGTACCTTATGGAATTAAGTAAAGATGCAAATCATTTACCTCGAAGAATAAGAAACAACAGACCTGCAACAAAGCAGCTCAGTGCAGCCGTATATGGATCGGAGGTGATCACCCTGGCATGCCTCACTTTCCTGGGAATCTGATAGGCACACCATTCAGCAGTTTGGAATCGATTTGCACTCTGTTTGAAATGAAAGTTTGTTTTTATTCATTTGTGGGATGTAGGCATCAATGGCTGGGCCAACATTTATCATCCATCATTATTAGCCCTTGAGATAATAGTGGGGGGAGTTTACCTTCTTGAACCTCTGCAATCCATGTGTTCTAGGCAGATCCATGACGCTGTCCGGGATGAAATTCTTGGATTTTGACCCAGTGAGTGAAAAATATCAATGAAGAGTGACACAGAAGAACCCTAACTTCATTAGTTATTAAGGAACTGCTTTAGAGACTGTCTTTAAATTGCTGTAAATCAGAGAGGTGTATTTTTTAAAAAAGCAGCTATACTTGAATTTATCTGAGAAACACCGAGAATAAGTTAGAGTCAATATCATAAAATAATTTAAGTAATTCTAAATATAATATAATTACTGTAATTGAAGTAATTTGAAGACATGGCAGTTGAGTGGAATGTGAGACCTATAATAAATGGGAAATCATGAACTCTACTGCTGTCCTGGACAACTACCTGTACAGGAAGTGCTGCCTGCAGCAGGAATCTCAAGCTCTATGTTTTCGAGCTTGAGCAGTGGCTGGTGACACAGTAGCACATATACGAGGCTGAGAGCCATGTGATTAGTGCATTCACAGAGGTGTTTACACCGCTGTTTAAGGGGCTGAAGACAGAAGGAGAATGGGTGACCATCAGACAGTCCAAGTGGAAGAGATGGTTACCATTCACAAACTGGTTTTCCATTTTGGAACATGCTGACGGTATTGAGTTCCAGAAAGGAATGCAGAATGGCATCCCT
The DNA here is from genome assembly GCF_037043375.1 of Chiloscyllium plagiosum. NCBI lineage: Eukaryota > Metazoa > Chordata > Chondrichthyes > Orectolobiformes > Hemiscylliidae > Chiloscyllium > Chiloscyllium plagiosum. The sequence continues at coordinate 51,554,734 of NW_028270154.1, read as the reverse complement.
AAGGGCATTGCGGGTCAACCAACAGCATGTGGACTGCAGCAGTTCAAGAAGGCAACTCACCCCCACCTTCTCAAGGGCAACCAGAGACGGACAATAGAAATGCTGGCCAGCTGGCAATGTCCATGTCCCACAAGTGAATTTTTAAAAAATCAGAGCCATGTTTCCGGTTCCATGTGCAGCTCAACTGTAAATGAGAGGAGGACAGACAAAGAAAGAGTAATAGTAGTAGGGATCCATTTGTTAGGGCAACAGACAAATGTTTCTTTGCCAGAATAACTCCTGGCAGTCACAGAACTACCAGTCACAGAACTGTTGCAGGAAATTCTTCAAAGACAATGGTCCCAACTTCTCCAATCTATCCTCATAACTCAACTATCTTATTCTAGAACTATTTTTTGCAAATCTCTTATACTCTCTGCAGTATGTTCACAACTTGCCTATAACATGGCAGCAATTCAGTCCCAGGTGAACACCTAGACATAATGAGCCACATTGGTACCACTGACTTAATAGGAAGAGGGATGTGGTCCTACAATCAGAATGTAAGGTTCTAGGTAGAAAATTAGCAAACTAGACCTCGAATGTAGTAATCACTGAAATACACAATGTGTAAAGGAGTAGAGAAACAGACTGGTGAATGCCTCGCTGGAAAGATGGTGCAGGAAGGAAGGTGTTAACTTCTAGGACACTGGAACTGGCTCTGGTGGAGCTGACACCTGTACAAGACAGACTGATTGCACCTGAACAGAGCTGGGACTGAATTGCTGCCATGTTATAGGCAAGTTGTGAACATACTGCAGAGAGTATAAGAGATTTACAAAAAATAGTTCCAGAATAAGATAGTTGAGTTATGAAGATAGATTGCAGAAGTTGGGACCATTGTCTTTGAAGAGAAAAAGGTTAAGATTAGAGTTAATAGACATTTTCAACATCATGAGTGGTCTGAATAACATAAATAGAGAGAAGCTTTTTCGGCTTCTCAGAAGAATCAAGAATGAAAGATCACACATTTAGTTGTATTACCATTAATCCAGAGACCCAGGGGGCCCTGGGGCCCTGGTTCAAATCCCATCATGACAGATGGTAGAATTTGAATTTAAAATTTTAAAAAGTCTGGAATTAAAAGTCTAGTGATGATGACCATGAAAGCAATATTGATTGCTGGGGAAGAAAACCATCTGGCTCACTAATATCCTTTAAGGAAGAAAACTGCCATCCTTACCCAGTCTGCCCTACATGTGACTCCAGACCCACAACAATGTTGTTGACTCTTGACTGCCCTGGGAGGAATTAGGGATGGGCAGTAAGTACTGGCCTGGCCACTGATGCCCACATCCTGTTAATGAATAAAAATACTGTTACACTCAGTTAGACAGCTGGTGAAGCTATAATGGACTCCTTCTGCACCATGTGGTACTTATGGAAAGAAAGAAACTGCTACAATTTCTCTTTCCTTGACTGGGTCAAATAAACTATTTGATTGGCAATGTTAGAAGGTCAGCAGCAAATAAATTTTAACAAAAAGACTTTTGACTTAATAACATCCTGCATAAGAACAATTAGGAACAATTTTTTATTAGCTAACTAAACATAAAATGACAAGTTTGTCTCCTTGGGGACCAGGAGCTATTTGCTTGATTTCTACACCCGATATGATGATGCCATCAGATAGGGTGAAGCTTAAAATAGTTTCCAAAACTCTTTCAGGGCTTTTACCTTATACAACAGTCTTTTTGGATTATTTTCTGAAACTTTGGAAATCTTTTGAAGTGCCCTAGAAACCAGAACAAGAAAAGTAAGCTCCTATTCATTCAGCAAATGTAGTACATCATATGTGGTCCTTTCCCTTACCTTATCAAGAGCCAGCTTTTTTTCAGGCATTTATTTCCAATAAATCCTTGCTCAATTACAACTAGAGGCTGCAGGACCTTTCTTTTAACCTGTGACCATGCTGTCACTTTAAGAAGGTTATTTTGCCCTTGGTTATTTTCAAGAGAGGTCATAAAGGCAGAGGTGCTGAAATGTCTGGGAAGAGCCTACTTTAGCAATGGCAGGGGAGTGGCCTGTTCTCTCAGTTCAGTTTTTTTCTAGTTTAGTGCTAGCAGTGAGAAGCTGCTGCATTGCAGAAAGGTTCCAAGCTTCAGCAGATGATTCCTGACTAAAATTTCTCTCTGAAATCGCTTCAAAAGTTGTTCCCTCCTGCCGGTAAGAAGCAGTGTTTGAATTTACTTTTTGCCAAGGGATGTGTTTATGGGATGTTATGGGATTGCAGTGGGCTCCTTAGTTAAGTTGATGTATCGAGTCGGTTAAGTTTTCCAATAGTTAAGTTATTCTAAAATCTGTTTTCTTTTGTTCGTGTTTCAACTGTAGTGATTAAATAAAATCTGTTTTACTGAAAGCTGAGTGGTTTGACCAGCTGCATCACACCTGGAATATCAATGTCACATCTCCCTTTAAAATAAAAATAGGATCTTGAGCTACCTTAAAATATTTTGAGAGAGTCTGGCCTGGTCTGTAACAAGCCAAAGCCCAAAACTTATCTATAAGACAGAGCATGTAGCCCAAAATTATACAGGATTCCACAATCTATATTATAGACAAAATCACACAGTACCTCAGGAATCAATAAAGAAATACTTAAGGGTAAAATATATTTCAATCGAATTTCATAATGAAATAGAAAAGAAGGCCTCTGATTTGGAGAGGGTTTGTGCTTTTGATTTGTTACCAGTTACCTCGGAAAGTATACATGTGGGGTATGGTAAAAATAAGATTGGATCATCTTTGATAGTCTCTTTGGTAAGTCTTCTGTCAAAGTTCAGACATGAATGGATGTCACATGGGGCAGGTACAAAAGAAGTGGCTGTAAACTGTGACTGGCAAGTAATTAAAACAAAAATCCCTATTCATTTAAACGAATATAGCACCACATGGAAAGGACATTCAACATTCAGCAAAATACTTTCATTAATTGTGAAGGATGGTGCACATTATCCTCATAAAATTCTTATAAATATGCATCTTCTAGTTTATTAAACACAAGATGCCTATTGCACAAACAGTTAGTCTTTTATGAAGCACAGTACTTTCAGAAGGTGTATAGTTTTCCTATTTTCTTTCTTTGACCTATATGAGAGTTTGGAAGGGCAGCATTTTAGCATGCAACAGAGAGGTGGGAGTTGCTTCCCACTCATCTCAAAGCTAATGTCCTTTTGCAAGGTGGGAGGTAATAAAGATGACTGGACAATGCAGGCTAGAAATAAAGTGAATGATCCATTAATATTTTCAAATATATTAAGACAGTGACATTGTTCTGGACACAGAAGTAAATTCCGAGTGGAGCTGGAAGTTTTTATTTTCCTGTTCCTCTCATTTCCATTCAGTAGAACTGCAGATAGGCTGCTTATTCCTCCGACAGCGGAGGTACCTATGATTGATTCCCTTTTGGATTTTGGGGTCTTGAAGGTATCAACAAAAAATTCAAGGGCACACTTTGCCATGAGCATAGGAAACAGCAGGTGGGCCTAGGGCTAAGGCTAGGTGTGGGCTGATGGGGTGGCAAAGGATGAGAAACTGTAGTACCTTGGGTAGACTCCTCCAACCTTTGTGCTCTGTCTTTATTTTCCTTCTTATAGTCCACCTGTATTTTCTGTAAGCCAAGCGCTAGAGAGCACTTTGCTGCACTTCACTGTCATGCTGAACGACTGAGACAAGGTGAGGCTTTCGGAAAGTGCTAGCCACTACTCTGCTGGATCACTCAAACATCTTTTTTTTTGCACCAGTCGTCTGTGTCACTGGCTGGGCAACTCTTTGTTACCCTTATTGAATTATACTTGAGGAAGGGATAGTGACCCAACTTCTGAACCGCTGCATTCTGTGTGATATAGGTACTAGGTTAAAACAATGACTGCAGATGCTGGAAACCAGATTCTGGATTAGTGGTACTGGAAAAGCACAGCAGTTCAGGCAGCATCTGAGGAGCAGTAAAATCGACGTTTCGGGCAAAAGCCCTTCATCAGGAATACAGGATATAGGTACTGTCCTTTATTCTGAAATAAAATGGTAATAATTTTTAACTGTCATCCAACCTATTCAGAAAGCATTAAAAGGCTAAAATTCGCAGGAAATTACACCATTCCTATGTTGCCCAAAACCAGCCTGATGTGAATTTTGGGTGTGGCTGCAAATGGGCTTCTTTTTAGAATGATTATTAGCAAGCTAGGGTCGCTTTGCAAAGAATATTTAAAGGTGATTTCAGGCACTTCAATGCAGGCACAGAGTTAAGTGTGCCTTTCCTTTTTTGAATTAGTTCAAGCCAAACAACAAGAACGTGGAACAGTTCTCACTTTTTCCACAGCACATTACAGTCACCCAGATAGATGGGATATTATTTAGCTTTGCCGATTTAATGTATTGCATTTCTTATTGGATCCTGTTTAGAACTTTCGAGATGGAACATAAATAGCATGTCCTTTTCTTATTTCTATCAACCTGTGAGTAGCCTAACTATTGGATGCTGCTACAAAGATGGTCTGCAACAATTTGGTGGAAAACATTTCCCACCTGAAGCAGCAAAATTTGTCCATATAGTCATGACATATGTAGCTGCTGGGTGCTCCCATCCTCCACAGGCACATGTACTACAAACTCATGTGCCTTTTTTCTACTTTTTTAGATGGCTCCGGCTCAATTTAGAGTTGTTGGATTTTTAGTCTTCCTACTCAGGTTACTGTGTTGTCTTTGGGTTTATTGAATATTGTTGGAGAGCTGTAATGTGCTGTGGAAAAAGTGAGGACTGTTCCATGCTCTTGTTTGTTGACTTGAACTCAGTCAAAAAAGACACAATTAACTTTGTGCTAAAATCACCTTTAAACATGCTTTGCAAAGCCACCCTAGTTTGCTACTGATCATTCTGTAAAGAAGTATCATCTTTATAAATTCACTAGCCCAAAAGCGAGTTCAACTAATATCACATGGTAAGTTCGAGAATTTTGTCAGTCCTTTACCTATCATACTTTGCAGCATACAAATTTGTCTTGTATACAATGTAAGCATAAGGAATAAGTTAACCTCTGTTCGAGCTACAACATGCTGCATTCACATCAGTATTCAGCCTCAACTTTTCGCCCTGCAAATAAATGTTTTAATCACTGGTGCCTCAACTGGATACAAGGGATTAGGCACTAATGAGTTGAGCTGTGAAGGTATATTCAAGAAACATCCATGTAGATGCAATCACACATACTCATTCCACTGGTTCACATTTATAGTTAGAGAGCATAAAGGAATTCAAAGGTCAACTTACACATCGACACCTGGGTTCCTGTTGTAACATTTGTGTTACTTTTTACACATGCTTCTTATGTTCTCATATTCATCCATTTTGTTTCCTTGTTTGTGTTTTGCTCCTTTTTCCTTATGGATGGAATAGCTGACATAACTGAACAGTACATGTCACATGTTCCACCGTACATCTGGAGAACACTTGGCTTATAGAATTTGCCAATTCCTATCGAGACTGCCTTATGAGAATCAATTCGCTCCGTTGGCTGGTTTGCAATGCAGTGGCTTCAATCTCTGCATTCGCTGAAGTTACTGTGAAGGCCTCTCCTTCTTAAATCTCTCCCCTCACTGGAGGTGGGGTGACCCTCAGGTTAAACCACCACCAACTGTGTGTGTCTTTTCTCTCTCTCGCTCTCTCGTGGGAGTGTGGTCTTGGTAGGACTCTTCTGACTTTACCTCTCATGAACCTGCCCTCATTGCATTAAATTTACTTACTTGACTGATTTCCTTGTCATGGTCTCCAACCATTCTATCCTTTTCTACCACTCTCCCACCCTCTTTGCACTGCTTTCTCATAGTATTCCTGCTCAACGTTACTGAAGAAAAGATCAGCGTAGGCATGAGTTTGCTGAACCTGGAGAATAAAAGTAACACCAGCAATAAAAGCTGATAGCGACTGGAATAGGGATTTGCCTTCATAACATTTTAGCATATTAGTTATCTTCCCCGCATTGCTTATTTTTCTGTTTGATACCACAGCTATTTCCTCATTTCAGCATGTAATGCATTAGTGCCAAATCACTGCTAGTTTGCTTCCTGCTGCTTTTCTTTCAAGATTCACCCTATTTCCATTTCCAAGTACAATGCCAGCTCTTTTTCCAACACTCCTGCTGTTCTCCACAACAGAGCCAGTACATCTCATCAGGCTGCAGCTACCAACAACCAGTGTCCTATTTGAACACACTCATGAAACACATGATTTAAGATATCTACATGCACAAAGAGTTGCTTCAGAAATGCTGATCAGAGTTCAAAACCCTATTTCTGATCCATTTAAAAAAAAAATGGCCATGTTTTTTAGATGACTTCTGCACTGGACTTTCACGAGCAGATGGCCTCCTGTTACAAATCTGCTTAGAAATCCTCAGATCCAGCAGTGGCAAAGGTCATTGTGGAAGACAGGTCCCTTTTTTACATAACTGAATGTTGTATTCTATAATTTTTATGTCCCAAAGATACTACTATGAAAGGGTAACTATGTAAGGCAAGTCAGGGTGTAAAGGATCAGGTGTTTGAGCTTTTGGGGGAGGGGGGGGGGGGGCGGGGAGGGAGGTGAAAGGTAGAGAGAGAGATAGAGGGTGTCAGATGAGTGGGATGACAAGGTGCCACATATGTGGATGAGTACGTGGTGGAGTATTGAGTCAAATCAGGTTGGGGGAGCTGTTGAGTTGGCATAGGGTGGTGTTTCCAGGCCCTGAACACTCTGATGAATAAATTTGGGAAAAATTGGATGAGATCCTCAGTGAGGTCCTTCTTCATGTCACAACTGACAAGTCACATGTTTCTACGAGATCCTGGACATTGAGATTCTCACTAGTGAGCATTGTACTTGGAAATGGACCAAAACCCCTCCAAAATATATTAAGATAGCCGATACCCCAATTTTTTCTTATTTTTAAAGACAAGTGTAAGACGTTGTATTCTCAATGCAATTAGATTGGCTTGAAGCAAAACACACTTTATTCGTGCACAATAGGTTAAATACAAACAAGAGGAAGGAAAATTGGAATAACTTAACTCTATTGGAAAACTTAACAGAATAATAAATTATTTAACTATCAAACAACAACTGTTGTAAAATAATAATATCCCATAAACGCATCCTTGGCAAAGGCAAATTCGGTAAAACAGACTGTCTCATGCAATTCTAGCAGTGGTAAAGGAAGGGAACCCCAGGTTTTAGCTGTAACAGACAGAGGAATATCTGCTTCCACATCCAGCTTTGGGACCCCAGCAATTACTGAAAGTTGAACTAAAATTGTGGTTCTACGGGAGGACGCCACTATTTCATGCTGCTTCTATTGTTCCAAATTCAATTTAAAAAAAACCCAAGGCCTTGTGAACTATTTATTTTATTGGCTTAAAACAGACTACTCGACACCTCTGTCTCAACCTTGCTTCATAAAAGAAAGGACAAAATACACTTGTCAAAGCGATAATACTGTCACAGCAGTGAGAGGCCTATTAATAAGGATTATTTTGCATTATCACACTCATTATTACTTAATCTTGACTCATTAGTGTACAGTCTCCCATTCTCCCATCCATTGCTGAGAATCTTTAATATGAAAGTCAGAACAGATACCCACTCACTGCTTGCATCTCAGACATCAGTTACTATTACTTCAAGGCGCAATCCACCAGCAGTGTCTACACATTCGACAAGTATTAACCTCACTATGCCATTAAGACACATCTCCAAATCATTCACAGCTTTTGATTTGATTTGATTTATTGTAGTCACATATACCTAAGTACAGTGAAAAGGTTTGTTTTGCACGCAGTATAGACAGATCACAGCAAACGAGGTCATACAGGTCATAGGGTATACAAAGCAAGGCACACAAGGTTATAGTTGCACAGGAGGTGCACAATGCAAGATCAACATTAGCTGAAGTTAGAGGTCCATTATGTAGTCTAACAACAAAAGGGAAGAAGCTGTCATTGAACTTGATGTGTGTGTTCAAGCTTCTGTATCTTCTGCCTGACAGAAGAGGTTGGAAGAGAACATTACTGGAGTAGAGTGGTTTTTGGCAATGTTGGCAGCCTTTCTGCAGTAACAAGAAGTGTAAATGGAGTTCATGGAATGGGAGGTTGGTTTCCATGATGGTCTGGGCTGTGCATACAACTTTCTGAAGTTTATTCTGGTCCTGGGAAGAGCAGTTGCTGTACAAGGTCATTATGTAGCCTAATAGAATGCTTTCTATAGTGCATCTGTAAAGGATGATGAGGGTCCTTATGGAGATGCTGAATTTACTAAGTCACCAGAGAAAGAAGTGTTTGTTGTGCTTTCTTGACAGTTGCATCTTCATGGATGGTCCAGGACAAATTGTTGATTATTGTCACTTCTCGGAATTTGACGTTTTCAACCCTCTCCACTTCAGCTCCATTGATATTGAAGGGGGCGTATCCTTCTCCTTTCTTCCTGAAGTCAATGATAAATTCTTTTGTTTTGTCAGCACTGAGAGAGAGAGAGAGAGAGATTGTTATCATTGCACCATGACACCAAGCACTCTATTTCCTTCTTGTATTTTGATTCATCGTTGTTTGATATCCGACCTATAATGGTGGTGTCATCAGCAAACTTGCTGATGCCATTCATATAGAATTTGGTTATACAGTCATGGGTACAGGGAGTACAGTAGGGGACTGAGAACGCATCCTTGCAGGGCTCCAGTATTGAGGATTAACATGGAGAATGTTCTGTTGTCTATCTTCACTGATTGCAGTCTGTGGGCCAGGAAGCTGAGGATCCAGTTGCAGAGGGTGGAGTTGAGACCCAGGTCTGGAGTTTTGATTCGGTCTGTTAGAGATTATGGTGTTGAAAGTGGAGCTATAGTCAATGAGTATGAGGAGCCTGACATAGGTGTCCTTGTTATCCAGATGTTCTAAGATTAAATGCAGGCCTAGGGAAAAGACAGCCGCAGCAGATCTGTTTCACCAACAGACAAATTGGGGATCGATGCAGGCTGAGAGACTGGAGTTAATATGGGCCAAAACCAGCCTCTTGAATAGACCTGGGCATTTTACAGCCCGCAGGCCATATCCGGCCCTTTGATCGTTCCTGTCCGGCCTGCATGAGGTCAATCTTAAACTAGAACATAAATGAAAAAGTATTTATGCCATACACGCAATACAACTGTGTTGCTTTTGTTTTGAAAAGGATGCTTTTTTTATTTACATATGGACACACATGCGCGTGTATATGCGTGCGTGTGTGAACAGCTGAAGTGATGCTTGCTGGCTAGCCCTCAAAATGTCAGCTCATGCCAAGACAAGTTATGTCATATCCCACAAAATCGCCAGAAACAGTAAACCATTTTCTGATGGTGAGTTTATTAAGGAGTGCTTGTTGGACTCTGCAGAACTAATATGAGTGGAGAAAAAGGAGGCATTCGTGAGAAATCTGGAGCTTCAGCTGCAGCACAGAGCGGTCAACTTTGACATTTTTTCCTTGGCTTTGGATGAGAGCTGCGACATACATGACACAGCCCAGCTACTCCTCTTCGTACGTGGGATAACTACAGACTTTAAAATCACAGAGGAGCTGGCAGCCATGCAGTCAATGAAAGGAACAACAACTGATAATGATTTGTTCACGGAGGTAAATGCATGTTGGGACTAACATGGGACAAGCTGGCGGGTGTGACAACGGATGGTTGTCCAAATCTAATGGGAAAAAAATGTTGGACCCTTAAAGAGAATGCAGGATAAAGTGACAGAAATTGACCCTGAACAGAAATTGATATTTTTGCATTGTATTGTACATCAGGAAGTGTTGTGTAAGTCAGTGTTAAAAAATAACCATGTGGTTGATGTTGTGACTAAAATAGTTAACTTCATCAGGGCAAGAGCTTTGAATCACAGGCAGTTTGTTGCATTTTTGGAGGAAAATGAAACTGAACATCGTGACATATGCTGCCACACAGCTGTCAGGTGGCTCAGCCTGGGCAAGATGCTGAAAGGTGTATGGGACCTGAGAGAAGAGATTCAAGATCTCTGTGTGAAGAAAAGGAATGGCATTCCACAGCTTTCAGATGCAGACTGGATTGCAGACCTTGGTTTTGCTGTTGATGTGACTGCACTTATGAATGAACTATATGTGAAACTGCAGTGCAAGGGCCTTTTTGTGCATGAAATGTACATCTTGGTGAAGGCTTTTATGAGAAAGTTGCAGCTTCTCTCAAGCCAAATGGAGGACAACATTCTCAGCCACTTGCCAAGACTGAAGGAAGCCGCACCTTCAACTGATCACCTCCACAGGTACTCATCTATGTTAGAAGCACTGCATGGTGAACTTTCAAGGCAATTTCAAGACTTTAAAACGTTGAAAATGAAATGCACATGATTTTTTTCCCCCATTTACATGCAATGTGGAGAATGCACCTAGTCATGTTCAGCTTGAACTCGTTGACCTGCAGTCTGACACACTTCTGGCAGAGTACTTTAGGTCAGTCTCACCGCTTGATTTTTACTTTTCCCTCAAAGAGGAGAACTTTCCACACATGAGGAGGCATGCTCAGAAGATTCTAGTCCTCTTTGGATCTACCTATATATGTGAACAGACATTCTTAGTGATGAAGTACAACAAATTCAAATACAGATCCTCTATCACTGACGATCACCTCTCAGCTGTCCTTCGCATATCCACCTCAGACATTCAACCAGATTTCAGTGCACTTGTTCAAGCCCAAAACAGACTGGAGTTTTCTCACTAAACAAGTAAAAAGAACTGAAAACCATCAAAAGCACTTATTGCTTTTTGTATAGAATTGTTTGTTGTTTGTAATAATGAACAATAATGAAACAACTTTTCATTATTGGTTTATGAGATTAACAAGTTAAAATAAAATGAAATACTGAAATTATTGTTTTTACTGTTTATTTCTTCTATATTTGACCTACTCCACAATTTCATATCTTTATTGTAACAGAATATCCTTATTCTTTTGATTATAAGTTTCAGTGCAAAACTATATAATTTAGTACTTTTTACAATGGGAGAAAATTAATACTGAGCAGAATTATGTTCAACTTATTGTTGGTTTGGCCTTCCAACACAACTCAGGTTTCTCATGTGGCCCCTTGGAAAAATTAATTGCCCACCCCTGCTCTTGAAGCACTTCACGATTATGGAGGTCAGAGCCACTGGGTGGTAGTCGTTTAAGGGACATTGCATGTGTTGTTTTTGATATTGGGAATATGGTGGTCTTCTTGAAGCAGGTGGGAACCTTGGATTATAGCAAGGAGAGGTTAAAGATGTCTGCCAATATCTCCGCCAGTTGGCCCCCACAGATCTGAATACACGGCTGAGAGTTCCATCCGGGCCAGTCACTTTCCTCGCGTTTACTCTCAGGAAGAACGATTTGACATGTGTAGTGGTGACAGAGGGAACAGATATAATCAGGGCTGTAGGGGCAGGTGACACCGCGCCACTGGCATTCTGCTTGAACTCAGCACAGAAAGCATCAAGGGCATCAGGGAGGTATATATTTTTGTCCACTATCTTTCTTGTTTCATTTTGTATCCCGTTATATTGTATATTATATTATATAGGCAGTGGGTGTTCGTATGTTTGGCTTGGGCCTCTTGGCATCTTCACTTCTGCCGTTCACTTACTGAACAGTAAGTGCTGTACTTTGCAGCACATGACAACTGTCTTTGGAAATGTTGCAGCAAGATCAGTGTATACTTGAGCAGACAACTAGCTCACAGACTACATCGCAGTGTTGCTAGCTTGCTGTGTTGATGCCCATTCATTTTGTGCCTACCTGCCTGCTGATATAATTAAAGCATTTAAAAGGCATCTGGATGGGTATATGAAAAGGAAGTGTTTAGAGGGATATGGGCCAAGTGCTGGCTATGGGAGTGGATTAGGTTGGGATATCTGGTCTGCATGAATGAGTTGGACCAAAGGGTCTGTTTCCATGCTATACATCTCTAGGATTCTATGACTCTCTTTATAGTAAGAATATCCTTTCTCAGTTAAGGTGACCAAAATTGCACACAATATTCCAGGTGTGGCCTTACCAATACACTCAACAAGATGTCCTTGTGCCTGTACTTAAATCCTTTGCTATGGAAGTCAACATACAGTTTGCGTTCTTTACTGCTTGCTGCACCTGCTTTCAGTGACTGGTGCATGATGACACTCATGTCACATTGAACATGCCCTCTCAATTTACAGCCATTGAAATAATAATCTGCCTTCCTAATTTTGCTACCATGTGAATATCCTCACATCTAACCATATTATACTGTATCTGTCATGCATTTGTCCAGACAGACAGCCTGTCCAATTCACACTGCAACATCTCTGCATCCTCCACACAGCTTACACTTCCACCCAGCATTGTGTCATCTGCGTTGTGGGCGGCATGGTGGCACAGTGGTTAGCACTGCTGCCTCACACCACCAGAGACCCGGGTTCAATTCCTGCCTCTGGCAACTGTCTGTGTGGAGTTTGCACATTCTCCCCGTGTCTGCATGGGTTTCCTCCGGGTGCTCCGGTTTCCTCCCACAGTCCAAAACTGTGCAGATCAGGTGAATTGGCCATGCTAAATTGCCCGTAGTGTTAGGTGAAGGGGGGAATGGGTCTGGGTGGGTTGCTCTTCGGAGGGTCAGTGTGGACTTGTTGGGCTGAAGGGCCTGTTTCCACACTGTAAGTAATCTGATTTGAGATATTATATTAGTTCCCTCCCCGTAATCATTAAAATATATTGTGAATAGCTGAGGTCCAGTACTGACCCCTGCATTACCCCGCTAACCACTGTCTGACACTCAGAAAAAAGGCTTATTTATTCCTACTCAGTTTCCAGTCTGCTAACTAATTTTCTATCCATCTCAATAAACTATCTCCATACCCATGCACTTTACTTTTACACACTAATCTCTTTGTGGGAATTTGTTAAAAGCCTTCTGAAAGTCCAAATAAACCACAGCCACTGGCTCCCTTTGATCAACTCTACAAATTAGATTATCCAGTAGATTTGTCAAGCAGTTGAAATAACTCTACGATGGCTAGTACCGTGTCACCAAGTCACCCTTTATTTACACAGTTAAAAATCACACAACACCAGGTTATAGTCCATGCATAGTACATGACATTGACCCAACTAGCTCAGAGCTGGCTCCTAGAGTGAGCCGGACCTGGCTTTATCTGTCAGCCAGGGCTCCCTGCTTGGGCCAGCTTAACAGTTCCAATCAGGGAACTCATATTCAATGTTATCAACCTGGCTGACCCCGTTCCAATCACTCACTTCCCTTTGTAAGTCCATGGTAAGATGAAGCTGGAATTGGACGTGAAGGATGCTAAAAGTGTTGTGTAGGTATTAGATGAAGTCAGTTTGCAAAGAAATGATGAGAAATTTTACTAGGTATTGCAACAAAACAACAGTCCAAAAAACTCAGTGCAACTTGTTCTTTGCCAAAACAGGTAAGAATCAGCTCATTGATTTCTGCTTCTGCAAAAACAGAAATGTAAGACAAGTAAGGGTTGCTGGACAAGCATTAGCAAAGACCCCAATTCTTTCAGAGCTACATTTTCTTTCTTCAATAATCATGCAATAAATGGCATTTTCTATCCTTTGGTCTTACTTAGTTGTTTTTTCAAAGTCACCTGATTTCCAGAAAAGCAGCAGGTGACTCACAGAATGTATTAAACCTCTGAACAAAAATAAACTTTTGACTTCAGGAATTAGGTGGTGCGTGACTATCCACATACTGCTGAATATCATTCCGAGAAATCGCATGATTGTGTTCAACCTGGAAGAATGTCCAAAGATTTCCATCTCTTTCAATTTCTTTCACAGTTCTTTAAGTATAAACATATATGATCTATAATAGTCATTACATAAAACAGATTTGAATAAAATTCTACCTTTGACATAAAGTTAATGGTGCTTACAAATCTTGTTATACCTGGTTCATGATTGTTAAAAGTGCTGTGCACTAGCTGCCTTTGTGCAGCTGGCTGTAAGATTAGTGATTTCCTTATTTATCTTCTTCCAAGCCCCAGAATGACATGGGCAATGGGGAATCAATTGGGAAAATATGGCAAGATCGGCCATGAGATTCTTGATGTTGAGAGACAAAACATTAGATATTGCCATTACGTTTTAAATAGGAAAATGAGAATCACACTACTGAGGCTATATATGCCTACATTAGCATGCCACCGGTATGTATTCTCGGCTCATTGAAATGCACTTCTGTTCTCCTGTGCGCTGGAGAGAAATTACACAGCAGCAATTCCAACCAAAAAAATCAAAGTATTTGTTGACTCCATCTTGTCACTTGATCTTCTAGGCCTCCATCATGCTTAATGGGCACCACAATCACAGAGTATGCTCCATGGTCAGCAACTACCATGGAGTTGCTGTCCACAGAGGTTGGCATCAGACATGAGCCAACCTAATCACATCATCATGGTACACCTCTGGACTTACAATGCAGTTCTTCACTTTGGTGCTATACATTGGAGTGCGCTGACACACCTTTCATTGCAATGCTGCTGCCAGGACAGTTTGTGTGCAGGGACAGGCACAGGTATGCATTTCATAGATTGGCGCAGGGTGCACATCAAGGCTTCTTATTTGTTCTCCTGGCATTCATTCACTTTGAATGTCACTTCTAGTGTTCATCTGAATTGTCTTGTCTTCCAATTCCTTTTTGTGCTTTGTCTCCTCATCCAAATCTAAAAGGTTCAAATTACTTTTAACACAGATATAAAGGCAGGCAGGTGGTCATGGTTATCAGCAGTGTTTGGTCAAGTGGCTGAATATGTTGCTGTACAGCACTGTGCTTTGTCAATCTCGTACTAGCTTCATGTGCCACTGATTAAGTGGCAAACACACTTCATGTGCTTCAACCAATTACTCACCACAGCGCGTGCTGTGGCGCACGCCTGTAATCCCGCTACTGGGAGGCTGAGGCTGCCAGATGACTTGAGTTTGGGAGTTCTGAGCTGTTGTGGTCTGTGTCGATCGGGTGTCCACACTAAGAGCAAAAAAAGTGGGCGGCATGGTGGCACCGTGGTTAGCACTGCTGCCTCACAGCGCTAGAGACCTGGGTTCAATTCCCGCCTCAGGCGACTGACTGTGTGGAGTTTGCACGTTCTCCCCGTGTCTGCGTGGATTTCCTCCGGGTGCTCCGGTTTCCTCCCACAGTCCAAAGATGTGCAGGTCAGGTGAATTGGCCATGCTAAATTGCCTGTAGTGTTAGGTAAGGGGTAAATGTAGGGGTATGGGTGGGTTGTGCTTCGGTGGGTCGGTGTGGACTTGTTGGGCCGAAGGGCCTGTTTCCACACTGTAATGTAATGTAATGTAATCTAATCTAATTAGTCATGTCTCAAAATCTAGTGGGAGAAATCGTCAGTCAGGTCAAGAGAAACTCAGTCAGAAGCTCTCAGCACACTAAGTAAAGGGCAGCATCCAATGTCAGTCCCAGAGCCTGGACACAGTCAGTTGGATGCTTGAGTGGCCACGGTCAGTATGTTTATACCTCTGCAGTCTGGGGAGTGGGCCAAGGTCAGTCCGCATATCCAGTTTTGAGGATTTACAGAAAGTTAATCAGGCATTGGTCAGAGATACCAATCAGATGTATGGTCACTTATCAGTCGGGGCTGTCTCTCAAAGTTGGGCAGGGAGCTGGGGTGCAGTTAGTCCTGAGGATCTGTGTACTGAAAATCAAGGCAGGTGTATCATCGGCCACTGCTATGCTTGGGAAGCTGAGGAACTCAATTGTGGGGATTGGAGGCAGTATGCTGGAATGCTGAGGGAACAATTGAAGGGACGTGACTCAAATTGTGAAGGATAAGATGATACAGCTTGGAAGAGTAAAAGATACTCTGGGAAGTGGGGTGAGTAATTAACAGTCAGCAGCACCCTGACTTTGACTGTAAGACAGCGAGATGGGTAAAATGAGATGAAGAGTTAAATAAATTGGTCCAGTGGGAATGTGGGGACAATCTTTAAAAAGTAGTTGATGAACACCTAGAAGTGTCATAACATTCAAAGTTATGGTCCAGTATGGGAAAGTGGGATTAATGTAGCTAGTAATGTATTTTTTGGAGGTTGTTGAGCTGAATAGCCTCTTCTGTACTGTAAGATTCTATTCTTCAGGAAGAATGTGGTGTGTGTCTTTGGTGTGGTATTGGTTGTTAGATAGTCAAGAAGATGAAGGACTTAAAAGGTAATATTAGTACTGTCTGTGTGTGGACCAATCTCAGGTGTTGGCTGGCAGACTCATTTCTGGCTTTTGAAGGTTACTTACCAACATTTCAATTACCCCTACTGAAGTTGTTCTTAGAATGTCCTTCATAGTGTACAGCAGGGAGGGCTAACAAGTTTAGGACAAAAATGTTCCATAAAAATAGTTAATACTAAACTGGATACTAATATGAACATTGAATAAAGAGTGAATTCAAAAGCATGACATTATTTCTTTCATAATAAAGTAAATCTCTGGCAATTCTGTTAACTATCAATGTATGCCAACCATGAGATGGGACAGTACATAGGTCTCTTTGACTAAGTCAATCTCAACAAATAATCAGGACACACACGTGAAATGTTCATAAGTGAAATTAAATTTTGAGAAGAACTGTTATTGCTCTCAAGTCTTATGGTGATGGAGTTGGTCAGAGAAATTGCAGCCATGATGCTCAGCCTCCTTGTTTGACCAGGGGACACGTTCATAGGTCTCCTTTAACTGCAGCATTGCCAGCTGATGGTAAGTTTCACTACACAAAAGCTTCCTGTGTTGAAAATAGAATGAGTTTTGCCAGCATGCTGTTGGCATTTGCAATTTTAATCATAATCATGTGGGAAAAGGTAAAAAACGTGTGGGAGTTGTGCACAGTTCTAATTATGATGTGAGAATGGCAGAAGGTTGAGGAGATAGTAGCCACTGAGTCACAGGGAGGATCCTGATTTAATACATTTATACTTTTTTTAAAATCAATTTCCGGCTGCAAGATTATAATCAAAGGTACAAACATGGCCCAAATTGAATAGGCTAATTTTTTCTATCAATATTTTATATAAAACTCAATTTTATGTCAGTGATGAAAAGTAAAAACAGAAATTGCAGAAACTTCACCCCGTTTTGTAAAAAGGTCATCTCTCTGAAGTAATATTTCCTTTTTAATCTATGGATTCTGCTTCAACAGCTGAGTATATGGAACATTTCCCGATTTTATTTCAGAATTCCAGCACCTATAGTATTTTGCTCTTGACGAATGAGAAATCAGTTTCATCTAAGGAGTAAATTGCACTCAGAGTTCTAGTAACTAGCAGACGAATGACCATTGCAAAGAACATTGGGTGCTGAAGCAATAATATGTTTTTAGAAAGCAATACCCTATCAAAGCTAAATTTTAAGATTCATTGGATTGGACAAAGCTCTCATTCAATATGTGACAGAAGTCTTTAAATCTTAAGCATTCATGTGGCAAAAGAAACAGCATAATATTTTGCTTCAGAGAAAGAATTAATGGATAACCTGTCAACGATTTATTCCACATCCATCAATCATTTGTACTTTTATAAAGATATTCTGGGACAGCAGATGCTTTAATTTCAGAGAAGGAAAGAAAAAAAAAATGATTGGTAGCAACACCTTGGCTCCAGTTCTATCCATGCATTAATGTATCAGAGGCCAGATTCACTCTGGTATGGTGTTAATCTGCAATCAACAGAGACATTGTAAGCAATTTGATAATGTGAGTCTTCCTGACTTGCACTGACTCTCCCTTAGTGGTGAGAGTAGCTCAAAATATTTTCCACACCAAGCAGATTGTTCAAATCCTAGACAATGTTTTGTGTGTTGTAATTAGTAGCACTTAAAATGCTTACAGAATGGAATATAGTGTACATATTCATCTTGAATTCACTGATGCTGACCATAGCCACAGTTGTGGTGGTGATGTGGTGTGTGGCTATGGGAGGGAAGGGAGTGGCCACTTATCTTAGAGGCAATATTGAGGACAATTAAAACAATAATTGACTGTTTATGGTCACTAAGAATTTCTGGTACCCTGTGCTCTCAAGCCTGAATCAATAATACTAAATTCTCAGAAAGAGTAACATTCCTCAGAAGGGATATGGCTGTGAAAATTCTGAATGTTTTGGTGAACATTAAATATTTACGGACATCAAGTTGAAATTAGACTGGTTCTGAACATGCTTGTATAAAACTTGGGAGATAGTCCATGCACCATGCTTGTTAGTACTCAGCTTGCATATTTTGCAGAGTGGGCGGAGGTGGGTACTGCAGATGCTGCAAATTAGAGTCGAGATTAGAGTGGTGTTGGTAAAGCACAGCAGGTCAGGCAACATCCAAGGAGCAGCAAAATCGACATTTTGGGCAAAAGCCCTTCATCAGCCTGCTGTGCTCTTCCAGCACCACTCTAATCTTATTTTGCAGAGTGGCCAATAATACAGCATCCATTTGAATATTGTATATAATGTGTACAAATGGCAGTCAGTCTTGAAGTTCAAGGCTTTTCCATCTAGAAAGTGTTTAGTACTCACACCAGAAGGCAATTGATTTTTGATGAGATCAATAGCATTCTCGATTCTGTCACCATAAGTTCCACCATTTTCTCTCTAATACCTGACAATCACTATCTCTGTTTCTATACACACTTCCCACGTAAGCCGATTCTCTTTCATTCACACTATCACATGCAAACGTTTTCCCTCATTTGCTTTATCCTACCCAATCCCCAGAAGTTATTAAATCTGCATGGCCTGTGTGCGACCTACTCACTCAGTTGGGATACCTCACCACTTTTGCCACCTGCACCAGCACTAAGAGTTGTGCCACTCAATTTAAATCCAGTCAATTCCTCCTTTCATAATAGGTCAGATAGAGCCAAAGCAGAGGTGGGATGTCCTCACCCCCTATGAAAAGAGGATCCTGACTCTGCCCAACCCAAATGGCTGCCCAACATGCCCAAGCCCCTGTCTGAAATTGGACACTGCCATTGAGGGCGGCACGGTGGCACAGTGGTTAGCACTGCTGCTTCACAGCGCAAGAGACCTGGGTTCAATTCCTGCCTCAGGTGACTGACTGTGTGGAGTTTGCACATTGTCTGTGTGGGTTTCCTCCCACAGTCCAAAGATGTGCAGGTTAGGTGAATTGGCCATGCTAAAATTGCCCATAGTGTTAGGTGAAGGGGTATGGGTGGGTTGCGCTTCGCCGGGTCGGTGTGGACTTGTTGGGCCGAAGGGCCTGTTTCCACACTGTAAGTAATCTAATCTAAATGAACAATGGAGACACAGTTAATGAAAAATGACTTTTGAGTTGGGACCCCCATGATTGTACGGTGCCTTATCATAACTGAGCTCTACTCCCCATGATTTTGTGACATTGTAATTTGGTTGAATCGGGTGCAATATATCTGCTATGGGGAAGCTGGCAAATAGTGTGGATATAATATGGTGACGAGCAGCAACATATCAATCCCCTTGACTGAAAATATGATAAGCTGCCTGGTTTGGAGGTTGTGCTAAAAGGCAACGTAAGACAGAATACTGCGAGTATGTCAGCTCTGGCTGAGGATACAAAGCATTAAATGATAAAGCAAGGCAAGACAGGGATCCTGTGAGCATCCAGGTAGGATCCAGAGCACTCAAAGTGCAGCATTAAGTGCAGAAACAGACTGTAGATAGATCTGAGATGCGCCATGATTGTGGGGTGATGCTGGCATATGCCAGATGTCATGGGGTGTATTTGACTCCTGCACTCTGGCATGTCCTGGGATATTGGTGCCGGGCATCAATAATGGAGATCCAGAGAAGTTGTTGGCGAGCTACAGTTGTCAGGTGCTTTCTTTGACTTGTGTATGGGATGATTACGCTCATAATTTTTATTCAACCTGTGGTCCGTTAGAAAACTACATATTAATGAAGGGAGATTCATTGTTAATTAGGTGATAATGAGTAATAACCCCTATTCATGGGCATCTTGCTGCTACCTGGTGACAATCTTGTCTCAATGCCTGGAATTCTGTTTGAATATACAACTAGTTGCTCCTGATGATGAGAAAGTCCTTGCTGGACTTCTCACACAATTCTCCTGGATTTCTTGCCTTACTCCATGTTGTTCAAAGTTTCTACCTCAATATTTCAAGTCCAATGTTTGTTCTTCAGTCTGTTAAAGAAGTCGATATTTCCTAGTTGTGATTTCCTGGCAATCAACTCAGATCTCAGACAATTAAAAAAAATCAAATCTGTCTTTACATCTAACATCTCATTATTTGGAATACAAACAGTGTACTGACAATCATGGATACTATTTTCCATTTTGTATAATGTGACTGATACTTTACTTAGCATGAGTCTAAACCAATGATAGTTCTAGCATTGCAGTTACAGTCCAGTGTTGTGCTCGACAATTGGTATCAGAGCTTGAGAGAAAGGACATGGTAGCCATCACTGCAGCAAGATGGTTACGTACAGGTCGCCATTCCAATCAAAATAGGAATAAAGGAAGTTTAGGATTATCTCTGCATAAAGGAGGTGCTCTTTAAAAAAGGTCAAACAGATGTTTCTTAAAAATCAGGCTCCCTGAAACAAGACAGTAGTCAGACCCTCTTACATGAGTCATTCCTCCCTTACAATGCAAAAGGTTTTATTTTCTGTAACAAGCATGTGGGAGAGAAATGTTGAGGTGAGCAATGTTTCCTGTACGTTTGATTTCATGGTCAACTACCTTGGCATTTGCTGTGCTCAGTGCTGACTGGAAAATATAATTGTTTTACATTAAAGAGCAGATGTACCCTTTTATATACCCACTTAACCCTGAAAAGTATTAACTATTTACGTAGAAGCACTAAAGGATTTAAAAAGACAAACTTATTTATTGTATTAAAAGTGTTTTAGAAATGTAGGGATTGGCCATTCTGAAGTAGGCTTATTGGACCCGAAACATTAACTCTGATTTCTCTCCACAGATGCAACCAGACCTGCTGAGATTTTCCAACAATTTATGTTTTTGTTTCAGGAACCTGGGGATTGGGCCCAATTTGCTGACAGGAAGGTTAACTGGAACTGCCGGAAAAGATTTAAACTAATTTAGTGGGGGGGGGAGAAATGTAGTAGCAGAGACAAGCAACTAGGTACACGGAAGTATAAGAGTATAAGAGGATAAATAAAGATTTCTGTAGAATTGCAGAAATTAGATTTTAAAAATCTGACAAGTACGGTGTTGCAAACATACTAATGTCAATTGCAAATAAAATTAATGAGCAATAGACAGTGTGATTATTCAAATGGCTTAGTCAAATATTTCCCTTTAATATATTTGCTCTTAGAATAGCCTTGATCACTGTTGAAATATTTGATGCCAATGGAACACTAGATTTTGTGAAATGTGGCATTGAAGGCAAAAACTAGGAAGTCATGTTGCTGAACCTTTCCAAATCAGTAGCCAGAACTCAAGTAGAGTGTTGCATACTATTCTAAATACAACATTTTAGGAAAAAGTCAACACCTGAAGAAGAAGCAAGGGACATTCTATAGGATGACGACAGTCGTAATGCATTTATATGATGTGATTTGATAGACCAAGTAAAGTAGAAAATATTGACAGAAGAACAAAAGATCAACTGACTTTTCTTTTTAACAGAGATACTTGTTAATATCTGGAATACATTGAAGAGGTGGTGGAATCAGATTTAATTGGAATTTTTCAATGATGTGTCCTCTTTGTCCTAATTTGCAATGTTATGGGGAATTGGTTGGGTTTGAGACCTAATTTTGACAGCTCTTCCAAAGAGTTGGCAAGGACACAGGCAGCAGGAAGTCATTGTTTGCTGTAAGAATAGAATACGGTTTAACAAGAACTTCATTCTTTCTGTGATGTGAAATGTATTCTGAGAATATCAAAAAAATTCTGTACTAGTCCTATAAACCAAATAAATTAGTTTTATCAACAAATTTCCTGTTTATTGCTGTTGCATCCAGTATATATTGATATATTTTGCAACAACAAATGACAGATGAATAAAGTTATCTTCCTATATGTATAGTCCTTTTTTGTATGCCCTTTCTGTTTCATAAATTATTTTTCATTGCCATTCATTATATTAGGTTCCCACAACATGTTGTGTTTCAGTTATGACATAGATGAAATGTAGGCAATTTTTTTCCCCCTCAGATCCCTGTGATTGCATTATTTAACCCTGTCATTCATCAGTCAATTTTGTTTTCGCTCTCCTCTTCTTTTGTAACCAAGTATAAGAAATCCAAGCTCTTACTGAACAGTTTGAAAACATGCACTAAAGCTATAAGAATAATGTTTGCAGAAGAGGATTCATGTAATATTCTTTAGCGTGCAATTCTTAAGAGGGTAATGGCTCCCACTTATGAAAGTTGAGAGTTTTTAATGCTCACTTGTTGCAATCATACACTTATTGTGTGTCACTGGAAGAGAATGAACAAAGAAGATGAATCATGTCTTGTGGTGGTTAGCATTATTGCAGAGACGGATCCTATGAGCACATTTATGATAAACACTGCTGACATTTTAAAACTCTGTCATTGTAATTAATGTATTACTTCAAGGAGAAATATTTCTGTGTTTTAAGTGTAACAAAATCTTAACAAAGAGCATTTTTATGATTGTCCTTGAGTTGTAACAAAAAGGATAATTTCATGAAGAGAAAATTACACCTAAAAAATGTTCTAGAATTCTGAGTAACAACCAGGATAGATAAAGGGAGGGCAATAGATGTAATATATTTGGATTTTCAGAAGATGTTTGATGAGCTACCTTACATTAGGCTATGTACGATGATAAAAGCCCATGATGTTCTATGGATAGGTGTTATTATGAGTTATTTGCTTGCCAAATGAGCAGCGCTCTGAATGCTTGTGATTTCAAATAAATCTTTTGAACTGTAAACTGGTGTCAGTTTATAGTCCAAAACTGCCTTTGTCCAACCCAGTCTAACACCAGCACTGCCACATCAGAGTTACTTATTGTCATATATATCTGAAAAGCTACAGTGGAAAGTGTTTGTCACCACAATCTGGTGCCATTTTGAATCACAAAAAGAATAAAAAGAAAAAATCGTAGAGTATATCTTCTTATAGCGGGTCTTCAAACCCAGTTCCAGAGCTTTTGCAAGCTCTCCGCAAGGTGTTCTGGACCTCAAAGAGTTCCCATGTCTCAGGGATAACAAAGAGTGTAATAAGAAATGAGAGGATCAAATATGAAGGTAGGCTAGCCAGTAATATTAGAAAGAATAGTAAAAGTTTCTTTCAGTACATAAGAAACAAACGACAGGCAAAAGTAGACTTTGTCCACTTCAAACTGATGCAGGAAGCCTAGTGATGGGAGATAAGGAAATAGCAGGAGAACTTAACAAGTACTTTGCGTCAGTTTTCACAGTGGAAGACATGAGTAATATCCCAAAAATTAAAGGGTGTCACAGGGCTGAGTTGAGTATGGTTGCCATTACGAAAGAGATAGTGCTAGAAAAGTTAAAAAGTCTTAAAATTGATCAATCTCCTGGCCCCGATGGGATACACCCTAGAGTTCTGAGAGAGGTGGCTGAGGAAATAGCAGAGGCATTGGTTGAGATCTTTCAAGAGTCACTGGAGTCAGGAAAGGTCCCGGATGATTGGAAGATGGCTGTTTTAACCCCCTTGTTCAAGAAAGGATCAAGGCAAAAGATGGAAAATTATAGGCCAATCAGCTTAACCTCGGTTGTTGGTAAAATTCTAGAATCCATTATTAAGGATGAGGTTTCTAAATTCTTGGAAGAGCAGAGTCTGATTAGAACAAGTCAACATGGATTTGGTAAAGGGAGGTCATGCCTGACAAACCTGTTGGAATTTTTTGAAGAGGTAACAAATAGGTTAGACCAGGGAAACCCAGTGGATGTGGTCTATCTAGACTTTCAAAAGGCCTTTGATAAGGTGCCACACGGGAGGCTGCTGAGCAAGGTGAGGGCCCATGGTGTTCGAGGTGAGCTGCTGGGATGGATTGAGGATTGGCTGTCTAACAGAAGGCAGAGAGTTGGGATAAAAGGTTCTTTTTCAGAATGGCAGCCGGTGACGAGCGGTGTCCCGCAGGGTTCGGTGCTGGGGCCACAGCTGTTCGCATTATATATTAATGATTTGGATGAGGGAACCGGGGGCATTCTAGCGAAGTTTGCCGATGATACGAAGTTAGGTGGACAGGCAGGTAGTACTGAGGAAGTGGGGAGGCTACAGAAGGATCTAGACAGGTTGGGAGAGTGGTCCAGAAAATGGCTGATGGAATTTAACGTGAGCAAGTGCGAGGTCTTGCACTTTGGCAAAAAGAATAAAAGCATAGACTACTTTCTAAATGGTGAGAAAATTAATAAAGCCAAAGCATAAAGGGATCTGGGAGTGCTAGTCGAGGATTCTCTAAAGGTAAACATGCAGGTTGCGTCCGTGATTAAGAAAGCGAATGCAATGTTGTCTCTTATCTCAAGAGGGTTGGAATATAAAAGCAGAGATGTACTACTAAGACTTTATAAAGCTCTGGTTAGGCCCCATTTGGAGTACTGGTCCCCACACCTCAGGAAAGACATACTGGCACTGGAACGTGTCCAGCGGAGATTCACACGGATGATCCCTGGAATGACAGGTCTAACATATGAGGAACGGCTGAGGATACTGGGATTGTATTCGTTGGAGTTTAGAAGATTAAGGAGAGACTTAATAGAGACATACAAAATAATACATGGCTTGGAAAAGGTGGATGCTAGGAAATTGTTTCCGTTAGACGAGGAGACTAGGACCCGAGGACACAGCCTTAGAATTAGAGGGGGTCATTTCAGAACAGAAATGCGGAGACATTTCTTTAGCCAGAGAGTGGTGGGCCTGTGGAATTCATTGCCACGGAGTGCAGTGGAAGCCGGGACGCTAAATGTCTTCAAGGCTGAGATTGATAGATTCTTGTTGTCTAGAGGAATTAAGGGCTACGGGGAGAACGCTGGTAAGTGGAGCTGAAATGCGCATCAGCCATGATTGAATGGCGGAGTGGACTCGATGGGCCGAATGGCCTTACTTCCACTCCTATGTCTTATGGTCTTAGGCCTACAGCAACCAGGAGTCCCTGCTCCAGGCAGCACAACTTGGGGTAAGGGTGGCATTTTCAGTATGAGCAACCTGCACCTAGTAGTGTTGGGGCTGCAATTATTCACAATATATATTAATGATTTTTTGAGGCAGGTTTATGGATGTGGGCGGCACGGTGGCACGGTGGTTAGCACTGCTGCCTCACAGTGCCAGAGACCTGGGTTCAGTTCCCGCCTCAGGCAACTGTCTGTGTGGAGTTTGCACATTCTCCCCGTGTCTGTGTGGGTTTCCTCTGGGTGCTCCGGTTTCCTCTCACAGTCCAAAAAAAAGTGCAGATTAGGTGAATTGGCCATGCTAAATTGCCCGTAGTGTTAGGTGAAGGGGTAAATGTAGGGGAATGGGTCTGAGTGGATTGCTCTTTGGAGGGTCGGTGTGGACTTGCTGGGCCGAAGGGCCTGTTTCCACGCTGTGGGTAACCTAAAAAAAAACAAAAATAGGTTGAAAGGTGAATTTGAGAGGTGACACAAAGAATCTGTAGAGGGATATATAGAGGAACCTCGATTATCCGAAGGACACGAGTAGGGAGTATTTTGTTTGGTTAATCGAATTCTGGATAATCAAATGCTGGATGATATATAGTTAAGCCAAGATTCGGGACCTTGTGATCTTGGGAGTAATCTGATATTAGGATAATTGAATGCCGGATAATTGAGGTTCCTCTGTAGATTGATTAAGCATCTGGGCAAAACTTGGCAGATGGAGTATAATGTGAGAAAATGTGAGGTTATACGTTCTGTCAAGAACAGATGAGTTGAATATCGTTTAAATGGAGAAGTACTGCTATGAATTTAGATTTGGGAGTCCTGTTCCATGAAACACAAAAAGCTATTTTCCAACTTCAATGAATAAGAGGGAAGTCAACAGAATATTGGCCTTTATTTCAAAGGAAATGGAGTATAAAAGTAGCAAGGTTTTGCTAAAACGATACAAAACAGCACTCAGACCACAGCTGGAAAACTGTGAAAACTAGGCCCCTTATCTAAGGGGAGAAATTACTGGCACTGGAGGCAGTGTAGAGAAGTTTCACTAAGCTGATCATGGATATGGCGGTACTGTCTTGTGATGAGAGGTTGAGTAAATTGGGCTTGTGCTCATTAGAATATAGAGGGGTGAAAGGTGACCTTATTGAGACAAATAAGATAGGTGGAGTAGATGTATAAAGGTTGTTTCTTCTTGTAGGAGAGTGTAGAACCAGAGAGTATCATCTCAGAATAAAGGGTCACACATTTAAGCTGAGAAGGTTGAATTTCTTCTCTTATAGGGTAGTGCACCAATGGAATTCCTTCTCAAAAAGTTTGTTGAGGCTGCTTCATTAAGTATATTTGAGTCATAGAGGCTGAGATAGGCAGATTTTCATTCAGCAAATGAATCAAGGGTGAAGGAGAAAAGGTAGGAAAGTAGAGTTGAGGATTATCAGATCAGCCAAGACCTCATGAATGAGCTTGATGGGCCATACAGTCTACTTTTGCTCCTATGGAGGATGCTGCCACCCAAACGTCTTCAGTTAAAGTTTAGGTTTTTAAATCTCCAAAACTATAAATATCTTTGGTATGAGAACATCTGATCAATGAATTGAGAGTTTTTTTTAGATTACTTACAGTGTGGAAACAGGCCCTTCGGCCCAACAAGTCCACACCGCCCCGCCGAAGCGCAACCCACCCATTTCCCTACATTTACCCCTTTACCTAACACTACGGGCAATTTAGCATGGCCAATTCACCTGACCTGCACATCTTTGGACTGTGGGAGGAAACCGGAGCACCCGGAGGAAACCCACGCAGACACGAGGAGAATGTGCAAACTCCACACAGTCAGTCGCCTGAGTCGGGAATTGAACCCGGGTCTCTGGCACTGTGAGGCAGCAGTGCTAATCACTGTGCCACCGTGTCGCCCAAGTGATTCCAACTTGTCCAATCACATGGTACTTTCCTGTCTATTTTAAGAATGGCAACCGCAAACAAGTAGGCCACTTGACAAAAGCAAAACCTTCAATACATTCTTCCAGGTGTTGGATAATTTATGTACAATGGAGACAATTTTCTTGTAAGCTTTAAAATTCAACTTTGGAGCAAATGTGAGTTCTGAACTTGCATTTTCCAGGACCCAGACAAGTGGAACTATTTTTCTGGAGCTAATATTCTAGTTTGCTGTCCAAGTAAGAACAGCAAGCAGGCTCCCAATGTTATGAACTATTTCAGAGGATGGGCAGACCTTCAGCAAACTGAAGACTCAATTAACACACCAGAAACAAAGGGTAACTGAGTGATTAAATGAGGGACCTAAATAGTGACAGAGGAGCTAAAAGACTAAAATCCAATAAATCTCCAGGATACGTTGTCCACCATCTGGGATTCTAAAAAAGTTAGCTAAAGTGATAATGATAGCACTGATAATGGTTTTCCAGAATTCTCCAGATTCTAGAACAGTCTTAGAGGACTGGGAAATGCAAACAATGAATATAATGCTGCTAAGGAAGAAAGGAAAGAGAGAATAAACAAGGAACTACCTGAGCTCAGTAGTTGGGTTAAATGTTGGAACCTATCATAAGCAAGTCTTAACAATCCACTTAGGAAACCCTTTTGTGTTACCTGAATCAAGTTCATATAATGTCAAGATGATGTTAAGAAAAATGTGTTTGACAAGTTTAGAAATTTTTATAGATGTAACTTTTAAGATCGATAAAGCAAACCAGTAGACATGGTACGCTTGGAGTTACAGAAGGCATTTGATAACATGCCACACAAAGGGTTCATGGAATCATAGGTAATATATTAACAGGGATAAACTTTGTTTAACAAACAGGAAGCAGGGAGCAGTACAAATGAGATATTTTTACGTTGACAGGCCGTATCTGGTGAAGTGCTGCATGGACCTATGCTAAGGATGATCTATGTTAGTGAATTAGATGAAGAGACTAAGAGTAATGTGTTTAAGGTTGCTGATTATACTAATCCAGTTGAAGACGTTCGCTATGAAAAGGATGCAAAAATGCTGCCAGGTGACATAGATAGATGAGTGGACAACAAGGTTGCAGATGGCGTATAACTTGGGGGAATTGTGAGGTTATTCACTTTAATAGTAAGAATAGAAAAGCAACTATTTTTGAAAAGTATGAAACACTTAAATGCTAATATTCAGAGGACTTTGTGTGTATATAAACAAGGAACACAGAAACTTGGCATTTAGGGATAACAACCAATTAGGAAAGTAAATCATACGTTAGCCTTTATTTCATAGAGCACTGGAGAATAAGAATGAGAAGACAAACTACAAATGTATGGAAGTTTGGTTAGACAGCACCTGTCGCACTGCATGCAGTTTTGCTATTCATATTTTGTAAAGGCAGCCCTATCTTGGAGGTTCACTGGATAGTTTCCTGGAATAGGGAGTGTTGTCCAGTGATGAGAGGCTTAATAATTTGTGTCTATGCAGTTTACAGGAATTTAAGACAATCTCATTGAGGTATACACGTATCTCAAAGCTGGTCCTTTTTTCTAAAAGCTGTTCTTTTTCTCAAGGATACTGTGTCCTTGGTTTTTCTTAGAGGGGTCGTAAAACAGTCGGGGCTCCAAATTGACTGGTTTGGTAAAAAGAGGAAAGGGTTTACTGATAGACTTTTTGTTTATCATATGTAAACAGATGAGACTTTAGGCCAAAGCTTTTATGTTTTAGAAGTGACCTGTTTAATGAAAGGGGAGTGGTCAGTCCTAAAAGCTGAAGTAAAAGCAAATTA
This sequence comes from Chiloscyllium plagiosum, assembly GCF_037043375.1. Classification (NCBI taxonomy): domain Eukaryota; kingdom Metazoa; phylum Chordata; class Chondrichthyes; order Orectolobiformes; family Hemiscylliidae; genus Chiloscyllium; species Chiloscyllium plagiosum. Next base: position 51,525,817 of record NW_028270154.1, on the reverse strand, counting down.
CTGCGGATGCTGGAATCTGAAACCAAAAGAGAAAATGCTGAAAAATCTCAGCAGGTCTGGCAACATCTGTAAGGAGAGAAAAGAGCTGACGTTTCGAGTCTAACTGACCCTTTGCAAAAGCTGAAGTCTTGTTTTAGTTAGTGCAGCAGGAGCTATGTGTGAAACAGGCTGCTGAACTCTCTCTCCTTCTGTCCTTCTAACTTTGACCTGTAAGCCTCTGTTTCAGTTTTACTTTATGTTTAAGGGGTTTGTTTATTGGGACTGTTGTTTATTTTTGAAACAGCATATTTAAGTTTATATTGGACAGACTGAGTTCTGTATACATTCTACATTCTGTTCTTTGTGTTTCATTCTGAAATTCTGTGAATACGTTTTACTGTTTTAAAACCTGGTAGTCAACCTAGCTAACTTACTCCAGGTAATTTTCACTGTACACTTACCGAAACAAATAGCGAAGTTTTAATCTGGGCTGCCTGCTTAAGAATGTTTTGAATTGTCTGGCCTCTTCCAAAACAGAAGACACTGAAGAACCTTGATAGAGTAAATACTGAAAGGTTGTTTCCCTGGCTGGGGAATGTGAAACATAAGTGCACAGTCTCAGGTTAAGAGGTTGATGATTTAGAATTGAGATAAGAGATTTCTTCTTTCATAGGATTGTGAAACTTTGGAATTCTCTGTAGTTTTGTGGCTACCATATCAGTGAATATACTTAAGGCTACAATAGACCTATTTTGGTCGAATGAAGTAAACAGATAAGTGAAGTTAAAGTCACCTATCATTGCATTGAATGGAAAATTAGGATTGAGGTGTCATTAGGTTCAGAACAGATTTACTAGAATATTGCTGGGAATGGAGGTTTTGAGTTATGAGGAGAAGCTGGATAGGCTGGGACTCTTTTCCACTAGAGCGTAAGAGGTTTAGAGGTGACCTTGTGGAGATTTATAAGATAATGAGGGGTTTGGATAAGATAATTAGCAGGAGAGTGAGTTGTGTGTGAAATTAACTTCCAGAGGAAGTGGCGGATGTGGCTACAGTTACAATGTTTAAAAGACATTTAGATAAGTACATGAATAGGAAATATTTGGAGAGATATGGGCCAAGCACAGGCAGATAAGACTAGATTAATTTGGGATTATGGTCAGCATAGACTGGTTGGACCAAAGAGTCTATTTCCGTGCTGTATGATTCTATGACTCTACTCCTATTCCTATTCCTGAAAACTTCATGTTCTCATGTTGTTAGGTTGGCACTACTGAACCAGATAGTTCACCTTCAAGTTTGGGGCGTGTTTGCAGTAGTAAAATTTGATAAATATTTTAAAGGGTCCATGAAGAAAGACCCCTATGATTGAAGGGGAAACCATCCAGGTGAGGTTGTGAGAGCCAACCATTCTCTCTCGAGAGCCAAGGGCTGTTAGCTCTGGCGGATGGCAGCTAACTCTGGGCTCTTTGTCCATCTGCCCCCTTATTTTATGCCCTTGATTACGTATCAATATGGCTTACAATAGGATTGGTCCTAAGTTGTCAAAACTATAAGATTTAAATTTAATAGTTTTTTGGTATCTAAGTACCCAGTTCAAATTGTTGGTTAAATTCAAAAGCTTGTTGCTTTGGTAAAACTGCTGCTTGGTCAGCTAACTGTACGGTCTTTGAATACAAACGTTTCAGTTGAGGCTCTCTGTGTACTTGCAAACTGTCAAGAAGTGACTCACAAATATCCATTTTAAATCTCTAAGCATAGAAAATGAAACCACACAATGCTTTCTCCATTTTATAATTTTACAAACACCAAATTCTAACTTCCTGTCTCCCAGTCTAAAATTACTCTACCCAACTTTGCAACACAAGAAAATTTGCTTGGTTGTGTGACTGCGCAAGGCAAGGCAAGGCAAAACAAGGATGTCATAAGCATCAAGGTTGGCAAAAAGTGAATGATTGATGAGAGAGCAAGCAAACAGCTTAGATACAGCCCGGTTCATTCAGTGAGCTGGGTCCCTGTCCTGTATGCACAAAGTTTCCTTTCAGGAGCCTTTCAATGTTAGTTGCTGTTGTGCCTTGCAGTGCTGGTCTTTGCTTCCAATGTATCCACAAGTGGATTGGAGAGATATCATGAAGATTATGAGAGGCTGATAAATGTGGAACGGCAATGTTCATAGATGAGGAGTGAGTGTGGCCGGTTCAATGAGAGACTGTTTTGTGCTGAGTAATATGGAAACTGTTTGGAACCAGCAGTGAATTGAAGTGACCAGGTATCCATTTTGACTTTCATGTCGAGATTTCTTGAAATCTAGCTTGTTTAGCACATTTGGTAAGATTGGAAGCTGAATATTACTGAGGTGAGTTGTGTCATTAATAAGGTGTTTTACAAGCTATGATCTACCTTAAATGGCAACTTGCCTTACTCTCAGAAGATGCATATAAGAAGCGAGGAGTTACACCAAATATTGAGATAGTGCTCGACAGACATCTTGTGTGACTCTTCAACAAATCGTTCTCGAGCCCATGTCTTTCAAACCTCTAACGAATTCTGCCCATTAATTCTTTTTCTCTGTTTATGGATGTGATAAACCTGCTAAGTATTTCCTGCATTTCTTATTGATGCGTTTAGCTTAGAAGAAGACTGTCAGTCTTACAAAGCTGTAGTGTGACTGGGTAAATTCACACTGAGGAAATAAATGTGTTTTTCACTTTTAGAGTTAATATAAATTATTGAGTAGAATAAAATGAACTATACTCTATAATGAGTTTAATTACACTTGGTGCTGACGCATGGTATATGTCATGGAAAAATATGCTACTATTCTGCATAATGAGCACATAAGAAGGACAAAATTAAAAAAAAAACTCTAAATTCCCTGGAAAGTGTTCTTGAGCTAAGTTTATTAATCTAATTTGTAGCTCGTGGTTGACATGATTAATTATTGTAGCAGCATAGCTTGAGAATAGTAACACTGGACGTGATTGGTAAGCCATCTGTGGTTCCACAAGGCCATTTGTACAACATGTATATTTAAAGCTTCATCCATGTGTATGTGCAGCTGTGGAGTTTTCCTAAAAGTAATGATTGAGGATCCTTAAAAATCTTGTAGAGTTGAGGTATAGAACTCAGGGAAAAAATGTATTAAAAGCTAATTTTCATTATGCATGCACCTTTACCTCCAGTGACTGATGGCATTCAGTAAGAAGATTCACAAATCATTTCCTTTTTGGCCTGATTCTAGAGATAATGGCTTTAAAAAATACTGCCTGTAGCTTTCCTGCTTCTGTTCTGGACTATAAATTTCAGTTACAACGTTTAAATTGTCATATTAAGGTCTGATCCAACTACAGGTGGTGCTTGAAATGAGGTGGTTCATCAGTATACTTTTATTTGTGTAATATATTTCAAAAGAAAGATGGAAATTCAAAGCTCATGCAATTGCACTTACAAGGATGTGCTTCTGTAATGAATAGTTAATGAAAACATGGCCTCAATTTGTACGCATTTGAAAGTCTATCCTCTAATTTAGAAAAAAAAATTATTGTACATATTTGCAGGAAGGATTATATTCTACTTAGGGCTGTATGTAGCTAATTTTAGCATTAATATTCAGTATTGTCTTAGTTTAACAATTATGCAATTTACAATAATGTGGCAAATGTCTTCACTGCTGGCAACAGTATAGGTACATTGTCTAATGTACGCACATGCAATTTCATGTTAGTGCTCCAATTGTAGTTAAGGAACAAATTCAATCAAGATTACAATTAAAACAGAAATTTTCTGCTTTCATTAATGTATTGGAACTGAAATAACTCCACAGAGGACAGTATCCTGTCATCAAGCCAGCCTTTATTTACATGTGCAAAGTCCTGATACTGGGCTCCCTCAGAGCCAGCTCTGAGTTAACAGAGCCTCTGGTGGTCCTGTTTTTTTCTCCTAATCAATCCATTCAGAGATGTTATTACACACCTCTAGAGTAGGTGGGACTTGAACCCAGGCCCCTTGGTTCTGGGGTGGGACACTATCACTGCACCACGAGAAACCTAGTCCTGTTTATGTCTGTCAGCCAGGGCTCCCTGATTGGACCAGATTAACAGCCCCAATCAGGGAATTCATATTCAAGAAGTCAACCTACTTGATCTTGTTAAAATCACTACATCTCTCGCCCTCTCAGGCTGAGGACATAAGCTGATTCTTTATTTTGGAGCCCCCCTGGGGCGGTTCAGCACCGGATAAGGTTCCTCCAACTCTGTCTCTGATAATGGTGGCGTGCAATGAACAGTAGCTTACCTCTTGTGCCCGGAGCATATTGGAAGAATATTGTTCTCCTCTTCAGGTGGCAAAGGCACTTCAGACTCTGAGGTATCTTCAAGACTTGACAGAGAGAGAGATCTCACAGAATACTCAGAAAGGCAGTTGAGGAGCAGGGCATGTTTTACTCCCAGCTTTCATATGGTCCATGTGCTTATTCTGGACCATCGCATCTACCGGAACTGTATACGACCTGGCTTTGCAGTGACCATGGCTCTTACCCATAGAGGGCCATTCCTGTGGTTCCACCAAACTTCATCCCCTGAAGTAAACTGTCTCTCTTGCTTAGTGGAGTCTTGTGTCCAGTGTTGGTGTTCCTGATGCTGTTTCACTCCCCGCCTCAGTTCCGGGTGATCAGATTTAACCTGGTACAGAGCATTATCCCCATTAGCAACTCTGCTGGAGCTATCCTTGGAGTTGCATGATGGGTGGTCCTATAATCAGATCGGAACAGGGACAGTTTGGTATCAAGTGAAGCTGTAGGCTGTTTCTTTAAGCCAGCCTTCAAAGTTTGGACTGCCCTTTCTGCCAGACCACTGGATGGTGGATAGTATAGAGCTGTCTTTACATGCCGAATACCATTTGACTTTAGGAAATACTCACATGCCCTGCTGCTAAATGATGGCCCATTATCTGTGACTAACACTTCCAGGAGTCCATGTATTGCAAAAGAATACGTGCAGCTTTTCTATTATCATACTTTGACGAATAAACTCTATGAATGTCCAGCCACTCTGAGTGGGTGTCCACAATGATAAAGAACATTGAGCACATGAAAGGACCTGCGTGGTCAATGTGTAACAGAGTCCACATTTACTCAGCCATTCCCATGAATATAGGGAAGTTGCTTGCAGTAATTTTTGTCCTTGTTGGCACTCTGAAGTCTGCCCCACTAATGCAGCTATGTCTGCATTCAATCTTGGTCACCAGACATAACTTCTTGCCAACATATTCATTTTGGAAACCTCTGGATGACTCTGACAGAGTTCAGCCAGTACCTGGCGCTGACCTTTGCTTGAGACAATCACTCTTCCTCCCCACAAGAATGTGACGTCCTCTACTGTAATGTGGTCTCTCCAGGTCCAAAATGGTCTCAGTTCTGGTTGGGGCAGCCTTTTGTTTCCCCTATCACCACTAGTTGTTTCCACTTTGCCACGACTGGATCTTTCTGTTTCTAAAGTCTAACTTTACCTGTTATGGAAGTGTGTCAAGAAAATTTAAAACCATTACTGATTCATCCAGTGGTGGCACCACTGGTGGTGTATCTGCCAGTGGGAGGCAGATCAATACATCTGCATTTGCTACTTGGCCTCCTGAATGGTGTTCCAATTTTAATTATACACACTTAGCCCACTGCTGAATTCTGCCCGAAGCTATGGGAGTTACCGCCTTGTTCTCTTAAAGTAGACCTCGCAGGGGTTTGTCATCCATTATTATTAAAAAAATTATGTCCGTAAAAGTATTGGTAGAACTTTTTCATGGCAAATACCACCATCAGACCTTCCTTCTCTATCTGAGCATATTTACATTAGAACATAGAAGAATACAGCGCAGTACAGGCCCTTCGGCCCTCGATGTTGCGCCGATCCAAGCCCACCTAACCTACACTAGCCCACTATCCTCCATATGCCTATCCAATGCCCGCTTAAATGCCCATAATGAGGGAGAGTCCACCACTGCTACTGGCAGGGTATTCCATGAACTCACGACTCGCTGAGTAAAGAACCTACCCCTAACATCTGTCCTATACCTGCCCCCCCTTAATTTAAAGCTATGCCCCCTTGTAATAGCTGACTCCATACGAGGAAAAAGATTCTCACTGTCGACCCTATCTAAACCCCTAATCATCTTATACACCTCTATCAAGTCACCCCTAAACCTTCTTTTCTCCAATGAAAACAACCCCAAGTGCCTCAGCCTTTCCTCATACGATCTTTCTACCATACCAGGCAACATCCTGGTAAACCTCCTCTGCACCCGTTCCAGTGCCTCCACATCCTTCCTATAGTATGGCGACCAAAACTGCACACAATACTCCAGATGTGGCCGCACCAGAGTCTTATACAACTGCAACATGACCTCAGTACTCCGGAACTCAATTCCTCTACCAATAAAAGATTTTTATTTGTACATTGGGAACAACATTTGCATTATACTTTAGTTTTGCTTTTTTATTAACTTTTCCCTCAATAATTACATATTAGGATGCAGTTCTGAAATTTTTTCATGGTTCTGCATTGAAAAATATATACTCCCATCCTTTGGGAAGGTTGGCTTGCAGTCTGTCTCCCATCCACTTCTTGTAGCTGCATATCGATTTAGTGACCAATCAATCAGGATTCTAAATGCTAAATCTGACTTTGGTTGACTCTATTTTGTGCCTCCATATTAGTAAACTGGATAACATTCTGCGTTAGCCAAAGTCCTGGATGCATGTGCTTTTGGGCGTTCCTCTCCATGAGCTAATAATACCAAGGCCATATGAGGGGATATTGAATGTCAGTACCAGATCTTGTTTGGGATCATAGTGTGTTAACACCTTTTGAGGATGATAACTGTTACTTCACTTCCTGGAAAGCTATTGCTTGGCTACATGGCCAATTGCAAGACTGGCCCTTTGAGTTGATGCAAAGATGCCAGGATGGAGGCCAGGTTATGTATGAACTTTCCATAATAGTTCACCAGCCCAAGGAAAGACCTAAACTCCGATACAGACATGGGAGCCTGGGCACCTTCACCCGCAGTTTTATCTTCCAACTGGTGTATCCCGGTCGTGTCAACTCTCAAGTCCAAGTAGGTCACTCAGAGTGTCTGGAATACACATTCCTTTCTCAGGCATATGTCCTGGAGCAACATCTAAGGACTATATCTAACATCTACAAGTGCTCCTTGTAGATCTTCCCTGTAATTAGCAAATCATCCAGATTAATAAATAGTGACCTGAGATAGATCTTGTAAAATGTTCTCCATTGTCTAATGAAAAATTGCACAGGCTGATGATACCTCAAATGGCAGTCTCGTATACTGGTACAAACTTTTATGGTATTCATTGTAACAGACCTCTGGGAATCGTCACCTAAGTGCAGTTGTAAATATGCATGTCTCATGTACAGTCCCCCTGCCCTAGCTTTGCGTAGATATCCTCTGTGTGGGGACTAGGTTTATATCTAGCTGCAAAAAATGCTTTACTATTTATTTAAAATCCCCACAAATGCAAATCCACCAGTCAGGCTGCACAATCGGTATGATTGGTGCTGCCCATTCTGCAAACTGGACTGATTTGATGATTCCTTCATTTTCCAGTCTTCTGATTTCTGCCTCTACTTTTGCTTATAAGGAACATAGCACTGGGTGGGTCTTGCAAAACTGTGGAGTTTCTTCCTGGTGAACACGTAGGGTGGCCTTGGCTCCTTTGATAGTTCCTAGACCTTCCTGATAATCTTCCAGGTATTTAATTAGGGCTTTACTCAGGCAGCCATTTTCTAATTGAAAGATGTTGAGCCAACCTAGGTGAATCTTTCACAACCAGTTTCACCCCATCAGGCTTGGGCCTGAGCCTTTTACTACAATCAGTGGTAACTGAACTAACTGCTTCTCCTAAAACAATATGAATTGAAATTGTACCCTCAATCTGTAAAGGTTTTCCAGTGTAGGCTCTCAGTCTAGTCAAGATCATGCACAAACTGAAGGGTTACAGTCCAGTGCGAATTTTGTGAAAGTCTGGTTCTGTGTTCACTGAAATGGTGTCAACCTTCATTAGAACCGTGTGACCACTTAACCAAATATTTATTTTGATTGATTCTAATTTGGATATTGCTAAGCTATTTAACTGTTTGAAACCAGACGTAGATGGACTTTCCACGCTCCTCGATCTCGGCCTATTAATACTCTTGCACAATTTAGGTCTAATAGGAGTCTTTTGCTTTCTGGAGTCCACATACTGATAGTAATTACAATGCCATGCTAGCCTAGATCCTGAAGAAAATTTTAACTGTTTGGCTGAGGCTTGATTTTGTTTTGGGGTTTTGCTATGGGCTGACCTAAAGTTCCTCTGTTCTGGATATGTCCTGAGTAAGGCTATGCAATTGCCTTTACTAAAGTAGCGTTCTCCAAACTCAGTTGGATTGAAGAGGGTGTCCACTTCCATTGGAAAACTCTCCAACTCATATGTTCCACTTGCTACATTTTTGAACAATAAAGCCAGTTGTAGTGCCTGCTTGACATCCAATTGGGCTTCAGTTAATAGGAGCTTTTGCATAGTTACATCATTAATCCCACATACCAAACAGTCTTTCAGCATCTCATGTAACCCAAGGTCACATGCCTCTGCCAGTTGTCTTAAATCAAAAATCCCACTCAGGATTCCCCCGGTTCTCGAATTGCTGAGAAAAACTGGTAGTCTCAGAATTAGAGAAGTCTTGGGGTCATAATAGTCCTTAACTAAACCTGTCAACTCTTGAAAGGTTTTAGTATCTGGTGCCTCAGGGAAAGTTAGTTTCCTTTATAAATTGAAAACGTTTTCACGCTGTCAGGAGAATTACTTGTTGCTTTTCATCTGCTCCAATGTCATTTGGCTAGGAAAAAATCACATTCTTTTAACATACCGAGTCTTTGATCAAATGAGTCAAGCTTGCCAAATAACAACATGATGCCAGAAATGCTTACCCCAATTCAAAGATTACTGTTGCGATTGAATTTCTTCAGGAGTGTACTTTTTTTCTCATTGCCACTGAAGTAACTCCACAGAGGCCGTTATCCCATCACCAAGTTACCCATTATTTCCACGTGGAGAGTCCTTGAACAGAACCTCTGACACTCCTGTTTATTTTTTTTTTTGACACCCGGGCTCTTTCACCTTTTTTTTTCTTTTTTTTCCTTTCACCCTTTTTTTTTCTCCTGTTTCTTCTTTTTTTTAAAATTTAACCCCCACACTACCACCTAAGTGCGGTAGTGCTTATTTTATCTCCAGCACCCATGGTGTGTGCGCGCAGGTGTGAGACACAGTGAAAGACACAAAGTGCACAAATCTTTATTCAATTTCCACCACCAGGAGACACTCCTGTTTATATGTGAAAGCCAGATTAACAACCCCAATCAGGGAACTCGTATTTTATGAGGCCCACCTGGCTGACCTCATTACATTCACTGAAGGAACCAGACACAGAAAGTCAGTCTTTAAGACTGAACACTGAAAATGCACCAGTATCTTTTAAAAATCTTTTTGATTTTTATTTGTACATTGGGAACAACATTTGCATTATACTTTAGTTTTGCTTTTTTATTAACTTTTCCCTCAATAATTACATATTAGGATGCAGTTCTGAAATTTTTTCATGGTTCTGCATTGAAAAATATATACTCCCATCCTTTGGGAAGGTTGGCTTGCAGTCTGTCTCCCATCCACTTCTTGTAGCTGCATATCGATTTAGTGACCAATCAATCAGGATTCTAAATGCTAAATCTGACTTTGGTTGACTCTATTTTGTGCCTCCATATTAGTAAACTGGATAACAACACATCCCTCAAGACATGCTCTAAAACAAATTGTGATAGACCAACAAGTCTCCTACAATACAAGAACATTTACAAGGAGACTTGAAGTTAATAGGGATTAGAGCTGATAGACGGGACATCCTCAATGTTGACTGGCGTGCATGAAGATAAGCAGTCAGAATGAAAAAACTGACGTCAAAAGAAATGATCAGATGGTAGAAACAAACACCTACTGGAAGGAAAAAATATCAGTTTTGGGCCAATTCATCTGTACTAGCTGCGGAAGAGCATGGCACTCGTGAATTGATCTCTACGGTCACAACAAATTATGTTCAATGCAAAAGAGCCATAGCCCTGGCTGCAGCCCATTGCATTCAAAGACAGATGGGTGCAGTCATTAATATCACTTCATTTGTGACAACCATTTCTTCTTAGGTCAAACTTCTACCAAGGTTAACAAATTTACAAAATTCAGCTTGAAGTTTTGAGGAAGCCCAAAATAGCAGTTGTCCCTCAATGCAACCACTCAACATTAAGAGCCTCGTCCCATTAATTTGGACTCAGTGACCTCATTTTATGTGTCTAACACACAAGGTCAAAGTTAGCTAGACAGCAATGAATAATTATTCAAATGTACAAACAGTTGAAAATCAATTCAGGCTGTTCACTGTGCTACTGGTTAACACTGAGCAAATTATGTGACAACTGTTCCAAAACCTAGGAAAAGAACATCTCCTGTTTCATTTTCATTGACATTATATAAACATGCAAACATAATTAATTTTAATTCGTCAAAATATCTCAAAGAATTGATGGGTAGATGCTGCGGTAGTATTTCTCAGAGCAGCAATAAATGTAGCAGGATTATAGAAATGAATGTACATGCTTATGCTGACTTCCTATTGAACTACAATTGTACAATGTTCTATATTTCTTATGCTAGGGTGCTTATATCGAATTTGTATTTTAGCCTCGTTAAGATCCCAGGATTGATATAAATGAATATCTTGAGTAATTCTTACTCTTCTTTTGCTTCCTGTAAATACATTTGGAGTGGGAACTATGGAAATTCCAGGGATGAAGGAGCGATTAAATTGTCACAGGCATTGCATGTTTTTTTCTTGTTACAATGTTTGCTCCTTAGTACATTGTTGTTGTTATTATACACTCTTCCAGCTGAATAGAATTTTGTATTATTTATTTTAAACAATCCTTTCCATCCTAAAACAAATTTTGCTTTTAAGGTGCCTCAAATGGAATATTTCATGTTGAAAGAAATTACGTCAGGGAGATCCGAAAGCATTAGAGCATATGTACAGATTTTAGTACATCTGTCTGACAATAACTGGGGACAATTTCCTTAGCTTGCTCCAAGTCAGTGGGATGTCAATTACAGAGCTTTGCAAACTGTGGCAAATTACCATGCCCCACCTGCTCCAGAGGTGTATAATAACAGGTTGGTTAGAAAATATTTAAGATAGAAATGTCAACTACTGGTAGCAACAGGTAGCAAATGCTAGAATTCTTCTCTCCTTCCATTGTGTCTTGAATCTATTTTATTTCTTCGTATTTGCTCGATATCATTTATTTCATATATTTCAACCGCTACTTCATCCGCCACTAAAATATTATCAACCACACATTTGTCATCTTTAAATTTCACTCTTCCAATCCACTTCTGTCTGATCTCTACCTTCCGTAAACCTGAACTCTTCCAAATATCAACTGCTTTTGACCTTGCTCACACCTAGATCTGTGCACCCATCACCCCTGTACTTACAAGATGATGTTGGGGTATAGACTTGGTCCACCTTCCCAGTGACAACAAGAATTCTCCAAAGAAATAGGCTTTGAGGAGCTAATGGACTTGCGACAGGCTTGGCTAAGCCTGGAGTCTGGTTTTGTGTAACAGATCCCACAGGTGTATATTTTATTAACAAGCAAACTGGATGTTAGTAATAAATTAGCTTTTATTTTCAGACTGATACAACGGGGTCTAGAAATTACAGTTAACCTCCCAGATGCCAAGGAAGGCTCTGATCATGTGATAGGCTCATTTGGAGATTTAGTTTAACAATTGGCTTCCATCTCTCGGGCCAGCTGTCCGGTATTCATCCTAGTTGATAGATGGGCTTTCAGCATTACTCAAATAAACAATGTTAAACTTATGAGTCTCCATCAAAATACATTCCTCATTGTGTGAGATAAATATTGATCATATAGCAACACTTCAAGCAAATTACTTTTCAACAGCTTTCCTTCATTTTCAATGTCTGCTTGGGCAACATATCAAACATTATATTCTGCTACTTGACTGAAAGGCCCTGAAGGGGTTTGGTTTGCAATCAGTAATTTTCTAATGTTCAAGTGGTTTGAATCACCCCAGATCCCTAGTTCTAGACACTGGACTTATTTAGAGAATGTGAAATGAAGAAGGCAGTAGGCAGGTGTTTCAGGGCAAAAGAATCTCTGTGTTTGTCTAAAATACAAAAAAAGATAAGTATAATATAAGAAATACAAGTAAATGCAATAGATAGGGAAAATGACACAATCAGCTTTAAAGAGGATAGTAATACTATTAAATACACTATTAGCTATATTAAACACTATTAGAACTTAAAAACAGTGGTTTTAATTACAGAAATTTTTCTCAGACTTCCTATCTTGGGGGTCCCAATGCATGGTCACCACCTGCCTTCCCTTCCCTGTTAACTAGGTCAGAACTTTGGAGTCTAGGTAATTAGATTAGATTCCCTACTGTATGGCCCAGCCAGTCCACATCGATCCTCCGAAGAGTAACCCACCCAGACCCATTCCCCTCTGACTAATTGACCTAACACTATGGGGCAATTTAGCATGGCCAATTTGCCTAACCTGCACATCTTTGGACTGTGGGAGGAAACCCACGCAAACACAGGGAGAATGTGCAAACTCCACACAGACAGTCACCTGAGCCTGGAATCGAACCTGGGATCCTGGTGCTGTGAGGCAGCAGTGCTAACCACTGAGCCACTGTGCCACCCCAGGTAGTTTTAACTCTTCACTGAGGAAAACACAGTTTTGAAGTAGAGCTGGCCCTTCCTGCCTGTTGTATCCAGAACCTGGATGAAGCCTTCAGACTGCGTAAGCTTTTCAATTTGGATTGAGTCTGCAGATGCAGTGAGGTATGCAGTTGATCTCTCGGGTTAGTACTTGGTTACTTTCTGCTGATTTTGCAGGCCCGGTTTTCACCTCAGACTGTGTCTGAGGCCTGGTGGTATTGGTCAGGTCAGTGGTTTTTGGAGTTTGTTGGTTCTTGGATCTGCTGGTTGTGGTCGGTTGCCATTGGTTCCCCATGTCCAGAAGGCTTGTGTCAGTAGCTCTTGCTCGGAAACTCTCGGATAGTTCTTTGACTGATCTTGGATTTTTCTTTCGGATTGCCCTTGGAAATAGCTGCTGGAGTTAGCTGTTGGAATTTCTCTTGAATTGCATTTCTGGAGATAGCTCCCTCAGGTAGATTGGGGCCTGCAATTATGCTGATACTGCACCCCTTTTATCTTTGTGCCAAATCTGTGCTTGCCATTGGGTTTCTGGTTTTCATTCTGAAGTTAATTGGTTTTCTGATCATTAGGAGTATGTGTGAATGGATTTCGTTTGAAGTTGAATATCCGGTAATTGTGTGGGTCCCATACTGTCTATGCTGGGCAGCCAGAGGTGCAAAAACTGTCTTGGGCCAGAGTGTCAGGTTTGGTTGATTGTTCTTTTAGAAAGGAAGTGTAAATTGGAATTTCAGGTTGAACAATAGTCCCAGACAGAAATCTATTGTGTATTTGCTGCAGTCTCAGGCCAGGATTTTGTTTAATATTGGAAAAGTCCAAGGTGTTGTCCAGTATTTTAGATGATAGGGATTTTTGCTCAATCCTACATAGCCACACAATGCAAGGATCTGAGATTTCAGAGCCATGGTGCTTATTAGCTTTAGCCTCGTAACTGCTATTTGGAATGTTCCAGAAATTATAGTTAACTTGCATCATGTGATTGACTGTGGTCATGTTATAGTCCAACAAAGTCTACTTTAAAATTTAAATGAAAAAGTTCAGCTTTTAAAACAATTTATGTCTGGTGGACATGATATATTCCTCCTGAATAGTAGCTCATAAGATTGAATCGACCGAAGAAAACACTGATCCTTGTCATTTTTAATTTTGATTTCTTCAACATCAATTCTCCTCCTGTGATGTACATTCCTCCCCTTACCAAACCCCATCATTGTAGATGATCTTTTCCTTTCTCCTGGCATCACCTTTGTCATGTTTCTATCTCTTCTTATGATTATTACTGATTTCCATTGGCTTTCTATAGGTATTTAACAAATAAAAGAATGACGAGAGTAAGATTAGGGCCAATCAAGGATAATAGTGGGAAGTTGTGTGTGGAGTCAGAGGAGATAGGGCAAGCACTAAATGAATATTTTTTGACAGTATTCACTCTAGAAAATGACAATGTTGTCGAAGAGAATACTGAGATACAGGCTACTAGATTAGGTGGGATTGAGGTTCACAAGGAAGAGGTATTAGAAATCCTGCAGAGTGTGAAAATAGATAAGTCTCCTGGGCCAGATGGGATTTATCCTAGGATCCTCAAGCTAGGGATGAGATTGCCAAGCCTTTGCCATTGATCTTTAAATCGTCATTGTCTACAGGAATAGTGCCAGAAGACTGGAGGATAGTAAATGTGGTTCCCCTGTTCAAGAAGGGGAGTAGAGACAACTCTGGTAATTATAGACCCCTGAGCCTTACTTCAGTTGTTGGGAAAGTGTTGGTAAAAGTTATAAGAGATAGGATTTATAATCATCTAGAAAAGAATAATTTGATTAGGGATAGTCAGCACGGTTTTGTGAAGGGTAGGTCGTGCCTCACAAACCTTATTGAGTCCTTTGAGAAGGTGATCAAACAGGTAGATGAGAGTAAACCGGTTGATGTGCTGTATATGGATTTCAGTAAATCATTCGATAAGGTTCCCCACATTAGGCTATTATACAAAATGCAGAGGAGTTGTGGGAGATATAGAAGTTTGGATCAATAATTGGCTTGCTGAAAGAAGAGAGAGTGGTGGTTGATGGGAAATGTTCATCCTGGAATCCAGTTACTAGTGCTGTACTGCAAGGGTCAGTGTTGGGTCCACTGCTGTTCATCATTTTTATAAACGACCTGGATGAGGGCATAGCAGGGTGGGTTAGTAAATTTGCAGACGACACTAAGGGGTCGATGGAGTTGTGGATAGTGACGAAGCATGTTGTAGGTTACAGAGAGACATAGATAAGCTGTAGAGCTGGGCTAAGAGGTGACAAATGGAGTTTAATGCGGACAAGTGTGAGGTAATTCACTTTGATCGGAGTAACCGGAATGCAGAGTACTGGGCTAGTGGTAAGATTCTTGGTAGTGTAGATGAGCAGAGAGATCTCAGTGTCCAGGTACACAGATCCTTGAAAGTTGCCACCCAGGTTGACAGGGTTGTTAAGAAGGCAAACAGTGTTTTAGGTTTTATCAATAGAGGGATTGAGTTCCAGAATCATGAGGTTATTCTACAGCTGTACAAAACTCTGGTGTGGCTGCACTTGGAGTATTGTGTACAGTTCTGGTCACCGCATTATAAGAAGGATGTGAAAGCTTTGGAAAGAGTGCAGAGGAGATTTACTAGAATGTTGCCTGGTATGGAGGGAAGGTCTTACAAAGAAAGGTTGAGAGGTGACTTAATAGAGACATATAAGGTAATCAGAGGGTTAGATAGGGTGGACAGGGAGAGCCTTTTTCCAAGTATGGTGACGGTGAGCACGAGGGGGCATTGCTTTAAATTGAGGGGTAATAGATATAGGACAGATGTCAGAGGTAGTTTCTTTACTCAGAGTAGTAAGGGTATGGAATGCTTTGCCTGCAGTGGTAGTAGATTCGCCAACTTTAAGTACATTTAAGTCGTCATTGGACAAGCATATGGACGTACATGGCATAGTGTAGGTTAGATGTGCTTCAGATTGCTATGACAGGTAGCGCAACAGAGGGCCAAAGGGCCTGTACTGCGCTGTAATGTTCTATGTTCTATGTTCTATGTTCTGAGCCCACACCCATCTAGCTCCCCATGTCCACCCTAACACTGGCAGTGTCCCTTATTCAAATAACCTGCTTCTTCCCTTCACTGGCTCACCCCAGGATCCTATTTGCATTCCTTACTCTTGTTGTGGATTGCCCATTTAAAACAGATGAGAAGAAACTTTTTTTCCTCACAGAAGATTAGATGCCTTTGGAACTAATTTCCTCAAAAAGCAGTGTCATAGTGTCATATAGACGTAAACATGGAAACAGACCTGCCAACCGGATATTCTAAATTAAGCTAGTCCCATTTGCCAGCACTTAGCCCATATCCCTAAACCCTTCTATTTATACACTCATCCAGATGTCTTTTAAATGCTGTAATTGTACCAGCCTTCATCACTTCCTCCGGCAGTTCATTCCATACATCCACCACCCTCTACGTGAAACGTTTGCCCTTAGGCCCCTTCTAAATTTCCCCCCTCTCACCCTAAACATATGCCTTCTCATTCTGGACTCCCCCCAACCCAGGGAAAAGGCCTTATCTATTTACCCTATCCATGCCCCTCATGATTTTATATACCTCTGTAAGGTCACCCCTCAGCCTCCGACACTCCAGGGAAAACAGCCCCAGCCTATTTAGCCTCTCCCTATAGTTGGAACAGAATTTGGAATATTTTTATGGTACAGGTAGTTGGATTCTTAATAAGGGTGAGTGGGCACAGATGGGAATGTGAAATAATCTAATAATTCGTAATTGTATTGAATGGTGGAGCAGTCTTGAGTGGCCAAATGGCCTAGTCCTGATCCTAATTTGTATGCCTGTATGTAACATGTAGCTCCTATCCTTTGTTGTTCAACTTGCCCTCTGTGACCTCTGCTTCCTTGTTTCCTACCTCCATTCCTCAGAAACATGTTGTGAGGCCCTTTTGTTTTGAGGTCATTATACCCACCCAGTCAGGGTTGCTAGCATCAGCCACTGTGACTGCCTTACCTGGGCTGGCTACTCTGCACAGTCTTCATTCCTCACACAGTTTGTGGTAGACAACAAAACATTGCAAAACTGATTATAAATGAGACTTCTCATGAGCTAGGTTACTGTGTTATTCACATCCTTTACCTTGTAACATTGAAACAAAGAATCATCCTGATTATGAAGAACCAATGCTTCTGAAGAAGCGTGTACTCATCAGAACTTCCAGAAAGGTGTCCATTGCATCAGGCACATGCAAAATATATATATATAGTCAGGTTTGTTCTCCTTGCCTTTACCTGATAAGATTGTGCCTGTGAATGTAATTCTAGTGGGCTGGAGTGCTAATGAGTACTCGTAGCTTGCTAATAAATACAAAACCGGTTTACGACCATCATGGTCAGGAAAGCCAACCTGCCCGGAAAGTTTTCAAAACTTAATAGCAAACCTTTAACCCAATGTAAGGAATCTGAATTGTGGCTTGCCCAATGAAGTTCTCCATCCTGTTTTGCAAAACACTCTTCACCCTGAATGATTCAAAACTTAAAATCAAGTTTGGGAATCTGAAGTTTGGTTTCCAGCTCAGTTTAAGCTCTCCCTCTCCCCTTTTTAAATGTTCCAGGCCAGGCCTGTACATACAAGACTCACAGCAGCAATGGCAAATTTCCGCTTGACAGGAACTTCCAACCTTCTGACCTTCATCAAATGCAACATTTGCATGGGAACATGACCATTTACAAGTCACAATCATCCTGACCTGGAAATGAGTTGTTTTTCCTTCTTTGTCACTGCATTAAAGTACTGACATTCCCTTCCTAAAAGCACTGAGTATACATGAATGCCCATGGACTGTAATGGTTCAAGAAGATGATTCACTGCTATCTCTTCAGGGCCAAAAGGGCATTAATTGTTGGCCGAGCAAGCAATGCCATGAATGAATAAAAAATCTCAAACCCCCTCTCAAAACTTATCTAAATCCCTATCATTCTTTAAAATGCTTCTTGAAACTTGACACTTTGACAACACTGTTCGTATATGCCCTTTTGTGACTCAGTGTTGATTATTATTTCATAAAACTGTACGAAAGCAGCTCAGGGCATTTCATGAGGTTGAAAGTGCTAATATAAACATAAGGTTTTATTGTTATCATCATAGCTAAAAACATATTTGCTTCATGTCTGGTAGAATAAAAAAAGGATCAGTGAGAACTATTAACTATTATGTTATCCATGGTTACATAGCCTATTTATACACAGACTCTGACATGCTGCAAGTTCACAATATATGTTCAGTAGCAGTTTTGTGGGCGGAGATTTTGAAGTGATAATCTTGAAATGGGACTCTCTGATTATTTCTTTGTGGGTGACCTTGATGCTGGCTTGGTTAGGCCATATATAGGCAGTGTTTCTGAGGTATTAGGCAGATGTGTATCATATAAATACACTAACATGTAGTCTGCTCTAAGTTCCTCCCAGCAAGTGGAAATGGAATAGAAAGTACAAAAATCTTGTTGCAATTGTGCAGATTATTTTTGAGACCACAGCTAAAATACTGTATAGTTTTGATCTCCATAATTAAAAAGGATGTACTTGCATTGGAAGTTCACTAGCCTGATTCCTAGGAATATGTGGGTTGTCTTATGATGAATAGTTGAGCAGATTTGTCTGTTACTCATTGGTGTTTAGAAAATTAGTGGCAATATTGTTGATGTGTGCAAGAGTATGAGGGGGATTATGGGGGTGGATGATGGGAGAATGCTTCCACTCGTGGGGGAATCTAGAACTAGTGGGTATAGTTGAAAAATAAGAGATTTCCCATTAAGGCTGAAGGAAGGAGAAATTTCTTCTTTCATTGTGCTGTTAGTCATTGGAATCCTCTTCTTTAGGGAGCATTCATTAAATCTATTGAGGCTGAGGTAGACAGAGTTTTGATCTACAATGGAATCAAGGAATAGAGAGGCAGGTAGGAAAGCAGAGTTAAGGCCACAGTGAGATCAGCCATTATGTTATTGAATGACAGAGTGTGCATTGTGGGCCAAATCAGCTACTTCTATTTCTGATGATCTTATGTGGGCGGCACGGTGGCACAGTGGTTAGCACTGCTGCCTCACAGCGCCAGAGACCCGGGTTCAATTCCCGACTCAGGCGACTGACTGTGTGGAGTTTGCACGTTCTCCCCGTGTTTGCGTGGGTTTCTTCCGGGTGCTCCGGTTTCCTCCCACAGTCCAAAGATGTGCAGGTCAAGTGAATTGGCCATGCTAAATTGCCCGTAGTGTTAGGTAAGGGGTAAATGTAGGGGTATGGGTGGGTTGCGCTTCGGCGGGGCGGTGTGGACTTGTTGGGCCGGAGGGCCTGTTTCCACACTGTAAGTAATCTAATTTGTCGTAGAGGCAATCCTGCTGTAAAATGTCAACATCATGTTCTCACTATTTGCAAGAAGTCATTCCATAGAGTCTCAGATGAGAAATTGCAATTTAGACATGTTAATGAAAGGGAATAAAAAAAGAGAACTTGCATTTATATAGCACTTTTCATGACCACTTATCAAACTGCTCTACATTCTCCACTTTGGTTTGAGGTGGCATGGTGACTCAGTGGTTAGCACTGCTGCCGGACACCTGCAGGATCCTGAATTCAATTCCACTTTCGGGTGACTGACTGTGTGGAGTTTGCAAATTCTCCCTGTGTCTGTGTGTGTTTCCTCTGGGTACTCTGGTTTCCTCCCACATTCCAAAGATGTGCAGATTAGGTGAATTAGCCATGGGTAATTGCCCATAGTGTCCAGGAATGTGCAGTTTGGGTGGGTTACCTGTGGAAATGCAGGGTTAGAGGGAAAGGGTACAGGGGTTCTTCTGGGTAGGATGCTCTTCAGAGGGTCAGCGTGGACTCAATGGGCTGACTGGCCTGCTTCCACACTAGGGATTCTATGATAGAGCCAATTAAATACTTTTTGAAGTGGAGTCACAGTCAAAATGTAGGAAAGGTTGTCTGTATATCTTAGATAGAACCAGAAGTTGGAAAATCGACATTTCGGGCAAAAGCCCTTCATCAGGAATTTGCTGTCCTCACTTTTGCCTAGAACCAGAAGTTGGCCATACAGCCTCTCAAGTCTGTTCCACTATTCAATGAGAGCAGGGCTGATCAATGGTCAGACTCCATTTAGTCACCTTTTGCCCATTTTTCCTAATGCCTTTGCTGAACAAAAATATATTTATCCCATATTTAAAATTAACAATTGATCTATACTAACTGTCATTTGTACAAAAGAATTCCAAGCCTCAACCTCCCTTTGTGTGTCGAAGTGCTTTCTAAAATTTCTTTTCAGCGGTCGGACCTTAAATTGTAGACTACATGACCCATGAAGATGTATGAGATGTAAAGTTAGCAAAAAGGAGAGAAATTTATGGGCGATTTGTATTATAAATAGCATTACTGTTGGCTGCAATGTTTCTAGAATACTGGAAATCAGATGAAAAATAAACTTGTAGAAATATTTATAAATATTGATAACGGATAAATATTTATCACATAAAATTCCATGGTAACAAGACAAAAGAAAAACAATCTAGCAAGGGATATCACAACTAAAAGAATTTTTTTTTTGAATATATTGAGTGGGACAGTAGTCTAGATTTAGATTTCAATACAATGAGAAAAAGAATTTCCATAGTAAATCTGCTAATGCGTTAAATAACTGCATATAAGTGGGATGTGTTCAGAGAGAACTTATTGTAATATTGAACTGTTTTATAGTCCTAAGGGGTAATGCTTTCCATACCAGTAAATACAGCTCTGGACAACTAAAGGGGGAAAGTGAGATCAAAAATTCTCATGGAAAAAAGCATAATAAATGCAAGGAAAGGCAAAAAAAAACAAAATCAAAGCGCAGACTCTGGTTAATTGGAAAAATACAAAGAAGAATAATGAGTGACAAAAGTTAAGATTTGCAAACAGAAGCATGAAAATAAACTTATAAGGAATATCACCATCCAAACAGAGGACAGTTCAGTTACAATTGATTAAGAAAAAGAGAGTGGTGGGAACCAATTTAGGGTCCTTAGAACAACAACATAATGGTGGTATAGTGAAAGGCAATAAAGATCTAGTGGACAAGATGAATACTTGTCAGTATTTATCATAGAGGAAGAGGTCAGCATGTCATATATTGCAAGGAAATGAATGTTGATTAAGAAAGGGACAAAGACTCACTAAATTTTATAAAGGCAAAATAACAGTATTTAGTAATGACATTAAAAAGAGAAAAATCCAAAAAACTAGATATAGTCAGTCTTGGGTTGCAAACAGGTTCTGTTCTGGAGTCCCTCCACAAGTCAATTTGTATGCAAGTCGGAACACAAAGCAGGACACTATAAAGCAATGGTTCACAAGTACAGACAGTGTTCATATGTTGGATCTGTAAAATTACATTCTGTATGGAATTGTGTTCGTAAGTACAAGATTTGTAAGTAGGATGTTTGTAATTCGGGGACTCCTGTAATTTTCATCCCAGGACCCTTAAAAATACATGTTGAAAACATTGCAGTAGCCTAACTAATCACTGAATTCTAACACAATATGAACTGGTTATCAATTTTGGGAGCTTCTTGGAGGGATTCTAATGTGAGCCCCAGCATGGTTTCTCAAGCAATTCTCTTCAGCTCATCGCATTATATATACCTCTATGGTACCACAATCATTTTATCATGCACTTAGCCATGGCAGAAGTACTCACCACTGCTGGGACTCCCTGGAATTTCCAGTGCTGTTTCCATATTCAAAATGCAGTCATGCGACATCGAGTCACACAGCACCCTTCAGCCCAAGTCATCCATGCTGGGCATACATCCAATTTGACCTAGTCCTATTTGCCAGCATTTGGGCCATATATCTCTAACCATTCCCTATTCATATACCCATCTGGGTGCCTTTTAAATGTTGTAATTATACCAAACTGCACCACTTTCTCTAGCAACTCATTCCATGCACGCACTACCCTTAGCATGAAAAGGTATCCCTCAGGTCATTTTTAAATCTTTCACCTCGCACCTTAAATCCACGCCCTCTAGTTTTGAACTCCCCCACTCTAAGAAAAAGACCTTGACTATTCACCCTATTCCATGCCCCTCATATTTTATAAACCACTATAAGGTCCCCCCTCAGCCTCCTATGCTCTAGCCTATTCAGCTTTGCTCTGTAATTCAAACCCTCCAGACCCAGCAACATCCTTGTAAATCTTTTCTGCACCCTCTCAGATTTAACAGCATCTTTACCATAGAAGAACGACCAGAATTGTATGCAGTATTCTAAAAGTGACCTCATCAATGGCCTCATATATCTGCAACATGATATCCCAACTTCTTTAATCAATGTTCTGACCAATGAAGGCAAGTGCCTTCTTCAGCACTCTGTCTATCTGCAACTAATTAAGGAACTATGCAGCTTCATTCCTAGGTCTGTTTGTTTGGCCCTACTGTTAACTGCATAAGTCCTGCCCTGGTTTGCTTTACCAAAATGCAGCACCTCACATTTATTAAAATTAAACTCCATATGTCACTTGGCCTATTGGCCCATCTGATCACAGTTATAGAGTCATAGAGTCATAGAATGTACAGCATGGAAACAGACCCTTCGGTCCAACCCATCCATGCTGACCAGATATCCCAACCCAATCTAGTCCCACCTGCCAGCATCTGGCCCAGTATCCCTCCAAACCCTTCTTATACATATACCCATCCAAATGCCTCTTAAATGTTGCAATTGTACCAGCCTCCACCACATCCTCTGGCAGCTCATTCCATACACGTACCACCCTCTGCGTGAAAAAGTTGCCCCTTGGTCTCTTTTATATCTTTCCCCTCTCACCCTAAACCTATGCCCTCTAGTTCTGGACTCCCACATCAAGTCACACAGCACCCTTCAGCCCAAGTCATCCATGCTGGGCATACATCCAATTTGACCTAGTCCTGTTTGCCAGCATTTGGGCCATATACCTCTAACCATTCCCTATTCATATACCCACCAAATGTTGTAATTATACCCATCTGCACCACTTCCTCTAGCAGTTCATACTCTGAAATAATCTTCACTCTCTGCTACCCCATCAACTTTGGTGTCACCTGCAAACTTACTAACAATACCTCTTTCTTTCATATCCAAATAATTTATATAAATAACGAAAAACAGTGGATCCAGCACTGATTAGGTAGGGGTAATCAGTCAGAACCTGCCGTCCAAAGTTCCTGTATATGAAGAATTGCCCCAGAGCTGGCTGAGAAGGGGATGTGACCACGGTCTGAAAGAACTGCAATGTTGAAAGAAGATAAATGACCTCTTGCATTCTGTGAGGGTATGTGCCATCATCTTCTTTCTGTTACTTCACACACTCTTTAATCCTGGTACTGCACCCACCTCCAATTGATGCTAATGTTCTATCACTCTCAGTATTGTGTACAACAGTTTCCCTCACTCCTGTCACCCACACCCAAAGCCCTCCAATGCCATCCCTGCATTCCCTCTGCACTGTCTACTCACTCACATGTGACATCTCGCCAACTGTCCTCCACCAGAATCAACTCAACCGCTGTTCTAGCCACTTTTATCTCACTCCGTTCCCACCTTGGCCATTCTCTAGGAGAAAATATCTCAAATACGGTGGAGAAAGTCAAGACAGGTGGTGGAGTACCTGGCATCTGTCTCCTCACTCTTTACTTTGAGAAGATTCTTGCCCCAGTGGGAGAGGATAGAGGCCGCTCATATGGTCATGTGGTATGGACATCAATCTAGATTTGTTAAATATATCATTTTACTTGCATGACACTGTAACCTTTTGCAATAAATTCTGTGTCTTTTTGTCCTGCTTCACAAGCACCTGATGAAGAAGCAGCACTCTGAAAGCTAATGCTTCCAAATAAACCTGTTGGACAATAACCTGGTGTTGTGTGATTTTTTAACCATGATTAAATGAAGGAGCATCAGATGTTGCGAGGTTCCGATCCATTTGTAATCTTAGTTTTGTTAAGCAGCATGAATTGCATAGGAAGATTTAAGCATTAAAGTCTCCTTACAGTTGGGATTACACAGGGAATGCTGACCTCAACAGCATCAAAACATTGACAATTAGTGAAAAATGAACAACCAAGATGTCAATGGCTGGAAATCTGATGATATTCCCCTGAAACATTCCCAGGAATATCCACTTAGCATTAACCTTTTATCTTGTATATTGATGATTTGAATGAAAGAACCGAAGTTTGTACATCATGTTTTAACCCTCTTTTGCACCTCTTTAGGTAACAGTTAAAATGAGAAATCCAGTAAGTAGGAAGTTACAAAGGGTGACAAATACAAATGAAATGAGTGGTAAAATCCAACATTGAAAATTGTGAGGTCATTCATTTTGAATTTGAGAATGATAAATAAAATGATTCCTCAAGAGTGAGAAACAAAGAGACATGTCCGTGTAATCATTCAATCGCAGTCAGGTTTTAGTTGTCCAGAGCCTAGGTTAGTCCTTGCCTGGAGGACTTACTGAAATTTTGGAGACCAAACCTAAGCAAAGATATATTTGTCTTGGAGAATGATATTTTCACAGACTCACTGGATGAAATTCTGGCTTAAACAATTAAATAATGCGGACAAGCTGCAATTAGAGTGGTCTGTGTTTGTCTTGAGCTTAGACGCGTTGTCTAATTTGAGACACTTAAAATGATTCTGATAGGGTAGTTATAATGATGGAGAAACATCACAAGAGAGCAACATTTTAAATTTCATGTATGGAAATGAAGTCATGCTCCAGAACCATACCATCGTGAGAAGAACCAAAGCATTGGCCTATCTGGCAAGAAGAGCACTTTCTGCACAAGGGTAATGGGAATCTGGAATTTGTTCCCTTAGTGGCTGTGAATGCTGAATTCATTAGAACCGACACTACAAAGATCAATACATTTTTGTGAGGCTGAGACTTTTTTCACTGGAATGTAGGAGGTGGAATGGTGACCTTAGAGAGGTTTATAAGATCATGACGGGCGTGGATAAGGTGAATAGCAAGGGTCTTTTCCCTTGGGTGGGGTGAGTTCAAAACCAGGGGACATATTTTTAAGATCAGAGGAAAAAGTTTTAAAAAAGACATAAGGGAAATTTTACAGCGAGCGTGGTTCGTGTGTGGAATGAACTGCCAGAGGAAATGGTGGAAGCAGGTACAATTACAACATTTAAGACATTTTGATAAGTACATTAATTGGAAAGGTTTGGAGCGATATGGACCAAACGGAGGCAAGTGGGACTATTTTACTTTGGGAACATGTTTCACATGGACAAGTTGGACCAAAGTGTCTGTTTCCATGCTTATGACTCTATGCCTCTACAAACACAGATGGCATTGAGATACAAATCAGCCATGATCGAAAAGAAAAGTAGATTAGGTTGAAGGGACTGTTTGGCATATTCCAATTCCTATGTTCCTAACACACGGAATTTCGGTATCCTACCTTCGATTACAATCATCCCAGCACTTGGTATATACTGCTAACCAATTCTTTTATTGTCTTTTTACAAATAGAACACATGAAATAAACTGTAAAAAGTAAATCAAACACATTTTCACCTATCATTTGTTGCTCATGTTACTGAAAAGCAGTTACTTTATATTATTTTAATATTTAAAAATACCTCACAATAAATTTTGAAATTATGTTCTAATTGAATTTTATTGATTAGGGCACTTGATTTGCTATAATCTAGGTAATCACTATGTTTTGTTAATAAATAACTCAATTGAAAATGATATGACCATACTTGCCTGTTGCAATTACTTGCTTCATGTGTGCTGATTGCATTGAGTGAAGTGTCATTCAATGATGATAACGTTATGAGTGAACTGAAAAGATTCTGCCATTTGAAATGCTAATCAAGTGAGAATAAGCCAAAGGTCCCAGTGAAAAATGGAGGTAATTTATTAAAGGAAGGAAGGAGCTGAACTACAGTAGTATAAATCTGAGCTTGAAGGTAGCTAGCTATTTTAATTTTAAAAGCACCATGAAGAAATTGACTACATTTTGCTTAACAATTTCTTCATGTATATAGAAATTCGTATGACTTGTGCACATTTATAAATACCTATGTGAGGCCAATTGCTTAACACTTCTATGCAGTTGGACTGCCTTAAAGCCAGCAATATGGACAAGCAGGAGGCTGGAAGAACACAGTAAGCCAGGCAGTATCAGGAAGTGGAGAAGTCGCTGTTTTGGGTAAAGCTTCTTCATGACTTGGTATAAGGGGAGCTGCAGATAAAGTGGGGGTCAGGGCGGTGGGGGAGGGGAGGTGCACATTCTTCAAAATAGGTGGATATCTGGAATGCTTGTGGAATGTTCACCCAGTTCATTCTGGGTGCAGGATGCTACGCTGATGCAGTCATCGATGTAATGATGGAAGAATTGAGGCACAGTGCCTGTGTAGGCACTGAAGAGGGACTGTTTGACATAGTCGACAAACAAACAGGCAGATGGGTCCTAGCTGAACTGCAGCAGTTCATCGATGTCACCCACAGCTTCCACCCCACCCTCAAATTCACTTGGTCCATCTTGGATACCTCCCTCCCCTTTTTTGATCTCTCCATTTCCATCTCTGGCGACAGTCTCCAGATGGACATTTACTAGAATCCCACAGACTCCCATAACTACCTGGACTACACCTTCTCCCACCCAGTATCCTGCAAGAACTCCTTCCCATTCTCCTAATTCCTCCATCTCTACTGCATCTGCTCTGACGAGGAAACATAGCTCTCCCAAACATCCCAGATGTTCCACTTATTTTGAAAACATGCTTATCTCCGCTCTGTCATCCAGACAGCCCTGCACTGCACTGCCTCCATTCCCTGCTCCACTGCTCTTGACCCCTCCACCTCCAAACACAATAGAGACAGGGTCCCCTGGTCCTCACCTACTGTCCCACCAGTCTACGCATCCAACATATCATCCTTTAACACTTCTGCCAACTCCAATTAGATCTCACCACCAAGAAGATCTCTCCCCCTCCCCCTCATCCCTCTCTGCCTTCCACAAGGACTGTTCTCTTCACTAGTCTTTGGTTCGCGCCGTTCTCTCCACCAAACCCATGTTCCCCTGCAACTGTAAAAGATGCAAAGCCTGCTGGCACACCACCCTACTCACCTCCATCCAGGGCCCCAAACAGTCCTTCCAGGTGAGACAGAGGTTCACCTGCCTTTTCTCCAACCTAATTTACTGTATACGGTGCTCTTGATGTGGTCTTCTCTACATCAAAGAAACCAAATGTAAACTCTGGGCATGTTTTGCTGAGCATCTCAGCCAGGTCCGCAGGGACCGACCTGATCTCCCAGTCATCGGCCATCTTAATTCCCCTTCTCACTCTGTTTCCAACATGACTATCTTTGGCGTCCTCGTTGCCACAGTGAATCAGACCATAAATTGGAGGAATAACACCTCATCTTCAACCTGGGTAGCCTACAGTCAGGAGGAATTGAGTTCTCCAATTTCAAATAACCTCTCTTCCCATCCCCTGACTCCCTTCTCAGCCCCTTCTCCTCCCTTCCATTCCTCTGACTGGCTCTTCTTTCCAGCTACCAACCAGATTCATTTCTGCCATTGACCAACTAGGTCGTACCCTCTACCTTTGTTCACCTATCCCTACCTCACCAACCTGCCCCCGCCCTTCCCCCACCACCTCCACTCCCTTAATCTGCAGCTCCCCTTGCACCTGAAATGTTGACTTCTCCACCTCCTGATGCTGCCTGGCTTGCTGTGTCCTTCCAGTCTCTTGCTTGTCTACCTTGGATTCTAGCATCTGTGGTTTTTGTCTCTAATTAAAGCTAGCAGTGCCAGGCTTGCTGCACTTAGAATAACAAGTTCTACTTCCAACTCATCAATAAGCCTGAAAGATAGTGCACTGGGCTGCCACCATAATTGCATGATCATTATTTAACGGGAATATGAGAGAATTAGTTGAGCCAAAATATACAGAAATAGAAACACAATGTAGCAAAACAGCACCATGCTTCAGTAATGCATTTCAGGAAATGTAACAACTGTCTATAAGGAAAACATGCAGTGTGGTTGTAAATGGCTGAGGAGGTCATCAGTAGAACCTTCATGCCACACAACAGGATGTAGTGCCAGGAGAGGTTCTGTCACTTAATCAGGAAAGGACAGGTGGCATGTGCATTCAAAAACTGACATGTATCGACTCTCAACACCCTCATTTTTCCATTCCAAGCTTTCCCCTGCACATCCCTCTTCAAGCCAACACATTCTGCAGGTTCATCTATCTGTCGAGATATCCTGTCATATCCCCATCTGACCAGCCACTACTGACACACACCCTTATCTTAATGCAATACTCAACCTGTCATCACAGTGACCTTTTATCCTCTCATTACATCCAATTCTTTGCACACATAGTTTTTCCTTTCTCTCTCTGCAAGAGAAGAGAGCACATAATAGTAAGGAGAGTCTGAGAATAGAATAGAATATCCTTTATTGTCACATGCATTCAATGAAAAGTGTGCACCCTTACTTGTACATAAGCACCATTCACAATAACTTAGAGTAAAGCAAAAAAAAAGACTTAAAGAGAGTCCAACTTTTCCTTCTCTGCTCCTACAGCATACTGTCGCCAGAATCCTGTTTCCCACTATACTCGCCCACACCATGCCACTGAGAGTGTGTCCTGCACCGGGCTATACCAGTCCACACCATGCCACCGAGAGTGTATTCTGCACCGGACTACACCATCCCACACCATGCCACCAAGAGTGTGTCCTACTCCAGGCTAGACCAACCCACACCACACCACCGAGAGTGTATCCTGCTCCGGGCTACAACAACCCACACCGTACCACCGAGAGTGTGTTCTCCTCCAGACAACACCAGCCCACAGCATACCACCCAGAGAGTGTCCTGCTCCGGGCTACACCAGCCCACACCATACCACTATTAGGGGTAAGGAAGCAAGAGTCCCGCTCTAGGCTTCACAGGCCAACCACTGTCTCTGTAGTCACGCTGCCTCTGAAAACGCTGCCGCTGCTCCGGAGCCCATCGAAGCTGCCTCTTGCCAAAGATCTGTGTTTTTCAAATTAAGTTTGACCAAAGAAGAAGAGATAGAAGAGAAAAGAAGGAAAAACAAAACTGCAGACAAAGAGAACAAGTCCGGGAACAGGAGCCCAATGCTGCGTATTCTGCTGCCACCATTTTGATACTAACTGGTGCTAACTCTCCAATAAAATCCATTTTAAGAACTGCAGAGGAGTAGCTGATGGAAATAAGTGGGTTCCTATATACCTCACTATTGGAGATAGAAAGGTGATAGTCTCCTAGCTCCCTTGTGACAGAATTAACTAATAGACAGCCACATTGGTAACACTGGCATAACTTGAAGTCACCAGACAATGAATGGCGATTGCATGCTGAAATGAAGCACGCAGATCAGAACTCCTCCAGCATCATAGTGGGTGGCACGGTGGTGTGGGCGGCACGGTGGCTCAGTGGTTAGCACTGCTGCCTCACAGCGCCAGAGACCCGGGTTCAATTCCCGCCTCAGGCGACTGACTGTGTGGAGTTTGCATGTTCTCCCCGTGTCTGCGTGGGTTTCCTCCGGGTGCTCTGGTTTCCTCCCACAGTCCAAAGATGTGCAGGTCAGGTGAATTGGCCATGCTAAATTGCCCGTAGTGTTAGGTAAGGGGTAAATGTAGGGGCATGGGTGGGTTGTGCTTCGGCGGGGCGGTGTGGACTTGTTGGGCCGAAGGGCCTGTTTCCACACTGTAAGTAATCTAATCTAATCTAATCTCTGGCAGCTATATGTGTAGCTATAAACACCCTCATCACATCGCTGAAGCTCCAGTTGCACGTCCTTAAAATCCAAAGAGGCAGAGCACTCAATGCCTTCCTGTTTCTGGAATGCAGTTCTCCCTGCAATGCAGTGTTGTGCAAAGTGCAGGGCACTAATGTCATTCTGAGTATAGGCATTGATGAATAT
The DNA here is from genome assembly GCF_037043375.1 of Chiloscyllium plagiosum. Lineage (NCBI taxonomy): Eukaryota > Metazoa > Chordata > Chondrichthyes > Orectolobiformes > Hemiscylliidae > Chiloscyllium > Chiloscyllium plagiosum. The sequence goes on along the minus strand of NW_028270154.1, from coordinate 51,495,989 downwards.
TGAAAGATGCCCAGTCTTTCCAGGCATCTGAGGTTTATTTTCAGAAGATAGAGAGAGAGGAAACTGCTGTAAGGGACTGCCTGTAAATTGCTATATATTAGAAAAGAGCATTATTGTATTTGAAAGGAGGGATTAATTTAGAATGACCGGAAATAAGTGAAGGTCAGGCCAATATAATAAAGTAGGGCAGCATGATGGCTCTGTGGTTAGCACTACTGCCTCACAGAGCCGGGACCCAAGATTCAATTTTACCCTCAGGTGACTGTCTCTGTGGAGTTTGCATATTCTCCCCATGTCTATGTGGGTTTCTTCTGGGTGCTCTGGTTTCCTCCCATAGTCCAAAGGTGACCATACTAAATTGCCCAAAGTGGTCAAGGATGAGAAGGTTAGGTGGAGTAGCCACGGGAAATACAGTGTGGGGGGGGGGTGGGGAGTCTGTTGGGGCGCTCTTCAGAGGGTCGGTATGGACCCTACGGGCCAAATGGCCTGCTTCAACAATGTAGGGCTTCTATATTCTAATATGAGTCGGCTAAGGAAGGATGTGAGGAGAGTAAAGATAATATAATGGAAGTAAGTTTAAGCCTAGGAATGGTAGAGGAGCTCAGTCCCATGTGTTGCATGGTCACAGTATGTGGGAAATCTTAGATGGTGAAGTCTGGATGATCATATCTCCAGGAAGATTTGATCAGCTTGAATTCTGGGTTATGGAGCTTGGACTCGGCTGGAGGCACAGCAGTGTATCTGTGATGTTGAGAATTACATGGATAACACAAAGTTAGAGAGAAAATGGATGATCACCAGTCAGAAGAAGGGAGACAGGCAAATAGTCAGTAAAGCCCAATGTGCATCTCACTCAAGAATTGATTTTCTGTGTTGGTAAAGTGAATGTGATGATTTCTCAGGGGAGCCAAAATCCAGCTGTACAAGAGTGAAGCAGAAAGAGTGGGACAACAGTACTAGTAGGAGACTCAGTAGGGAGGGCTTTTCTATGGCTACAGACATGACTCCAGGATGGTATGTTGCCTCTTTGGGGGGAGGATCATGGATGTCACTGAATTGCTGCAAGACATTCTGAAGGGGGAGGGTGAACAGTCAGAGATTGCAGTTCAGATTAGGGATGGAAATGTGTTGCTGGAAAAGCGCAGCAGGTCAGGCAGCATCTAGGGAACAGGAGAATCGACGTTTCGGGCATTAGCCCTTCTTCAGGGCTAATGCCCGAAACGTCGATTCTCCTGTTCCCAAGACAAAGGTAGAAAGGGGGTGTGGTCCTACAACAAGAATTTAAGGAGCTAGGTAGCAAATGAAAAATGAGGACCCAATGGTTGTAATCTCTGGATTACTCCTGATGCCACATCTAGACATAAGCAGTTAAAGAGACCAATGCATGAGTTGGCGTCGGCAGGAGGGCTTTACATTCTTCGATCCCTTGTTGGGGAAGGTGAAACCTATACAAATCTGACAGGTTGCACCTGGACCAGAATGCACTGACATCCTTGCACGGTGGAGCTGGGCTGCGTTTACTGGTGTGGTTGGTAGAGGATTAAACTTATTTGGCAAAAGGAGGTACAGTAGGGTAAGATGTACAGATAAGTATAGAAGAAGAACCAAGTCAATCTTGAATGTAGAGCAAATATAGTCAAGTTAAGGCACAAGTTAGCATGGAAAAGCTGGATAGTATTTATTTTAATGTAAGGAGTGCTGTGAGTAAAGGCAGATAAGTTGGGGATGTGAAATCATTGTTACCATAGTGACATAGTTAGGAAGGGACACAACTGGCAGCTCAATACGGCAGGCATCGAATCTTCAGGTGAGACATGGATGTGTGTAAAAGAGGACGTGGTGTTGCAACATTGATCAAGGAGTTGTTTGGTGCAATAAGGATAGATAATATCTGAGAAGCTTCATCAAATAGAACCTAAAAACAACAAGTGGTTAATCACTTTGCCTGGGGTGTGCTAAAGACCCCCTGACAGCCAGAGAGTAATAGCAAGACCAGAAATGCAGGGAAATCTCAGAGAAATGTTAAAATAACAGGGAAATATAATAGGGGATTTCAACTTTCCTCGTATTACTTGGGATAGACAAATTATGAAATGCGGAAGTAGGCACTGCAGATGCTGGAGGTTAGGGTCAACATTAGCATGGTGCTGGAAAAGCACAGTAGGACAGACAGCATCTGAGGAGCAGGAAAATTGACGTTTCAGGCAAAAACCCTTCTTCAGGAAAGAGGCTGGGAGCCTCGGGGGTGAAGAGATAAATGGGAGGGGGATGGGGCTGGCGGGAAGGTAGCTGAGAGTGCAATAGGTGGATGGAGATGGGGGTAAAGGTGATAGGTCAGAGAGGAAGGTGGAGCGGGTAGGTGGGAAGGAAGATTGACAGGTGGGACAGGTCATGAGGATAGTGCTGAGCTGGAAGGTTGGAACTGGGGTAAATTGGGGGAGGGAGAGAAAATGAGGAAACTGATCAAGTCTACATTGATGACATGGGGTTGAAGGGTCTCAAGGCAGAAGATGAAGCATTCTTCCACCAGACATCAGGTGGTGAGGGAGTGGCGATGGAGGAGGCCCAGGATCTGCATGCCCTCGGCAGAGTGGGAGGGGGAGTTGAAATATTCGGCCACAGGGCGTGAGGTTAATTGGTGCGGGTGTCCCAGAGATGTTCTCTGAAGCACTCTGCGAGAAGGCGTCCGGTCTCTCCAATGTACAGGAGACTGCATCGGGAGCAATGGATACAATAAATGACGTGTGGAAGTGCAGATGAAATTTTAATGGATGTGGAATGCTCCTTTGGGGCCTTGGACAGAGGTGAGGGGGAGGTGTGGGCACAGATTTTGCAATTCTTACAGTGACATGGGAAAGTGCCAGGACTGGAGGGTGCTTGTTGCTGGGGGGGGGGGGGGGGGGTGTGGACCTGACCAGGTAGTCACGGAGGGACCGGTCTTTGCGGAAAGCAGATAGGGATGGGGAGGGAAATATATCCCTGGTGGTGGGGTCCGTTTGAAGGTGGCGGAAATGTCAGTGAATGATGCAATTTATGCAGAGGTGAAATTGGAAGCTGTGGTTGGAAGATTCCCTGAGGTGATGGTCTGAGAGATACACAACCTCATCACCTCAGGGATCTTCCAACCTCATAGTTTGGAAATCCCGCACCACCTAATTCTGCCTACTACCCAAGATCCACAAGCCTGACTACCTCGGCCGACCCATCGTCTCAGCCTTCTCCTGTCCCACCAAATTCATCTCCACCTACCTCGATACTGTCCTACCTAAGGTGCACAAACCAGACATCCCACTCAGACCCATCGTATCGCTACCAGGGACACCATCACACAAACTGGCTAAAGAACTACAACAGAAACTGAAACACTTGATCAGCGGATCCAGACACTCTATACAGGAATTCTTGGACATCATCAGAAATATACATATAGACAAGGAAGAAACTATGGTCTCATTCGATGTAACAGCACTGTTCACCTCTGTCGACAAAACCCTAGCCCGAGAAACAATAGCCAACCTGCTGGACATACGGAACAGACAACAAGACGGGGAACCTATCAACAAAGACTGCACACTCAAACTACTGGATCTGGGCCTCACAATACACTTCACATTCAACAACCAAATATATGAACAAATCAATGGCACACCCATGGGCTCACCCATCTCTGGACTCATAGCAGAAGCTGTAATGCAAAGATTAGAACAAACAGTCTTTTGCAAATTCAACCCAAACTCTGGGTCAGATATGTAGATGACACCTTTGTAATCATTAAAAACACAGAAATAGAAAACACACACCGGATCATCAACACCACACTCACTGGAATCCGATTCACTAGAGAGTAAGAAAAGGACAACCAACTCCCATTCCTAGACGTGATGGTACAGAGAACACCGAATGGAGAATTCACCACAAAGGTATACAGGAAAGCCACACACACAGACCAAGTCCTGAACTACGAAAGCAACCACCCCAACACACAGAAAAGAAGTTGCATCAAGACACTGTTCAAAAGGGCCACAACACACAGCAGCACACCAGAACTGCAAAAAGAGGAAGAAGAACACCTCTACAATATATTCGCCAAAAACGGATACCCCAGCAATTTCATCAACAGATGCCTAAGGGAAAGACAATGGAATGAGGACATGCCACAACCAAAGGATTAGCCACGTTACCATAAATCAAGCGCATTTTTGAACTGACAGCCAGACTACTATGACCACTAGGACTCATAACAGCACACAAACCAACAGCCACTCTCAGACAACAACTCACCTGTACAGAGGACCCGATACCCAGCTTGAGCAAAACCAACGTAGTGTACAAAATCCCATGCAAGGACTGCACAAAACACTACACAGGACGAACAGGAAGACAGCTAACGATCCGTATCCATGAACATCAACTAGCCACAAAACGACACGACCAGCTATCCCTAGTAGCCACACATTCAGATGACAAGCAACATGAGTTCGACTGGGACAACACTACTATTATAGGACAAGCCAAACAGAGAACAGCCAGGGAATTCCTAGAGGCATAGCACTCATCCACAGATTCTATCAACAAACACATGGACCCAATATACCCGCCACGGCAGCGGACAGCTGGAACTGACAACCGGAAGCGGCAGAGACAAACCACTACAAATGCTGGAGGAAACATCACAGAAGCACTTCACAGGAGGCTCCCAAGCACTGAGGATGTCAGCTAGACAGGGGACAAATCGTCTGCAACACAAATTCCCAGCTCGGCGAGCAGAACCACAACAAGTGTCCTATCCCCTCGGTTCAGGAACTCCCACGTATGTTTGGGACGGCACCCATGCCCTCCACCTCCGCCAAGACTTCCATTTTCCTGGCCCCCAACGCCTCATCTTACCATGGGCATTCAGTCCCTCTATACCTCAATCCACCATGATGAGGGCCTCCAAGCCCTCCATTTCTTCCTCTCCCAATGTCCCCACCAGTACCCTTCCACTGACACTCTTATTTCTTTGGCTGAACTGGTCCTCACCCTCAGCAATTTCTTCTTCGAACTCTCCCAGTTCCTCCATTCGAAAGACGTAGCCATGGTCCCCAGCTATGCCTGCCTCTTTGTTGGCTATGTAGAACAGTCCAACTTCTGGAGTTACACCAGCACCACATCTCACCTTTTCCTCCGCTACACTGATGATTGCATTGGCGCCACCTCGTGCTCCCATGAGGAGGTTGAACAGTTTTTCAACTTCACCAACATGTTCCACCCCGACCTTAAATTCACTTGGACCACCTCTGACACCTCCCTCCCCTTCCTGGACCTCTCCATCTCCCTCAATGATGACTGACTCAACAATGACATCTCTTACAAATCCACCGACTCGCCCAGCTACCTGGATTACAACTCCTCCCACCTTACCTCCTGCAAAAATGTTATCTCTTATTTCCAATTCCTAAACCTCTGCCGCATCTGCTCCCAAGAGGACCAATTCCAGCACAGAACACACCAGATGGCCTCCTTCTTTAAAGTCCACAATTTCTCCTCTCATGTGGTTGAAGATGCCCTCCAACGCACCTCATCCACATCCTGCACCTCTGTCCTTGAACCTCACCCCTCCGTCCACAACAAGGACAGAACTCCCCTGGTCCTCACCTTCCACCTCATCAAACGCCACATAAATTGCATCATCCGCCGACATTTCCGCCACCTTCAAACGGACCCCATCACCAGGGATATATTTCGCTCCCCACCCCTATCCATTTTCCGCAAAGACCGTTCCCTCTGTGACTACCTGATCAGGTCCATGTCCCCCAACAACCCACCCTCTCATACTGGCACCCTCCCCTGCCACTGCAGGAATTGCAAAATCTGTGCCCACACCTCCCCCTCACCTCCATCCAAGGAACCAAAGGAGCATTCCACATTCATCAAAGTTTCACCTGCACTTCCACACGTCATTTATTGTATCTGTTGCTCCCGATGCGGTCTCCTTTACACTGGGGAGACCAGACGCCTTCTCGCAGAGTGCTTTGGAGAACATCTCTGGGACACCAGCACCAATCAACCCCACCGCCCTGTGGTTGAACATTTCAACTCCCCTTCCCATTCTGCCGAGGACATGCAGGTCCTGGGCCTCCTCCATTGCCACTCCCTCACCACCCGACACCTGGAGGAATAATGTCTCATCTTCCACCTTGGGACCCTTCAACCCCATGACATCTATGTGGACTTCCCCAGTTTCTTCATTTCCCCTGCCCCCCATCTTACTCCAGTTCCAACCTTCCAGCTCAGCACCATCCTCATGACCTATCCAACCTGTCCATCTTCTTTCCCACCTATCTGCCCCACCCTTCTCTCCGTCCTATCACCTTCATCCCCACCTCTATCCTCCTATTGCACCCTCAGCAATCTTCTCTCAAGCCAAACCCCCTCTCATTTATCTTTCCACCCCCGAGTCTCCCAGCCTCATTCCTGATGAAGGGTTTTTGCCCGAAATGTCGATTTTTCTCCTCCTCGGATGTTGCCTGATCTGCTGTGCTTTTCCAGCATCACTCTAAAATTGTGAAATGCTTCAAGGGACACAATTCTTAAAATTTATCCAGGACAGCTTTGTGAGGGAATAATAATCATTATAAGATGAATGGACACTGAAACTTTGAAACAGTTAAACTTGCACTTTACGAATGTATGAGGCAAATATGATATTATGAAGTATAAATCTGAAATGAATAATTTTCTTTAAACAAGATTTAGTTGAGAGGTAAGATGTACTTTTCTTTCCTGCAAATACATATGGAACTGCATAGACTTTGTGTTCATCTCTATGTCTTGTCAAGGCTTGGCAAAATCATTATAATACAAACAACTTTTCAGCACCTGGCTTTGAAAAGTCAACAGATATAAATAACTATCATGTAGTTAATGGCTACACTTCAACTAATTAGTTGAAGTAACTAAGATTAGTTTCACAATACTGCTGCAGACTGTTCAATATCAAAGTTGAAATCTAGAAAATAGGTGCAAAAACTCCATCTTATCAAATGATATGTGAATGAATGAAACTTGGACTCCACTGTCTTTAATAAAATATATGGGATGTGGGTGTTGCTGACTAGCCCAGCATTTATTACCCACTCCAATTTGCCTTCGAGAAGGTGGTGGTGAGCTGTCTTCTTGAACCACTGCAGTTCATGTGCTGTCGGCAGACTCAAAATGCAGTTAGGGAGGGAATTCAGAATTTTGACCTGAAAATACTGTAAGAATGGCAATACATTTCCGAGTCTGGATGGTGAGTGGTGTAAAGGGAGACTTTCAGGTGGTGGTATCTGATGCCTTTTTCCTTCTAAATGGTAGTCGTTGTGGTTTGCAAGGTGTTGTCAAAGAAACTGTGGTGAATTTCTGCAGTACAACTTGTAGATGGTACACACTGTTGATACTGAACGTTGGTGGTGGAAGGACCAGGTGTAGTATAAATAAAGTCGGCTGCTTTGTCCTGATGGTGTCAATCCTCTTGAGCGTTGTTGGAGCTGTACCCATCCAGTAAAGTTGAGGGGATTCCATTATACTCCTGACTTGTGTCTCTTGGATGGTGAGCATGTTTTGGGGAATCAGGAGGTGAGTTACTTGCTGCAGTATTCCTAGCCTTTGAACTGCTCTTGTAACCAATGTATTTATGTGGCTACTCCAGTTCCTTTTCTGGTCAAGACATTTGTATCTTATTATTAGTCTACCTCTCTCCATTTTTATAGTAAAAACAAAATAGTTTGGATGCTGGAAATCAAAAGTAAAAACAGAAAATGCTGCGATGCTCCACTATTGAAGCGGTCCAGTGGTGTGGTGATAATGTCACTAGGTTCACAATCCAAGTCAACATTATGGAGATGTGCATTTGAATCATATCAAGGCAGATGGAGAAATTTGAATTCAATCAAAATTTTGAATGAAGAGTTAGCCTAATGGTAACCATGCACTCCCTGTTGTTTTGTAATTAAAACCCCATCTGATCACTAATATCCTTTCGGAAAAGAGGTCTGCTGTCTTTACCTGGTCTGACCCACCAGGTAAAGACCATCTGTGATTTCAGACCCACGCCAACGTGGTTGACTCTTATTTGCCCTCTGGGTAATAAATGCTGATCTAGCTCACATCCTATGAACAAATAAAACTCAGCAGGTTGCTGGATTTGAAACATTGGTTCTGTTTCTCTCACCACAGATGCTACCAAACCTGCTGAGTTTCTCCAGCATTTTCTATATTTAACTTCACCTTATTTCTATGCAGTTCCCAATTCCCCTCTCCTCTGAGAAACAAGGTGGTGGTAATTCCTGATATGAAAGTTGGAGTGGTTATATATTGTCCATGGATACAGTTCTCCACACTTTATCCACATAATTTGACATCACCAAAAAATCAGCTTGACCACATCATCATGGCTGCTTTCAGGCCAACTCACTTCAGGACTTCACTTTAAAGCTCAGTGATGGTTATGACTTGCATGCTTCTGCCAGGTCACTTTGCACTCAGGGAGACACATGCATCTTATGCCTCTACACCAGGATGCATCTTGAGGCTGTTAGCTACATTTCTCAGCTTTCATTCAGTTTGCACTTACTTGGTGGCTGCCAGCCTCTTTGGCTTGTATTGAATGTTTGTGTAGAGGGAGATGTGGCAGCTTGTCAGCGTTCAGAGCAGTGAACAGACAAAAGGGTGGACATGTTACAGCATGATACCCTGCTATAGAAAGGTCACATCTACATGGCAAACTCACTGCATGTGCTTCAACTGAAATGACAAGTGTAAAAGTCAAAAGGAACAAACCTTACTGGAGTTGAGGGAAACTATGATTACTCAGGGGATATTGCCAAACAGACAAGCCAAACTGTCTGATTCCAGTCCAGCTCAGGGGATTGACCAAGGTCAGTCCTGCATGTTGAGTGTGAACAATCTGAGGAGTACAGCTATATTGGTCATAGTGCTGTTGAGACACCAATCTGATGTGGGCCTGTTTCCTGAAATTGTTTTAAGGCAGGGACTGAGAATGAAGCAAGTAGCTAGAAGAGACGTTAGTGCTGATGCAGAAGTAGCAGAAGTGGTGAAGTCTCCCCGGTGAGTACATACAGGGCAAGGAAGACTGGCAGTTTTAGACACTGAGGTGGATAAAAGCGATTGATTGGACAGTATGCATGAAATAGTGAGAAATGTAATCCATGAGCCTTGATTATATCAGCAGGTGGCGGCAGAGTTTGAATGGTGCTGTACCTGAGAAGATGGTGGCAGTGTAGAAGATCATCAATCTTCTGAATGGCTGTACATTTCATCTGGGTCTTTGCACTGAGCCAGGCTTCTATCATGGTCTTGGATGGCTGGGTCTGGTGGCAAGACCTTTGTTGCCGGTTCGTAAGAAGAACAGCTCTCCTTTCCACCAGCAATGAAGGTCCATGTCAGCAATGTGACGAGCTAATTTCGCTTTCTGGATCATTTCATTCTGGCTAATGGTGCAGGATCTCAGAATGAAAGCGTGGCCATGGTTTCTAGTACCTGCAATAATATGCTTCTGGGATTCAAAAATGGCATCTGTGTGATCAGTCCCAGCAGCAGCAATCATTTTTCCCACTGCATGATTATACAATGGGTGCCATTGGCAGGTTGCATAATTGATGAGATGACAAGTGGATGATTGCGTGAGAAAAGTTAACAAGGCCATTGTGGTCAGGTGTCTCATGACCTCCAGGATTGTTACAGAAATATTGACATTTTTCATGAGCATTGATAAAAACTCAAAATGTAGAAGCCCAGTTTAAACATGGCTGAACTCTGCAATTTGCAAACTGCAGAGCAGGAACAGACAGTATTAATGTACTTGGCCTTGGACAATCAACTTCCTATTGAAACGAGACAGGCCTGGAACTGCCTAGCCAGGTACTAACAACCGCATTATTTCAAGACTAACTGTTGTTTACTCCTTTGGTGAACCTGTTTTGTTGGAAGAATGTTATGTAGACTTAGTGGCACTCAGGTCAGTAGGAAGCCAGAGACATAACTTGACAAGGATAGCACTTGACAGTTGAAGGTTCAAATCTCCAGATACAAGTCATCACCTCAGTAGAGATTCTCGCTCCTGCCCAATGCTGATATGGAACATTGGACACAGAATCTTCAAGAAGGGCATAAAGAGAGGGATAAAGGTGGCGATCTGGAGCCCCATGTTTCTCTGCCTTTTGCACTTTCTTCAATTGCATCTTCAGAGGGGATGCTTGACTGGCAGCCAAGCTGCACAGCATCTCCAACTGCTTGCTCCTTGTGGCGATCATCGGATTGATGAGACCCAGACAAACCACCTTGATGAGGCAATCTGAAGACCAGAACCAGTGCTAGATGAGAAGGGAGGCCGGAATCGATGACTGCAGATTCTGAAACATCAGCCAACCATCAAAGACTGAGGAACAGCCTGACCTAGACTTATTGAATAGGTCTTACCACCTTTTCAGACAAATAGTTCAAATATAATGGTAGGCACCCATGGATAGGATGTTGCAAATCCTTGGAAGTGTGTGTCATATAATCAGAGATGTACAGCACTGAAACAGACCCTTTGGTCCAACTCATCCATGCCTACCAGATATCCTAAATTAATCTAATCCCATCTGCCAGCACTTACCCCATATCCCTCTAAACACTTCCTATTCATTTACCCATCCAGATTTCTTTTAAATGTTGTAATTGCACCAGCCTCCACACTTCCTCTGGCAGCTCAGTCCAAACATGCACCATCCTTCTGTGTGAAAATGTTGCCCTTTAGGTCCCTTTTAAATCTCTCTCCTCTCATCCTAAACCTATGCCTTCTAGTTCTGGATATCCCCACCCCAGGGAAAGAACCTTGTCTATTTATCCTATGAGATAAATGTGAGGTACTGCATCTTGGAAAAGCAAATCAGAGCAGGACTTACACACTTAATGGTAAGATCCTGGGGAGTGTCGCTGAACAAAGTGACCTTGGAGTGCAAGTTCATAGTTCCTTTAAAGTGGAATCACAGGTGGATAGAGTCGTGAAAAAGGTGTTTGATATGCCTTCCTTTTTTGGTCAGAACATTGAGTATTGGAGTTGGGAGGTTATGTTGCAGCTGTACAGGACATTGGTTACGCCACTTTTGGAATATTGTGAGCAATTCTGGTCTCTTTCCTATTGTTATGAAACTTGAAAGGGTTCAGAAAAGATTTATAAGGATGTTGCCACAGAGAACTCTTAAAATCCTAAGATCCAAATGCATGCTACTTCTGAGTGTGTGTGTGTGTGTCTGTATGATTCTGTGTGAGTGATGTTGCCTATATATTCAGGTGTTTAATAATAAACATTTATCCTTTCTCTGGAGAAGTGTAGAGCTTGTAGGCTCCATCATTATTTACTGACTTTATTGGATAAATACAAAGTTACCATTTAATTGTAATTAACTTTGGCTGAACAAAAAAAGACAAAGAACTGTTGAAGCTGGAAATTAGAAACAAAAATAGAAATTTCCAGAAAAACCTCAGCAGGTCTGGCAGCAGCTGAGAGGAAGCAAAGTTGACATTTTGGGTCTGGAGACCCTTTTTCAGAACTCTTCTCTCCACAGATGCAAAACAAAAACCGAAATTTCCGTAAAAACTCAACAGGTCTGGCAGCATCTGTGGAGAGAAGAGTTCTGAAAAAGGGTCTCCAGACCCAAAATGTCAACTTTGCTTCCTCTCAGCTGCTGCCAGACCTGTTGAGTTTTTACGGAAATTTCGGTTTTTGTTTCTAATTTCCAGCTTCCACAGTTCTTTGTCTTTTTGAGTTTTTCTGGAAATTTTTGTTTTTGTTATTAACTTTGGCTGGTTTGATCTGTTTCACATTTCACTTTAATTCCTTATATTCTAAAACAAATGAATTATGAACCAGATATACACAGCAGATTCTGGGTTAAGGCATGAGCTTGGATAATAGATAGGTCAAATGAACAAACCAAGTTTACTTTTGAGAAGTGGTTATACCTGTACCAGAAAATGGACTGAAGAATTGAGTGGAGTTCTGCAGAACTCAATCCTTGGACCCCACTTTTCTTTTAATGTACATAAATAATGTGAACACTAACTTGAAGTGTTCCACATTTATTAATGAAATAAATGAAAAAGATGAAGAAGTATTTAGATTATTGATGTATTATGAATAACAAATACCAAATATTACTTACATTTTAATTGATGCATTGTGCTTAAAGAAGAAATTCTTAGTTGTAAATGTCCAATTAATCAAAGGAAATTAGCATATGCTGAATTAGAAAGTTAGTTAGAGTAAACACATCATCCACGTCGCCTAATGTGGGTAAACTAGTGGCTTATTCAAATATACAGATAGGATAACAGAATATAGGTCAAAAGAAGTTATTCTATTGTTTTCAGTGTACTGGATAACACACAGTCGATGTTGCTATGTTCAATTTAGTTACTTTGCTGGTCAGCCACAAAAAAAGTGGAAAGGATGCAGAGAAAAATGATAGCACTGATATCAAGTTTAAAGAGGATGAACTTCCATCAAAGATTAGAAAACATCACACTTTGCAGTCTGGAAAGAAGATAGAGTGGAAATGAGTCTGAGCTCATTATTTGGCCATGACTCAGCGTTATGTGGGCAATACATGCTTCTACGGAGAGCAACTACATATTCAAAAAGAGCTGCCAACCCATTCACTCCTCCAGAGCAAGTTTGGTCCACAAGAGAAATTAATTTTGGACTACCCACCTCACTGGAACGATTCCCATAAATGTTCCAGGGTGAGGCAATACTTTAGGCCAATCATTACTGTTAGAGATTGGGGGAAAAGTTCCTTTTATTCCTGGTAAACATGTAAAAGTGTTCAAACTAGTATTTAGCATTCATTAATGATGGCAGAGGCAGTTGAAGAATCCTGTGTGGTCTAGGTTTTAATATCTGCCTTAATTGTTATTAATGTTTAATTATATTCAAATATTGAACATCAACAGGAGATTCCCTGGTGCTCCTATAAATAAGGGAATAGAGGTCTTGGAGTGCAGTGGTCGGTGTCGCTTCCTCTAAGTGAGGAGTCCCAGGTTCAAGATCCACCCTTGGATATGATATCCATGGAAGGTCAGTCCATGATATAGTCAAACAGGTTGATTATCAATCTGCAAATCCTTTCAACATGCCTTTTCCAGGGACGAAGATTGTGAGAGACTCCTGCTCAACCAGAACGGTGTTGTATGTGGAATGCAACTGCCTCTCCTTGTTAAAAATTCCTGCCACAGGCTCCATGACAAGTGTCCTTCTCTTTTCAAGGTGCTACCAGAAGTGGAATTTTATACATGATACTGAAAAGAAGTTTTTAAAAAAGTAAGAGAATGGACCTATGGCCTTTGAATCAGAAAAAAACCATGTTCGTAATGTGTAACACTAAATATAAGCTTACGTTATAAATGTGTTGTTATAAATTCACTCTAGTCCTACCATTCACTGACAGGCTTTCTGGAAAATAACACTGACCAGTGATAACTACTCCTGTAAAGGAGTATAACAGACATCGGTTCCCTTATTAACATATCTTAGGAGTGCACCTAAGACTTACGAATTTAGAGAATATCATAAGCCGGGTGGCTTAATTAGATTGAAGTTGAAATTTTACGTTTCTAATGGTGCATTGAAATTTAGAGATTAATGCGTGGTCTGTTTTGTTTTCATTGTTCATGGAAATTGGATACCACTGGCTAGGCCTGCATTTCATATGCATCTTTAATTGATCCAGAAAGGGAACTATTGAGCAATCTTCTTGAATCACTGCAATCCTTGAGATATAGAGATACCTGCCATGCTGTTACGAAGGGAAAGGAGTTTCAGGATTTTGACTTAGTGACAGTGAAAGACTAGCAATTAAGCCAGGATGGTATGTGGCTTGGAGGTAGTGGTGTTCCCATGCATCTGCTTTAAAAGATGCTTTTGAATGCACTTTGATGAATCATTGCAGTAAATCTTGTAGATGAACACACTGCTGCCATTGTGCATGGCTGGTGAAGGAAATAAGTGGATGAGGTGCCAGCCAAGTAGGCTTTTTGTTCTGGATGGGGTCTGGCTTATTGAATGTTATTGGAGCTACACCCATCTAGGCAAGTAGAGAGTTTTCCATTATATTCCTGTCTTGTTCCTTGTAGATGATGAATGGACAGTGGGGAGATGGAATTCCTAGCCTTTGATTTGGTCCTGTAACCGCTATATTTATTTAGCTAGACCAGTTCAGTGTGTAGTCAATGGTAATCCCCAGGAATTTGACAGTGGGTGGTTCAGGAATGTCAAGGGTAATCATTAGATTCCCTTTGTTAGGGATGATCATTGATTGGCAGTTAGGTGGTGCATATGTTACTTGCCACATGTCAGCCAATGCATGGATATTGTCCAGGTCTTGCTGAATTTGGACATAGGTTGTTTGGTGGAGCATACTTTGTGCTCTGCTGTCAGAAATGGTACACTGTGGTGACAATTCAGTCCCCTGTATAATGCTGAGATTACACAAAGTTCATTTAGATACTACTGAGATATTTTAAGTTTAAGCTTCAGTGGGCTGTAGAACATTTTTACATTGAACATTTTTCTTTGCCTGCTGCTATTGCAACCAGCTTGATATTGATGCAAATTATTTTCTGACTGTAAAATGTGATTAGTGTAAATGACTGAGTTGAAGCCATAGCATGAATTGGCTTCCCTCTGTGCTGTAATGTCTATGATTCTATTATGCACATATAAAAGTGGCTGTGTAACTCAAAGTTAGCTCCTATTCTAATTCTTGAATCACATCAAGGTCAAAATTAGTCCATGAAGAATAAAGGCTCATACCAATTCAGCTTCATGCTAAATAAAGCAAATGCCAAGCCATATGTAGTCAGGCAGCAGGCTGGACCTCAAGTATGCAATCTGTTTTAAAATTGGGAGAGAAGAAGTCCATTTCTCCACATCTTGGTGAAATTAGCAAAAAGCTGCGCAGAAAGTTGAGCTTTTCACAAGCATTTAAACAGCACATGCATATATATCTTCTTTATCACTCGAATTCAGGAGATAAAAAGTCTGTTAATTGCATTGGCCAGGCATTAGTCTAAGACTAGTACTTGTAATCAAGAGAAATCAGTGTTTTTTTCTTAAATATAGCATTTTTAGTACAAATTGCAGCTGCTTTCAGCATCCTATTTGTCTCACTCTGCTATGTATTCAGCTAAAAACAACTGACTAATGGTGTCTTTAATTTTCGGCACTGAAAATAATAAGGCCGGTCCTTCACTACATTAAGAGGAGGAATCCTTCATGAACATGTACCATCATTTGATCTGTCTATAGCAGGCATCTGCTGGAAGCTTGCATAATTTAGAGGATAGGCAAGAAGGTAAGTGGGTGTGCGTGGGTGATGATTGGGTGCCACTGGGCACAAGTGTGTAAAAGACAGAATACG
The DNA here is from genome assembly GCF_037043375.1 of Chiloscyllium plagiosum. Taxonomy (NCBI): domain Eukaryota; kingdom Metazoa; phylum Chordata; class Chondrichthyes; order Orectolobiformes; family Hemiscylliidae; genus Chiloscyllium; species Chiloscyllium plagiosum. Next base: position 51,480,543 of record NW_028270154.1, on the reverse strand, counting down.
GGTTCTGATACCAGTCATTTCAGCTTACTGCAGAGAGAAGTTTGGGGTTTAGGTGGTCTTTAGTGGGACATGCTGGCCAACTTCTCATTCTGCTGGTAGTTGGTAGAGGTCAAGAGTTTAGAAGGTGCTTCGAAAGAGGCTTGATGAATCCCTGCACTGAATCTTGTGGATGGCATACACTGATGCTATTGTGTTGCCTTGTTGGTGGAAGGAGTGATGATTTAAGGTCATGAATTGGATGTTGATCAATTGGACTGTTCTGTCCTGGGTGTTGTCAAGTTTCTTGAGTGTTATTGGAGCTACAACTAACCTAGGCAAATGGAAAATATTTTATCAGCCTCAAAAACTATATTATAAATGTTCTTTAGCTGATAGTGAAGTGAATTGTTTACCACAGAATTCTTAGCATCTGACCAGCTCAAATATTAATATGGCTGGTCAATTAAAGGTTTTTTTAGTCAATAGTGATGGCCAGGTGTTGTTGACATGTGATTTAGTGATGTTATGCTGTCCAATGCTAAGAACAGATGGCCATATTACAAAAAAAATCAGTTTGCTGCCTCACCTTTACTAAAAGAAGCCAGTTTGTATTTGCATATTTGAGATGAATAGAGGAGAAACTGAGGACTGCAGATGTTGAAGATCAGAGTTGAGAGTGTGGTGCTGGAAAAGCACAGCAGGTCAGGCAGCATTCGAGGAGCAGGAGAATCAATGTTTTGGGCATAAACCCGAAATTCCCAAAACGTTGATTCTCCTGCTCCTTGGATGCTGCCTGACCTGCTGTGCTTTTCCAGCACCACACTCTCAACTGAGATGAATAGATCACAGGGACAATGTTGACAGATTTGTAAATGCAGAATTGGGTATTTATTTTCCTGGGTAAAACCTTTTTACTGAGATTTGATATCTGTTCTTGTGAATACTGTCACATCTCACTGGGGTAGCATACTGGAAATCAAGCCCTTCTATTCCTGGAGTCATCATAAAAGTCAAAAAAGTTTATCAAAGTACACAAAGTCCCAATTTACCTGTCATATAGATCCAGGCCAACAGAAAACACAGACCAGGTTTCTGTATTTGACAAAAACTACTGCTTATTACAAATAAATATATTCTAACTACTGGTGAACAGCTATGAACTATCAATATATAGCCTTAATATCTTAAACTCTAATTCACTGTATGTACATCCAGACAGACAAAACAAAATGATGTTATGGGTGGAGAAAAACATACTGGAAGTTGAGAAGTGGTTTAATGGCTCCAGGGTTCACTGAGATAATTCTTTTGCTTGCCAGGATTTTCTGTTCTTCTCAAGTTCTTTTCACTTTATTCGAGTTACAGGTAATTGGTACATTAACTACAAAGTTTCTTATGTGCTGGCTAAAGACCACAGCATACAACAACTAGTGAGGAAAAATAAATGGGCTTTCTTCAGGGTTTAGGTATTTTACTGGAAGGAGGACATGCCATCTGTCCCTTGTAGCAGTCCAAAGGATGCTGCCAGCATTATGCATGCCCACAAGCTGTTCAGCTACCCAGGAGCCAATCAGATAACTGTTGTCAGGTGGATGGCCTTTGTCATTCACAACTCCACAAACTAATTAGCAGCTTGTTATTGGCACAACTCCTCGTGCTGGCCCGTTCACAAATATAGCAGCAGTGTAAACATGACTGACAATGATTCTCAGTAACTTGCTTTATTTTGTAAAGTGCAGCAATTCATTCCACAATCCTTGCTTTATAACAAATGCTTTCTCATTTCAGTCCACAATCAAAAATACAGAAAATAAAAAGATATGGTCTTTACCTTCCATACAAAACTAATTCAGGTTTGGCTGAATGCTGAGGAAGGATCATTTGACCCAAAATATTAAGTCTGATTTCTTTCCAGAGATGCTGCCAGACCTGCTGAGTTTTTCCAGCACTTTCTGTTTTGTCTAAGGTTCATCTAATGCTTTGAATAATTTGCATAGAATTAATGTCAGTGATATGATCCCATCACTAATCTCTAGGTACTCCTGACATGACCTCTCTATTAAATACCCCTCTTTTTTCCCCTGACAGATTTTAAAAAATCCTTTTCCATATTTGTTTAGCATCCAAACAGCTTCGAGATCAACAGGTAACATTCAAAATTGTACTTTTTCAAATTGATTTTGGAAGTTTAGATATTTAATTGTGTAGAATGTGACAAAGGCACTTCCTGAATAAGTCCAGGAGGTCATTCAGATGGAAATGCAGTCACCATTTGACTGAGTGGCATCAGGGAGCCTTAGCAACTCTGAAGTCAATAGGAATGGGGTGACTGGAGAATCTCTGCCTTGGTTGGAGACATATCTAGCACAAAGCAAAGGTTGGGGTTGTTTGTTGTCAATCATGGCAACTCTAGGACATCACTACAGAAGTTCTTCAGGGTAGTGTCCTTGGCCCAACCATCTTCAATAACCTGCTGTCCATCATAAGGTCTCAAGTGGGGATATCTGGTGATGATTACATAAAGTCCAGCATCATTTCTGACCCCTCAAAAACAGAAGCAGTCCTTGTTCTGCAGAGATTAATGCACCTCCAACTCCTCAAGGCATGATTACTATTTGCAAAGGTCAAGTCATGACTATATTGAAACACTTTCTACTTCCCTGGATAAGCACAGCTCCCACAATACAGCAAGAAATGGCTGAAATTCAGGCTTTGCCTGATGTGTGGTGTTAATGTTATTCCTCACACAAGTGTCTGGATATTATTACATTTCGAAGTGACAATCTACCCATCTCCCCTTTATTTTCAGTTATGTTACCATTTGCCAGAATTGAAAGAAAAAGTGAGTCATATTGTTGAAGAAAAGAGCGTTGTGCTTTGCAAAGACATGCAAAGCTTGGCTGAATGTATTTGAAAGGTTTTGATCTGGAGATTGAGAAACCTGACTATTAACAGCATGTAATGTTGCCATTGACCAGAAATTGAATTGATGCCATACTAATAATCATAAAAGCGAGTCAGAGGCTGGAAATTCTGTGGTGATTAATGCACCTCCAACTCCTCAAGCCATGTCCACTATTTGTAAGGCTCAAGTCATGACTACATTGAAATATTTTCTACCTTCCTGCATAAGCACAGCTCTAACAATGCTTAAACATTATCATTCAAGGAAAAAGAAACCCGTTTGACTGGTGCTCCATCCATCACACTAAACATTCATTCCCTGAATCACCAATGCATAATAGCAGCAGTGTATGCCATCTACAAGATGCACTGCTGCAACTCACCAAGATTCCTTGCAGACCCACATCCTCCTCCTAGAAGGACAAGGGCAGGTAGATGCATGGGAACATCACCTCCTGCAATTTCACTTCCAAGATACACAGCATCCTGTCTTGGAACTATGCTGCTACTTCTTCAGTGCTGCAGTGTCAAAATCCTGGGACTTCCCTCCAGTGGGCGTGTGGACTGTAACAGTTCAAGAAAGTGACTCAGCACTATCTTATCGAAAGTAATTAAGGATGGATAATAAATGCTTGTCTAGCCAAATAAGCCTACATCTCATGATTAAATATTTTTAAGAACTCTCTAAATCCATGTTGACTGCTATTTATTGGCCTACTGTGAGTGAAATGTGTCTCCTGGATTCATAATTAGATGCGTCAGTTTTGTCACTCATTTTAGTTGTTAACATAACCTACTCTGTTTCACAGCTACTGGTATCCCTTCAATGTCCAGTAATTCCCTCACAATGATTTTCAGTGCCTCATAGCCATTTATGCAATTCCACACAATCATGTTATGTGTGCCCTGAAAACTCTGTTTACATCATCATTATGTCCTCCAGGTGGCACAGAAAATACTTTCTTCTCCATGGTGCTCGTAAATATCCTTGACCATAGCTTTTACACTTGGTAACATCTGACTCTTCAGAAATTGCAGCATAATATACTTTCTCAGTACAGAGGCTGCTAAATGTGATTTCCTTTTCAGCTTTTGCTCTAATCTGTTTCTTCAAGTCACATTTTCTTGATCACAAAAGACGGATGCAATATGATTTCATATTTCATAAACTTGATCATTTTATTTCATGTACCTCAAGCTCCCTTTCATAATCTCTTCACTGTCATGATAGCAGTTGTTTATTCACAAGGCTTTACATCAGTAGAGTCTATAGCTTCTTCCATTTCAATTGCTTCACTTGTTAGTTATGCCCTGTGGACACTCTTCAATTTTGTTCATCTTTTTCTGGCATTTTTGCCAAACTGTTAGATTGTCAGACAGACTGTGTCCATTCTCCATCTCCACAAGCCACCAAATTTGAATAAATGGCTGTATTATTACATTGAGTTTTCAATACTGAACGTATATTAGTCATAAGTATCAAATTTCTTTTATCAACTTCTTTCTGAGTTCAGTTCTTACTTGTAAATCCTCGATGAGACAAGATTAATGTAATACTCATGCAAAAGTTAAACTTTTTTTGGTTCACTGCTAAATTCTGAACAAAAATTGTCCACAAGGTAATGTTTTGGAAAATATACTTTTGAACAATACACCTTTTGAACTGTACTGAGCTCTGCTAGGTCTGATTATGTCACTGAGCATCTGGGTGGAAAATTATTTGGGTCTAGAATGGTGTCCCGATGCAGGGACCTGTGTCTTCTCTACCTTTTTTTTAGGTTAATATGCTGACACCTATTGCAAGGGGTACCCTGTTACAAAGATGTAATAAACTACATGCCGTTCTTGAGGATAAAATCCTCTCTTGCTGATACTTAGTTGTGGTCCATCCTCCACTACTGACTATTGAAAGGCCCTTAGACTTGCAGAGGAAGGAGATTGGTGACAGCACTCTAACCCAAACACAAGCCACGAGTGGTTGATACCTAGGTATTACAACATATTATCACAGAAACAACATTTTACAAAGGTAAAAAAAAGCGTAAAGAGATAGGCAATAATGCCTGTACAATTACTTTACGGGTCCTATCGTTAAAAATAGTTGGTAAATATTGGATTGTGACTAGTTGACTCAGTTGTTAGATGGCTAGCTTGGAGTTCCAGGTAAAACCATTAGCATGGGTTTGATTCCTGTTCAGGCTAAATTAGCCTTGAGACTTGCAACCTGGCCTTGCCCCTGAGAGTGTGGAAGGCAATAACAAGCCATCAGTGACAAAAACTGCCAAGAGAAACAGCTCAGGATGAAGCATTACTAGAAGATGAGCCAAGAATCTATCTTCAGGCAGAATACATATGAATGAATAAAGTATTGGATTGTACCAGCAGTCACATTGAAAAGCTAAGTGGCAAATCTTGGACCAGTGTGCGGGCACAGAGCTCATTGGCTGAGATCAGAAGCAATGAACTGGTTGGGGGAAGGTGACAATGAGGTCAAGACTGAGGTTAAAGCTGAAGAGTAGAGACCTGTGGGTGGGGAGTTGAAAAATGTGGTGCTGGAAAAACACAGCAGGCCAGGCAGCATCCGAGGAGCAGGAGAATCGACATTTCGGGCATAAGCCCTTCTTCCTGAAGAAGGGCTTATGCCTGAAACATCGATTCTCCTGCTCCTTGGATGCTGCCTGACCTGCTGTGTTTTTCCAGCACCACATTTTTCAACTCTGGTACTCCAGCATCTGCAGTCCTCACTTTCTCCACTGTGGGTGGGGAGAAAGGGAGACTTTGGTGGTCTCAGGTCTGGAGAATGGTTTAGAGTAGAGTAAAGATTAAAGACTGCAGCAAAATTCATAAAGGAGAGAAGGGGTACTGAGAAAAAATAGGATAAGAGGGGAAGAGTTGAAACTGAAGGAAATTCGAAGGGTGGCGGGAAGGGACACTGGAATGATTCGAGATTTGTGGACAGAAAGGTCAGAGATGGAATTGGGATGGTTAGTATGGTGATTGGACTGTATCAGATGGAGCTTGAAATAGCTAGGCTAGAAGCTTACAAAGGATGGGATGGAAATCAGAGGTCTTAACCAGTGAGAGTAGATGAAGAAAAGAGGGATGGTAAATACCAGGATGGATGGGGGTCAGCAAAGGTTAGGATTTGGGAGGAGATTAGATTATTGGGTTGGGAGGGATCATGGCTCAGGGGACCTTTATGACCTGAGAGGGGCTTGGTTGATGGTGTGAAATGGTTCATTATTTCAGGGTTGGGATGGCAATAGGTTGGATTGATGGACTGTGGAAATAAATTCTGATCCGGCTAGATCCAGCCACCCCCTTCTCCTTTCAGTTGCTATCTTCCCTGAGGTTTGGGAAACTTGATTAACCTGAGTTTAATTTAAAACAAAGCTAAAATTTGAGGCATGCAGCCTCATTCAAATATATAATCCTGTACCAGACTGATTGCCCAATCTCTCTGCCTTGTTCTCATTACAATAGAAAGTGGGCTGATTCAAGTTGACCTGGGGGATTTGCAGCTGAGATCCAAAGGAAACAGATGAAGAGAAAGAAAGAGAAAAATAATGAATGCCTTAGGCAAATGATAATAAAAAATCACAAACCCGCAATGTTGACATTGTTCCTCTCTCCATTGATGCTGCCAACCCTGCTGAATCTTTCCAGCGTTTTGGTTTGTATTTTAGATTTCCAGGGTTTTGATTTTTATACATTTAGAGGATATGCCTTTCACTTACTGGCCCCACAAATATTGCATAATCTTAATCGCACTTGAGGTGAGGGGGAGCTGTCTTCTTGAACTACTGCACATCATTCGATGTAGGTATATTTGCAATGTTGTTAGGAAGGGAGTTCTAGAATTTAAATTCAGTCACATTGAAGGAACAGCAACATAATTCCAAGCCAGAATGGTAAGTGGCTTAGAAGGGATAGTGGTGTTCCTGTATATCTGCTGTTCTTGGCCTTGTCAATGGTTATGGATTTAGAAGAAGCTGTCAAAAGAGACTTGGTGAATTCCTGCAGTACACCTTCTAGATGATACACACTGCTGCTATTGTGCATCACTGGTGAATGTATGTAATGTCAATTAAGCAGGTGACTTATCTGGATGGTTTCACATGTATTTAGTATTGTGGAGCTGCAGTATTTAAGAGTGTGCAGTATTTAATTACACTCCTGACTCATGTATTATAGATGATTTAGAGACACTGGGGAGACAGGAGGTGAATTATTTACTGCAGGATACCTAGCCTCTATCCTGCTCTGGTAGCCACTGTATTTATGTGGCTACTTCAATCAGTTTCTAATCAATGGTATTCCCCGAGATGCTGTTAATGGGGGTTCAGTGATGTTAATGTCATTGAATGTCGAGGGAGGTGGTTAGATTCTCTCTTATTGACGATGGTTATTGTTTGATGCATGTGTGGTGAGAATATTCCTTGCCACTTATTAGCCAATGCCTGGATACTGCCCAGGTCTTACTGCATTTGGATATGGACTGCTTAAATATATAAGGAATTGTGAATGGTGCTGAATATTGTGCAACCATCAGTAAACATCCTCACTTCTGACTTTAGGGATGGAGGGAACATCATTGATATTGAAACAGCTAAAGTCTCAACACTGTTATTCAGTTATTCTTAGGAATTGAGCTGATCCTTGAAAATGGATTAGATACTGTATCACAAAAATTATTTTCTGAAATAAATCCATTATTTTGTATTTCTGCATCCTTTGCCTTTTGACTCCAATAATACTGTGGGTGGCGAAACTGACACAAAGTTACATTGACATGGATTTTAAAAAATACTAAAAAGTTTTAGGAATGGTTCACAAACCCTAACAAGACACTCCAGTATTTCATTCATTCCCTTTCTGAATTTAATTCAGGATCATAATCACACCATTCATAGAACTTTTACAACATGTATTACCAGCTCTAACTGGCAATGATGTGATTCATTTACATTTATGGTATAAATCCAGCTGTTTCATGATATGCAATTAATCTCAATTGTGCCACCTCACTGGAGTGGCGCACTGCAAATCAATCCCTGCTAGTCCCAAAATCACCACAAAAATTAAAGATTTTTAAAAAATGCTCAATTTATTAGTCTTTTAGACCCAGGTTATTGGAAAGTACCCATCAAGAATTACACTTTATTATAAATCCAAAAATTTGCAGGTTAGGTTAATTGGCCATGCTAAATTGCCTGTAGTGTTAGGTGCAGGGGTAAATGTAGGGGAATGGGTCTGGGTGGGTGCGCTTCGGCGGGTCAGTGTGGACTTGTTGGGCCGAAGGGACTGTTTCCACACTGTAAGTAATCTAATCTAAAGTAATCTAATCTAAATAAGAACATTCGTGGTTTAGGTAAACAATTATAAACAATTGGCATATAATTCAACTACTTAAAACTCTAATGCCTTTCTAAACTTTCTCCGACACACACTTGCAGACAGACACAGACAGAAAAGAAATCATGAATATGATAAGTGGAGGGAAAGACTGGGAAGGCTTTTCAATGATCCTTCTTCATAGGGTTTGCTGTGATTGTCCTTTCAGCTTGAGAGGATGTGCTACTCCTTGAGTGTCCTTCTCCATATACTTTTAATAGCTTGCAGAAGTTACAGGATGGCTGCATTGTATTTATAAAGTCTCTACCTTACTGGTTAAGAGACATAACTTATAGCAACTGCTGTGGGGAAAGAAATAAATTTGCTTTCTTTAGAGTTTCACTGCAGAGAAAAGAGACAGCTCCTGACCTTGCAGAAGTCTCATTGCTTCTCACAAACATTTGTACTCCCAAGCTGTTCAGCTATATTGAGTCCAATTATATAATTGTTGGCAGATAAGAGGCCTTTGTCATCAATAACTGGTCACTAGTCCACAGACCAATCAGCAACATGTTGATGGCCAAATCTTCATTTGTACACAGCTCCCTGGTCCTGTCTCATTTGTAACCAAACTTCCACTACAGCTTGAACAAGCAGCTGTGTAAATAGCATTTACAATGAGTATCAAATTACTTCTTCTTACAAAGTGCCACAATCCTTCAATAATCCTTAGGTCTCAAAACAGTTCTTTTACCAATTAGCCTGTAATTAAAAATTACAGAAAATATGATCTTTACACCATGGAGAAGGTTGCATTGGACTACAATGATTTTGCTTGTGATGAGGATAACATCAGAGCAAAGTACATCATGCAGTATCTTGTGAAGTAAAGGGAATCAAAAACACACTCAGAACCTGATACCAATCCACATTGAGAAGGTAAATCACCTGAGGAGCTTTTAAATGAAAAGTAAGCACAAATGTCTGGGCCAAGACCAATAAAACATAGACATTTATCTTTAATTGATTAAGAATGCATTTTAATTGTGTCGACGTTAAGCCAAAATCAAAATGTGCAACTCAGGGAATGAAACAATTGAACAACTTGAAAATGGCAAAGAGTTAATTTGTGTTGTCTGAGAACAGTATTGTGTGTTATCAGTAAAGCACTCATTTTGCAAATTATTTACTTCACTTCATTCCTGAAGCAACTAAAAAGAAATGAAGATGAAGTCACTACATGACTTGTATTTTTAAAACAATATAAATCTGGAAATAATAGAATGAAGAAAAAGTCAGATTAATATGTCAATTAAAATAATGAACAAAGGAAGTTGATACACATGAATTAAGAATTCATACACTAATATTATACTATGTAATTTACAGGCTATGAATAGTAACAAGTAATCTTTCCATGCTGTAAAGTTTAATGTGATTGAAGAATTGCAATATAAATTAGTGTATTATCAAAGGCAATGCATGTAAATCATTTTAAAGCTATGAGAAACTTCTAAATGAATCCCCAGTAGAGACACTTAGGAAAGTATAATGGATATGCCATACTGCCAACAGAAAGTGCATTAGTATTTCTATGAAAAAGGGTTTCAGTTGATTTTCTGAAAGTCTAATTAGTGGGCGGAATCCTGATGAAGCAGGGGTATTATCTGTTGTCTGGAGACCTGATAAGAGACCCATACTGCCTTTGCAGGAGAGGCTCACTATATCAATCAGGGATGACCGCACCACCACTGGACCTTCTCCTAGAACTAAGAGGCTGAGGATGGAAGACCCACCTACTGGAGGTTACTTAGCAGAGGCCAGCAGTTCCTCCATGCAGCAGCATCACAGAGGAGGCAGCGGCTGCTGGTGAATAAGCTGCCCCAGAGTAACAAGATAGTGGAGGAGCCAAGATAGAGCTAAGAGAAATTGGAGGATAAAGTGTTTTTGTGGTTCATAGGAACTCACAAGGCTGAACAAGGGTTCAAAGCAAATGATAGCAAATATTATACAAGTGTATTCCTCTTAGCTTCATAACAGTACTTGTATTAAGAGTACCCTGGCTCATTCTTTGATTGGGAGGGGGAGGTCAGAGAAGTGGGTGGAGGTAAAGCTGATATTCATACCTATAAAAGTGTCAACCAAGCAAACTATTAAAGAATCAATAACAGAAACTTTAACCATTTCATCTCTTAATCTCATGCACATAAACATTGAGATATTAACAAAATGCAGAAGAAATAACTTACTATAAACACGTAAGGATATAAATAAATCAAAGTTACCAGTACTCTCTAACCATGTAAACAAGCTCACACTCACATAATCCTTCCATGAGTTTAGTCTTCTTGACCCAGGGACAGGATATTTGTGACTGTTAGGAGGTTAGTTAGCTTGGATGTTGGTCAGTGGTTTGCAATGCAGTGTGAAGCCAACAGCTCAGCTTCAATGCCTGCACTGGTTGAAGTTACCATGAAGATCCCATCTTTTCAACCTTGCCACTTGCCTGAGGTATGGTCATCCTTAGGTTTAACTCTTCACAAGTCAACTCTGATGGGAGAGCAATCCCCCGGGACTGTAGAGACTACTTTTATCCATTATTTGTTACTGTTATTTAAAAGGGCTATAATATCTCTATAATGAAATGGTGTTTTTTGAAATGACCATTGACTACCACCAACAAATTCTTGGCCTAATCACATATGACAGTGTCACAAACAGAATTTATATTTTTACTGACTGGAATCAGTATGTTTGTATGTAGAAACAAACCTCTGTTTTCTCACCCTGCTGGTGATTGCCCAAGTTAAAGAATTTCTGCAGAAAGATTTTTGAGTTTTAAAATAAGAAAAGTTATTTATTATCACAAATATAGCACAGTAAACAAAACACAATGTTGCAGTTATGTCTCATATGAACTCACATAGCAATCAGATGAAAAATAATAACATGGTTGTAGATTATAATTATCATAGTTTCTTTCATCAATGGCCTGGGGTTTTACAGATGGAGGTGATGCTTTAAAGTGGAAGTGAAAATCTGATAAATTAAAGAGTATTCAGTCAACTGCAAAGTATCTTTTGGTATAATTTTCAGGAGCTAGGTTCTCAGTTGAATTTGAAGTCGGAAATCAGGGGTGTGGAGACATCTTTTTCTTGGTTAGGAGCTCCCATTTTCAAGGTAAAGCTGTTTATTATGTTGGCCACTTTGCTGACTTACATCTAGTGTGATATGTTTTCATAGATCTCTCTGTCTGCAAGCAGCTTCAAGCTGATTTAAAAATAGACAACAAAGTGATTCCCTCATCATGTGACTTCCACACTTCAAAGACCATTTGCTAAACAAAAAAACAAACATTCTGCGTTTTTGTTTGAGACATCGAGAGTCACCTATAATTTGATTGCGGGAAACCATTAGAATGCACTAAAATGTTGATAGGATCCATTAAAATCCACCTATATATATATATATAAAAAATGAGTTGTGATGTTCCCTTTCGACAGGGTCAAACAGAGTTGGAAGTCTACAATTTCTTTTAAAGAATGATCTACCCTTAAGCAGAGGGACATATGAATTTCCAAATGGCTGTGGATGTTCATATTTAATTAAATATCTACTTAAGATTTGCTATCACATCTCAACTATTAATTGACATGCTGATTGGTCCAGTGACCTGAAATGTTAATTCTGCTTTCTCTCCACAGATGCTGCCAGACTTACTGAGTTTTTCCAGCAATTTCTGTTTGTGCATCTGATTTCCATCATTCAGAATTCTTTGCATGTTTTTGCTGATTGGCAGTATACTTGTTTCACTTGCTATAATTAATTTTATTCAAGTCAATTGATTAAAGTAGAATATTTTAAATATGGTAGGAGAGCAGCTATTAATGCTTGTTCATGAATTTACTTTTCAGAAAGGCTAATAATCATAATTAATTTCATCTAATTTCATATTATTATTTCTTCTGCTACCTGTCATAATTGACAGACACAATCTTAAATCTATATGGATTAAACTGTGAGGCGATTACTTGTCCATCTTCTAGACTCTTTTACCTTTACAATCTCTTTAATTTTAATTGCCATTTCTTGTATCTGATTTGTCATCAAAAGAGAACCCAAAATTTCCACTAAATCGTTTTCTTTTTACATCCAGGCATTTTTTGATTACTTTGATTTGCAATATGTATTCCTAGATGTTAAAATCTAGTTGACTAGAAAGTGTTGAGAACATCATAGTCACTTGGTTCCAATATTTCAAACTACAATGAAACAACATTACTGCATGGATTAAATGGCTCCAATTAGAGCTATGCAGTCACAAAGATATGCAGCCCGGAAACAGATCTTTTGGTCCAACCCATCCATGCCGACCAGATATCCTAAATAAATCTAGTCCCATTTCCCTGCATTTGGCCCATATCCTTGTAAAGCATCCAGATGCCTTTTAAGTGTAGTTGTACCAGCCTCCACCACTTCCTCTGGAAACTTTAGTCAGAGACAGATCTCAATTACAACACACAATCAAAAAAAATCCCCTATTCACTACTGTAGATCTACAAAAGAAAACCAGTAAGGTTACGCATTAAAAAAGCCACTTAGCTGCTCACATGCACAGGTTTCTCCAAGATCAGCTGTTGTTTTGCTGTTTGTTTATTTTTCTTAGAACAAATTTGGTGTCCAGAGATACTTGAAAACAGATAGCAAAGGCAGGAGCTGTGCAGGTTACTTCTGGGTCAGACAGCAGTGTAGGTTTCTTTCTCTGTTTGAATCACTAACCTTTATCTATCTTCCTCCTTTCTAAAGTGCTGTTGTTTTGATTTTTTCCCCAAAGTTACAAAATAATGCAACAGCTTATAAAACAATAATTAATACTCCTGGAATTTGAGGAAATCAGCTACAACACAGAAAATATCTCAAAAAAATGAGCAGTTCTTACAGTTACAACTTCTTCCTTTCTTCCATCTTGGATTACCCATAATTCTTGTGCAACTGTTACTTGATTTGAAAGATTCACAAAGGTGGTTTCTTTATGGACAGATGTGAATTTATCTTGTTATGCTTACATTTATGTACATGTGATGGGCTAAGTGGTCACCTTCCTGTAAGTCCTAATATTGCATTCACATTGTTAAAAATCTTACAACACCAGGTTATAGTCCAACAGGTTTACAGTACTTGGAAGCACTAGCTTTCAGAATGTTGTCCTTTCATCAGCTAACTGATGAAGAAGCAGCGCTCTGAAAGCTAGTATGCCAAATATACCCATTGGGCTATAATCTGGTGTTGTATGATTTTTAACTTTGTCCACCCCGTCCAACACCGGCACCTCCACATCATGCATTCATGTTGATTTGTGGACTAGGTTTTGGATCAAAAGCAATGATATGTTAAAGCTCTCCTGACAGGAGGAAGAGGGCACAAAGTCTTCTGGAGCATCCTATCCTTCCCCAGAGATTTTGGGATTGATCAGCATCCCTGGTACTGGCACCATTGTTAAAAGGCTACTATGCACCTGGACAAGCACTGTTCATCTGTGTCCAGTTCCTGACATTTACCTAAGACCTGGCAGATGGGGGTAAACCTAACTTTGCAGATCCAGTTCTGGAACTCCTGCTGACTGGGGTGGTGCATGGGCAATACTTCCTCTTCCCCCAGGATCAGAAAGTGGGGGCAACAGCATCATACCATGCCAGCCTGGCCTGAGATTGCCACTCAGGTTAAAGTGATCTCAGCCATGTGGAGGAATGCCCAGCAATAAAAGAAGAAGGTCAATGTCCTTCTCCTCTCTGCCAGTGTACAGGTCGCTCTGCTATAATGTGCATATCATTAACTCAAATTTGCTGGAACGCGATTGACAAATTGAGGACACAGTTTCTAAAGTGCAAACTTTCAAAACATGTGTTAGCTGTAACTCAATAATATCACCAACACTTTAAACGCTGTTTCTAAAATGTGATTTTTCTATAATGTAGAGTTGCATAAACCCGTAACCATCGTTATAAAAGAACTAACTGTGAGTATCAAATCTTCTCTCCAATACCTCACATTCACTTGACCTCAGCTGCTGGATGCACCCCCAAGTTTTATCACACTGTGTATTGTATGCAACATCCTCCCCACTCACCCTCACCCAGTCCAACCTGAGCCACCACTCATCCTGCCAGCCGTCAGACTACTGACTGACTTGGGGAACCTCTCCACCTATACCAACATCACAGCTGTGCCACCCACTTTCATTCTGTAATACTTGCCCCTCTCTCATTCCAAGAGCAGAACAGTCAATAATAGTGTAGAAAAAGTCGAAATGGATGTCATGCGGCCTATCATTTGACTCCTCACCCCTTATCAGCAGTCCAGCATGGAGGTCTTTTGGAGCAAGGAGCAAACTGAACATGCTAAGAGCCAACTCTAGTTTTCCTCTTGAATTTTCTTGACAATTTGTTTGTATGGTGAGTTTGCAGTCCATGGTAAGTTGAGCTTTAGCAAGGTGTTTAACAAGCAATGATGAGTGTCAATTGGGTACTCACTGCTGACTCGCTAGAATCTCTAGTTGCTTTAGAAAAGTGAACAGGGTATGATGAGATGATCTCAATATCGAGATGAGACTCGCTCAACATCTTGCCTAATTCTATCACTAATTTCGTCACAGTTAACACTGCTTACAGTCTGATAAGTTTCCACCCTGAGTGGGTAAAACAAATGTTAAGTAAAATAATATTTAAGCTTCATCCTGAGCAGATTTAAATTCTTTTATCTCAATGCCTTCTCCTTCAAGTTTCACATGGAGCTGTGCACTAGAGAGTTTAAATTATTTGAACTCATGTAATAGATGCAGAATTAAAAGTGGAAATGATGTTGACAAAAATATTTTGATGAAAACAGAAAGAATATCCCACTAGCATTAATTGATTTTACAGTCTCACGTTTGGTGAATTTAAAATGGAACCACTTTGATTGAATTACTTATTAGTATTTTGTGAGACAGATTCATATAGGATAGATATAATAAAAGCTCATTTTATTTCTCTCACAATCCATCAGTCGCAAATGACATACACAACCTTGAGAATAGTGTGGTTTGAATTGTGAGGCACTCAAATACTGATGAGACTTCATCACCTCTACTTATAGTGGCTCTTTCATTTTAATTGCTAATTTTTATACTTGCATCTTTGGATTGATTTGTACTGGAGCAAGTTTATATTTTTGTTTGAATGACCACTCAATAAGGAACGATCAGATATGATAGTGGGATAAATATTAATAGAAAATAGTCAGAATCCAGAATTTATTGCTTTTATTACAGCAAACAAAATTGTCATGTCATTGACCTTGTGAAATTATATCTCAAAGGGCAGAAGGTGGTGTAGTGATATTGTAATCCAGTAATCGAAGTTTCTAGGGTGGCATGATGGTTCAAAGGTTTGCACTGTTGCCTCACAGTGTCAGGGAACTGGGCTTGATTCCACTCTCACGTGACTTATCCAAAGGGATTTTATAAATACATTAAGGACAAAAGGTAACTAGGGAGAGAATAGGGGCCCTCAAAGATCAACAAGGCGGCCTATTTTTGGAGCCTCAGGAGATGGAGGAGATACTAAACGAGTATTTTGCATCAGTGTTTTCTGTGGAAAAGGGCATGGAAGATATAGAATGGAGAGAAATAGATGGTGACATCTTGAAAAATGTCTACATCACAGAGGAGGAGGTGCTGAATGTCTTGAAATGGATAAAAGTAGATAAATCCCCAGAACTTGATCAGGTGTATCCTAGAACTCTGTGGGAAGCTAGCAAAGTGATTGCTGGGCCCCGTGCTGCGAAATTTGTATCATCAACAGTCACAGGTGAGCAACTGGAAGACTGGAGTTTGGCTAACATGGTGCCACTATGTAAGAAATGTGGTAAGGAAAAACTTGGGAGCTAGAGAACGGCGAGCCTGACATCGGTGGTGGGCAAATTGTTGGAGAGAATCCTGAGGGACAGGGTTTACATGTATTTGGAAAGGCAAGGATTGATTAGGGATAGTCAACATGGCTTTGTGCATGGGAAATCATGTTTCATGAGCTCGATTGAGTTTTTTGAAGAAGTAACAAAGAAGATTGATGAGGGCAGAGTGGTAGACATGATCTATATGGACTTCAGAAAGGCGTTCACGAGGTTCCTCATGGGAGACTGGTTGGCAAGGTTAGATCTCATGGAATACAGTGAGAGCTAGCCATTTGGATGCAGAACTGGTTCCAAGGTAGAAGGCAGACGGTGGTGTTCAGATTGGAGGCCCGTGACCAGTGGTGTGCTACAAGGATTAGTGCTGGGTCCTCTGCTTTTCATCATTTATATAAATGATTTGGATGTGAACATAGAAGGTATGGTTAGTAAGTTTGCAGATGACACCAAAATTGGAGGTGTAGTGGACAGCGAGAAAGATTACCTTAGAGTACAATGGGATCTTGATCAGATAGGCCAATGGGCTCGGGAGTGGCAGATGGAGTTTAATCTAGATAAGTGTAAGGTGATACATTTTGGAAAAGCAAATCAAAGCAGGAATTATACACTTAATGCTGAGGTCCTGGGGTGTGTTGCTGAATAAAGAGACCTTGGAGTGCAGGTTCATATTTCCCTGAAAGTAGAGTCGCACGTAGGTAGGAGAGTGAAGAAGACGTTTGGTATGCTTTCCTTTATTGATCAAAGCATTGAGCATAGGAGTTGGGAGATCATGTAGTGATTGTACAGGACATTGGTTCGGCCACCTTTGGAATATTGTACACAATTCTGGTCTCTTTCCTACAAAGGATGTTGTATGAGTTTTGTGAGAGGGTTCAGAAAAGATTTAGACGGATGTTGCCAGGGTTGAGTGATAGGGAGAGGCTGAATACACTGTGGCTATTTTCCCTGGACCGTCAGAGGCTGAGGGGTGACCTTATAGAGGTTTATAAAATCATAAGAGGCATGGATTGGGTAAATAGACAAAAAGCCAATCTCAGAAAAAAGTGACTATAAATCCATAACCACTTGTTATGAAACCTCATCTCATTCATGAATGCCCTTTAGAAAGGAAATCTACCATCTTTACTCTATCTGGACTAGATGTGAGACCAGCCCACAGCAATGTGGTTGGAATTTAATTGCTCTCTGAAATGGTCTCTAGCGAGCTACTCTATTCAAGGCCTGTTAAGGTGGACAAGATGTGCTGGGGTAGAAAGGATAAAAAGAAATTAAACTTGGTAAATTATCACATAAAGTGACAGCAAATTATCAGCAGCAGTCTGGAATGTATTTGAAACACAGTTAATATTTCATTAAAACCAAACTATACCAAAATATTTTGTGATGAAATCCACAATTTACAGGACTGGTGGTGAAGTGTTTTCTGTTGAGGTGTTTTGGTTATTTTAATTTTTTTAGTTTACCAGTCTCTATCAGGACTCTAAGAAAATTGTCAATCATGCTGAGTTTCATGCTATTCATTGAGTATGCAAATACCCATGTAGATGAACTAGCTAATCGGGGATTCTCTTCTTAACTTCTGATGTTGTAAAGGCCCCAGCAGACTGGACAAGTGCAAATGTGACACATATTTTAAAAACTAAACAGGACATCATCTAGTTTAGTTAATACCTATCATTGTGAAAATGCTAGAATGCATTATTAAGGAAATGATAGCAATGCATTTAGAATACAGTCAAACAGAATCAACATGATTTTGTATTTGTCAAATTTAAAATTAATTTATACTTTTCCAGGAAGTGGGTATTGCTGGTTAGGTCAATGTTTTTTGCCTTTCTCTACTTCTACCTTTGAAAATTGCGATGGGCTGTCTTTTTGAATTGCTGAACATTCGACCTTGGATCTTGTTCATGTCACATTACAGGTGACCCCATTGCACTACACACACACACAGGCAGACACACACACTCCTACTGACACATACATTCACTCAGACCCTCTCTCTTATGTTCACACATACACTCCCACACACACCCTCTCACAGACTTATACCCCTTTACACTCACACACATACACACACTCTCTCACAGACACTCATAACCACCCCCCCCCCCCCCACACACACACCCACATGCACACATACACATATAAGTTTGTGGGGTGAATTTGTACTTGCAGAATTACATTTTATTTTGCTCAAAAACTGCATGATTCCATGTAAGATTCTGTAAATCTGTTTTGTTAGATTAGAATCAGTCTGATCATTGTGGTACAGAGAGTCTCACACAGGGCAGCTCACATCTTAAATGCATTATCTGGGCCGACATGACACCAATTGTTAAAGTTCACTTGAGAATGTAACTTTTAACAAAGTTCTGCGATTTACACATGAAAGAACTGAAACCAACATGTTCATTCTAGAAGATGAGAGACTTAACAAAAAATCCAGGTTTTCTTCAATATATAATTTCAGTTACATCACACTGTAAACATTTGCTATAAATTCTGTGCCATATGGTCTTATACTTCACAACCACCTGATGAAGGAGCAGCGCTCCAAAAGCTACTGCTTCCGAATAAACCTGTTGGACTATAACCTGGTGTTGTGTGAATTTTAACTTTGAACTGCTGCAGTTCATCTAGTGCAGGGACACCCACAGTGCCTACTAGGAAGATGTTTTCAGAATTTGAATGAAATGACAGTGAAGAAATTATGTGATAGTTCCAAGCTAGGATGGTGGTGGCTTGGAGGAGAAATCACAGCTGGTGGTGTTTCCATGCATCTGCTGCCCTTCTCCTTATAGAAGGTAGAGATCATGAAACTTGAAGCTTCTGTCAAAGAGCTTTGATGTATTGCTTTTTTGTAGATGCGCAAGCAGGCTGCTTTGAATGGGCTGGGTCCAGGCTCTAGATTGAGCTCATATTCCTGACCTCTGCTTTGTAGATAGTGAAGTGAATTTTAGGAGCGAAGAGGTGAGTTACTTGCTGCCTAATTCCCAGCCCATGACTTGCTTTTGTAGCCACTGTATTTATATAATGGTCTAGATCATTGTGTGGTCAATGGTAGCCTGCAGGATGTGGACAATTGGAATTCATTGTTGGTAATGCCTTTGAATGTCAAGATGAAATAGTTAAATTCTCTTCTTTTGGAGACAGTCATTGCTTGACATTTATGTGGCATAAATGTCATTTGCCACTTATCAGGGCAAGCTTGAATGTTACCCGGGTAATGCTGCACATAGACACAGGCTGGTTATGCATCTGAGAACTCATAAATGAGTTGAATATTATAAAATTATCAGTGAATGTTTCACTTCTGACCCTTTGATAGAGCTTGGGTTTAGGTTACTATACTGAGGAATTCCTACAATGATATTAGAACTGAAATGATAAACATCCAACACTCTAAAACATCTTTTTCATTAGCAATATAGATTTATTCTGAGGTACCCATTGACAAGCTTTCTAGGTCTATTAGAGCTCTATAAAGGTATATTAAGCTGGATAGATATATGGGAACCAGCAGATCTATTACATTTGCATTTCAAGTGGCATTCAATGAAGATTACTTTGCAATGTTATGGACCAGAACAAATCCCCTTAAAATATATTAATAAGCCTGGACCCTAACTTTTTCCTATTTTAAAGGTAAGTGTAAGGCATTGCAGTCCAGATGTAATTTGATTAATCAAACTATTTGACTTTAAGGAAAACACACTTTATTTTTACACTACAGTTAAAATATGGACAAAGTAATTATAAAAGAAAAGAATTGGCTCAACTCTAAATCTATCAAAAGCTGATTAAATTAATATATATATTAGCTACTACGTATTAACTGTTACAATATAGTAATATCCAATAGGCACACCATTGGCAAAGACAAATTCAGTAAAATAGATTGTCTTGCATGTAATTCTAGCAGCAGGAAGAAAACTCCAGGTTTTAGTTGTAAGAGAGAGAGGAATAAGAGCTTCCACATCCACCTTCATTACCCCAGCAATTGCTGAAAGCTAAACTTAAAAATCCTGATTCTGTGGGAGCTTGACCCCACCCAGTCAAGCTGCTTCAATTGTTTCAAATTTAAAAAAAAACAAGACCTCACAATCTGTTTAAGTTAATGGTTTTGTGCAAAGTATTTGGGACTTCTGGCTCAACCTTTCCTCAAACAAAACTAGGACAAAATACATCTCATAGTATTGTGACAGCAAGAAAAGAACTAATGATATTGTGACAGTTAGATTAGTTTGGATGCAAGATTAGCTAAAACAGAGAGCTAGAATAAAAGAATCAGTTGCAACTCGGCAAAGTATAATGTGGAGTGTCACAGGAATCAACGCTGAGGCTTGAACTATTTATAGTCGATTTTAATAACTTTGATGCATGGATTGAATGTATTGTAGTCAAGGTTTAAGAAGACTTGTAGCTCGGGTTGAGGTTCTGGATGTATGTTTGCTCACTGAGCTGGTCGATTTGTTTTCAGACGTTTTGTCACCATACTAGGTATCATCATCAGTGAGCCTCTGGTGAAGCAATGGTGGTATGGCCCACTTTTTATTTATGTGTTTAAGTTTCTTTGGGTTGGTGATGTCATTTCCTCTGGTGATGTCATTTCCAGTTCTTTCTCTCAGGGGGTGGTAAATGGGATCCAACTCAATGTGTTTGTTGATAGAGTTCCAGTTGGAATGCCATGCTTCTAGGAATTATCATGTGTCTCTCTGTTTGGCTTGTCCTAGGATGGATGTTGGTGGGTTTGTGGACTACCATGATGCCACTCTCCCCTACATCAAAGACATCTCGGAAATGACTGCCAGACTACTTAGACCTCTTGGCATCATAGTAGCCCACAAACCCACCAAAACACTAAAGCAGCAGCTAACGAACTTGAAAAATCCTATACAGACAGCAAGCAAAACTAATATCATTTACAAAATACCTTGCAAGAACTGTAGCAAACAGTACATTGGACAAACAGGCAGAAAATTATCTACCAGGATACATGAACATCAACTAGCCACAAGAAGACATGACCCACTCTTACTAGTATCTTTACATATAGATGAGAAACAACACCACTTTGACTAGGACAACATGTCCATCCTAGGACGAGGCATCCAGAGACACACACAAGAATTCCTAGAAGCATGGCATTCCAAATGGAACTCTATCAACAAACACATTGACTTGGATCCCATTTATCACCCCCTGAGAAAAAGAACAGGAAATGACATCACCAACCCAAGGAAACCTAAACACATAAATAAAAAGCGGGCCATACCACCAGTGTTTCACTGGAGGCTCATTGATGATGTTACCTATTAGGGTGACAAAATATCTGAAAACAAACCTTCTAGCTCAGCGAGTAAACTTCATCTAGTATTGTAGCCAAATTTGCTGATGGTACAATTTAAGTTAGGAAGACAAGTTTTGAGCTCGATATAAATCTACAATGGGATATGGATAGGTTGTTGAGTTTGCAACCATTTGTAGGTAAATTATAAATGTTTTTTACTTTTCTCAGGAGAAGTAAAGAGCTGACTATTATTTAGCTAGAGAGAGACTGCAGAATTCTACATATAAAGAAATCCAGGAATTCTTGTAGATAAACCTCAAATTAGCATACAGGCACATTGCGTCATTAAGAAGGCAAATAGAATATTGGACTTTAGTTTGTTAGGAATGGAGTAGGAAAGTAAGGAAGTTTTTTTTGGCATTGATAGGACACTGCAAACATACAGTTTAGGAAGGGATATGCTTCACTTAAGCGAATCCCGATTTGAAGACTTGTCCAATGACGAAAGAGTTTAGAAGAATAAATTACAATTTCAATGGAATATATAAGATTGTGAGGGAATATCTCCCTTTGTGTCATAATTTAGATTGGGGGTTTGTGGGCTGTGAGAAGTGTGGTGGTCACTTTTAAAATAAATGATTACAGTGGTATGAGGAGAATTTTTTGTTTCAATTATCTTCAGTTTATAAAATTCTCTTTGGTGAGCAGGAGAGGCTGGGTCACTGAATAGAATCAAGACTGTTAGTTAGGTTTTGATTGAAAACTGAGTTGAAGGTTATAGGGAAGGTGGACAGGAAAGTGGAAAATTTAAAAAATAAAAGGGTTGATCGATCATATTAATTAGCAATTGTTTCAGCCCTTTGAACTCATGCAGACCACAATTCAGTCCTCCAACATCTCAATCAGATCAGCACTCCCTTAATACACGGTGGAGGAGACTTGGAAAGCTGAATGGTCTATTCCTTCCAATATGTGCTCTTGCACTCTCTCTGGACAGTACTGTGGGAATGGCGCACTGTCAGAGGTAAAATAACCATATTAAAATCTTAATTTATCCATTGCATTTATTAAAAGCAGTTATGTGTAAAGTACGTAGTTTTGACTGTTGTCTTAAATAATCTGTGATTTAATTATCTTGTATTGATTTGGATTGTGCAAGGTGGGAAGCCAAGACTGTATTGTTCAATTTTTTTTCATTGTTAAGATTTGCTTAACTCTAGTTCTAATTTCTTTGAAGCAAGTTGTTATGGTAACCTGACCTGAGAAAAGCTGGCGGTTTGGCTAACTATTTGTTTCTGGTTATACCTATTAAAAGAGGCCACCATTGTATTTCTGCCTGGATTGTTGTGGTACTAAAATCCGAGATATTGAGATTTTGATAAGTTTCTGGAAGGCTACATCTTATCCCCAGATCTTTCTCTTTTCTATTCTGAAGTATAGCAATGTGAGATGGATTGTCAGTGTGTATGGAAACTGTGTGGGGATTCTATGATCTAAACCTAGAAATGATAGAAAATGCTTTCTGTGTTAGTAGCTATGGGATAAGTGGTGCTTGATGTTAAACTATTTTTTTCCTGACGCTGCGGGTCTTTTTCTTCCTCAAATTTTCTGCTTCTTTTAGAATTTTACAGCATTAACTTGTGGCATTAAATGGCTCTCACCATGACTCTGATCAACAAAATTCCATTCTAATTGGTGTTCTGCCAAGTCCAAGGGTGTGCGAAGAGAGATAACAACATCGGTTCAGAGAGTTTTGCTTGAGGCCGGCTTTTGATTTCTTACATGATTTGATAAATGTGACATTAACAACAAATGTTAAAAGATTAGACCATGTGGCACGAAGAAAAAGGAAAAGACAGCCCTGCAGCTAAATCTCACTATACCCTGAAGTACTGCTCAATTATTCATCTTGTGTTCCTGAAATTTAACAGTGCAGTAATTAACAAAGTGTTTGTAGTATTACTTTCCCTGATATGTTTCAATGTTTAATTCTGGTTAGAGGGAGGTTTGCTTAATCTCTCCTGTCTGTGCAAATCTTTAATTAGGAATTAAGTTAAATTGAAACCTTCACTGCTATTCCTTTCCTTGAGCCTACATCTCTCCTCCTCTCAGCTTGCAAGTAGAAATTGAAGTATGAAGATCCAGTACAAAATATACTGCAGTTGGTCTGAGGCAAAGGAGGGCTTCTATGGGACTGCTTATAGTCAGCGAACTGGGCTGTATTCAAGAATTCTGTGGCCAACCTAAATGAGTATGCCACTACCATCACAGACTTCATTAGTAAGTATGTAGAAGACTGCGTGCTGAAGAAGTTCATCGGAATGTTCCCCAAATGGAAACCATGGATGAACCTGGAGATCTGCTCCCTACTGGAGTCCAGATCTGAGGTGTACAATTTGGGCAATCCTAACCTATGCATGAAATCCAGGTACGACCTTCATCAGGTCATCAGAGACGCCAAGAAGCAGTACCAAATTAAGCTTGAGACCCAGGCAACCCACAAGGACACACATTTGGCAAGGCTTACTTGACATAATTAGCTCCTTATTCTGGATCAGTGGTGCTGGAAGAGCACAGCAATTTAGCTCCTTAGCACAGTCAAACAGAATTGCGGTCAACAGTACCTTCTGACCCGATGAGCTCAATGCATTCTATGCTCACTTTGAACAGAAGGGCAGTGAAAGGATGTCACTTATCTCAACAGCCTCGGATGGACTAGTACCCACGGTCGCTGCCTCAGATGTTAAATTGGCCTTTTTGAGAGTGAGGAGAAAGTGAGGTCTGCAGATGCTGGAGATCAAAGTTGAAACTTTATTGCTGGAACAGCACAACAGGTCAGGCAGCATCCAGGGAACAGGAGATTCGACGTTTCGGGCACAGGCCCTTCTTCAGGAATGAGCAGAGAGTGTTCAGCAGGAGAAGATAAAAGGTAGGGAGGAGGGACTTGGAGGAGGGGCGTTGGAAATGTGATAGGTGGAAAGAGGTCAAGGTGAGGGTGATAGGTCGGAGTAGGATGGAGGCGGAGAGGTCAAGAAGAAGACTGCAGGTCAGGAAGGCGGTGCCGGGCTGGAGGGATTCGGCTGAGACAAGGTGGGGGGAGGGGGGATGAAGAAACTGGTGAAGTCCAAGTTCATCCCCTGTGGTTGGAGGGTTCCCAGTCGGAAGATAAGACGCTCCTCCTCCGACCGTCGCGTTGTTGTGGTTTGGCGGTGGATGAGTCCAATGACCTGCATATCCTCGGTGGAGTGGGAGGGGGAGTTGAAATGCTGTGCTACAGGGTGGTTGGGTTGGTTCGTCCGGGTGGCCCAGAGGTGCTCTCTGAATCGCTCCGCAAGTAGGCGGCCTGTCTCCCCAATATAGAGGAGGCCACACCGGCTGCAGCGGATGCAGTAGATGATGTGGGTGGAGGTGCAGGTGAATCTGTGGCGGATATGGAAGTTTCCTTTGGGGCCTTGGAGAGAAGTGAGGGGGGAGGTGTGGGTGCAAGTGTTGCACCTCCTGCGGTTGCAAGGGAAGGTGCCGGGAGTGGAGGTTGGGTCGGTGGGGGGTGTGGATCTGACAAGGGAGTCGCGGAGGGAGTGGTCTCTACGGAAAGCTGATAGGGGAGGGGAGGGAAATATATCCTTGGTGCTGGGGTCTGTTTGGAGGTGGCGGAAGTGACGGCGGATGATGCGCTGTACATGGAGATTGGTGGGGTGGTAGGTGAGGACCAGTGGGGTTCTGTCCTGGTGGCGGTTGGAGGGGCGGGGCTCAAGGGCAGAGGAGCGGGAAGTGGAGGAGATGCGGTGGAGGGCACCGTCGACCACGTCGGGGGGGAAATTGCGGTCCTTGAAGAAGGAGGCCATCTGTGTTGTACGTATTTTGAACTGGTCCTCCTGGGAGCAGATGCGGCGGAGATGAAGGAATTGGGAGAATGGGATGGCGTTTTTACAGGGGGCAGGATGGGAGGAGGTGTAGTCCAGGTAGCTGTGGGAGTCGGTTGGTTTGTAGTTGATTCGGTCGCCTGAGATAGAAACAGAAAGGTCTAGGAAGGGGAGGGAGGAGTCCGAGACTGTCCAGGTGAATTTGAGGTCGGGGTGGAAGGTGTTAGTGTAGTGGATGAACTGTTCAACCTCCTCGTGGGAGCACGAGGTAGCGCCGATACAGTCATCTATGTAGCGAAGGAAAAGGTGGGGGGTGGGGCCAGTGTAGTTGCGGAAGATGGATTGTTCCACATACCCTACGAAGAGGCAGGCATAGCTGGGGCCCGTGCGGGTGCCCATGGCTACTCCTTTTGTTTGGAGAAAGTGGGAGGATCCTCCTGCCCAAAATCCACAAACCTGACTGCCCCGGACGACCCATCGTCTCAGCCTGCTCCTGCCCAACCGAACTCATCTCGGCATACCTCGACACGGTCCTGTCCCCATTAGTCCAAGAACTCCCCACCTACGTTCGTGACACCACCCACGCCCTCCACCTCCTCCAGGATTTCCGCTTCCCCGGTCCCCAACGCCTCATCTTCACCATGGACATCCAGTCCCTGTACACCTCCATCCCCCATCACGAAGGACTCAAAGCACTCCGCTTCTTCCTTTCGCGCCGTACCACCCAGTACCCTTCCACCGACACCCTCCTTCGACTGACCGAACTGGTCCTCACCCTGAACAACTTTTCTTTCCAATCCTCCCACTTTCTCCAAACAAAAGGAGTAGCCATGGGCACCCGCACGGGCCCCAGCTATGCCTGCCTCTTCGTAGGGTATGTGGAACAATCAATCTTCCGCAACTACACTGGCCCCACCCCCCACCTTTTCCTTCGCTACATAGATGACTGTATCGGCGCTACCTCGTGCTCCCACGAGGAGGTTGAACAGTTCATCCACTACACTAACACCTTCCACCCCGACCTCAAATTCACCTGGACAGTCTCGGACTCCTCCCTCCCCTTCCTAGACCTTTCTGTTTCTATCTCAGGCGACCGAATCAACACGGACATCTACTACAAACCAACCGACTCCCACAGCTACCTGGACTACACCTCCTCCCATCCTGCCCCCTGTAAAAACGCCATCCCATTCTCCCAATTCCTTCATCTCCGCCGCATCTGCTCCCAGGAGGACCAGTTCAAAATACGTACAACACAGATGGCCTCCTTCTTCAAGGACCGCAATTTCCCCCCCGACGTGGTCGACGGTGCCCTCCACCGCATCTCCTCCACTTCCCGCTCCTCCGCCCTTGAGCCCCGCCCCTCCAACCGCCACCAGGACAGAACCCCACTGGTCCTCACCTACCACCCCACCAATCTCCATGTACAGCGCATCATCCGCCGTCACTTCCGCCACCTCCAAACAGACCCCAGCACCAAGGATATATTTCCCTCCCCTCCCCTATCAGCTTTCCGTAGAGACCACTCCCTCCGCGACTCCCTTGTCAGATCCACACCCCCCACCGACCCAACCTCCACTCCCGGCACCTTCCCTTGCAACCGCAGGAGGTGCAACACTTGCACCCACACCTCCCCCCTCACTTCTCTCCAAGGCCCCAAAGGAAACTTCCATATCCGCCACAGATTCACCTGCACCTCCACCCACATCATCTACTGCATCCGCTGCAGCCGGTGTGGCCTCCTCTATATTGGGGAGACAGGCCGCCTACTTGCGGAGCGATTCAGAGAGCACCTCTGGGCCACCCGGACGAACCAACCCAACCACCCTGTAGCACAGCATTTCAACTCCCCCTCCCACTCCACCGAGGATATGCAGGTCATTGGACTCATCCACCGCCAAACCACAACAACGCGACGGTCGGAGGAGGAGCGTCTTATCTTCCGACTGGGAACCCTCCAACCACAGGGGATGAACTTGGACTTCACCAGTTTCTTCATCCCCCCTCCCCCCACCTTGTCTCAGCCGAATCCCTCCAGCCCGGCACCGCCTTCCTGACCTGCAGTCTTCTTCTTGACCTCTCCGCCTCCATCCTACTCCGACCTATCACCCTCACCTTGACCTCTTTCCACCTATCACATTTCCAACGCCCCTCCTCCAAGTCCCTCCTCCCTACCTTTTATCTTCTCCTGCTGAACACTCTCTGCTCATTCCTGAAGAAGGGCCTGTGCCCGAAACGTCGAATCTCCTGTTCCCTGGATGCTGCCTGACCTGCTGTGCTGTTCCAGCAATAAAGTTTCAACTTCTTGAGAGTGAACCCACAGAAAGTGATAGGCCTGGATGGACTCACCGGCCATGCACTCAGATCCTTTGTGGACCAGCTGGTGTGAGGATTCACAGATATCTTTTAGCTTTCCTTACTATGACCTGAAGTCCCCATCTGCATCATGAAGACCACCATCACCCGAGTGACAAAGAAAAATCATGCAGGATGCCTCAATGACTACAGCCCGATGGCTCTGACCTCCATAGTTATGAAGTACTTCAAGAGATTGGTCATTGATCACATCAATTCCAGACTCCCAGATTGCCTTGATCCTTTTCAATTCACCTTCTGACACAATAAGTCCAAGGCAGACGCCATCTCCCTGGCTCTACACTCATCCCTGGAACATCTGGATAACAAAGATACCTGTGTCAGACTCCTATTTAATGACTGCAGTTCCACCTTCAACACCATAATTCCAAAGAAACACACTTCTAAACTGCAAGACCTAGGTCTCGGCTCCCCACGCTGTAACTGAATCATTGACTTTCTTACCCATAGACCACAATCAGTAAGAATAGGTGACAACACATTCTCCACCATAATCCTCAACACAAGTGCCCTGCAAGTCTGCGTACTCAGCCCCCACGATACTCCTTATCCACTCATGACTGTGTGGCCAAATTCAGCCCCAACTCTATTTACAAGTTTGCTGATGACTCCACTGTTGTGGGTCAGATCTCAAACACTGATAAGACAGAATACAGGAAATAGATTGATTGCTTAGATGCATGGTATAAAGACACTAATCTTTCCATTAACAAAAACAAAATGAAGAAGCCGGTCATTGACTTCAGGAAGCGGAGTGGAAGGCATGCCCCTGTCTGCGTCAATGGTGCTGAGGTGGAGATGGTCAAAAGTGTCAAGTTCCTGGGAGTGATGATCACTAACAATTTGTCCATTCACCCAAGTTCACACGATGGTCAAGAAAGCACAATATCACCTCCACTTCCTCATTCAGCATGTCCAATGTTTTTAGATGCACTGTAGAAAGCATCCAATCTGGATGCATCACACTGTGGTATGGCAACTGCTCTTCTGAAGAATGCAAGAAGCTACAGAATCATGAATGCAGCCCAGTTCATCACATAAACCTGCCTTCCATTCATTGATTTCATCTATACTTCCCGTTGCTTCAGGAAAGTAACCAGTATAATCAAACAGGAGAAAGTGAGGTCTGCAGATGCTGGAGATCAGAGCTGGAAATGTGTTGCTGGAAAAGCGCAGCAGGTCAGGCAGCATCCAGGGAATAGGAGAGTCGACGTTTCGGGCATAAGCCCTTCTTCAGGGCTTATGCCCGAAACGTCGACTCTCCTATTCCCTGGATGCTGCCTGACCTGCTGCGCTTTTCCAGCAACACATTTCCAGTATAATCAAACACCCTTACCACCCTCCTCCAGTGGGCAGAAGATATAAAAGTTTGAATGCACATGCGAATATATTCAAGAACATCTTCCCGCTGTTATCAGATATTTGAACAGAATTTTCAAATGTTAATTCTGATCTCTCTCTCTCTCTCTGTCTTCATCTTCTTTGTGGCTGGAACAATGTATTTTGGACATTCTATTCTGCTATCCTGATGCACTTTGTACAGTACAATCTGCCTCTATAGCATGCAAAACAACACTTTTCACTGTTTCTAGTTACATGTGACAACAAGAAATCAATCAAGCAATATTCGGCTGAAGCTTCCAAAGACAGGCAGTCACTATTGGACTGCTGATTTGCACTTATATTTTACGCACCCAAGAGATTTCCACTTCTGGCCAAGGCTTCCAAAGCTGACTTAGAGTGAGAGAGATGTACAGCATGGAAACAGATCGTTCGGTCCAACTCCTCCATGCTAACCAAATATCCGAATCTAACCTAGTCCCATTTGCCAGCATTTAGCACATATAGCTATAAACCCTTTTTATTCATACACCTATCCAGATGCCATTTAAATGTTTTAATTGTACCAGCCTCCACCACTTCCTCTGGCACCTCATTCCATACATGCACCATCCTTTGTGGGAAATCAATTGCCCCTTAGGTCCCCTCTAAAGCTTTCCCCCTCACCTTAAATCTATGCCCTCTCGTTCTGGACTCCCCCACCCCAGGTAAAAGACCTTGTCTATTTATCCTCATGATTTATAAATGTTCGTAAGATCACACCTGAGCCTCTGAGACTCCAGGGAATAAGCCCCAGCCTATTCAGTCGGGAGCAACGGATATTGTAGATGACGTGTGTGGAAGTTCAGGTAAGTCTGACGGATATATAAGGTTCTTTGGGGCCTTAGACGGAGGTAAGGGGGATGGTATGGGCGCAGGTTTTGCAATTCTTGCGGGGGCAGGGGAAGGTGCCGGGAGGGGAGGATGGGTTGGTGGGTCGGGGGTGTGGATCTAATGAGGGAATCACAGAGGGAATGGTCTTTACGGAATGCAGATAGGATTGGGGAGGGAAACCTATCTCTGGTGGTGGGGTCTGTTTATAGGTGGTGGAAATAGCGGAGGATAATGCGATGTATCCAGAGGTTGGGGGGAGGGGGCGGTGGAAGGTGAGGACTGGGAGGTTCATCTGTGTTGCAATTGGAGGAGTGGGATTCAAGGGTGGAGGTGTGGGAAGTGGAGGAGATGCGCTGGAGGGCATCATTGACTATTTGGGAGGGGAAATTTCAGTCTTTGAAGAAGGAGGCCAGATACAGTAGATGATGTGTATGGAAGTGCAGGTAAATCTCTTATGGATGTGGATGGAGAAGTGCAGGTATCCATACAGGATCAATATGGATTTCACCAGTTTCTCATTTCCCCTCTCCACACCATATCCTATATCCAAACTTCCAACTTGACACTGCCCTCTTGACCTGTCCTACCTGTCCATCTTCTTTCCCACCTATCCGCTCCACCCTCCTCTCCAACCTATCACCTTCACCCCCAACTTCATCTGCCTATCGCCTTCTCAGCTACCTTCCCCCAGCCCCATCCCCCTCCCATTTAGCTCTCAGCCCCCTTGGGCCACTCCTTTGGCCACCCCCAATTCCTGAAGAAGACCTTATGTTTGAAACATCCATCCTCCTGTTCCTCGGATGCTGCCTGATTGCTGTGCTTTTCTACCACCACACTCTTCGATCCCAGCCTATTCAGCCTCTCCCTATACCTCAAAACCTTCAATTCTGATAACTTCCTTGTAAATCTTTTCTGAACCTTCTCAAGTTTCACAACATCCTTCCTATAGACGGGAGACCAGAATTGCACACAATATTCCAAAAGTGGCTTAACCAATGACCTCTACAGCCATAACATGATCTCCCAACTCCTTTACTCAATCTTCTGACCAATAAAGGAAAGCTTACCAAATGCCTTCTTCACAATCCTAACCAGCTGCGCCTTTCAAGGAATTATGAACCTGCACTCCAAGGTCTTTTTGTTCAGCAACACTTCCCAGGACCTTACCATTAAGTGTATAAGTCTTGCCCTGATTTGCCTCTGCAAAATGCAGCACCTTACATTTATTTAAATTAAACTCCATCTTCCACTCCTCAGCCCATTGGCTCATCTGATCAAGATCCCATCGTACTCTGAGGCACCTTCTTCACTGTCCACTACACCTCCAATTTTGGTGTCATCTGCAAATTTACTAACTATACCTCTTATGTTCACATCCAAATCATTTATATAAATAATGGAAAGTAGTGGACTCAGCATCGATCCTTGCGGCACACCATTGGTCACAGGCCTCCAGTCTGAAAGGGAACCCTGCACCACTCCCTCTGTCTTCTGCCTTCAAGCTAGTTCTATATCCAATAGGCTAGTTCTTGCTGTATTCCATGTGATCTAACCTTGCCAACCAGTCTACCATGAGGAACCATTTGAACACCTTACTGAAGGCCATATACATAAAGTCCACTGTTCTGCCTTCATCAATCCTTTTTGTTACTTCTTCAAAAACTCAATCATGTTAGTGAGACATACTTTCCGAAGCACAAAGCCATGCTGACTATCCCTCATCAGTCCTTGCCCTTCCGAATATTTGTAAAACGTGTCCCTCAGGATTCCCACCAACAACTTGCCCACCACCGATGTCAGGCTCACTGGTCTATAGCTCTCTGGCTTTTCCTTACCACCTTTCTTCACTTCGCTAGCTTCCCACAGAGTTCTAGGGTACACCTGATCAGGTCCTGGGGATTTATCCACTTTTATGATTTCAAGACATCAAGCACCTCCTCCTCTGTACTATGAACATTTTTCAAGATGTCACCATCTATTTCCCCACATTCTATATCTTCCATGTCCTTCTCCACAGTAAACGCTGATGCAAAATACTCATTTAGCATCACCCACATCTCCTGCGGTTCCACACATTGACTATCTTGCTGATCTTTGAGAGGCCCTATTCTCTCCCCAGTTACCCTTTTGTCCTTAATGTATTTCTAAAATTCCCTTGGACTCTCCTTAACCCTATTTGCCAAAGCTATTTCATGTCCCTGTTTTGACCCCTGATTTCCCTCTTAAATATACTCATACTGCCTTTGTACTTTTCTAAGGATTCACTCGATCTATCTTGTCTATATCTGGCATATGCTTCTTTCTTTGTCTTAACCAAACCCTCAAATTCTTTAGTCATCCAGCGTTCCCTACACCTACCAGCCTTTTCTTTCACCCTAACAGCAATATACAGTCTCTGGACTCTCGTTATCTCATTTCTGAAGGCTTCCCATTTTCCAGCCATCCCTTTACCTGCGAACATCTGCCTCCAATCAGCTTTTGAAAGTTCTTGCATAATACTGTCAAAATTAGCCTTTCTCAAGTTTAGAACTTCAACTTTTAGATCTGGTCTATCCTTCTCCATCACTATTTTAAATCTAATAGAATTACGGTCACTGGCCCCAAAGCGCTCCCCTACTGACACCTCAGTCACCTGCCCTGCCTTATTTCCCAAGAGTAGGTCAAGTTTTGCACTTTCTCAAGGATGTACATCCACATATTGAATTAGAAAATTTTCTTGTACAGTGTACACACTTAACAAATTCCTCTCCATCTAAACCCTTAACACTATGGCAGTCCCAGTCTATGTTTGGAAAGTTAAGATCCCCTACCATAACCACCCTATTATTCCAAAGATAACGGAGATCTCTTTACAAATTTGTTTCTCAATTTCCTGCTGACTATTAGGGGGTCTATAATACAATCCCAATAAGGTGATCATCCCTTTTGTATTTCTCAGTTCAACCCAAATAACCTCCCTGGATGTATTTCAGGGAATATCCATCCTCACTACAGCTGTAATGCCATCTCTTATCAAAATCGTCACTCCCCCTCCTCTACTACCTCCCTTTCTATCCTTCCTGTAGCATTTGTATCCTGGAATATTAAGCTACCAGTTCTTTCCATCCTTGAGCCTCTTTTCTCTAATTGCTATGATATCCCAGTCCCATGTTCCTAACCATGCCCTGAGCTCATCTGCCTTCCCTGTTAGTTCTCCTGCATTGAAATAAATGCAGTTTAATTTATCAATCCTACCTTGTTCTCTGCTTTATCCCTGCTTGCCCTGACTGTTTGACTCACTCCTTTTCTCAACTGTACCAGTCTCAGATTGATCTCTTTCCTCACTATCTCCCTAGGTCCTACTAACACCCCACCTCCCCATCTCACTAGTTTAAATCCTCCTAAGCAGCTCTAGCAAATCTCCCTGCCAGTATATTAGTCGCCTTTCAATTCAGGTGCAATTCATCCTTCTTGTACAGGCCACTTCCAATCCAGAAGAGATTCCAATTATCCAACAATGTGAATCCTTCTCCCATACACCAATCTGCTCTATCCTACTATTTCTACCCTCACTAGCTCCCAGCACTAGGAATAATCCAGATATTAACACTGTCGAGAATCTCCTTTTTAAATTCCTGCCTAACTCTCTATGTTCTCCCTTCAGAATCTCATCCTTTTCTCTTCCTATGTAATTGGTTCCAATGTGTACAATGACCTCCTGGTAGGCCCTTTACCCCTTGAGAACATTTTGCACTTTCTGAGATATCCTTGATCCTGGCACCAAGGGAGGCAACACACTTTTCTGATTTTAACATTTGTCTGTGCCTTGGACTAGGGAGCTCCCTAACACAATCACTCTCTTGAAACCTGATGTACCCCTCTTTGCATTAGAGCCAGTCTCAATACCAGAAACTTGGCTGTTCATGCTACATTCCCCTGAGAATCTGTCACCCCTTACGTTTTCCAAAACAGCATACTGGTTTCAAATGGGGATAGCCACAGAAGACTCCTGCACTACCTGCCTACTTCTTTCACCTTTCCTGGAGTTAACCCATCTACATGACTCTATCTACAACTTTTCTCCCTTCCTATAACTGCCTCCTTGCTCTTGTAAATTCCTTATTGCCTCTAATTGTCTTTCCAACCGATCCATTTGATCTGATAGGATTCACAACCAATGGCATTTATTGTAGACATAATCCTCAGTAACATGTAAACTCTCCCTAAACTCCCATATCCAACAAGAAGAGCATATCACTCTACTAAAGGCCATTTTTGCTTCTTTCAATCTACAGACCCAGAAAATAGCACTGTCTTATCCCTCTACAAAACAATGCTCCAGGCTAACTTAATATTTGTGGCTTATATTTTTGAGTTTAATCAAGAGACATATCTCAATAAAACATATAATCAAGAAAGAACCCACTCTATTCACTACTGCAGATTTACTGTAGGGACACACTTAAAGCTATTCACTTATCTGTTTCTGTGCGGCAACCTCTCCCAAACAGGGTCCTCCAAGCTCAGTTATGAATTTCACTGTTTGTTAATTTTCTCAGACCCACTCCAATGTCCAGCGATACATAAATTCAACAGCAAAGGCAGTAACTGTGCAGGTTCACTGCTGTGTCAGGGAGCAGTGTGGGTTTCTTTCTCTCTCTCTCTCTCTCTCCTGCATTGACCTCACCATGTGCTTCCTTTGTCTGTTTCTTTCCCTTTTAAAAGTGCTGTAGTTTTGACTTTTTTTCTCCAAAGTTCCAGAATAATGCAACAGCATATAAAACAATAAATGCTGCTCCTGGAATTCGCGGAAATCACCTCCAACACCTAAAAAAATTCAAAACATTTCTGTTATAGCCAGAAATTTTTCCCATCCTCCATCTTGGATTACCCAGAATCCAGCAATCTTCGACAGCACGATTTTATACAGCGATTTTCCATAGTACAACTTTCTATAGCATGAGGTTGCAGAGGAACATAACTGTTGCATTATAACAGAAAAATCTGTGTCTGTAATTGAAAAGATGCTCTGGTGCAGTTTGTTGGCTTTATGCAGTGGAATATCTGGTTTCTCCATCAAGTTGACAAAAACAAAACAAAGCTTACTGTTGAGATATCAGATGTAGTTATGACCAGGCAAATATTTACTTTTACAAGGGTTAAATGATGACATGTGACATCATACTCTGTGATCTTCTGTACCAGTATCAGCTTCATGTTAAATAGCTGCTACTCTACTTTGTAATCCATCAGGAAAGTTAAACTAGTCAATTTACTTGTTCAGTGATATCAATGTCGGTGGAAATTGCAAGGTATTTACCTCCTTTGTCAATATGTTTACAATACTGTACTAATAAAATCCCTAAGTGTGGAAGCAAACCATTCAGCCCATCAAGTCCACACCATCCCTCTGAAGTGCATCCCACACAGATCCACCACATCACTGTAATCCTGCATTTCCTATGAATAGCCCACCTAGCCTGCACATCTCTGGACACTTTGGGCAATTCAGCATGGCCAATTCACCTAACTTCCACATGTTTGGACTGTGGGAAGAAACTCATTCAGACAAAGGGAGAACTTGTGAAATTTACCCAGATAGTCACCCGAGGTTGGAATTGAGCCTGGGTCCCTGGTTCTGTGAGGCAACAGTGTTAACCACTGAGCCACTGTGCAGCATAGGAATGCTGCCTATTGTTCATGTTACTAGAGTTACCAATAATCAGGGATATCATGGCACAGCTTGGTGGCACATAATGTACAGCGTTACCAGCAAGTAAGAATCAATTCAAAGAGCTTCTGCTTACTTCTTAGCAGAGCAATCTCTTTGAGGGAAGGCATGTAAAGGTGTATATGCCATTCTGTAGAAGTGTGATCAATTAACTTCCCAGCTAATGTGTTTTGGTGGAATAGGCCCAATGGTTTAAAATAATGAACAGAGTGTGAGCAGGACTGTTTTCAGTGATTTTCAATATTCTCCTTTGTCAAACTGTCACTTGATCAATTAACTTCCAAGTAATGTATTGGAGTAGAATAGGCCCAATGGTGTAAAATAATGAACAGAGTGGGAGCAAGTGTGTTCTCTGTGATTTTCAATATTCTCCTCTGTCAAACTGTCACTTGATTCTGTCATTCTGATTTTTGGAAAGTCATGCAAAATGTGAATAAGATGCCCAAAACTCATTTGGGCATGAATAGCAGCTACCTTAAATTCCATTGAGACCAATGAAATTACAATGAACAACCACTGATTTTCTATACTATTTTCCACTGCAATACACTGTAGTTCTTCTCTCAGCACAGTGAAAGAAATGCAATAACTTGGAGACGAGACCACCAGATTGCTTGAGACCATGAGTACTGGATTGTTGCAGTCTATGCTCATCAGGTGTCCTTAATAAGCTGGGCAACAATATAATATTCACAGAAGAAACTGGAGTCACCAGGTCAGAAGAAGAGGGATGAATTGGCCTAGATTTTTTCTTTTTTAAAAAAAAAACAATAGCTACAATTGGGCAATAAAGCTGTACAATGTACTTCAGTAGTGACAGTTCATCAACAAGTTTGCAAGGATTTTTGCAAATGCTGTAACAATAAAGTAGGCATATAACGTGCAAGCTACAAAAGAAAATAAAATTATCAACATGGAGAAAACTACTAATGTTTTACGAGAGAACCCAAATAATCAAAACAGAAAGTGGTCAAACTCCTCATTGTTCTGAGCAATAGAAGGTTTGAGAAGGGTTAATTCCTTAGACTTATCTGACAATGATCCTGAAAACATCTTTAAGCTATTGGAGGAACATTTCTCCTCCAATAGCTTAAAGATGTAAAGAGGGTAAAGTTTACATTTCCAGATGGGAGTTTATATCCTACAGGTAGCAGCCAAGTGAAGCAAGTGGCTAGTTTATTAGCAGATGCTGGTGCAAAGGTGCAATGAGGAAGAACAGGCTGAAAGAATTGTTTAATTGGTGATAGCTTCAACACCAATCAAGGAACTCCGAAGAACACTGTCTGAGATAAAGGACATGCAAGTGATGTACTGTTTGAAGCTGGATGAAGGTTTCAGGTTATTGTTGCAGGACAATACCTCCAAATGCTTGAATCTGAAACAATAGTTGCAATGATAAGCAAAGTCAGTAAACCATCCAATTACACATGAGATGCACTTTATTTAATTTTAAAACAGTGTCCAAATGCGACAATACTTATAAGCTGTGTGCCACAAACAGGCATTGGACAAGGACAGAGGTCTAATCATCAGGAACAGCCCAAGAACAGCACAAATCTCAACAATAATACATGGAAAGGATTCCACTAAAGGACGTTATCAAAGTTAGACCCATCAAATGCAAACATGTGGATGAATTTCAGGAAATACCTGTAACAAAGCAACTTTCAGATCCTAACCAAATCATACATACAGTCAATCTGACATGACATTGATAACATTGGAAGAACTGATCTTTCATTAGTGATCAAGATTATGGCTCTCTGAAAAAACATGGACAACTCAAGACTACAAGCCAAAATTGATACAGTTATGAGTGCTAACATTATTCCATTACTCATTCTAGATGAAATGCATGCAGGCAAATGGTGAAGCTCACACATGACAAGCTCACTGTCTTTCGTGGATGTGAAATTCCAAGTATTGTCATTGTTATTCACAAATTATTATGGTTCTTCTTGATGGACACCAGAAACTTTCCACATTGTGAAAGTATGTGGTCCAGCCATTGTTGGTTTGATAGTGTGCATGAAGCCTAGCATCATAGGGATCTATAAAGGGGCTAAAATGTACATTGTGGTACCAAGGATCACTGATAAAGAATTGACTCCATCCATGATCTCACAAATCAAGACCCAGATTCGATTGAGACTATTGGCAGTTTCCAAAACAGCCCAACATCTTAAAAATGATGCAAAGCCTACAAACAACCCTGCTTACTAGTATAGTGCCCATACACAGGGTAATTGCAAAATGAAATTAGATGCAATGGAACACGTCATGGTCGAGAATCAAATCAAGTGATGGAACTCCGTCACCTGTGTGCTTAAAATAAATGCAACATATGTTACCAGTGAACTCCAGATGGCTAAATTGTGCATTGAAAAAATGTCCACATAAAATTCCCAGTCAGGAGAAGCTCAACCCCAATTTTACGACGCTAACAACTTCCCACAAAAAATGGTTCTCTGCAGAGTTCACCGGATTCAGACAAGCTTTCCTTCTTCACTTATTTTCATTGTTACTTTCTAATCCTACTATTTGGGCTATCTGCCAGTCAAGTAATCTTGTTGCCGCACACGATTCAAATTATAGAGAATGTCCCAGGTTGTCCTTGTGTTTTTGATAACTTTGCAGTTTGAGGAAAGATCAACCACAAGCACGATGGCAACCTTCATCTTCTCAGTCCGGTGATGAAGAAAAATAGCCTTGTCTTTAACAGTGGGAAGTATCAGAATAATGCAAACCAAATAAACTGCTTTCATCCCATATACTCATCCAGCTAGACCAGACCTGACCCTGCCAAGATTGACGATATACAGAAGGTATTTATGCCCCATAACAAACAAACCAAAACATAATAACTAGGGGCAGGAGTCAGCAATTCAACCCCTCCAGCCTGCTGTACCATTTAGTATAATCATGACTGATTTTATCTATCTCAACTTCACTTCCCTGCCCGCTCTCCATAACTTTTGAACTCATTATTAATTAAAAACCTGTCTATCTCCTCCTTAAATTTACACTATGTCCCAACATCCACTACACTGAGGTAGTAAATTCCACTTATTTACAATACTTTGAGAGAAGAAATTTCTTCTCGTCCCTATTTTAAATCTACTACTCCTTATTCTAAAACTGACTCCTCATTCTAGAATGCTCAATATGAGGAAACATCCTCTCTAGATCTACTTTGTCAATCCCTTTTAGCATCTTAAATCCCTTAATTACATCTCCTCATTCTTCTGAACTCCAGAGAATATAGGCCTAAACTGCTCAATCTCTCTTCAGAAGGCAAACCGCTCATCTCTAGAAGCAATCTAGTGAGCTTCCTCTGAACTGCCTCCAATACAAGTAAGGAGACCAAAACTGTGCACAGTATTCCAGGTGTGGACTCACTAATGCCTTATACAGTTGCAGCAACAGTTCTCTACTGTTATACTGTAGTCAGTTAGCTATAAATACATTCCATTTGCATTCTTTACCACTGCTGTGCCTGCATACTCGTTTTCTGTGATTTATGCACAAGGACACTCACATCCCTCTGCCCAGAAGCACTTTGAAGTTCCACTTCATTTACCATTCTATTCTTCTGACTAAAATGGATAACTTCACACTTATCAACTTCGAACTTCAGCTGCCAAATTTGACCTGTTCAGCTATTCTATCCATACCTATTTGTAAATTTCCTATTTCTTCATTGCAAGTTACTTTCCCACCTATTTTAGTGTCAACTACAAATTTAGCTATACAGGTAGCTCTTCTATAACGTGCAGTTTGTCAGTGCGAATTGGCTACGACGTGATTGATGAATTGTGGACATTGTTTGCATAACACTGCTGAATGGGTATATCCGGGTTTTCCATAGCATTATCTCCTACAGTGCAATTTTACAGCGGTTTTCTATAACTCAATGTTGCAGAGGAACACAACTGTTGCGTTATAGCAGAACAACCTGTAGTACTTTCCATACCTGCATTCAAGTCATCAACATAGTTTGTAAATTGTTGGGGCCTGAGGACCGAACTTCGTGACACCCCCTGGTTACATTTTTCCAAACAGAAAAAGACCCATTTATCCTTACTGCCTGCTTTCCATTTGTTAGCCAATCTTTTGTCCAAGCTAATAAGTTACCCCTAACCCCATGTAATCTTATCTTGCATATTAACCTTTTGTGCTCCACCCTAACTGGCCTTCTGGAAGATATACTACATGTACAAGATCCCCAATATCTACCTTACTTATTACATCTTTGCCGAACCCCAGCAAATTAGTCAAGCAAGACTTAGCCTTCATAAAACTATGCTGACCCTGATGAATGATATTTTGATTTGCTAAATGTCCATTTATTTCTTCCTTAATTGTGGATTCTAACAATTTCCCAACAGCACTTGTTAAACTAATGGTCTATAATTTCCTAATTTCTGCTTCCTTCCCTTTTTGAATAAGAATGTTGTATTAATTTTTTTCAATCTAGTGAAACCTTTTCTGCCATCAAAGAACTTTGGAATATTATAAACAATGGATCCATTACCTCTGCCACAATTCCTTTAACACCCTAAGTAGTAGACCATCAGGCCCCGCTTGTCTGCCTTCAATCCAATCTGCAGAAGTTCCTCACTTTTTCAACTTCTTGTCACAATGTACTCGAGAATGTACGACGTAAGTCTCTTCTATCAGAGATCTCTGTGTAAAGTTACACCATGACTATATCAGGATGATAGACGACATACCTTTTGAACCTTGACAGATGCTGAATCATCTAATAAAATAGGGGAGGAGGTGATGGCCTAGTGATATTACCACTGGACTATTAATCCAGAGATTTAGGTAATATTCTGGTGATCCGGGTTCAAATCCTCCCTGAGTGACAATGGAATTTGCATTCAATAATTTATGGGTGGCACAGTGGTTAGCACTGCTGCCTCACAGCACCAGAGACCCGGGTTCAATTCCCGCCTCAGGCGACTGTCTATGTGGAGTTTGCACATTCTCCCAGTGTCTGCGTGGGTTTCCTCCGGGTGCTCCGGTTTCCTCCCACAGTCCAAAAGTGTGCAGGTTAGGTGAATTGGCCATGCTGACTTGCCCATAGTGTTAGGTGCAGGGGTAAATGTAGGGGAGTGGATCTGGATGGGTGCGGATCGGTGTGGACTTGTTGGGCCGAAGGGCCTGTTTCCACACTAAGTAATCTAATCTAAAAAAAATACTTACTCCAATACAAATACTCATCTAAACCTACCATTCTGGAGATATACACATATCAAAAAGGCCTTGGTACATGTCTGTTGCAAGGCACGACCATCACATTTGGTTACAATGCCTCTCAAATGGTTCTTTGAACAGTTTACAGACCAAACTAATCATTATTTTGGAATTGTTTTGCAGGTAGTCACTTACAAATGGAACAGCAAAGCTGCAGATTACTCCCACCAAAATCCAAAGTTATGACCTAGTGATCTAGTACAAACCAGTACCGAGGTAATAACCTTGGGTGCTTGAGTTTGTTCCTAAATCCAGTTAATAAAAACGATGTACCATTAAATCTACAAGTAAATCTTCTTGGATATGAGGTGGAAGATCATTCAAATCAACTTTGCTTATAACAACATGGAATAAATTTTACACGCTACATCTGATGACAAGAGCTGAAACATACCATTGTCTGTAGATGGCCTGAACACATTAAGCAATTTCCTGAACTGTACCAGAATAGAGCCTGTCACATTCTAAGTCTCAATATCACCTCAAAGTGTGTAAATGCATGTTGGCTATTTTTGATCTGAATCCTTGTACATATTTCTCATGGGAGAAATCTTAATCTTCAAAGGAAAATGGGAGCATGCTATGATATTACATGTATCTATGTATTTTAACTATATTCACAGAAATTTTTGGCCTTTCTAAAACAACAGGCAGGGAATCAGAACTCAGACAGATGAATCCTCCCCAGTTAGTTCAAAGCTTAGAACAAGCAGATCAAAGAATGACTGCCTTAGTAGCAGTGCCAGTGACTAATCTCACTACAGTACATTGTCAATGACATGCATTACAAATTACACTCTGCTCCTGCAGTAACCAACTTTTACAACGATCAGGCTTGCATGGAACTTTAGGAAAGTGATGCCATTTGTGCAACATATATGCCATGTGATATTCTTGTCTAAAGGTACTAGACCCATTCTGAATAACTGTTTCTGTATTTTACAGAATATCAAGAAAATCAATGAGTCAACCAGCTTGCTGAGTGATAGAACCCAGACCACATTGATGTCTGCGTTAAGGGTATAATGTACTTAGTTGCTTTGTGAATAAAGTTTCTGATTATTGTTCCCTGTAAGAAACCCATCACAGTGTTCATGTTACTAGACTTAATATAAACAGAGAACACATCACTTACTTTGTTTCTGAGTGGCCTCCAGTCATCCTTCTATACTAGAAAATGTAAGATCAGTATGCAATTCTCATGAAAGAAAATTGATTTGGTACTGGGGGAGTCATGAGCAACGACTGAAGAAACAATGCTTCATATGCATTTTAGTAAGCCTGGAGGAAAACTTGTATTTAAACCATTTATGCAAAAGAATTGAGAGTACTAACTTTTTATACAATGTTTAACTAAATGGGCCTTAATGCCCTGTGACTTCTTAAAAACACATTAGGGCCAACGTACACCCTATATAGATTAGGACTAGGTCCTATATATGGCCAATGAGGATTAGAAATGGCTTTCAATATGAATTCGGAAGGAGCTCCTCTTTGTATTGGGAATGGGATGGTGAATGCACCTATTATATTTAACCCCAGATTCATTTTCATAAATGGAATTTTTCTTTCAAAAGTACAAAATTACCGAAAACTTTCACTGTAAAGGATGGTTATTGCAGGAACAGAGTGTAATTTGTAATGCCTATGTGCAAAGCCAATGTACTGTAGTGAGGTTAGTCATTGGCACTGTTACTTAGGCAGCCATGCATTGACCTGATTTGTTCTGAGCACTGAACTGCCTGGGGAGGATTCATCTGTCTGAATTCTGCCTGTTGTTTTCAAAAGGCCAAAGTTTTCTTTGAATGAAGTTAGAGTAAACATGAGATGGAAATAATAAAGAAATCTGAGGCTGAAATGAATATGATTTTGAGCATTGTTTGTACTGTATCAGATCTACGATATCTTCAAGCCCTTCTTCATTAGGAATTGATATACAGAGCTATAAGTGACCTTTAATCCATTCCATATTGATGTCATCCTTTGGATGAAAAATAATTTCCTGAAAGCAACCACGTTTTATGAATTGAAACGTGGTTCTTCTTCAATTCAATTTAAAGTAGTAGTCTAGATTTAACTTTAACAAAACCCTTTACCCCTTTAGAATGACCTTTGCCCCTTATATGCTGAAAAGAGCTGGCATTCTCTAGGTTTTTCTAATAACTCAGACTTCTGAAATTGGAGGCCAACCTTATCAAATACTCCTTAGTTCCTTCCAGGTTTGACTGTTAAGAGG
This sequence comes from Chiloscyllium plagiosum, assembly GCF_037043375.1. Taxonomy (NCBI): domain Eukaryota; kingdom Metazoa; phylum Chordata; class Chondrichthyes; order Orectolobiformes; family Hemiscylliidae; genus Chiloscyllium; species Chiloscyllium plagiosum. Next base: position 51,437,425 of record NW_028270154.1, on the reverse strand, counting down.
TGAGAGGCAATCATATTTGATGGTGTAGTCTGATTTAAACATTGTACAGATGGATTATGGCATTTGTCTGACATACTAGCTTAGGTCATTGTTACTCTAACTACAGGAATATGCATGACAATTGTGTCTAAGGCAGCTTGCTTTCAGTTGTTTCAACCAGATGCTGAGAGTGTTCTTGTTGCTCCCAACCACGCATCCTGGGCGCAGAACTCTCTTAATTAAATTGTATCTGTTATTGATCAGCCCGAATGCTTACTTTGTCCAACTCATTCTGTAGATTTTGAATTATTTCCTCTGTTTCTCTTGACACTCCCAGTCTGGTGCAAATTTCATTAAGGTATTATTAATACATGTCTTCTATTTGTTTTTCCTGAAATCCTTCAGTATCAGTTTGTTATATCATATTTTTAACATTTTGTCATAATTAGGTATAAAACTGACAGTTGGTTGATTGGTAGTTAACATCACAGGAAAATGAATTATGGCCAGAGCGTACAACTGACTACTTACCAGAGAGGGAGTGCAGTAAAGGTTCACTAAACTGACATGAGTGGCAGAACTGTTCGATGAGGAGAGATTAGTTCTACTGGGCTTCTATCCTTAGGCTCTAACGGGATAAGAGGGAATCTAATTGATATGCAAAGAATTCCAACAGGGCTTTATTGGTCAGAGTATTGCGTACAGAAGTTGGGAGGTCATGTTGCGGCTGTACAGGACATTGGTTAAGCCACTTTTGGAAAATTACGTGCAATTCTGGTCTCCTTCCTATGGAAGGATGTTGTGAAACTTGAAAAGGTGCAGCAAAAATTTACAAGGATGTTGCCAGGGTTGGCGGATTAGGGAGAGGTTGAATAGGCTGGGGCTGTTTTCCCTGGAGCATTGGGGGCTGAGGGGCGACCTCACTGAGGTTTATAAAATCATGAGGAGCATGGATAGGATAAATAGACAAGGTCTTTTCCCTGGGGTGGGGGAGTCCAGAACTCAAGAGCATAGGTTTAGGGTGAGAGGAGAAAGATATAAAAGAGACCTAAGGGGCAATTTTTTCACACAGGGGTGGTGCATGTGAAGTGATGGAGGCTACTACAATTGCAACATTTAAAAGGCATCTGGATGGGTATATGAAGAGGAAGGGTTTAGATATGGGCTGAGTGCTGTCAGGCAGGACTAGATTGGGTTGGGAGATCTGGTCGGCATGGATGAGTTGGACCAAAGGGTCTGTTTCCATGATGTACATCTCTATGATTCTATGACTGGACAGACTGGATTCAGTGAGAATATTTTCCCAGGTTGAGCAGTCCAGAACCCAGAATAAGGGACACAGTCTCAGAACACACAGTAGACCATTTAAGAATGAGGTGAGGAAACATTTCTTCATTCTAAAGGGGAATGAACCTATGAATTTTTCTATTGTAGGAGGAAGTCAAGTCACTGAGTATGTTCAAGAAATGGATAGATATAATTTTAGGCTTTAAAGGCATCAAGATGTGTGAGGAGAAAGTGGGAATAAAGCATTGAGCTAGAAGATCAATGATGATTGTATTGAATGGTGGAACATGCTCAAATGGCACTCTCCTGCTGAGTTTCTATTTTTCATTGACTGATCCACTGTAACCAGTTTGCTGCCAAGTGATGGAAGTTGAAATCCAGCCAGCATATCAATGATGTCACATTCAGTCAATTTGCTAAATCAATAAACACTTAAAATCTAGAACCTGTGCCATAGGTCGAAGCAACTCAACACATTGAACAAACAGTTGATCAAAAATGATTGTTCGTTTGAGTTGTTACTTCATCTCGCTTTTAAAAATCTACAGCTAGAAAAGATATACCTCCTATCTATTTTATATATGGATATCATAATTGGATAAATATTTCTATTAAAAGATGAAAGTGCTTGCTGAAGCGGTTCATAAATCATGCATGATTTTTAAATGCAAGTTTTGATGTTTAGATCAATGTAGAAAATAATCCTGAACAGTGCATCTTTTCCTTTTATTAGACCAGCAGTCTTTGATATCTGATTAACACAAGTCCTAAAACATAGTTATCTGTTGGCAAATATAAATGAGAACATGTTCTGCAACAGATTTCTGAATTCTAAGTAGCAAAATCAAATTTGGAATGATTAGATTACTATTCATTGCATCATAAGGCGATTGAATATCAAACTTGAAATGAAGCAATGAACGTTGATTTTTTTAAAAAAAATGATCGGCTAAGGATTTCATTGCGACTGGTCCCACCTTACCCTAAACATCGTTGGAAGACCAATGGAATTCCATTTAAGGAACACTGAGCAGGAGTAAGTCAATAAGCCCCCAGTCTTGTCCTGTTATTCTCAGTCATGGTTGAATATCCAGCTCAGTGCCATTTTTCTGGGCTGTTGCCATATCTCATGATATACTCAATGTTTTCACAGCCCTGTGGGGCAGAGAATTCCAAATCATTCTCTGAGCAAATAAGTGTCCCCTCATTTGGGCGGCACGGTGGCACAGTGGTTAGCACTGCTGCCTCACAGTGCCAGAGACCTGGGTTCAATTCCCGCCTCAGGCGACTGTGTGGAGTTTTCACATGCGTGGGTTTGCTCCGGTTTCTTCCCACAGTCCAAAAATGTGCAGGTTAGGTGAATTGGCTGTGCTAAATTGCCTGTAGTGTTAGGTGATGGGTCGGGGTGGATTGCGCTTCGGTGGGTTGGTGTGGACTTGTTGGGCTGAAGGGCCTGTTTCCACACTGTAAGTAATCTCATCTGTCCTAAATAGTCTGCTTTATATTCTGAGACTATGTCTTATGGTTGTAGATCACATTAACCAGGAAAAATATCCTTTTTACATTTGATTCATAGGTTCACTACCCTGTCTTTCTTATGTTTTATCAGCACAAAAAGACACCGTTCAGTTTATCATGTTCATATGTCTTTAAAAGGAGCTATCCAATTCGTCCCAACTCATGACCTTTTCATTATAGCATTTCTTGTTTCAAGTGTGTATCCTATTCCCTTGCTACTGGATCTGCTTTTACCACACTTTCAGACACAATAGATACAGATTGTAACAATATTCACCATGAAAAGAAAACTGATCATAATTTTACCTACTGCAAAAATGCATACATACATGCAAATATTTCTTCTGGATTCGTGGTGAAATTGCATCTTGATTGACAGCTTCATTCTTATGTTAAATTTTTAGTTTGATCTGTTACCAGAATATGCATTTCATATTATCCATGAGAAACGTACAATATAAATACAGTACAAAACAGCATGCACATTCAAAATGCTGTAATGTTTGCTATATTTTTATTATGATGTGTGAGATACTGAAATATGCCATGGAAATATTGTGTCCATAATTTATGTCAGCAAATGAAAATCTGCTGGTTGTGATTTTGTTTCTTCTGTTATGCATATAAATAAATGATCAGGACAAAATGTGTGCAATGCTTGTAATGTACCCTGTTCTCTGATATAATTGCATAAACCAATCAATTACTCAGATTCCAGACTTTACATTATTGTGCTGCAATTGAAGATGACTCTAAGATGAATGAAGAGAAGACGTGCAAAATCAAAACAGATAAATTTAAGCAATTGATTGTTCGGCATTACATTGCAGAGACATGCTGCTACAAATAGAGTTAGATTTTCAGAAGCTACATGATATGCAGCATGTTCTATATTCTCCAATGATTTCATGCAGAGAAAGTAACAAGCAAATTAAAAATGAAATAATACATAGCTGAACAAAGCACGATGTCATAGCAAGTGAAGTAGAAGACACAAAGCAAGGATGCAGGAATTTTCTCAGTGGATGATCATGTATAGTGATGTTGCTCAGCTCTGACCGTATAGGAATTCTTAAAGTTAGCATCAGCCATGGCGCAATTGCTCGTACTCTTGAGTCACAAGATTTCTTATTCAAATTAACTCCAGGCATGACCACAGCAACCTTTCTGACACTCCCTGCAGTGCAGAGGATGTGATGCATTGTTGGAGATTTTAGAATAGTGGTTAAAAAATGGACTATCAATTTTCAACTTCCATCATCTGTTTTAATACATGAGAACTTCATAGACTAAGTTGGTTTTAATCGATAGGGTGACGGAGAGGCAGGAGAGATGGTGAGGTGGCCCCTGTGACAGTGTAGAAAGCAGAGTGTAGGAAGGCTTAGTAGTTTGGATGCTGAGGTGAGTGAGAGCCATTGAGAGGCCTGATGCATGCAATAATGAGATTGTAGCTCAAGATCCTTCATAAGAAGCCTCTGCAGTGGCAGAGTTTGAATAAATAAATGATGCCTTGTGAGTGTAAGGTAGCAGAGAGATGGCAACACTTAGCCTTGCAGTGCAGAGGAGATCAATCACCTGCTTCCTGCACTGTTGGACATCACATTTCACTCGGGACACAGTGCTGATAAAGGCCTCCACCGGAGTTCAGAGTGACGTGGTCTCCTTTGGCAGTCAGCTGGAAAAACTACAGCCCACCTCTCTACCACCCTATCGAACATCATCTCCAGGCCTTGGTCAATGAAGCAGGTACAAGCTTTGCTTTTCAGGTCCATCTCCTCAATACTAACATTGAAGCACCAGAGTGTGAGGGGAACTTCCTGGTTTGCAGCACTTCCAGTGCTGTGCACCTGAAGTTTAAATATGGTGCCAACCATGAGAACATCACAAAGTCCTGGCTGTGATGAACACTTTCACCTCTTCTGCAGCATGAATCCACAAAATGGATGCAGAAGATGCCAGTCGCTTAATTAATGAGTGGATGAACAGAAAATTATGTAACATTGACGTTAGCCATTACAGCCCTTTGTGAATGTCACTCAATAACACACATTGCCAAAAAATGGGAATACATAGCTCCAATTGTTTATTGTGTATTTTTAAATTGAGTAGAAAAATAATTCAAACTGAATAATAGTTCTAAAGATGAGAAATTCAAGAGGTTGGACTGCTGTTCAAACATGGGAGACTTCTAAAGATACTAATTCCTGATAATTATAGAATGGAAAGTGGTGGAAACATTTTTTAAAGTGACAAAGAAAAACACCAATATTACATTGGTGACATTTAAAATTGACCTGCAGAACATTTCATGAGTTTTATAATGTACAGATGTTTCTAACAAAACAAAATTGTACCTAACTAAAATTCAACAAAATACCTAATTACCAGCTGCCTTGCCAGTTCACCATTACACACCCCTTAAAAATAAAAAAAAACTTATGGTTATGTTATAGTGAAGTCATAAAAATAAACATTACATATGATAACCTTGGCTTTCCCATCCTTTGCCACTTAATTCTTCAATAATTCCTCTTCATTCAACTCTTGTTTACATTAGACAGACTTCACAAAAAGCCAAATTGGAAATTTCCCTTAGAAATTAAAAGCATGTGGATAGATGCCAAAACAAATGTAATTTAAGACAAGTAAATATTTACAGACAAAAGCAAACTCAGCATTGCAAACTAAACAAAGAAGAAACGTTAAATTAATAAAGGCAGAAAACAAAATATAAATAATTTGAGTCTATGTGTTTTATCTATGATCAACATGAAAATAAATCAGATCCACGTGTGGGCAAAAATCATAAGAAGTTAATTTCACAAGGGAAATCAATAAGAAAGATACATGTCTGGTTCTTTAGGGAAATGATGGGACATGACGGGTATTCTTACATTTTCAATTTGAAATTATTTGTCATAGTTAATCCTCTAATTATGCTATCTTTAGAATTGCCCCAAGTTCTGTTCTTTCTCCCACTGTTCCTTTACCACATCAATGGCCTTCACTCTCATCCAATTCCAAACACTGGTTTGTTGTATTGTTTTAAAACAATCTCAGCAAGAGGCAAAAACTAAGATGTAGCTATAATATGCATTTATCCTTATCTATAAAGATGCAAAGATTATTAATAATTTGTTTGCTTAAATTCTTAAACAGTTGTTTTCAATCTTCTTTCTCCAAGATCAAGGAATCATACTTGAGCATATCTGAAACATAACTGGTTTTGTAGTAAGTGATTATATATGGCTGGACGACATCATATAGATCAAAATTCATTCTCTGTTATTAAAACCATCCAATATTCTAGGATCATTCTGAAGAAAAAAACATAATCCTTTGGGTCTTTTCTCCTCTACCAAACATGTTGTTATACCCTTCACAGTTGTCCTTTCCATCCGCCATCTTCAACACAAAGAGTCAGCTTTATATGCCCTCTCTAAGTTCATTTCATCTGTGAGATCCATTCCACTGATTTCATTCCCATTGAACTAATAGCTATCCAGCAGTCCTCCCGGGTCAAAGTTGCTTCTCCTTGGGTATTTTCTAGAAGTAAGTTTAATCTCCATATTGAATTAAAGAAAAGAAGCTCAGTTAGCTCCTTTAACCTTTCCAATTCCCATCTCATTTCCAAACTCCCTTTCCTCTCCAAAGCCTTGAGTATGTTGGTGCCTGCCATGTATGTGCCCATTATTTCAAAAACATTGGGCAGGAGACACTGTATCACCTATGACCTTGCCACCATTTAACACTTCATTGGACAGTAAGTGGCTCAGAGCGAGATTTCCATCCTTTTCTGGGAAGGAAGTCCCACTTACTAGAAGATTTCACTTCCTACAATGGCATCTAAATGATTTCAACCAGTAACAAAATATACCATTGTTGAATGTGAGCATTTTGCACACTCTCCATTCATCCTCTTTGATTTGTCTAAAACTTATGATACCTATATACATCCTGCTTCTTCAGTGTTGCTCCTCCGTTCTTCAATTCAGTGGGACTGTCCTCACTTAGTTCCACTCCTAACTATCCAATTGCATCTGGAGCATTTCCACTAACAACTTCTCTCCCAAGCCATCTATTATTACATTCAGAGTTCACAATGGATCTATCCTTGGTCTGTTCCTGTTCACAATCTGAACTGTCCTTGACAATATCATTTACACAAAAGAGTCATCTTTCTGTATGTGCTGATGACACCTGGTTTTGTCTCTCACACATTTCTTTTGACCCAACCATTGTCACTGTGATGGTTCATTTCAGTCTGACAGTCAAAAGTATAAAACCATCATCACTGGTTTTTGCCATAAACTCTGCAGTATGTATATAATGGTTTGCTGTTTGGCTTAAATGTCTGATTTATCTCAGAGCCATGCAGTGATGATTTCTGTTCTAAATCTCCACTAGGTTTCTTTACAGTATTTACAAATATAACCGATAGGGTCTCTATACACATAGTCTCAGCAAGGATTCAAGATTTTTCTGGAAACTTAACACTGTCGCTTCACCTGAATGCCTCACCTCAGAAGTACAGTCACATATATATCAGTGAAGAGACTAACACAATCACAAATGGATTACTCAAGCTATTAAATGCTGTGCAGTATTACTATTGATTCCAAATGCTTTCTGTAGTCATTCTCTGAAATTGCAGCACTGTTCAGAATCTTAGCATTCTATTCTACATTCCTTATCCTCTCCACAAAGCCCATCCTTGCCCCTGCCTCAGTGAATCTGCTGCTGATTTTATCAAGCATCATTTTATCATAGAGTCATAGAGATGTACAGCATGGAAACAGGCCCTCCGGTCCAACCTGTCCATGTTGACCAGCTATCCCATCCCAGTCTAGTGCCACCTGCCAGCACCCGGCCCATATCCCTCCAAACTCTTCCTATTCATATATCCATCGAGATGCCTTTTAAATGTTGCAATTGTACCAGCCTCCACCACATCCTCTGGCATCTCATTCCATACACTTACCACCCTCTGCGTGAAAACGTTGCCCCTTAGGTCTCTTTTATATCTTTCCCCTCTCACCCTAAACCTATGCCCTCTAGTTCTGGACTCCCTGACCCCAGGGAAAAGACTTTGTCTATTTATCCTATCCATGCCCCTCATAATTCTGCAAACCTCTATAACGTCACCCCTCAGCCTCCGATGCTCCAGGGAAAACAGCCCCAGCCTGTTCAGCCTCTCCCTATAGCTCAAATCCTCCAACCCTGGCAACGTCCTTGTAAATCTTTTCTGAACCCTTTCAAGTTTCACAACATCTTTCTGATAGGAAGGAGACCAGAATTGCACACAATATTCCAACAGTGGCCTAACCAATGTCCTGTACGGCCGCAACATGACCTCCTGTACTCAATACTCTGACCAATAAAGGAAAGCATACCAAACGCCTTCTTCACTATCCTACCTACCTGTGACTCCACTTTCAAGGAGCTATGAACCTGCACTCCAAGGTCTCTTTGTTCAACAACACTCCCTAGGACCTTACCATTAAGTGTATAAGTCCTAGGAGAAAGTGAGGATTGCAGATGCTGGGGATCAGAGCTTAAAAATGTGTTGCTGGAAAAGCACAGCAGGTCAGGCAGCATCAAAGGAGAAGGAGAATCGATGTTTCGGGCATAAGCCCTTCTTCAGGCTTATGCCCGAAACGTCGATTCTCCTTCTCCTTTGATACTGCCTGACCTGCTGCGCTTTTCCAGCAACACATTTTTAAATGTATAAGTCCTGCTAAGATTTGCTTTCCCAAAATGCAGCACCTCGCATTTATCTGAATTAAACTCCATCTGCCACTTCTCAGCCCATTGGCCCATCTGGTCCAGATCCTGTTGTAATCTGAGATAACCCTCTTCGCTGCCCACTACACCTCCAATTTTGGTGTCATCTGCAAAATTACTAACTGTACCTCTTATGCTCGCATCCAAATCATTTATGTAAATGACAAAAAGTAGAGGGCCCAGCACCATTCCTTGTGGCACTCCACTGGTCACAAGCCTTCAGTCTGAAAAACAACCCTCCACCACCACCCTCTATCTTCTACCTTTGAGCCAGTCCTGTATCCAAATGGCTAGTTCTCCCTGTATTCCATGAGATCTAACCTTGCTAATCAGTCATGGGGAACCTTGTCGAACGCTTTACTGAAGTCCATATAGATCAGATCTACTGCTCTGCCCTCATCAATCTTCTTTGTTACTTCTTCAAAAAACTCAATCAAGTTTGAGAGACATGATTTCCCATGCACAAAACCATGTTAACTATCCCTAATAGTTCCCTGGCTTGTCTTTACCTCCCTTCTTAAATAGTGGCACCACGTTTGCCAACCTCCAGTCTTCCGGCACCTCACCTATGACTACCGATGATACAAATGTCTCAGCAAGAGGCCCAGCAATCACTTCTCTAGCTTCCCACAGAGTTCTCGTGTACACCTGATCAGGTCCTGGAGATTTATCCACCTTTAACTGTTTCAAGACATCCAGCACTTCCTCCTCTGTAATCTGGACATTTTGCAAGATATCACCATCTATTTCCCTACAGTCTGTATCTTCCATATCCTGTTCCACAGTAAATACTGATGCAAAATATTCATTTAGTATCTCCCCCATTTTCTGTGGCTCCACACAAAGGCCGCCTTACTGATCTTTGAGGGGCCCTATTCTCTCCCCAGTTACCTTTTTGTCCTTAATATATTTGTAAAAACCCTTTGGATTATCCTTAATTCTATTTGCCAAAGCTATTTCATGTTCCCTTTTTGCCCTCCTGATTTCCCTCTTAATAATACTCCTACTTCCTTTATACTCTTCTAAGGATTCACTCGATCTATCCTGTCCATACCTGACATATGCTTCCTTCTTTTGCTTAACCAAACCCTCAATTTCTTTAGTCATTCAGCATTCCCTATACCTACCAGCCTTCCCTTTCATCCTGACAGGAATATACTTTCTCTGGATTCTCATTTCTGAAGGCTTCTCATTTTCCAGCCATCCCTTTACCTGCAAACATCTGCCTCCAATCAGCTTTCGAAAGTTCTTGCCTAATGCCATCAAAATTGGCCTTTCTCCAATTTAGAACTTCAACTTTTAGATCTGGTCTATCCTTCTCCATCACGATTTTAAAATGAATAGAATTATGGTCGCTGGCCCCAAAGTGCTCCCCCACTGACACCTCAGTCACCTGCCCTGCCTCATTTCCCAAGAGTAGGTCAACGTTTTGCACCTTCTCTAGTAGGTACATCCACATACTGTATCAGAAAATTTTCTTGTACACACTTACAAAATTCCTCTCCATCTAAACCTTTAACACTATGGCAGTTCCAGTCGATGTTTGGAAAGTTAAAATCCCCTACCATAACCACCCTATTATTCTTACAGATAACTGAGATCTCCTTAAAGTTTGTTTCTCAATTTCCCTCTGACTATTAGGGATCTATAATACAATCCCAGTAAGGTGATCATCCCTTTCTTATTTCTCAGTTCCACCCAAATAACTTCCCTCGATGTATTTCCAGGAATATCCTCCCTCAGCACAGCTGTAATGCTATCCCTTATCAAAAATGCCACTCCCCCTCCTCTCTTGCCTCCCTTTCTATCCTTTCTGTAGCATTTGTATCCTGGAACATTAAGCTGCCAGTCCTGCCCATCCCTGAGCCATGTTTTCGTAATTGCTATGATATCCCAGTCCCACGTTCCTAACCATGCCCTGAGTTCATCTGCCTTCCCTGTTAGGCCCCTTGCATTGAAATAAATGCAATTTAATTTATTAGTCCTACCTTGTCCCTGTCTGCCCTGACTGACTCACTTCTGTTCTCAACTGTACCAGTCTCAGATTGATCTCTTTCCTCACTATCTCCCTGTGTCCCATCCCCACACCTTACTAGTTTAAATCTTCCAAGCAGTTCTAGCAAATTTCCCTGCCAGTATATTAGTCCCCTTCCAATTTAGGTGCAATCCGTCCTTCTTGTACAGGTCACTTCTACCCCAAAAGAGATTCCAATGATCCAAAAATGTGAATCCTTCTCCCATACACCAGCTCCTCAGACATGCATTCATCTGCTCTATCCTCCTATTCCTGCCCTCACTAGCTTGTAGTACTGGGAGATATCCAGATATTACTACCCTTGAGGACCTCCTTTTTAAATTTCTGCCTAACTCTCTGTAATCTCCCTTCAGAATCTCAACCTTTTTCCTTCCTATATCGTTGATTCCAATGTGGACAATGACCTCTTGCAGGCCCCTCTCCCCCTTGAGAACATTCTGCACCCTCTCTGAGACATCCTTGATCCTGGCACCAGGGAAACAACACACCATGCTGCTTTTTCTCTGCTGGCCACAGAAACATCTGGTCTGTACCTTGGACTACAGAATCCCCTAACACAATTGATCTCTTGGAAGCCGACGTACCCCTTGTTGCATTAGAGCCAGTCTCAGTACCAGAAACTTGGCTGTTCATGTTACGTTTCCCTGAGAATCCATCACCCCCTACATTTTCCAAAACAGCATACCTGTTTGAAATGGGTACATCCACAAAAGACTCCTGCCCTAGCTGCCTACCTCTCTTACCTTTCCTGGAGTTAACCCATCTATGTGATTGTATCTGAGACTTTCCCCCCTTTCTATAACTGCCATCCATCACATACTGTTGCTGTTGCAAATTCCTCGTTGCTTCTATCTGTCTCTCCAACCGATCCATTCGATCTGCTAAGATTTGTATCGAACAGCATTTATGGCAGATATAATCCGCAGTAACCCTTAAACTCTCTTTAAACTCCCACATCTGACAAGAAGTACATATTACTCCAAAGGTCATTTTTGCTCCTTCACAATCTACAGACCCAGAAAATAGCACCGTCTTATTCCTCTACAAAACACTGCACCAGGTTAAATTAATAGCTATGGCTTATATTTTAAGTTTAATCAAGAGACTTATCTCCAAAAACATATAATCAAGAGAGAACCCACTGTACTCACTAATACAGCTTTTCTCTTGGACAGACTTAAAACAACAATTAACTTATCTGATTCTGTGTTGTGAACTTCACCGAAACCGGTTCCTCCAAGATTAGTTGTGAAATTCACTGTTTGTTAATTTTCCCAGCTGCACTCCGATGACCAGCGACACATGAATTCAAAAACAGCAAAGGCAGTAACTGTGCAGGTTCTCTCTCTCCTGCACTGTCCTCACCATGTGCTTCCTTTGTCTGTTCTTTTCCCTTTTAAAACTGCTGTTGTTTTGACTTTTTTTTTCCAAAGTTCCAAAACAATGCAACAGTATATAAAACAGTAATTGCTGCTCCTGGAATTTGAAGAAATCACCTCCAGCACCTAAAATACCTCAAAAAAAAGAGCAGCCCTTACAGCCAGAAATTTTTCCCATCCTCCATCTTGGATTACCCAGAATCCCAAGCACTTTCAGATCTAACTGTTGCAATGTTCTCCTGGCTAGTTTTCCACACTGCATTCTCTATAAACCTTAGCTCATCCTAAATCTGTTGTCTGTATCCTATCCTGCAACAAGTACCACTCGATAAAATTCTCATCTTCCTGTTCTGCAAATCCTCTTCATCCTATATGCCTCTAATTTTAAATTTTTACCTTCAATTTAAATGATTTCAATGCCTTATGCCTCCTACTATTGATTAAATAGTCTTTTACTTTGAAGTTACCTGTTCATATTCCTTCCCTCACTCCCATCATTCCATCATTCACGACATTTTAGCCAAAGATGTCCACTCTGGAATTATATTCTTGAAAAATTCTGTTTCCTGAGTTCCCTATGTTCTTTAAAAGAATCTTTAAAGTTGATTTTTAAAAGTTATGTCATCAGTATATCTTCGTTTGGTTCAATATCGATTTTTGCATTCCTCCTTTTTGATGCATATTGGGATATTTCATATCTTAGAGCTATATAAATGTATGATTTTTATTTTTATTTTTTCTGCCAAGAAAGTTCAGGTAATAAATTTTCTGGATCTGGCTGCTAACATTTCATTTAGGAGTTGGTGTATTGAATTCTGTGAGTGTTTGTAGTTCATGTAACATATCCTGTACCTTGTTGGAAATCTACTTCAAAACTACTTACTACTTACCCAAGGAGTGAGAAAAAGTTAGCACAAACTGTAAAAGAAGGTTGAAAGCAAAATTATGAAAAGGGAACTTTTCCTCTTTTCTTCGTATATAAATTTGCTGTGGTCATTTAGTTAGCCTAGATCACAGCAACAACTATATTTCAAAAGATATTTCATTAGCTGTAAAGTGACTTAAGTATATGCTAAGGCTGTGCAAAACAAATAGAATACAAGTCTCCTTCTTTCTTACCTTATATTCCATTTTGATTATTGGACTGTTTTAATAGTAAATTCATTTGATTAGTAGTTAGGTGGGCAATTAGATCACTCACTACCAAAATGTAAATTTATGAAATAGAACTAATAGGCACTGGGGAAACAGGAGATAAGTTACTCTGTACTCAGTTCTTGCTTTTGACTTGATCTTGTTGTTTCTGTATTATATTGCTGGTACATTTTAACTTCTAGTCAGTCATAACCCACAGGATGTGCAACGATTGAGTTTAGTGCAGTTTGCGTGTGGATGCACCACATGGACTTATAAAGGACCATTCCCTTTATTTCAAAACACAAAAAGTGCATAGAAGATTCTTCGGCTGAGAAAGAATAGTTTCATGAAATAAGGACTCATCATGATATATGAAGTATCGCACAAGACACGCAACAAAAAACATAAAAGGCATATTCTCATTGTTTGTAAATAACCCCACATAATTAAAATGTTTCTGAAAGATGGTTTACTTCTGACTGTAAAAATCTAAAAATTCATAATAGAAAATATCATGGCAATATGCATCTACCTTGCCATTGTTATGACATGGAGTAAATCCTCCTGCTTAATTTAAACCAGCAACATAGAAAAGATTTATCCTATGCAGTACCCTGTGAAAGTTCGAGAGGTCAAGAACTGTTTAAAGTAAAAATTAACAACTTTAGTTTTTAAAGTATAACAGGGAATAATTAACTAACAACTATTTATGACTCCTTCCTCTAAGCTATCTGTTACTTTCCCCTCTACAGTACTGGTTTGATAAAAATCCTGATTAAAATTTACAAAATAAAACTTATTATCTCAAAACCAGGCAGCTTTTAGTTTTTCTCTGTATTCCTGTCTTCTTTTTGTCTTCTTGGGGATTCTGCTTCACAGGTTAATGATTAATAAAGGTACCTTGAAGAGAGCTATTTTTCAGGCAGTCTTTATATGTTGGTGGCTTGACAGTTCTCCTCCCAACTCTTCGACTTTCCCCTGTCTTATACCCCCAAAGCATCAGTTTGTGTCACTGGCTTTTAAGATTGTCAATATACTAAATTCAAACCTGATTACAATTTGGTATTTTTTGGGAGTATAATTTAAACTGATTGGTCTAATTTGAATCCGGTTTGTCATTTCCATGCAACCCAGCTAATCTAGCTTTTGACCAAGTGTTACATTGTTACCTTATTGAGAACACTTGGTGTTGTCACGTAGTTCTGCTAGCTTCTAACTCTCTTAAAGATACAGTACACCCACATCTTCATAACACCATGGTGTAACTAACACTGGCTATACAGACAGAACAAGGAGAAAGTGAGGACTGCAGATGCTGGAGATCAGAGCTGAAAATGTGTTGCTGGAAAAGCGCAGCAGGTCAGGCAGCATCCAAGGAACAGGAGAATAGACGTTTTGGGCATAGCATCAGTGATATGATTGCAGAAGCAAAAGATAATAATGTATCCTAGTCATAGAGAGCCATGGAGCTATTACTGCGTGGAAAAAATGTCATTTGGCCCATAATGTCCCTGCTGGCATTAAGCATCTATACATTCTAATACCGTTTTCCAGCACTTGACCTGTAGCCTGTATCATTTAAATAGTTCTTGAATGTCTTGATAGTTTCTACCTGTACCATTCCAAACACATTATCTCCTTTGAACAGCTTCTCTTTTAACTCCTTTTAGTGTTTTCAGGTCAAAGGTGTGGTCATGCATACTCAGGTATGCCTGTCTCTTTGTGGGGCTACATGGAACATTACTTATGCCAGTCCTACTTTGCTCTCACCCACACCTCTTTCTCCAGTACATCAATTACATCATTGGCATTGTATCCCTCTCTTGTCTGGAATTGGAAAGGTTTATCTATTTTGCTTCCAATTTCTATCTTGCTCTCACCTTTTACTTGGTCCTCTCTTCCCTTCCTCAACATCTCTGTTTCCATTTCTGGGAATAGGCCGGCCACCAATATCCACTACAAACCAACCGAGTTCCACAGGCACATTGACTGTATGTTCTCACATCCTGCTTCCTGTAAAGACCCTATGCTATTATTGCAGTTTCTCCATCTCTATCATATCTGTTCTGATGATGTCAGCTTCTACAAGGGGTGTTCCAAAATGCCTACCTTCCTCCTTACCTCAGGACTCCCCACCACTGTGTTTGACAGGGCCTCAGCCATGTGTAACCTATCTCCTGCACATCAGGCACTGACACCTTCTCTTCCTTTCCACAACAGCAGTTGGGTCTCACTGGTCCTCAATTGCCAACCCACCAGCATCCACATCCAAAGACTCATTGATCACCATTTCCACCATCCCCTGTAGAATGCCATCACCAGACAAAATACTCCCCTCACTTCCCTCATCAGTCTTCCCTAGGGACAATTCCCTCCAATACACTGACACACCTTCCAAGTGAAGCAGCGGTTTACTTGCACTTCACTCAATCTATTATACTGTATTTACTGCTCACAATGTGGTCTCCTTTACATTGAGAAGTGAAATGCAGACTGGGTGACCATTTTGCAGAGTATTCTGTTTGCAAAAATGACCTTGAGTTTCCTGTTGCCTTACACTTCAACACACCACCCTGTTCCCTGGCCAACATCTCTATCTTAGGCTTACTGCAGTGCTCTAGTGAAGCTCAGTATTAGGTGGAGGAACAGCACCACATTTTCTGCTTGGGAACACTGTAGCCTTCAGGACTCAATATTGTGTTCAATTATTTTTGGGCCTGAGCACCTTCCCCCATGTCCTTATCCCAAACCCCACACACCCCAGGCATTGTCGTCACATGAGCTGCAACCACAACCAACCCATTGTCAGCTACTAATAATCCCAATTAGCAGCGAATGATTCCCCAGGCTCACCTTTATCCATCCTTTGTCTGTTCAACTGTTTTTGTCTCTCTCTGGACTCCATCTCCACCTATCATTTACTCATCCCCTCCTCTCCCCACCCCATGTTCAGTAACCTTTTCCTAGCTACAATCAGTTCTGAAGAAGGGTCAGTTGAGCTGAAATGTTAACTGCTTTCTCTCCATTGTTGCTGCCAGTATTACTTAATGTTACCATTATCTGCCTGTCTTGCTGCCTTCAAGGATCTATGGACATCTACACTTAAAAAAGATGGCAAGCACAATGTTGTACTTGGAGCTAGCACACAAATTGTGAAATAATTGCATTTTTGTATTGTTCATTGGTGTCATTGGCTAAGCCAGCATTTATTGCCCATTTCTAATTGTCCAGAGGAGAGTTAAAAATCAGCCACATTATTGAGAGTCTGGAATCACATATAAACAAGACTATTAGGGTTGACAAATTTTCTTCCTTAAAGAACGTTAATGAATCCAATGAATTTTTACGACAATTTACAATAGTTACATGGTTGCCATTTGACTAGCTGTTTTTATTCCAGTCTTTTACTTAATTTAAATTTTGATATTTATCATGGAGTCATACAGCACGGAAACAGACCCTTTGTCCATGCCAATCACATATCCTAAACTCATCTAGTCCCATTTGCCAGCATTTAACCCGGATCCTTCTAAACCCTTCTCATTCATGTACCCGTCCAGGTGCCTTTTAAATGCTGTAATTGTACCCACCTCCACCATTTCCTCTGACCGCTCATTCCATACACACACCACCCTCTGTGTGAAAAAGTTGGTCTCTTTTATGGCTTTCCCCTCAAAACGTAAATGTGTGGCCTCTAGTTTTGGATTACCCCATCCTGGGAGAAATATCTTGGATACTCACCACACTGTACAAACCTTTACAAGGTCACTCCTCAACCTCTGACACCTGGGAACAAAAGGCCAAGCCTATTTAGCTCTCTCTATATCTCAAACCCTCTAATCCTGGCACCATGCTTATGAATCCTTTGTGAACCCTTTCAACTTGAACAACATATTTCCTATTGCAGGGAGACCAGAATTTCCAATTTCTAATCAACCTGTTCAGAGATGTTATTACACATCTCTGGAGCAGGTCATGATGGGATTCAAATTCATGCTCTGAACATCTGTGTGTGGTTTGGGATTATAGAAAAGAGTTATAGCAAAACTGGTTCTGTTTTTTTAACAGAGTATATAGGCCTGAATGGCCAACTTAGAGCTAGTCCCTAGAATGAGAAGAATCCCTGGGACTCCTTCTGTTTGGCAGTAGTGCTTACATTTCCCCACAACTACAGTGTTGTGTGCACATGCAGTGACTCAGTAAAAAGACACCTTTGTTTAAAAACGTTATTCAATATTTCCACCACCAGGAAAAGCACCAGTGTGGCTAGTGAACCATTTACAAGCAAAGGCCGAGGAGGGCACAAAACCTGTTCTACTAGGTGTTCTCATTGCTACGCAAACATTATGTTTAACTTGTACCTGATTGGCATCATCCAATTACTAGCGCCTTGTTAAAACCAGATCTTCTCACTAAGACATACTAGTGATATTCCTCTACCATTGTAAAATTAATGGGCCCTTAGACACATTCTCGGATTGCGGATGGTGGCAGCAAATGACTGAGGACTGTTAATTATCTTGCCCGTTCAGCTTATTTGTGCACAGATGCATATAGTTCTCATGGAAAAATGGTCTAAGTCACATAACACTTTGGCCACATTAATAGCCTGTATGAGTAGTTTGGAGTAACACATTGAGATAAATCACTGTTACACCAACATGATGTCATTTATTTTGCTGGTGATAACCCGATGAAAGCTACTTAGCTGCAAGTAATGAGCAAGGGTGTTCTCAGTACCAAAGTGTCAGCTGTAGCCATAGAAACCCGAGACCAAAATTGCCATTCAGAATTCTGGGGCACCAGGCATTTTTGTCTGATGGAACTGACACAAAATATTGATCAACCTGTTCCTCAGAGCTACTAGAACCATCACTATGGCAACAATGAAACGTGCATAACAATTTACAGTAGACAATGAAAGTAAATAGACTGAAATAATAATTACACAATGCACTGAAAAGTTACTTTATTAATAGGTTAAAAATGTAAATATTGCAGAAGGTCAAATAGTGTTTAGGACACGGAATTAGGCCATATGACATAAATTGGTGTTTATGTACTACTCAAGCCTCCTACATCATTTCTCTTTAAAAACTACCAGCAGAACCATCTGGTATGTTCTCCCTTGTGTGCTTGTCTAACTTCCATGTAAATCTATGCAATTTCCTTCAAATGTTCACTGTAGTAGTGAGTGTCACATTCTTAACATTTTAGGTGGAGAAGCTTTTTTTCTAACATTCCTGTTGGATTTATTTGTGACTATCTTGTATTGGTGGCCTCGAGGTATGTTGTTCCTATCAATTTGACCTGAAAGCATCGCTACAGAATGAAAGGATGACCCTTAATAACTGAGATGAGGAGGAATTTCTTCAGCCAAAGAGTGACTAATCAATTGCTGCAGAAGGTGGCAATTGTGGAGGCCAAGTCATTGAGTGTACTAAAAACAGAGATAGATATGTTCTTGATCAGTAAAAGGATCAAAGATTAAGGGAGAAGGTGGGATAATGAGGTTGAGAAGCATATATGCCATGATCGAATGCTAGAGAAGACTCGATAGGCCGGATGGCCTCAATCTGCTCCTATGTCTTATGGTCATATGTCTTGGGGCCAGAATGCCTTCTGGGTGATCTCACCCACACATGTCTCTGTAGTTGCCTCTGTAGTCTTCTTCCCTTTTTCAGTAGATTGAATCTCTCCTCCTCTGTGATATATATATATATAAATAATTTGGAGGAAGGTGTAGGTTGCCTCATTAGCAAGTTTGCAGATGGCATTAAGATTGGTGGAGTAGCAGATAGTGAAGGGGATTGTCAGTGAATACAGCAGAATATAAATAGATTGGAGAGTTTGGCAGAGAAATGGCAGATGGGGTTCAATTTGGACAAATGCAAAGTGATGCATTTTGGAAGATGCAATTCAAGAAAGAACTATATGGTAAATAGCAAAGTCCTGGGGAAATTGATGTACAGATCTGGGTGTTCAGGTCTATTGTTCTCTGAAGGTGGGAATGCAGGTCAGTGAAGTGGTCAAGAAGGCACACAGCATGCTTTCCTTAAGCAGATGGGGTATTGAGTACAAGAGTTGGCAGGTCATGTTACAGTTGTATAAGACTTTGGTTCGGCCACATTTGGAATACTGCGTACAATTCTGGTTGCCACATTACCAAAAGGATGTGGATGCTTTGGAGAGGGTACAGAAGTGGTTCACCAGGATGTTTCCTGGTATGGAGGGTAAGAGCTATGAGGAGAGGTTTAGTAGATTAGGATTATTTTCATTGGAAAGAAGGAGGATGAGGGGGGACCTGATTGAGGTCTACAAAATCATGAGAGATGTAGACAGGGTGGATAGCAAAAAGCTTTTTCCCAGATTGGAGGACTCAATTACTAGGTGTAATGAGTTCAAAGTGAGAGGCGAAAAAGTTTAGGGAAGATATATGTGGAAAGTTCTTCACAGAGAGGGTGGTGGGTGCCTGGAATGTGTTGCCAGTGGAGATGGTAGGGGCGGGAACGATAGTGTCATTTAAGATGTATCTAGACAGATACATAAATGGGCAGGGGGCAAAGGGATACAGATCCTTAGAAAATAGGTGGCAGCTTTAGATGGATGCAGCAGGTTTAGCTCAGTCTCTGAGCTACCTTTCAATTTTTGGAATGAAATTGGGGTGAAAGAGAATATGATTTATGATCTCAGCCATCTTCATATGTTTTCTTCATTCTGTAGTATAAGTTAACAGGAGCACTCCTACATCCTAGATGGTGACTGCACTCAGATTACAGCTTAAATATTCATTAAGACCATGGCATTGATTCCACAACCATGCTCCCTTCAAATGTAACTTCTTGCTGGTTGTAAAGGAACACATTTACCTGGAGATGCCCACTTAGCCAAGTTGGCCTCTGTTGCCTTTCATCTTTGCTGATTTACTATGATTAATTTGATGGCAGTCTTTTTGAAAACATCTACGTATAATTTTCCATTATTGATTTCCCACAATTTTGAGAGATTTTTAACCTCACCACATTTAGTTAGACTAAATCCATTTTTAAAAATATATTTTTATTACAAAATAGATTTTTAATATTACAAATAAAAAGCAATACAATTCAAAACAATGCAAAGAAACAACACTAAAAAAATGTAAAAAACCTAAACCACCCTCATGTACAAATGTATAAATATGTATACAAATAAATATATGTATAATAAAACCCCAACTAACTACTTAACTAAGTAAATAATAACTAACAACAAACTAATAAATGATAATAATACAGCTCAGCCAAACAAATATCAAGAGCATTAATTTTCACCTATTCATACATTCACAGTTCCCCCTCTCTGGATATTGGAATCGTAACGCACAATCATTATGGCTACATAAAAGCACCTATTAGTATGGCAGACAAATTTGAGTCCAGGTATTCCAAAAAGAGCCACCATGTCTTATAGAAATTCTCAGTTTTGTGGTGTTCCATACTTGTAAGAAAATCCATGGGGATATTCTCCATAACAACTTTCCGCCAACCTAACAGGCACAGGGGATTTTTGGATACCCAATCTAACAAGATATTCTTTCTTGCTCAGAAAGTGAGGACGTTGAAAAGTTTTTTTCCTATGCGTATCTACAGGGAACACACTGGGTAGGCCAAGAAGAAGAGAGATCAGGTCCTTCTCCACCCTTATATCCAAACTCCCCTCTATTGCACCCGCCGTAGTGCTCCAATATGTTTGAAGCCTACTAAAGGACCAGAGGCAATTGGTAAGAGTGCCCATAGACATCCGTTTTTAATAAATAAAACATGCACTTACTCTTGAATTTTATGCACACTTAGTTGTGAGTAATTTATTTTGAGGAATAGCACGTAGCACATAGTGTGAGGATCAAGCTCAGCATACCATAATTAAAATAGAAAAACAATCTCGACTGTGCTCAAACCTAACTTCAGATGAGGTCCATTACTGTTACGATACTACATTACTTAATTTCTCACACTAATCATTCTATATCCTGAGTGAAGTTGTTAACTAAGTTACATTGCTAACTAATACTACTACTAATTCAACTAATACAAACTAATTCTATGACTGCATTAATAGTCAGTCTGTACTCAGATGAGAAGCAGATTGTATTTTTCTGAATATATTTTACTTTGCATCTGCACAGCTCACAGACCGAGCATCCTATAAGCTTGAGGAGTTCATTGTATCAGTAAACGCTGCTCTCAATTTTTTCTCTCTTCCTGGCTGTTCCCAATACAATTGTGTGTTTTAAAAATCACATAATGCTCTGATTATTGAGACCCAGCTGCTCCTTCAATCTCCAATGTATGTACAATGCCAGACTAATTTGGCAAGCACAGGGTTGGAATGGATTCTTGTCATGTTGACTTTATATTTGCATTGGAAGCAGTTCAAAGAAGGTCTTTGGGATGAAGGAGTTTTCTTTTGTAGGACAGTTGAGCAGGGTGGCATATACTTATTGGGCTTGAGGAGAATGAGGAGTGATCTTATTTAAATATATATGATTCTGAATGGGCTTGTTAGTGCAAATGTTGAGAGGTTGTTTCCTCTATTGGACAAATCTAGAACTGGAGGGGACCATTTAAAAATAAAGAGTCTCCCATTTAAGATGGAGGGGAGGGGATATTTCTTTTCTTATAGAGTTATTTATTTTTGGAATTCTCTTCCTCAGAGAGGAGTAAAGCTGGATCATCGAATATCTTCAAGGCAGAGTTAGACAGATTTTTGATTGACAAAGGAATCAAGAAATACAGGGTCAAACACAAGTGTGAACTTAAGGCCATAGTCAGACCAGCTATGATATTATTGAAAAGCAGAGTTGGCTTGATGGATCAAATGGCTTACTCTTGCTTTGATATCTTAATGTGTTATGAAACAATTGGCATAGTGGGGTCGACCACAATCTCTAAAGAAGACACACACTTTGCTTACAGGTTTCCTTTCTCTCAGAAAATATGGTTAGTCTTCTTTTCCTGACCAGGACGTTTTGAACAACAAGAAATCTCATCTTATTTATTCAAGCAACAAACAACCAATTTGCTATTTATTTCATAATTTTAAAATGCTGGCAGAAATGTATGTTGAAGTCCGTTAATAGCTGTTAAAGAAGCATGGTCCATTATTTTGAGAAAGTAATAATTAGTGCCAAAGTAGAATTTTGAATTTCTGAAAATGTGTAACACGAACAGAAAATGCTAGAAATACTTGGGAAGTCAGGTAGCATCTGTCGAGAAAGCAACTCAGGATGTCGGTAACTTATCATCTGAGGAAGGGTTATAGACCTTCAACAATAACTCAGTTTCTCTCCATAGATGATGCCTGAGCTGTTGAACACTTCCAGTATTTTCAGTTTTATTACTAAGAATGAACAGTTTCACTTAAAACGTTAACCTATCCTTTTTTTTACAGCTCCTGATTGACTTGTTAAATCGTTTCAGTATTCACAGCTTTTCATTCAATTAATATGATTTCGTTTTCAACATTAGATATCTTGTTAACCACATTACTATATTTCGTTTGATTGTTAGTAGTTATCCGTTTATGATTAGTGTAATGCTGGAAAAACACAGCAGGTCAGGCAGCATCTGAGGAGCAGGGAAATTGATGTTTCGGGCCAAAGCCTTTCATCAGGAATGAGGACCTCATTCCTGATGAAGGGTTTGGCCTGAAACGTCGATTTTCCTGCTCCTCAGATGCTGCCTGACCTGCTGTGCTTTTCAAGCATCGCACTCTTGGCTCTACACTAGCAGGTGCCAGTGCTGAGAAAATAGAACATAGAACTTCACAGTGTTGCGGCCCTCGATGTTGCGCCAACATGTGGAATCAACCTGAACCCCACCTAACCTACACTACTTCAGTCTCGTTCAAATGCCTATCCAATGACCATTTAAATGCCTTTAAAGTTGGTGAGTCTACTGCTGTTGCAGGCAGTATGTTCCACAGCCCTATTATACTCTGAGTAAAGAAGCTACCTCTGTCCTATATCTATCACCCCTCAATTTAAAGCTATTTCCTCTCACGCCAGCTATTACCATCCAAGGAAAAAGGCTCTCACATCCATCCTACCTAACCTGTTGATTATCTTATATGTCTAAATTAAGTTGCCTCTGAACCTTCTTCTCGCTAATAAAAACAGCTTCAAGTCCCTCAGCCTTTCCTCGTAAGACCTTCCCTCCATACCAGGCAACATCCTAGTAAATCTCCTCCGAACCCTTTCTGAAGCTTCTACATCCTTCCTAGAATGCTGCAACCACAACTGTACACAATACTCCAAATGTGGCCGCACCAGAGTTTTATACAGCTGCAGCATAATCTCATGGCTCTGAAACTCAATCCCTCTAGCAATTAAAACGAACACACCGTTATGCCTTCTTAACAACCCTATCAACTTTCAAAGATCTATGTATCTGGACACTGAGGTCTCTCTGCTCATCTGCACTACCATGAGTCTTACCATTAGCCCAGTACTCTGTATCCCTGTTACCCCTTCCAAAGTGAATCATCTCCGAATCACTTTTCTGAATTAAACTCCATTTGCCACCTCTCAGCCCAGCTCTGCAGCTTATTAAAGTCTCTCTGTAACCTACAACATCCTTCGTCACTATCCACAACTCTATCAACCTTAGTGTCATCCGCAAATTTACTAACCCATCCTTCTATGCCCTCATCCAGGTCACCTATATAAATAACAAACAACAGTGGACCCAAAACAGATCCTTGCGATACCCCACTAATAACTGAACTCCAGGATGAAAATTTCCCATAACCACCACATTCTGTCTTCTTTCAGCTAGACAATTTCTGATCCAAATCACAAAATCACCCTCAATCCCATGCCTCCATATTTTGTAAAATAGCCTATTGTGGGGAGCCTTATCAAACATCTTACTGAAATCCATTTACACCAAATCAACCAATTTACCCTCATCCAACTGTTTGCTCACCTTCTCAAAGAACTCAATAAGGTTTGTGAGGCACAACCTACCCTTCACAAAACCATGTTGATGATCCTTAATCAATTTATTAATCTCTAGATGATTATAAATCCCATCTCTTATAATCTTTTCTAAAACTATATGCACAAGTGAGATAAGGCTCACAGATCTGTAATTTCCAGGTCTGTCTCTACTCCCCTTCTTGAACAAAGGAGCAACATTTGCTATCCTCCAGTCTTCTGGCACTATTCCTGTAGACAACAACGACATAAAGATCAAAGCCAAAAGCTCTACAATCTCCTCCTTGGTTTCCAAGAGAATCCTAGGATAAGTCCCACCCAGCCCAGGGGACCTATCTATTTTTACACTTTCTAGAACTGCTAACAATTATGCCCCTCAATCCCATCTAGTCGAGTAGCCTGTTTCTCAGTATTCTTCTCAACCACATCGTCTTATTCTAGTGTGAATACTGATGAAAAGTATTCATTTAGCGCTTTCCCTATCTCCTCTGACTCCACGCAAAACTTCCCACTAAAATGCTTGATTGGCCTGATCTTACTCTCATCATTCTTTTATTCCTGATATAAGTATAGAAAGCTTTAGGGTTCACCTTGATCCTATTTGCCAATGACTTCTCATGTCCCCTCTTGGCTCTTCTTAGCTCTCTCTTTAGGTCTTTCCTGGC
The DNA here is from genome assembly GCF_037043375.1 of Chiloscyllium plagiosum. Classification (NCBI taxonomy): domain Eukaryota; kingdom Metazoa; phylum Chordata; class Chondrichthyes; order Orectolobiformes; family Hemiscylliidae; genus Chiloscyllium; species Chiloscyllium plagiosum. The sequence continues at coordinate 51,412,663 of NW_028270154.1, read as the reverse complement.
TAACGTATAACTCTGAAGCGCCCTAATTGAGCCATCACATCCCTCCTAACATAAGCCTTCTTATTCCTCTTGACAAGAGATTCAACTTCCTTAGTAATCAAGTCTCCCATGCTCGATAACTTCCTCCTTGCCTGATAGGTAAATACTTATCAAGGATCTGAGGTAGCTGTTCCTTGAATAAGATCCACATCCCCTGCAGTTTCCTTCCCCATCCTATACATCCTAAATCTTGCCTAATCATATCGTAATTGCCTTTGCCCCAGCTATAACTCTTGCCCTACGGTAAACAGTCTAGATTAGAGTGGTGCTGGAAAATCACAGCAGGTCTGGCAGCATCCGAGGAGCAGGAAAATTGACATTTTGGTTAAAAACCCTTCATCAGGCATAGAGTTTACAGCCCTTGTTTTTACCCTACGGTAAATACCAATCCCTTTCCATCACTAAAGTACACGTAACCGAATTGTGGTCGCTATCACCAAAGTGTTCACCTACCTCCAAATCTAACATCCGGTCGGGGTTCATTACCCAAATCTAATGTGGCCCCATCCCTTATTGGCCTGTCTACATACTGTGTCAGGAAACCCTCCTGCACACATCGGGACAAAAACTGAGTCATCTAAAGTACTTGGACAATAGGATTCCAAGTCAATATTTGGTAAGTTAAAGTCCCCCATAATAACTATCATCTTCGCTCTCCTATCCTTCAAATCTCTGGAACTATTCTCTCCATTCCTATTTATAATTTCAGCCCATACTATCTCAGTGGACGAGTCCTCAAACGTTCTTATACTGTCCTTGACTAATAACGTCACACCTCCCCCCCCCAACCCTTCTTTTACCATTTTCTCTGTTCTTACTGAAACATCGAAATCCCAGAACCTGCAACAACCATTCATGCCCCTGCTCTACCCATGTCACTGAAATGGTTTTCAACATCGAAATCCCAGGTACCAACCCAAGCTGCAAGTTCACACAACGTATTCCAGGTGCTCCTGGCATTGAAGTAGACACACTTCAAACCAACGTCTTGCCTGCTGTGCCTTCTTGCGATCATGAAATTTTAGTTCTGACTTCACTACTCTCATCCTCCCGTATACCCGAACTACAATTTAGATTTCCATCCCCCCACTGAGTTAGTTTAAATCCACCTGAAGAGCATTAGCAAATTTCCCCTAGGATATCGGTACCCCTCTGGTTCAGGTGAAGACTATCTTGTTTGTGAAGGTCCCACCTACCCCAGAAAGAGCCCCAATTATCCTACAATCCAAAATCCTCCCTCCTGCACCATCCATGTAGCCACATGTTCAGCTCCTATCTTTCCCTATTCCTCGCTTTGCTGGCATGTGGCATGGGCAACAAACCAAAGATAACAACTCTGTTTGTTCTAGCTCTAAGCTTCAACCCTAGCTCCCTGAATTTCTGTTTTAAATCCCCATGTCTCTTCCTATCTATGTTGTTGGTGCCTATGTGGACCAGGACTTGGGGCTGCTCCCCCTCCCCCGCAAGGATCCTAAACACAAGATCAGAGTAAGGGCATGTGGAATGGACCCTAGTAGAGAAAAAGGGTTCCTTGGTGGAAAGATGGCAGGTAAGAACTGGGGGCAGATAGACAAAGGACTCCTCGGTCTAATATAATGCTAAATACTTCAAGCTTTAAAACTTCATTTCCCTTCAAGTTTGTAATTACCTGATACTATTAGAATAAATAATCCCTGATCCACAACAGTTAGGGCGTCCATGCATTCAAATCTCATATTTTTGGTGCAGTCAGTAGGATTCCACAGCACAGGCATCAAATGATGGCAGATGAGGCTTGATTCATTCATGGTTGACATGGGTGGATAGTGTAGGAATTGACACTGACAATGTCTGTGAAGGAGGCTGAAGTTGCTTTGGGACAATTCAGCTTTGGCAGAGGACAACAGATGTTGAGTTTAAACAGAAACATTGGCTCCCCATGTGCAATCCTTTGAAGCTACAGCAGCAGGAGACTGTACTCCTGTTAATGTGGAGGAGGTAGGACAGACCTGGGAAAAGACTGGAAAGACCCGATGATCTGTCAGTTGGGGATTAAGGGTAGTCAGCTGGTTATGGCACCCAGGGATCTCAACACAAGTGTGCATCTTTCCCCCGAGAGTAAACGAAAATAGCCTGAGTACCTTCCAGAGCTGATTAATGTTTTTTCATCATTCCCGCAGTCATCCAAACACTATTCTGCACATTATCTCTTCCTTGTCCTTCATGTGGACAATCTCCTGGGGCTCATATCCATCTAAACTCTTCCTATTCATATACCCATGCAGATCTCTTTTGAATATTGTAATTGTACCACCCTTCACCACTTCCTCTGGTAGCTCATTCCACACATGCACCGCTTTCTGCATGAAAAGGTTGCCCTTTAGGTCCCATTTAAATGATTCCTCTCTCATATTATGTATTTGCCCTTTAGTTTTGGATTCCACACCCCCAGGGAAAAAAACCTTGTCTATTTACCCTATCCATGCCCCTTAAGATTTTATAAACCTCTACAAGTTTGTCCCTCAACCTTCGCACTCCAGGAAAAATAGCCCTAGCCTAATCACCTATAGCTCAAACCCTCCAACTCTGGCAACATCCTTGAACCCTTTCAAGTTTCACAACATCTTTCTTAAAGCAAAGAGATCAGAATTGTACACTATATTCCAAAGGTGGCCTCACTAATCTTCTGTAGAACCACAACATGACCTCCAATCCCTGTACTCAATGCTCTGACCGATAAAGGCAACCATTATCCTGTCTACCTGGGACTCCATCTTCAAGAAACTATGAACTGCACTCCAAGGTCTCATTGTTCAGCAACACTGCACAAGACCACCATTAAGTGTATAAATCCTGCCCTGATTTGCCTTTCCAAAATGCAGCACCTCACATTTATCTAAATTAAACTCCATCTGCCACTCCTCAGCTCACTGGCCTACCTGATCAAGATCCCCATTGTACCCTGAGGTAACCTTCTTCTTCTTAACCACTACACCTCCAATTTTGGTGTCATCTGCAGACTTACTAATCATACCTCCTATGTTATATCCAAATCAATTACATAAATGATGAAAAACAGTGAACCCTGCATCAATCCTTGTAGCACACTGCTGGTCATGAGCCTCCAGAATGAAAAACAAACCTCCACCGCCACCTTCTCTCTTCTACCTTTGAACCAGTTCCGTATCCACATGGCTGGTTCTCCCTGTATTCATGTGATCTAACTTTGCTAACCAGGCTACCATGAGGAACCTTTTTGAACTCCTTATTGTAATATATATATATCATGTCTATCACTCTGCGCTCATCAATCCTCTTTGTTACTTCTTCAAAATTCAATCAAGTTGATGGGACACTATTTCCCATGTTGACTATCCCCAGTTAATCCTTGCCCTTTGAAATACATGTAAATCCTGTCCCTCAGGAGTCCTCCAACAACTTGCCCACTACTGATGTCGGGCTCACTGTTCCATTATTCCCTGGCTTTTCCTTACCACCTTTTGTAAATAGTGGCACAATGTTAGCCAACCTCACCTGTGGTTCTCGTTGATACAAATATCTCAGCAAGACGCCCAGGAATCACTTTCCAAGCTTCCCTCAGAGTTCTAGGATATATCTGATCCCGTCCCAGGGATTTATCCACCTTTATGCATTTTAAGACGTCCAGCATCTCCTCCGCTGTAATATGACAAGTTTTCAAGATGTTGCTATTTATTTCCCCATGTTGTCTATGTTCCATGTCCCTCTCCATGGTAAACACTGATGCAAAATACTTACTTATTATCTCCCTCATCTCTGGCAGTTCCACACATAGGCGACCTATCTGATCTTTAACGGGCCCTATTCTCTCCCTAGTTACTCTTTTAGTTCCCTTCCAAATCAGGTGAATCTGTCCTTCATATATAGGTCACTTTTACCTCAGAAGAGATTCCAATGATCCAAAAATGTGAATCCTTCACCCATGCACCAGCTGTCCAGCCACACATTCATCTGCCTCCTATTCGTACCCTCACTAGCTCATGGCATCAAGAGTAATCCAGATATTGCTACCCTCGAGGACCTACTTTTTAAATTCCTGTCTCACTTCCTGTATTATCTCCTTAGAACCTCATCATTTGCTCTTCCTGTGTCGTTAGTTCCAATGAGTGCAATGATCTCCTACTGGATCCTCTCTCCTTTGAGGATATTTTGCACCCTCTCGGAGACATCCTTGATCCTGACACCAGGGAAGTCTGATGTCTCATGGTCTGTGCTTCTGTCTATCACAATTGATCACTTGGAAGCTGACGTACCCCTTTTTACATTACAGCAAGTCTCCGTACCATCTTTCATGTTAATCTTAATTTCCTTTCACATTGGTAATGACCTGTCGCCAGTGAAATAATTAATCCCTACTTCATAAAGTTTAGGTTGTTTGTGTGTTTGAATCGTCTATTATATCAGAATACCCTCACAATTAACATCATCATTCTTCAGAATAGTCAAATCTCACTATACTATATTAAGGATGCTAAACCTCAAAGAGACTGACAGAATACTCTAGCAATCTGCCATCAAATAGCTACCCTAGAGTGAGTGCTGCTGACTCCGAGAAGAAGCAGTGACTCCCTGGAGCATGAAGCTGCTATTCTTTTTGAGGGTGACAGTTTTTAACCGTTGAACACTGCTGATTCATCAGTGCCCTTGCAATCTGGGCCACTTTCCTCTTGCTACTAATGAAGCTGGCCTTTCTTGGACCTGAATTGCTTGAGGATGTCCTCTAAGTGCATCTGCATTCTCCCCCACTGAAATTCAGCAGTTTTTGCCAGCCACACTGCAGCCAGAAAATTATCATTGTGCATGAACCATTGGGAAAGAAAGGTACATAGAAAATGGACTTTAAGAAGATACACAAAGTTGATCATCTGATTTGTATAATAAAGTATGACATATCGCATATAGAAGTTTGGATTGAATTGTTTATTTTGTTGAGACTTTTATTTTTATCATGTGACCGAGCATATTCTGTGATAGTCAGATATGGGAAAGTTTGGATTGTTATTGACTGAGTAATTGGGGCTTGTATTGGAGTCAGATGAATCAACCTCATGCAACTTGGCTAGAACCAAGTTTGTGTACCTCTCCCTCTTCCTCATCTGTTACATGTATTACTGGTACCTAATAAAATGATTGTACAAATGAAGGAAACAAATGAATTATGAAGCCGCTCTGATGAAAACAAGTGATTCTCAAGAAATGGTCTGAGGAATGAAAATATTGTTTATGTATCCCAATGATCAGTTCTATAAAAGGTAATGTGACAAAGTTGCAGTGTACATGTATTTGTGTGGTTGTGTATCAGATTCATGAACCATTTGATCAAAGGATCAGTCTTGTTTTCCAAAAGCTATCATCTGGTTTTCATCTGGTTGCTCAAATTTAGCTGGTACCGTGGACTGCCGTTATGTCATGACTCTTGCCAGGTATTGGCACAGACCATATAACACAAAGCTAGTGGATGTGAACCAGTTGAATGTCAAAGAAATGAGTGTGGCACATAATTCCCTGAAAGCAACATTCTTGCAATCAATGATAAATGCACCATGGACAAGCCTGTGAGCCTCATTTGCTTACTCCACTTATTTCCATCTGATAAGAGAGAAAGAAACATATTCAACTCTTTTCAAAGATGGAGTCCCAGTGCAAAAGTCTACATCACACTGCAAGATATGGCAAATATCACCAGATTCAAGCCAGGAGGTGTGGTTCCCTTTCACACTACTGACCACGCAGTTTTCACTCTACATTGAGCTAACAGTTGTTACAGGCATTATTGGTAGCAGGAGGTGGCAAATTTCTGTTAGGGAATTTTTAGTAAAGCACAGATGACTGATACCGTGTTTGTTGCTGAGTTTTAGGTAAATTAATTGCTTCCTGCACTATCTGGATATGGTCTCCTGCTGAGATCACTTCCCTTTATTCTCCTCTTGACCTGTGTCTTATCCTTATGGCTATCTTCTTTCCCTGCTACGTAAATGGGAATGCCAATGACTACATTCTTGTCAGGGAGCAAATGGTTTACACAGTAACTTTAGAGTCAGGAGAAAGATTCTGAAGCATGTAGCCCCTTTAAATACCTCCAGACACCATTAACCACTTCACAATTTGCACCAAAATAAATTTTTTAAAAAACTAACAACTAAGTAGGAAGCAGTCCAGTAGTACACAAATAAAATGTCGTAGATACTGGAAATAAATGATACTTGAAATACTCAGTAGGCCAAGTAGTATCTATGCAGAGTGATAAAAGTTATGAGTAAAGTTCTATCATCAATTTTATTATAGGTGTCCAACTATGAGCACCACCATTTAGAAAAGATGTAAAGCCTTTAGTGGAAATTTTCAATATATTCATAAAGTTGGTTCTAGGAATGGGGGACACCAGTTACGTGGGAATATTGGAGAAGCTGGGCTGGTTAGCCTTGGAGTAGTTTGAAAGGAAGGGTCACTCGACTCAAAATGTTAACTCTGATTTCTTTCCAGAGATGCTGGCAGACCTGCCGAGTTAATCAAGCAATTTCCGTTCTTATTTCAGATTTACAGTACCCACAGTTCTTTTGGTTTTTAGTTTGAGAGGTGTGTAAGAGGTGTTCAAAATCATAAAGGGTTTAGACAGAATTGATAGAAAAAAAAATCCCATTGGTAGAAGAGGTGAGAACTACAAAATTAATTAATTGATCAAGGTGATTTACAGAAGAACCATCAATAACATGAGAAAGATCTTCTTGTATGCCAGAATGCACATCTTGCGAGGGTTGTTGAGGAAGGTATAATCAGGGCTTTCAAAAAGGATTGGATAACTATCTGAAAAAAAAAGTCTTACATGGCTATGGAAGAAGGTCAGAGTGGAACTAGTTAATTTGCTCTTGCAAGAATCCATGACAGACACGAGTCAAATGGCCTTATTCCTTTCCATAACCATTCAATTATTCCATAATCTCTCTAAATAGTCCTTTTGGTTATCCTACAGTATGTTGTAACATGTCCAGCCATACATGGTGAAGAGTTTGCATTTGTTAGAACATTGCCCTCCAAAGTGGCAGCACTGACAACCAGCCAAGATTTTATACTGATTGCTGTCATAATCTACCTACTCTACATACATCTGAAGGATATATCTTTGGACATGTGCTAACGCAGTCAATAAAGTGGTGTTTGGTGCTGCTAAAACCAAAGATGTATACTTTCATTACTCAATGGTGGAGGCAAAACAGCACTTGCTATTAAAACAGGCACCAAAATGCTGAATTTTGCAGTCTTTCTTCCTAGAAAATATATAGAGATAGATTACTCAACTCCATTCACATTGGTGCAGTGCAATGATGAAACCAAAAAAAAAATCATTTTGTATGTGTTAATGTCAGATAGAAATACTTCTGAAATGCAATGAACTAGGACTGTAGTACTGTCAATCGTATGGAATTATTGTCTGTCTAATCTATAAGTACTGTCAGTACAGTGAAAAAAAACCAAGTTATCACGACACAACAGAATTGCCATGAATAGCAATGCATTCAAGTTGGCTTCTTGGTCCATTAATAAAATGGAATCCTAAACAAGTTTCAGCAATGGACTTATGGATGATTAGTTGTTTGTCTTCCTTTACTGTCAAAACATTTCAGTTCTCTCATTGTTGATATGTACTTGTTACTGCGTCGTTAGATACACATCTCATTCCATAGAATATGGTGATGTCAACAATCATCAATAATTCAGGAAATGTTAATGCTGCTCTTTCTCATCTTGCTGGGCTTTTCCGAATACAATGACAGCCTGCCTCTATATAAAATACCTGAAATAGGCACATCAGATCTATGGACCTGGTGGGCAGGAGAAATAGTGTATGTTCTCCTTGAGTGGCAGTTGGTTAGTTCTGTCAGCATTGAATGTATATTTGTGGTCAAGCCTTCAGTCCTCAAATTACTGATTCAGCTGCCTCTAAGCTGTATGATACGGTACTCTATTAATTAAAAATCCTGCATCGTAAAATATATTGATTGCTTTTAATATTCATAACAGTGCCTTTCTCTGAGGGTCAAACATTCCCAAAATTAGTTCCCACTGGAGCAATAAGATTTCCTTTCAATCATATTTAATCATATTTAATATCCATAAAGTATAAGGTAAAAATGCACTCTCAAAGACTGGCATCTTTTTTCTATCCTTCTATGCATTATTTAAGAGGTTGCTAGATATAATAGCACACTGTATTCAAGCGTGAGAATGGTATTCCAATTAAACCCAGAAAAATGTATAACTATTTTTGCATTATTGTAAATTATTGTGAAAAAAATTAATTTCACTCGGCTTTAGTGCCTTAATGTAGTCCCTTTAATCATAGTTGCTTAATTCAACTTCATTATACTGAATTGAGGATTTTTTACTAATTAATAATCTTTTGGTGTACTGTCTTAGGATTTCAAAGTGTTCATTTTATAGCAGCCTGCATGGTGGTATTGATAAAGCGATAAACAAATCACAAACAGTCACACCCTTCATCACCAACACACAGTGGCAAAAGTGCGTACCATCTGGAAGGTGCATTGCAGCTAATTACCAAGGATCCTTCAACAACACCTTCCAAACCTGTGACCTCTCCCAACTAGAAGAACAGGGCAGTAGATGCATGGGAATAGCAGCACCAGGAAGTTCCCCACCAGTCACACACTATTCTGTTTTTGAACTATGCCATTATCTTATATTGTTGCTGTGTCAAAACCTTACATTTCCCTTCCTAACAGCACTATGGCTGGTCTTGCACATAGAGTAATGCTGTTACTCAAAAAGGCAGCTTTCTTCAATTAGGGATGGACAATAAATGCTGACTTAGCTGACTTCCCTTGAAAGAATAAAACAAATTCAAATTGTATCACATCCTATCCTATTCCCACCCCAACCCACCTCTCCTAAGATCTTTAGAAAGCAGCTTGAAGTAGGCTGGAGTTTCTTCAAAGCATGAAAATCAGGACTTTGTAATTCTGAGGGACAAATGGTAAGACGGTGTTCATGGGAACCGGACAATAGTTGACAGAATGGGTAGTCCTTCAGGATTAATAGAGCTTACTCATAAAACAATTTGGGAAATTGTTCATTGTACTTTTGCAGCAACAGGCAGAGCAAGACTGCTTGAAAAAAATCCTTACCCACAATGCCAGGCATTGGCTGTATCCGGCAAGATCAAATCTAAACATTTCCCCTTGGTATTCAATGCCATTACCACTGATGAGTCCCCTATTAACAATATCCTGTGAATGCCATCCACAAACAGAACTGGACCAGCCATTAAATACTGTGGCTACTAGAGTGGATCAGAGGCCAGTAATTCGGTGTCAAGTAACTCACCACCCCAATCCCAAAAGCCTGTCCAGTGTCATCAGACATTAATCAGGAGAATGATGCAATGCCCTTCATTTGCCCAGATGAACACAGCTCTGACTATACTAAGATCCTGACACCATACAAGTCAAAGCAGTACCCAATCCACTACCTTGAACTTTCACTCACTTCAACACTTGACACAATGACAGCAAAATGTACCATTTATGAATACACTACAGAAATTCTCGAAGACTTTTAGCAGCACCTTTCAGCCCTCATTTAGAAGGAGGGCAGAAAATACGTGGAACACTATCAGCAGCAAATTCCCTTCCTAGCCACTCACCATCTTCACTTTGAACTACATTGATTTTATTTCACGATAATTGTAGAGGTAGGAATTTGTAAAAGCTGGCGTGCAGTGACACTTATATTATCAGCAAATATAAATATGCATAGGAACATGTTGGTCCGCGTTTACCTTTAACATATCACAGGAACATAGGAATCAAGAGCTGGAGGAGGCAATGCAGCCCTTTGAGCTCACTTAATATGATCACAGCTGATCTTATCCTGGTCTCAACTCCACTTTTCTGCCTGATTTCCATAGCCCTATATTCTGCCGTTCATCAGAAACATAACAATTTCTTTGTTGATTGATTCTGCCTGCATTGCATTCTGGGATAGTGAGTTCCACAGATTCACAACCCTCTGAGAGAAGAAGTTTCTGCTCATCTCCGGTTTGAATCGACCTCCTCTCACTCTATATCTATGACCACTTGTTTGAGATTGTCCCACAAGGGAAAACATCTATTCAACATCCACCTTATCAACCTCTTTCAGCATTTTTTTAATGCGGCACGGTGGCACAGTGGTTAGCACTGCTGCCTCACAGCGCCTGAGACCCGGGTTCAATTCCCGCCTCAGGCGACTGACTGTGTGGAGTTTGCACGTTCTCCCCGTGTCTGCATGGGTTTCCTCCAGGTGCTCCGGTTTCCTCCCACAGTCCAAAAATGTGCAAGTTAGGTGAATTGGCCATGCTAAATTGCCCGTAGTGTTAGGTGAAGGGGTAAATATAGGAGAATGGGTCTGGGTGGGTTACGCTTCGGCGGGTCGGTGTGGACTTGTTAGGCCGAAGGGCCTGTTTCCACACTGTAAGTAATCTAATCTAATCTAATCTAATCATTTTATATACCACAACTCTTCATACTTCTGAACTCCAGTGAGCACAAGCCCAAGCATTCAACTGCTCTTCATATAACAACTCTTTCATCCCTGGAATCAATGTAGTGAACCTCTTCTGGACTGGCTCCAGTGCCACCACATCCTTCCCCAAATAAGGAGACCAAAACTGGGCACAATGTTCCAGGTGTCACCAATACCTTACAGAATTGCAACAATATTTCTTTACTTTCATAATCTGATCATTTATGTAATAAATGCTGGGATTCTATTTGCCTTTCTTATTATATGCTGCACTTGCATACCCACTTTCTCTGATACATACACAATGATGCCCAGATCCCTCTGCACTGACGCACTTTGAATCTGTTTTCTGTTTAAATAATAAGTTGCCCATATACTTTTCAGGCCAAAATGAACAACCTCGCACTTATTCGCACTAAACGCCAACTGACATATTCTGGACTATTCTCCAAGTCTATTAATATCCATTTGTAAACTCTTTATCCCCTCATCACGGCTTGATTTCCCACTTATTTGCGTATTTTGTTATGTTACACTCTGTCCCCACTTGCAGGTAATTTATACAGATTGTAAACAGTTGAGGTCTGAGAACTGAACTCTGCAGCACCCCACTAGTTATAGTTTTACATCTAGGGAAGGACTCATTTATCCTGACCATCTGCTTTCTGTCAGTCAACCAATCCTCAATCCAAGCAAGTACTCTACCATTAACCCCCTGGGAACTAACATTCTGGATTAGTCTTTTATGTGGCACCTTGTCCAATGTTTTCTAGAAGTCTAGAAATATCACATCTACTAGATCCCCATTATTCATCTTTCTGGTTATATCCTCAAAGAACTCCAGCAAGTTTGCCCTTCATAAAATCATAAACACTGATGAATTGAGCTTTGTTTTTCTAAGTGTTCAGTTATCTCCTTCTTTATGACTGACTCTAGCAACACCCCCACCACAGAGGTTAAACTAACTGATCTAATATTTCTTACATTTTGCCGATCTCCTTTTTTGAATAAGGGTGTCAAATTAGCAAGTTTCTAATCCATAGGTACTGCCCAGACTCCAGGGAATTCTGGAATATCAAAAGTAATCCACTATCTCTGCTGCCACCTCCTTTAATACCCTAAGGTGCAGACCATCAGAGTCAAGAGTGTGGTGCTGGAAAAACACAGCAGGTCAGGCAGCATCTGAGAACCAGGTGAATCGATGTTGCAGGCAAGAGCCTTTCATCAGGAATGAGGCTTGTGAGCCGAGGGGATGGAGAGATAAATGAGAGGGGGGTGGGGCTGGAGGGAAGGTAGCTGAGAGTGCAATAGGGAAATGGAGGTGGGGGTAATGATGATAGGTCAGAGAGGAGGGTGGCGTGGATAGGTGGGAAGGAAGATGGACAAGTTGGACAGGAGATTAGAGCGGTGCCAAGTTTGGAGGTTGGATCCGGGATAAGGTGAGGGGAGGGGAAATGAGGAAACTGGGGAAATCTGTATTGATGCCATGTGGTAGGAGGGCCCCAAAGCAGAAGATGATGTGTTCTTCATCCAGGTGTCAGGTGGTTAGGATATGGCGATGGAGGAGGCCCAGGACCTGCACGTTCTTTGTGGAGGGAGAGGGGGTGTTGGTGTTCGGCCATGGGAGGTGGGGGTTGGTGCAGGTGTCCCAGAGAGGTTCTCTGAAGCGCTCTGCAAGTAGCCATCCTGTTTTCCCAATGTAGAGGAGAGTGCATCGGGAACAACGGATACAGTAAATGACATGTGTGGGAAGTGCAGGTGAAACTTTGATGGATGTGGAAGGCTCCTTTGGGGCCTTGGATGGAGGTAAGGGGGTGGTGTGGGCACAGGTTTTGCAAACTCTGCGGTGACAGGGGAATGTGCTGGGAAGTGAGGGTGGGTTGGTGGGGGCATGGACCTGACAAGATAGTCGTGGAGGAAATGGTCTTTACGGAAAGCAGATAAGGGTGGAGAGGGTCATATATCTCTGCAGGTAGGGTCCAATTATAGGTGATGGAAATGGCGGAGAATGATGCGATGTATACAGAGGTTGGTGGAGTGGAAAGTAAGGACCAGGGGTGTTCTGTCCTTGTTGCGATTGGAGGGGTGTAGGTGTGGGAAGTAGATGCAATGCGCTGGAGGGCATTACCGACCACGTCGGAGGGGAGATTGTGGTCTTTGAAGAAGGAGGCCATCTGGTGTGTTCTATGGTGGAACTGGTCCTCCTGGGAGCAGATGCGGCGGAGGCTGAGGAATTGGGAATAAGGGATAACGCGGAGGCGGACTAATTGGGAATAAGGTATAGCGGCGGCGGCATAGGATTTTCAAATAAGAGATAGCGATGGAGAGGGAGCAATTATCCCTTTAATTCCTTCAGTTTACTTAATACCTTCTCCCTAAGTACAGTTATTATATCAAGTTCCTCTGTGACTCATTTAGTGCCTCTGCCATTTCTGAGTTTCCCATTATTATCTCACCATTTTCCTCCTCCAAAAGGCCAATGTTTATTTTCACTATTCTCTCTTTATATATACATATAGACACTTTTGGTATCAGTACTTATGTTTTCTGCTAGTTTCCTTTCGCAGTTGATCTTAGTTCTTATTTTTGTTATTAGTGAACCCTGTGCTGACATTTAAAGTTCTTCTAATCCTCTCGAGTGCCACTTACCTTTGCAGTATGATATGCTCTCATTTTTATCTTTACGTTATCCTTGACTTCCTTGTTAAGCCATGGATGATATTTCATCTTTTTACAATTTCTCTTCCTCTCAGGAATATACTTCGATTGAAAGATATTTAATATCTCCCTAAGCAATTGGGACTGTTCTTCAAATGTCCTGCCTCTTAATATTTTCATCAAGATTAGAGTGATGCTGGAAAAGCACAGCAGACCAGGCAGCATCCGAGGAGCAAGAAAATTTATGTTTCGGGTAAAAGCCCTTCGTCACGCCCACGAGGGCCAACTTCTTCCTTGGGCCTACATGACTATCTTTGCCCAAGGTGGAAACTTTTGTATGCGACTCTGTCTTCACTCTTTCAAACTGAATTTGAATCTCTAGCATGTTGTGGTCACTCCTTCCAGTCCTGATCTTCCTGCAACCATGTTTCAGTAATCTCTATCAGGTCGTACTCTTTTGTATCTAATTGTGCCGTCAGCTCATCAATTTTATTCCAAATACTGCGTGCATTTAGGTACAAGGTTCTAAAATAAGTTCGACATATTATCTTGAAAAAACATTTTAAACATAACAACTTATTAATGGAATTGATAAAAAGTAATTGTACTCTTCAGTTTTGCATACTTTAAGAGGTATTTTTAAACTTTATAAATGTGTCATCTACTTAGAAAAATATTCAACACTCCAAAGCTGGTTGAAATTTTCCATTAGTTAGAGCTAAGTATTTTTGCTTGCACAAAATTTATATCTTTTTTTGCTTCTTTTTCTGCACTAAGGCATTGATAAAATGTCACATTTCAAAGCAATATCAAGCACCTTTTTTTGTAAGGAAAGAAAGTAATATTGTAATTACATATTCCCTTTGTAACTTTAGGACATGCCAAAGACCTTCACAGTCAATGAAGTGTTTCTTTTAATTATAATGTAGGAAACACATAGTCAATTTATGCATTGCAATTTCTACAAACAGTAATAACTTACGGCCACGATTTTTGCTGCATCATCGAGTTTGCAGGGATTTTCAAAAATGATGATTTCAGATTAAAATACCCTTTGAGGTCAGCCCATGATATATACTAGATAAGTTTTCTGGGGGGGACTGGAAGGGCCATGTGAACATATATAGGGGACAATGAATTGTACATGAATCATCATGAGTTCGCACAAGGCCTTAAAGGGCCTTTGGAATATGTGGGAATGAGTTGATGTGAGTTGGAATATATGGACATGGGGAGGGATTCAGGGTGTAAGGGCTAAGGGCTAGAAAACACCAGTTATTTTCTTAAAAATTAGGCTAAGTCATGGAGTGCTTTAGAGTGTTGAATATTTTTCTCAACAGACCACACATTTGTAAAGTTTAAAAATAATTCTTTAAAGATACAAGTGAAGAGTCTTTTTAACAACTTGATTTGAAACCTCAAATGCACATCTTTGATTTGATTTATTTGTTTATTGTCACGTGTATTTTGTTCCAAAATAAGATGAAAAATGTTATAGAGTATTGACACTGCCAGGCACCATCTTAAAACACTGAAAAATAAATCAAAACATAGAATATTAAGGCAGAGAAATGATGAAATAAAGAAAATGTGTCCGACCTTACTGTCCGTCTTGTTAAGTGCTCCCTCACGGGCCCTGGGCCTGGTGACCAGGCACAAATCTCCTTTGCTGTGATGTTACCGCTTAGAATGAAAGATCAATGGACCGGACTCCATCTTACATCCATTCCCCCAGAGTGAAAATCACACTACTCAGTAGAACTATTTCCTGAATAGTATGTACTGAAATTTCCCTATTCAAACTACATGCTTCAGGAGTGAACATCTGGGCCTGCATGCCCATGTTGCTTCAGGAACTAATGTTGGCCCAGGCACTGAAAGGACTCTGCTACTTGGCTTCAAAAAGTGTTCTGGATATTTTAGACTCTTGGGGTCACTGGCAGGTTTGGAATTTTGGTTTAACATCTCATTGGAATGGTATCAACACCAAGTGTGAAGTACCTCTGAGTTAGCACAGTGCTGAATTGTTAGTCTAGATTATGTTTTCAAGATCAAGAGTGCTGCAATCAAGCCAGTGCTGATTTATTGGTGTCTACGTTAATTACTCCTAATCGCTATGCATTACCATTTAATTACTGATAACAATCAAAATAATCCTTGGTAATATTCACATGCATTAACTTATTTCATTTTCTAAGTAAATGTTATTTTGTATAAATTAATAATTGCTGACTATGATGTCCTGAATATGATTTGACACTTTCTTATTTTGCTTCTCACCTTCCTGGAGTAATGCAATACATTTAATTTGGGGTATAGATTTGAAAAATGCAAAGCAAATTTTCAGTGATAAAGGTTATACATGAAATTGGAGAAATCCAATGCTGTAAAAGCTAGAGATTAATCTTCAAGATGTAATCTTCAATAATGTTGCAATAGTAACAGGAAAATGGCCCTTGATATTTGAATTGGTTGCTAAAATGCCATAAATGTGTAGATCAATAAAGTTAAATGGAAGAACTAATCCCGTGATGTGCAGAGAATTGTTAGAATCTATTTTTGAATGTGATTTTTGCCACTAATTTATAAAAGTGTGCAAAAGGAGCATACATTTTGAATGAAGTAAGTACATAAGTGACTATGTCAAAATATAATGGGTGGAACAATCAGCACCTTTGTAATTATGATTTGTCAATGGAGATTTCATTGTAAGAAAAGTTCATGTATTGTCCCATCATTTTCTCAGTCAATATCCTTTCACTATCATGGATAATGAAATTGAGTTTGCTCTACTCGGTGATTTCTGAACCCTCTTCAAAATGTTTAACATTTTCTTGAAAATATCAAATGCCACTCAATGCAATTAGTTTGGAAGATCTGGCTTATGGTGTGAGATTGAATAATTTTGTTTAAATTGTGAATTTTTAACCTCTGTAAATAATGTAAATGGATAGACATCATTGTCCTGTATTCTTAATAATGAATGCAGCTGCACAGGTCAAGTGAGATACTTAAGATTATCTTTATTAAAATTTGATTTAAAACCTTAATTTGATGAATTTATAATAGTTTATCAAATCTAGTCTTTGGTATGAAACAGAGTTTTATTTACACAAGTCTGATATTTAAGCAAATAGCAATTAATTAGATCAATTTTGTAATGGAAAACACAAGCTCAAATATTTATTAATAGGAGATTCTGCTTCAGTTCCAAACTATTAAGACTGCTACAACTTTATAGTCTTCCTTGAATCTCAGAACCTTTTTGAAAACATTCAAATTCATTGTTCAGAACTGTCTATTTTTCTTTTCAAAGTTATTGGAAGAATTATATCCCTCACTTGTAGTAAGGATCATTCTTGTCAACCTCTCTGGACCTATCCAAGGCCAACACATTCTTCCTTAAATATGGGATCCAAAACTGCTCACAATATTGCAAATGTAGTCTAACTAGATCCTTATACAACCTCAGCAGAACATCCCTACTCTTGAATTTTAGCCCTCTCAAAATTAATGCTAAAATTTCATTTGCCTTGCAACTACCAACTGAATTTGTATGAGAACCTTAAGAGAATCATGAACTAGGACTGCCAAGTGCCTTTGTGCTCCAGATTTCCAAAGCCTTTCCAGATTTATAAAATTGCCTACACCTCCATTCTTCCTACCAAAATACATAACCTCATACTTCCCCACGTTTTTTCCATCTACCACTTTTCTACCCATTCTCCAAACCTGTCCAAGTTCTTCTTTCAGCTTCAATGCCTCCTCAACAAAAGCTTTCCCTCCACAAATCTTTGTGTCTTTTGCAAATTTAGCAATAATGCCTTAGTTCCTTTGTCCAGATCATTAATGTACAATGTGATTTGTTGTGGTCCCAACACAGATGCCTACAGAGCTCCATTAGTTATCGGTTGCCATCTTGAAAAAGACCCATTTATCCACACTGTCTGCCTTCTGCTAATCAGCCAATGCTCTACCCATGCCTGTACCTTACCCCTAACACCAAAGGCTCTTATCTCACTGAGCATTCTCCTGTGTTGCCTGCTGTTGTTGTTTCTTGTTTTTCTTGTTCTTTGCATTACTAGGTTTAAGATGAGAGGAGAAAGATATAAAAGGGACCTATGGGACAACTTTTTCATGCAGAGGGTGGTGTGAGTTTGGAATGAGCTGCAGGAGGAGGCTGGTACAATTATAACATTTAAAAGGCATCTGGATGGGTACATAAATAGGAAGGGTTTAGGGGGATATGGCCAAGTGCTGGTACATGAGACTAGATTAATTTAGAATGTCTGTTCAGCATGAAAGTGTTGGACAGAAGGGTCTGTTTTAGTGCTGTACAGCTCCATTACTCTAAATAGTAATACAATCTAAGTGTTTCTTTGATTTTAAACAATCAAACCATCTTGGCTTATTGTCAGGTAGACTGAAGGACAGTCTGATAAACCCTTTTCATTTACTTTACAGTTTGAGCCTCAGCCCCAAAACATATAATTTTATCCACCTCATAAATGTAACAAAGTGAACATTTTCAACTTAAAGTTTTGTTAACTGGGAGTCAACATGGATTAGTGAGCATAGTGGGAATGAGTGAATGGAACTTAGTGAGAGTTAAGACACAGGCAGCAGTGATTTGTGTAACCTCAGAGTATGGAGGATAAAATGTGGCACCTGAACCAGGAGATCAAATCAAAAACAGCTTCTCCTGGAAAGTTTGGATATATTTTCGATCTGAAGTGAAAAGAATTTGTATCAACCAAAGTATGATGCACCAAGATGAAAAGTAAGGAGGAAATATTGTAATTGAAGTAACAGATGAAGAATGTGAAATACATGTACGAAGTACTAACAATAACTCAGAAAGAGTCTAATGGATCATTTAAAAATATGTATATTTTCTGTTATTGCTAATAAAAAAAATTAAAATGACAACAATTTATAGAAAAATGCACAAAAATTTAGTTTCCAAGGATAGACGTAGAATTTTGAACTTGGTGCTGTAAGGTGTCAAGATGATGACTGCTACCAACAGGGCCAACTTCCTCCCCCCTTCCCTGCTGCACATTTGCCAAACACTAAGTTTGGAAATGTAACAATTTCTTTGTAAATATGCACATGGCAGAAGGTTCCCCATCCTCTAGAGGTAAAACAACAAAGCTCATATCATGCTTGAATATTCCTATGAGCTGTTTGGACCGAACGCCTCAGTTATGTTTCCTCTGCATGAACTTTTCATGAAGGATTTATCTTGGAAGCTAATTTTTGTTCATTTTCACTGTGTGGCTAATCCAATCCAGCTGTACTTTTTATCAGCACTCATCAATGTTACTGATATTTGTTTGTGTACTTTGCCTTGCAATCTAATATTCAGAGGGGCTGGTAGAACCAGCTGATATTTTCTCGCTATCGTTTTGATTGTTGATTGAATACAATATATTTAAGATGCAACCAGAAGGTACTGGAATGAATCTTACTTTTTTTGGCTGTGTCAGATTTTCTGGGTTTCTCCCTGTGAGGTTTAGTGAAATCTCTGACTGCATCTTGCCAATATCAGCCTCATTAACTACCTTATTCCATACCTATTGTGCAACGGCATCATGCCGATTCTAGCCCCATTCTATCACATTTTGTTTCTGCAAGAATTCATCACTCACTGGATGTCTGCCGAAAGACCAACATCCCTGGCTCGGGCTCCATCTTTAAAATGGTTTCGTGGAGGTGATTAGGAACTATCATTCTGAAGGTGACCTGCTTATTGATGAACAGTCGTCCTATAGTATCAGAGATTGGGAAGATGACAGTGGCTGTCCAACAGTGACCCAAATATCCTGGTGGATGGAGGTGTCCAGAGGGGTGCCATTTTCTCCCTGGAGGACTGGAAAAGGAGCCCCACCCCCTCCCCACCCCCCATAGATCCGCTATGGTCCAAGGTTGCCATCTAGGTCAAAGTTTTTCCACAGTGCAGAGGACTGTCCAGAAGTTCAGGAAGGAAAGGTTTATTACCGTACCTGTTCTGCCAGGGTAACTGCCACACCCTTCTTCCTGCTTCCTCACACTTACTGTCTCTCTGCTATTGCTCCCATGAATGTGCTTGCTTCTCAGTCTCTTCCCACACCTAAGGTGTGGTAACCCTCAGGTTAAGTCACCATAAACTATTTCTCTTTAATGGAAGAGAGCAATGGTATGATCCTCTGGGACTATGGTGGCTTAAGTTACTTCATCCACTTCCTACCAAGGTCCATACTCTACCACTCTCTCACTATTGCTTGCAATATGTTCCCTGAGTTGCTCTTATTCTTCCTGACTTCCAACAGTGCATGGCATCTGTACTGTCTACTCACTCTCCTGAGAAAGTTCATCACCTGTTGCCCACCGACATCAGTATCCACAGTCATGCCACTCATTTTCATCTTACTCAAACACTCCTATTCTCTCATTACATGGGCTAAGCAGCCCACAGTAAAACAGAAAGTAGAACAGAAGTATGAGTGGAGGGCTCCCTGACATTACACTCTTCATCGACTATGAGGAAAGAATCCTGGCTCTTGCTGGAGAAGACCAGAATTACTCTGATATGGGGTAAGAACTACTCTTCATTCCAATGCATTGTTCACATTAACCCATACTGCTATGGTTAACGACATTGTACACTACCTCTAACCACTGGTCATGATGACTTCTCTCCTTTGTTTCCTGCATGTGCGAGCAGTATGGCCTGGCCCTGGAGGTGAAATGGGCAGATTTGCAAGAAGAGACCTTCTCAACATCTGAGGAGGAGAGTTCGGTGGCCTCAGAGGAACCATTGGCAAGACCTCTGCCTGTTTCCCCACCAGGTCGGATACTGACACCTTGATGGGAACGTTGTGTGGAAAATGTTTTGGAGCACAAATGTTGTGGACCAGGCCAGACCCCCTCAAAAC
Organism: Chiloscyllium plagiosum; assembly: GCF_037043375.1. Lineage (NCBI taxonomy): Eukaryota > Metazoa > Chordata > Chondrichthyes > Orectolobiformes > Hemiscylliidae > Chiloscyllium > Chiloscyllium plagiosum. The sequence goes on along the minus strand of NW_028270154.1, from coordinate 51,392,510 downwards.
ATTTTAAGAAAGTAGCCTGGAGCCTAATTTTGCTAGTTGTTTTAAGCAGATGTAAAGTGGATATTCCAGAAGTGATACAGCTGGCCCAACCACTTAGTTTTAAACAAAACAGAATTTATTTGAAAGATTACACAAACAAGAAAGAACAAAATATAAAATAAGTTAAGCTATCTGAAAACCCAGCAGACTATTCCAACTTGATGATGCTGTTCTAACTAGTGGCAATAATCCCCAGAAACACCCCTTGGCACAAAAGGAAAACAATGAAACACAGGGTCTTATAAGAGCGATGTCAGAGCGAGGGAGGATCAGCATGGATCTTTGGGTCCAGCAGCTTCAGAATTGCCTGCTAAAACCAAACCAAACCAGAAACAAGCTATGCTGAAAGAACTGGCCACTCCCATTTTTTTAAAACTTAAAGACTTTTTCTTGAGGTGGTATCTGTTAGCTATAATCAAACTAGCCCTAAAACCTTTCAAACCTAGACCTCCTGGAGTTTTTGCATTTATGAATCCTCTGAGAAAACAAAACTAAGGACAACATAACCTTGTTAAAGGAGCAGCATGATCACACAGGTCGGTAAAGACCTCACTGCAACTGTTCCAAACTGGCTGAGGAAATAGCACAGGCTGCTAGTACTCAGAGGACTGCTAGAAAACATGCTCCTGCGCAGTCCCAGATGGGAGAATACCCCTTGCTGTTAGCAATCAGGACCTTCGTCAGGAGTGGCAGATATGCATGTGGAAGGACATGACCATCATTGCCCAGAAGCTGCAGGACTGAAATGGGGGCCCAACTGCTTAAAGAATGCAATTGTATGACTGCCTTGATGGAGAGGTTGCCAGCTGTTATTGAGTTCAAGATCCAGCACTCTCATGTACACTCCATTGCCCTAGCCATTGGTCCTCATGACCGGTGGCATGGTGACCAGGCTAGTGGGGAACATGCAGCTCTCTCCAGGTGTCCTTTTCTTATAAGGAAGCAGGGCGGTACCTGGGACACCCAACCAGAGGAAGAACTATACACTCTGTATGCTCCAGAGGGGGCCAGGCCTTCAATCTCCTGTTCCACTTCAGCCTGTGGAAATTCAAGCCAAGGTTGTCTCTGGCAAGGAGACACTCAAATCACTGGGTCCTAGAGACACAAAATGCCCCCAAAGTTGCACAGCCAAATCTCTAAGACCAATAGGCTCCACTGCCCTGCAGGTTACTGTCACCACAGCTGTGGAAGCTGGAACTGCGTAGTCAGAAGGGAAGTAAAAAGACTTCACAGGTCTGTACCCTATACAGTGCCTAAGTAAGTCAATGTTGTTGCCTTTAAAGGACCGCACAGTAGAGGTGCAATCCACCGGTTCAATGACTCCGTTCACAGGCATCCTTTTCTCAATCGCATGATTTTAATTTCTAGCACACGCACATCAGGCAGTGAATTTCATTCTCTGGGGTCCCAGATTTCTGATCCTAATAGGCCTCCCCATGAATCCAGTAGGCTTTGCTCCTCTACAGGTCCCTATTAAACCCAATAATATGAATGAGTACCTACCCATCTCTGACATTGGTGAGGACAGCTCTGCTAAGACTTCGAGACATGTTTGCTTTCTAGCTACACGTACAGCATGTTGGCAATGGTGCAGACATGAAATAGATATAGCACACTGCTGTATAGCAAGATGTTTGCTCTCTTGACTGAGGACTGCTGACCAGTCAGGTATGCTGCTTGGTTGTTAATAGGCAATGCAAAGCAGGGGTATTGTCAGTTTCCAGTTAGGTGCTAATTGGTGAATAGCTGAGAGACCAAGTGAGCAACCAGACCCAATCAGTGACCTGGGTGCCTATCCCCATGTGCAATCCCCCTTTCTCAGTCTTTCAATGCTAGTTGTCAGAGTGTCCTGAAATTCAGGTTTCTCCTTCCTAAGTGTCCTTCAAGTGGATTGAAAAGGTGCCATGAGGACACTGAGAGGTTAACATTAATTGGATGTCAATGCCCAAAATGGTCTTCATGCATCATGCCGAGAGATATTGGTGCCTGGTGACCAGCCAGGAGACTTTTTGCAGCCAGTTGCCGAGTTCTTACTCTGCCTTCCATACCTCAGCATCTGATTTTTTCAACAGCAGATTGTAGGCTAGAAAGGTGCATTTTAATGAAGTGAGATCTGCAGTTAATGAAGGCTGTTAATGACCAATAATCCCCCATTAAAAGGCAACTTGCCTCCGATAGCAGCAATCCCTCCTTCATTCATGGAACATAGTTAAAAGGTGCAGTGGGTTGTTTGTGACAGCAAGATAGGTTTCACTGGACTTCCCGTAATTTTGCCACATTTCTTGCCATTGCCATTATTATTCAGGCCCTATATGTTTCTGCTCACAGATAACAAGCAGCAGGTAAATAAACAACTGTGGAGAGTGAACATTTTAAGCCAAGCACCTTTTGTTAGTTCAAAAAAGAAATTAAAAATAAGTCGAACATCAATTTCTGCTTGATAAATTTTAAACTTGAATTGGATTTCTATGTCTTTCTCATCTCACTTGTTAAACTTTCAATTGCTGAAATTGTCAAAAATACACTGTTTCTTCATACGTCCAGTAATATCTTGCTTTATCATTTAGTCAGTGAGAACGCCATTTGTACATTGAATACTTAAACGTGTTCAATTGGATTCATTTCATGGTGACTCTGAGGGATAAAAGATTTGAATGGAACTGATTTATCAATAACTCTGATTTAAGCTGATGGAGTGTGTGACATGTCATCAATAATTAGATGGAACCCTTCCTCTGCATGTGCTTCAAGAATACAGTTGTCGGCAGTGAGAAGCTTAAGAATTGTCTGTGTCTTCCTCCTCCTCCTTTGTGGTATGCAGACAGTCAGCTCAGTTTGAAAATTTTGGCAGTTATTGAAAAATTAATGTGACCCTTTTGTTGGATCTCCCAGTGCATTCTCCATCATGACAGCAAGGAGACAGAAGAAGGTAGGTAACACATAGCTATGCTTGTCATCGTTTCAGACAAGGAAAAAAATCAGATAAGGCATAGCCAAAAGTCACTTTGCTAAACATGTCAACTCTGCAATAAAAATTATATTCATGACCTTGCTCAAATTTCATTCATTTTAAACAGCTTGGAAGTAATTCTAATTTTTTAAAATCTCTGAGTGAAAAACAGACAATAGCAAATTGGGTGTCTATTTTACATGATCTGATTTCCTTTTTACTTGAAAATTATGTGAAAGGTTAGCTTATATTAATGTGGCTGATGCTTGCCAAATAGATTACAAGTTTATAATGCTATTTTGGATTATATTTATGCATCCCATGGAGTATGGGATGCATAAATCTCACTCTATACAGTACCCTTATTCTATGCTGCTAGTGTACAGATTTTACTTTAGAATATATTAATTGCAGAAAACATCCAGTCTTGCCAATTATAGTTTCTAATCAGGGATGGCATATTTGCATATTTATCATATTGAGAATATAAAATGGTGCCTTCCAAAAAAAAACTATTTCAACAGTCATGGGTAACCATAATCTTAATTGGCAATAGTAGCCTTAATAAGGAGTTCATAGGGTGTATTTAAAGCAGTTTCTTGGAACGCAAGAACAGGCTATTATAGATTTGGTAATATGTCATGAAACAGGATTAATTAATTTTATCCTAGAAAAGGATTATCTCCTCCACAAGGGAAGAGGTAATGAAAAATGATAGATTTTCCCATTCATTTTGAGGCTGAGAAATTTGGTCTGATACTGGAATCTTAAAATAAAGGCAATTACAAAAGCAAAAAGACACAGTTGTCTAAAGGGCATGGGGAAATACATTGAAAGGCAAGGTGATGGATTAAAGTAATAAACATTTAGGCAATGCTTAAAAATTCTCAAAAAAAATCAATTGAGAAAGATTATGAGAAAGGTGAACTGTTGTGTCTAAATATGGTATCAAGTTGATCAGGACACAGGAAACCAAACTTTGAGAAGGAACAGCTTCAGAATACAGGTCATTTTGCAATGATGCGCATTTTGTCAAGGCAAATTCGCCAGAATATGATTGACAAATAGGCGAGGCAGTTTCTAAAGCACAAAATTTTAAAACATGTGTTGGCTGTAACGTGATTGCATCACTAACACTTTAAGTGTTATTTGTATTGTGTGATTCTTATATAGCATGGGGTTGCACAGGAACACAACTATTGTGCTATAGAAGAAATGACTGTACGGCCTATGTGCTCTATATCTTTTATCTCCCCAGACCTTCGCCCAGCCATGTCTTGCTTGTGTCTTGCTGACTTTACTCTCAGCAGTGTGAATCCATTTTCTCCTTTTCACACCTTTAGTTACACCACCCTTACATAGCTATCTCTTTTTTTTAAATCGCCATTATCATTGCCGTTGTTTTATTTCACTGTGGGCACCCTCACAACCTGTTCCCTCTGCTCCTCCTCCCTCTCTCTCAGCAGTATAATGCCACCATTTTCAGCACCTTTCGGTTCTGAAGAGCTTTTCTGTGCTTGAAAATTTAGCTTCATTTCTCTCTCCATAGATGCTGCCAAACCTGCTGGGTTTTGCTAGCATTTTCTGTTTTCATTCCATTGTGCTACAAATGTTGTTCACTATTTTACCAGTAATATGATGTCTACTGATCTCCACTTCTACGATTCAGCATAACTACATTAGTGAAATTTTACTTCTTGATTCCTATATTTATCCTTATGCAAATTATATTGCACTGTTTACATTTTCTCCCCAAGCTTCATCAAATTCTTATTAGATCTCAGAATTAATAAGTTTTCTGCGTCCTCTAAATATTTATCTTTTGCTTCGGTGGAAGGATTTTATTTTAACACCGCCTAAGGCGTTGATGCTCAGGAAATAGCAGAAATACTGAAGGGCTGTAAACAACATTATGAAACCCCAGGGTACATAGGAGCTGATCCAAATCAATGAAAGTCTGATTTATCTTTTCAGCAAATATGCTATATCAGAACTGGTGCGCTGAAAAAAAATCATATCTGAAAGTTGTCATATGTTTGCAAAAGGACTTTCCACGTGCAGAACTGCTCTGGTTTTCAATCATATATACAAAAGTTAAACTGTGCGTACAGGTTAAGTATATTTGGTAAACAACTTTGACCTGTTCCACATTCAACTTGATGGAGATCATTATTTTTAATTTTTATTCTCAATACCAATTGAACCTTGCTTTATTAAAGCCTTTCTTTCCTGCTGTTCTTGCACAGAGAATATATCTCACTCATTCTCAAATGTCACATAAATCACTATCAATTTCTGTATGTGCGCATGAGGCAAAATATTTAGGATGGTGTCTTTAAGTTTAAAAAAAAATGTTGTTTTGCACATAAATTGTTACTGTAACTTACTTTTGATGTAGAGTTTTTCAGTGCTGTTTTTGTTCTAGTCTATTTAGGTCTCAGTCTCCTCAAAGTGCTTCTCAACTATATGCACTCACAGCAGCAGCATCTGGAATCCCAGAGAGTTGAAAATTGACTTTGACTGTTGAATACGCTCCACCCAAATACAGTTGGGAGTTGAAGCAGTGTAGGGGCTAGAGAGAAGACAGCAGAAGTCTAATATTGGCAAGACAATTACAATCAGCCTTAAGTGTTAGAAACATATGTTTTATGTGGCATATCAACAACTAATTATAAAGATAGTCAATTGTTTAATTTTTTTAAGAAAATGCAATAATAGTTTCCAACTTGAGTATCGTTTCCAGTATCATAAACAATAAAGCTAGATGGTATTCTGTTGAAATGCAAACTACTTAAATTTGGAAGCAGAAATGCTTTGACATCTGCTGCTGATTGAACAATTCTTTAAGCTGTAAAGTTGTATTTGGACCAGTTTATACACGGATATTCAGAGATAAACTTTCATGTGGGAAAGAAAATTTATTAAGGTGTTTACATGTCTGATGACTTTTTCCAACATTAATCAGACCACAAAGTTGGAAAATTTTCTTCACACAAATAGAGGCCCGTCTGTAATTTTTGATGGATGATATTTAATTCCATAATTAAGAGTTGGGAAATGCATCATGACTTCTTATGTAATTGACCTATTGGATATGTGATGCAGCCAAGAGAGTTTGGAACAGATGGAAGTGTTGGCAGATGGCCTGTCAAATCTTGATTTGCCACAATTATTAATATAAAATGGACTTTATTATTTTTCATGCCCAGCAGTAGACACCCCCGTGAGACTGTTGATTCATGAAAGTAATTTGCACTGATAATGCAAAACTCATATGACTTTTAGCAAGTACATTGTGCTGATACATATCAATGCATCCCTTACTCAGTGAGTGATGAAGTCATGAATTATGAGTTATGATTCCCATGGTTAAAAACCTACTAGTATATGACACAGGAGCAGGAGTAGGCCAATCAGCTCTTCAAGCCTGCCCTACCATTGTGTAAGATCACCATTAATCCAGGAACAAAGGAACAGGAGTCAGCCATTTGGTCCATCAAGCTTGCCTGGCCATTCAATCTGATCATGGCTGATCAAACACTTCAGTTGCTTTCTCTCACACCATTCCCATAACCCTGTCACTACTAATAAAAAATCCATCATTTCTGACTTAAACCTTCTCAAAAGAATGATCTTTCACAGCCTTTTGTAGTTGTGAATTCTAGAGGGTCACAACCCATTGAATAAAAAAAGTCCTCTTGTTTTTAAACCCTTTATTTTTAAAGTTATGCTCCCACCTGCATCTACTCTATCTATTAAAGTATTTTGTAAGTTTCAATGAGATGACCTTTCATTCTCCAAAACTCCAGCGAATACCAGCCCAGTTTGCCCAATCTCTCTTCATAGGAGAGTCCTGTCATCCTGGGAACAGATGTGGTGAACCTTCATTGTATTCCTATATGGCAATAGTATCTTTTCAATGGCAAGGAGACCAAAACTGCATGCAGTACTCCAGGTGCAGTCTAACTAACATCCTATATAATAGAAGCAAGACTTGTGTACTCCAATCACCTTGCAATAAAAGCTAAAATTTCATCAGCCTTCCTGAAAGATTGCTGCACCTGCATATTAGCCTTCAGTGACTTATTGACAAGGACACCTAGGTCCTTTTTACATCTGTAATTTACAACCTCACACCATGTAAGAAATGTTCTGCACATCTGTTTCTCCAATCAAAATGGATAACCTCAGATTGTTCCCCCCCATATCATATTCTTTGTTCCATGTTGTTGCCCATTCTACAATCCAGAGCAAACTTCCTGAAGTCACTTTATAGCTGCCTCACAACACATACAGACCTAACTTTGTATCATTGACATGTTTGGAAATATAATATTTGGTTGCCACATCGAAGCCATTGATATATATTGTGAATAGCTGGACCCAAGTAATAATCCCTGCAGTCAGATCAGTATCAACCAGATGTTATTTATCCCATTTTTTTTTATAAAAGATAGCATTTTCCATACCACTGAAGAAAGGCTCACAGGTCTATAGCTTCCCGATTTCTCTGGTGCTCCATTCTTAAATAGTGGCATCATATTTGCTACTTTTCATTTATAGGAGGATTCCAGAATCTATAGAATTTTTGGAAGATAATCACAAATGCATCATCTATTTTGATAGCCACCTCCTTCAATACTTTGGTATATAGACCATCAGGTCCTAGGAATTTATCACCTTTCAGCCACATTAACTTCTCCAGTGCAATCATCTTATCAACACTGATTACCTTCAACTGCTCATTCTCACTAGCCATTTGGATTCTAATTCTGGGAGACTTCTTATGTCTTCTACAGTGAAAATAGGTGCAAAGTGATTATTTAGATTCTCTGCCATTTCTCTACTCCCTATTATAAAATCTCCTGACCCTGCCTTTAATGGGCTTACCTTTTTTTTAGCCAGACAATTCCTTTTTACATACCTATAGAAGCTTTTCTAGTCTATTTTTGTTATTTTTATAAATTAAATTCATATTCTCTTTGTTTCCTCATTGATTCCTTGCTCCTCCTTTGTTTCATTCTATTAACCTAAAATGTTCTTTTATAACATGATTGTTAATTAGCCCTTATTCCTTTTGTAATGCTCACTCTAAAATATTATCTTGTTGGCTTTTGGACATATTGCTCTGGAAAACTATCTCCAATGCACTGAGGAAACTCGTCATCCGCAGAATCAGTGCTCAATCAGTTTACCCACTCTATATGCAGATTAATGTCACCCTGGGATAACTGTGTTACCCATGCTATATGCTTACCTGATTTCACGATGAATATTGTACACATATTACAACTACAATTTGGTGGATTGTAAATGACTATCCTTGAATAATTGCAGTTTCTTCACTCCGCCCAAACAGATTCCACAGGATATTGAGTTGGATGATCAGCGATGATGATTTTGAATTCCAATTTGAAATCCTCCCTTATTAATATATTAATCCCACCCCTTATTTTCAGAACAACTCCACTTCCTGTGCCCTCCCTCCTACACCAGTTCTTCAGCTTTGTGTTCATATGATCAGTTCTCCTGTTATTATGCCCACTAGTATATGACATGAGGAGGAATCCTGAGATTAATACTCTTGAGGTCCTGCTTTCTAATTTCATTCCTGACTCTTCGAAATCAACTTTCAGAACCTCATCCCTCTCCCTATTTTGTTGGTAAATATAGATCACAACCTCAGGTTGATGCCCTCCCTCCCACAGAAGAAACATATAATTTAGGAACAGGAGTAGGCCGTATGGTCATTTGAGGCTGCTCCACCATTCATAATCATTATGGCTGATCATCCAATTCAAAATTTCTGTTCCTGCTTTCTTCCCATATCCTTTGATCCCTTCAGCTGTCTTGAAAGTCTTCAGAATTTTCGCCTCAACAGTTTCCTATGGCAGAGAATTCTATAAGCTCACTACTCCCTGAGTGAAGAAATTTCTTCTTGTTTCTGCAGATAGGCCTCATCGTCCATTTATTATTTCCTCTCCTCTTCATCTCTTGTTCTGGAGATTGTATTTCTTTCAGTAAACCTTAATTAACGAACCCCCTTTCCCCCTGCCCTGAATCCTCACTTTGACTGGCATTCTCAGTTACTCACACTGTCTCAGTCTGACTTTGACAAACTGTCTGATTATATGACTTACTTTGACCATATCCTTTGAATAAATCTCTTCATATATAAAGAGCTCTGAGTCACTTGCTATAGTGCCAATTCGGGGAAGGAATTTCAAGTGTTTGATGGTTAACTGTCACTATCAAGCAATTGTTGGTTTGATGTGGCTTTTCTAATTTGTTTGGAGGGTTCTAGGTTATTTTGATTTTGAAACTTTGACAAGATTTACCTGTTGAATTCCTCCACTTTGATTTAAATTCCCTGTTACTTACTCTGTCTCTGTAGGTCTCCCTCACTCTGACATGTAGCTTACTCACAAACAAGGACTTGTCGGTGATTTTAACCTCAAATTCACATTTCCTCCTACCTGAATAAACTTTCAACCGCTTATTTAGCACGAAGCCACTGACCTCTGTCTTAAAAAAATTTAAGAACTCTGCTTTCAACAAATTTTCAGGAAGGGAGTTCCAAAAAAGTTATTCACCTAATCTCTAATTAAATGGATGAGCATTTTGGGCAGGCACTAATTTTTAATTCTGGATTCTTCCATAAGAGGGAAGTCCTAACCCTGTAAAGACCCCTCAGGATTTTATATGTTTCATCTCTCAGTCGCCTTTACCATTCTAAACTCAAGCAGATACAAATTTAGAGAGTGTGGTGCTGGAGAAGCACAGCAGGGCTTTTGCCCGAAATCAGCAATTTCTGATGAAGGACTTTTGCCCGAAACATTGATTTTCCTGCTTCTTATTTGCTGCCTGATCTGCTGTGCTTTTCCAGCACCACACTCTCGACTCTGATCTCCAGCATCTGCAGTCCTCACTTTTGCCCAGATACAAATTTAGCTTGCCCAACCTTTCTACAAGCCGCAACTCCCAACCCTTTCAGCTATTAGTCTAGTACACTGGTTCTGAACTGCTTCCAAAACATTTATATCCTTATTAGATATGATGACCAAGATTGTATACAATATTCAAGATGTAGTCTAACTGTTGTGCTGTATAACTGAAACATAACATCTTTACTTTTATATTCAATTCCCCTCAAATTAAAATGATTAAATTTTATTAACTTACCCCTTATCTACTGTACGTGAATACTAAACTTTTATGATTCATACATGAGGATACCCAGATCCCTCTACATCTCAGAGTTGTACATTTCTCACTATTTAGATAAGCTTATGTTTTATTTTTCCTTCCAAAATGGATAATTTCACAGTTTTCCACAATATATTCTTTTTGCCATATCTTTGCCCACTACTTTACCTATCTACTCCTTGTTGTAACCTCCTTGTATCCTCCTCACTACTTACTTTCCTATTTTCCTTTGTGTCATCAGAAAATTGAACAACAAGACTATCCATCCTGTTATTTAAGTCCTTTACATAAATTGTAAACAATTGACATTCCAGCACTGAACCCTATGGCATTTCACTCACAATATTTTGCTAATATGAAAAAAGACCCCATTTACACCCATTCTTTGCTTCCTGTTAGTCAGCAAGCATCTATACAAGCCAATATGCTACCCTCCACAGCATGGGACTTTATATTCCAAAATAACCTTTGATATGACACCTTATCAAATGCCTTAAATTAGATTACTTACTTACAGTGTGGAAACAGACCCTTCGGCCCAACAAGTCCACACCGACCTGCCGAAGCACAACCCACCCAGACCCATTCCCCCCTGCCCCTAACACTACGGGCAATTTAGCATGGTCAATTCACCTAATCTGCACATTTTTGGACTGTGGGAGGAAACCAGAACAAACCCACGCAGACACAGGGAGAACATGCAAACTCCACACAGTCAGTCGCCTGAGGCGGGAATTGAACCCGGGTTTCTGGCGCTGTGAGACAGCAGTACTAACCACTGTGCCACCGTGCCGCCTTCTGGAAATCCAAGTACAGTATATCCACCAGTTTCCCTTTGTCCACATCATGAGTTACGTCCTCAAAGAACACCAATAAATTGGTCAAACATGATGTCCTTTTCACAAAACCTCATTATCTTGAACCTATTCAAGTATCCTATTATAATCCATTGTCTCCATCTGCCTCTGTCCTTGCCCCACTGAACTTATCTCCTCATATCTTGACTTTGTCCTGTCCCCTTGGTCCAGGTACTCCCCACATACATTCGGGACACCACCCACATCCTCCACCTCTTCCATGGCGTTCGTTTCCCCAGCCACCAATGCCTCATCTTCACCATGGACACTCAGTCCCTGTACACATCCATCCGCCATGGCGAAGGCTTCCAAGCACTCCATTTCTTCCTCTCCCACTGACCTAACCAGTACCCCTCCACCAACACACTCATTCATGGCTAAACTGGTCCTCACCCTTCACAACTTCTCCTTGAAATCCTTCCACTTCTCTAAGACCAAAGGGGTAGCCAGGGGCACTTGCATAGGCCCCAGTTATGCCTACCTCTTCGTCGGATACGTGGAACAGTCCATCTTCCATAGTTACATCGGCACCATTCCCCACCTATTCCTCTGCTACATTGGTGACTGTATCGGTGCCACCTCATGCTCCCAAGAGGAAGTTGAATAGTTCATCAATTCACAAACACCTTCCACTCTGATCTCAGGTTCACCTGCACCATCTCGGATACCTCCCTCCCTTGCCTGGACTTCTCCATTTCTGGCAACCACTGAACACGGACATCTACTTCAAACCCACCAACTCTCAAAGGTACCTGGACATCACCACTTCCCACTCTCCCTCCTGTAAAAAATGCTATCCCTTACTTCCAATTCCTCTGCCTCCATTGCATCTGCTCCCAGGAGGAATAATTCCACTTCAGAACATCCCAGATGGTCTCCTACTTCAAGGACCACAATTTCTCCACCTACATGGTCAACAATGCCCTCCAGCACATCTCCTCCACTTCCCACACCTCTGCCCTTGAACCCCACCCCTCCAACTGCAACAAGGACAGAACTCCCCGGTCCTCACCATCAACTCCATCAACCACCAGATACAACACATCATCTTCCACCATTTCTGCCACATGCAGTCAGACCCCACCACCAGAGATATATGTCCCTCCCCACCCTGATTTGCATTCCAGAGAGACCATTCCCTCCGTGACTCCCTTGGTAGGTCCACGCCTCCTACCATCCACCCTCCGCTTCCACCACTGCAAGAAGTGCAAAATCTGCGCCCACACCTCCCCCCTCACCTCAATACAAGGCCCCAAAGGATACTTCCACAGCTGGCAGAGATTTTCCTGCACATCCAAACACCTCATCTACTGTGTCCGTTGCTCTCGATATGGTATCGTCTACATTTGGGAGACAGTACTCCAACTCGCAGAATGTTTCAGAGAACATCTCTGGGACACACGCATCAAACAACCCCATTGCTTCAACTCCCCCTCCCAAGCCACCAAGGGCATTCAGGTCCTGGGCCTCTTGCACTGCCAAATCCTAGCCACCCGATGCCTGGAAGAAGAACACCTCATCTTCTGCCTTGAGACCCTCTAACCACACAACATCAACATCGATTTCTCCAGTTTCCTCATCTCCACTCCCTCAACTCATCCTAGATCCCACCCTCCAACTCGGCCCTGCCCTCTTGAACTGTCCTACCTGTCCATCTTCCTTCCCATCTATCCGCCCCACCCTCCACTCTGACCTATCACCATTACCCACCACCTGCATCCACTTATCGCTTTCCAAGCCACATGCCTCCCCAGCAACATCCCACCCCCAATTTATCTCTCAACCCCCTTTCTCTCCCAATATTCCTGATGAAGAGCTTATGCCTGAAACACCAACTGTCCAGCTCTTCAGATACTGCCTGACCTGCTGTGCTTTTCCAGCATCACACGTTTTGACTCTAATCTCCAGCATCTGTGGTCCTCATTTTTTCTTACTATAACATCTTGAATGGTATTTCCTAGAGTTTCTATTTGTCAGACGATAAGCTAACTGGCCAATAGTTTCTGCTTTCCATTTCCCTCCCATTTTGAAGAAAAAGGAATAGCATTTTTGAATATTCCAAACTAATGGGACTATCCCTGAATCAGTGGTGTTTTGGAAAATTAAACCTGATACATAAACTATCTCAGTGACCACTTTTATGGCCCACAATGATGTCCATTACAATCTAAGCATTTGTTGTGCAATAGCTCCCAAACTGTACTTGCTACCATTGCTCTGATGATTGTGATCTTCCTGGGTCCCGACCTCCCTTCCATTCCCTGATTTATCGCTCCTTCTAGAATCAGATCTGCATTCTCTTTAGAGAAGACTGATGCAAAATAGCTATTCAATTCATCTTTATCTGACATTCCCTCATTCACCATTATTCATACTCCAGTCTGCTTTCTATAGGATCAATTCTCACTTCAGTAACCATTTTCTTCTAGTTCTTCTCTGTCTTTATTAGTTTCTTGGTGATTACTTGGTATTCGGAGAAAGTGAGGACTGCAGATGCTGGAGACCAGAGTTGAAAAATGTGATGCTGGAAAAACATAGCAGGCCAGGCAGCATCCGAGGAGCAGGAGAATCGATGTTTCGGGCATAAGCCCTTCTTCAGGAATGATTACTTGCTATTTCCAACATTGTACAATCTTTTGACTTATCACCTGTCTTTGCACAATTATTTGCTTTTTCTTTAATTTTGACACTATCTTTACAAATTTCTGGTTAACCATGATAGTGCATCTGTTCCTTGGAATTTTACTTGTTGGAATGTATCTATGTTATGTATTCTGAAATATTCCATAGATATCTGCCATTGCTTCTCTATTGATCTATCCTCAAACCTAATTTTCCAATTTGTTCTATCCAGCTCGGTTTTCATACTCTCACACTTGTGCTTCTTTTAATTTGAAAAATAATCTTGAACTCACTCCTCTCTCTGTCACTTTGAATGTAAAATTCAGTAGGTTTATGGTTGCTTCAACCGAGGGGTGCCTTCTCTATGAGATCAATAACTAATCCTACCTCATGACATAATTGCACGTCTAAAATGCTGGTTACCTTCAGAACATGCTTTTCTAAGAAACTATCTGAAAAACACTCTACAAATTCCTCATTTCGACTGCCTTTGTCAATTTGACTTATCTATTTGATATGAGATTAGAATCTCCCAAAATTATTGTGTATCTTTCTGACAAACTCTCATCATTTCTTACTTTATGTTCCACCTTGCCATGTGGTTACTGTTAGGATGTACTCCACTCGCACAAATGATTACTTGCCTTTATCATTTCCCATCTTTATCTACATCTTGGTTTCTTGAATTTAGGTCATTCCTTTCCATTGTATGAATAACATTATTAACTAGCAGAGCACATCCTCTATCTTTCTTCCTCTCTTGTCATTGTTAAATGTCCTGTTCTCTTCGAGATCCAGTCCCAATCCATCTCATCCTGCAGCCATGTTCTATCATGGTTACCAGATCCTACTCATTCATTTCAATTAGCAATCTTCGTGTTTCAATTTTGTTTCAAATGCAATGTGAATTCAGAGACAAAGGCTTCAGTTTCATCCTTTTACTCCTTTTGTAAATTCTAGTCTTGACTCTTGATTCTAGTTGGTTGGCTCTTAGATTTATACACTCATGTCACTTCCTGTCATGGTCTGCTTATCATTTCTCATATTACTACCTTTGTCGTTGGACTTAACTCTACTCTGATCTACCCAAATTTTATCCCTGGGCTTCCTATTCAATTTAAAATCCTTTCTATTTCTCAAGCAACACAGTCAGCAAGAATACCAGCCCCAGCACAGATCAGGTGTTGACGATCCTGTCGGTCCAGATCCCACTTTCTCCAGCACTTAAGCCATTTGCTGAATCTGGAGCCCGTATCTAGTCATAGATCCATGCGATCATCTCTCTAATCTGAATTATCAACTGATTTCTGAAATTTTCATATTATCTAAGAAATACTTCAAAGATTATGCTCTTTGAGATTCTGGTTCTCAATTTGGCATGAAGCTTCTCATATTGACTATGCAGAACTTTCTTCCTTGTCCTGCCTATAGTGTTGGTATTTGTATGTACAACTACGACTACATCTTTTCCCTTTCATTCTAGCTTCCTCTCCAGCCCTGAGTAGATGTCTCAAACCCTGGCACTGAGCAGCCAACGAAACCATCTAGAGTCACCCTCTTTACTGCAGAGAAACGTTTTAATCCCTTTCTCTATATCGTCCCCTAATACAACTACATTCTTTCTCACTCCTCAATCTTCAGTGGCTTCCTGGGTTGCAGTACTATTGTCAGTGAGTTAATTCATTCTGCAGCCTTCACTCTCATTTACAAGACAAGCTGAAAGAATCTCAAACCTGTTAGATGATTGCAAAGGCTAATATTCCTACACTACCACCTCAAGGTCCTAGTACCCGTCTCACTCGCAGTCACACGGTCCCATCCCTGAACACAGACAATGCGACCCCACCCCAAACCAGATTATCAACACTCAGAAAGTTGGAAAGGTACAAAGGATCCAGATAACATACTGTAGTTAGGCCTCCAATTCAAAATGTGAGCTCAAGTGGCTCCAACTTCAAATGTTTGCCACAGACGTGTTCACTCTGGAGCAAACTGGCATCCATGGACCCGCAACAGCTGCGATTGTGATATATCGGCAGTCTACCCATCTTTAATGTCTTTTAAGGAACAACTTAAATATTGTATTCAACTTTATATTTTATGGTGCTTTATGCATTTTATTAACCAATACTGTTTTGAGCCTTAGGAATAGCATAAACTTTAATCACTTTGACAGAAACAAAAACAACGAAGTGGCTATTTCTATTTCACATTTTAACTCCCTGTGTCATTTAACTCTGGCACTCTACTGTAAATTGTACTCAAGAGCTAAATTGCAATATGGAACATAGTGTTATGGTCCTCTCACACAAAAGGTCTGTATGACTCACTTAATGAGGATCCACTGATTCTTAATTAAGCTGCTTTTTCACTGGAACCCTTGAACGAACTCTGCTTGAGTCTGACAACTGCAGAATTTAAATTGGAGATTTCAGTTAAATGCTACATGCAAACTACAAACGAAATTACATTTGAACAAAATTTAAAAGAAAGACTTTCTTATCCAACAACTGCATTAACTCAAGAGCAATATTCATTTTTAACACTTGATTTGAAAAATAGGCAGTTATTTTATTTTTTCTATTATTTTAGGTGGAGAATCTAAATAAATATATAAGCAAGTGCTGGCAATCTGTGAAGTTCAAAATGACTTCCATTTCATTAAAGCTCTTTCCTTTTGAGTTGTCTGCCCAAAGGCATGTCCAGCCTGCAGCACATGATCTCTACCATGGGCAGAGAAAGATTCAGGTTCTGAATCCACCCTGTCTGGCATGGAGATTGGCTCCCTGCTGTTGGCACCAATCTGATCTTTGCAGCTATCCAGCCAATTAGCCACCAAAGCACATGTGGCAAAAGACTTGATGGAAGTAGCTACTGGCAAATCCCTGTTTCATCATGCTTCTGTCTATTCTCACAGTTAACAAATGTTTGTAGTCTACACTTGGGTTGACTTCAGTCTTCATTTGTCCCAAGATCCATGAATGTACAAATGATGTTCTACACTGCCTGTCTGTGGTGCTTGTGGGAAGGGTTTACAAGTTAATACTCAATCTAATTGACTATGATAGGTGCAAAATGACAAAAAGAAAAACTTGAATTTATATGGTGTTCTTCATGACCTCAGGATGTTCCAGGGCATTTTACACCCAGTGAAATGCTGTTAAAATATAGTAACTTTGCTCAAGTGACTAGTTTCAACTCAAAATTAAGAGTTTGAATTCCTCACGGTGCATTAGGAACCAATTAGGTATTCCATCCTGTGAAAAAGAGAGCATGATCGAGGAAAGGGCACTTAGCACAACTGAAATGTGGTTTCCAAAACCTGAGGAACATAGTTGATAATTTGCATGATAATGCAATGAATAGGCCTGTTCTAGTGCTATATCAAATTGTTGAAAATTGGTTTAAACCAGTGGAAGAGTGAAGAGCGTTTATGAATAAGTAGAAAGTGCTTAATTTCATTGCTTTATATTAGAGATGGATGCGTTAATTTAATTCTGGTTCATGAGATATCCCTCTTGATTATCATTGTGATCCATGAAATAGAATCAGATTCAGTTTACTACTGAGACTGCTAATAAACTATAAATAAATGCATATTTGTCAGGCTTAAAATATATATACATTGATTAAAGCAAATTTCTGAACATACAGTTCAGTTTATAGTATACATATATTAATATTAATCATTTCCAAATGATTCCACTGGAGACTAGCATCACTAACATCAGGATGTTTTATACAAGGTTACCTTGACAATGGTTTGTAATAGGTAGAATTGTATGGAGCACAACTTATAAAATAGATCCTAAATTGGGTTATCATTCAAATCCAATTTGGTATTTAATTTGGTAAAATAATATGAGCCATTAATCTTATTCAGATTAACTTCTACATTTTCTTCACATCCTACAAGGGGCATATATCATTTCTAGTGAGATAATTATGCTCAAAATGTAAACACTTAATTACTTTGAGACAATAAAAAAAGGTGGGGAGAAATGTGAAAATGATAATATATGATTATTTAAATATATGGTTGACTTCTTTAAAATTCTTTCTTGATTACATTGTGATAACAGATAAGATAATCACACCATGTCAGAAAATGTATATATTCATAAATTAAAGCTGATACTCCAAGACATAATATATTGGCAGTAACAATTTTTGAAGATGTGCATCGACAAATGATTGATGCACTTTAGCATTATCTTAGGCATTCAACTTCATCTGGTTCTACCGTCTAATTCTCATACGCATATTAATCATTGTAGGTAATGTCAAAAGGATTAGGTTTAAAGGTTGTGCAAGTTTAAAACAAAGTAACAGCTCAATAAATACTATTGATAGTTAAGTTTGTAATTTACCTTCTCTTCCATCCCTGCACAGTTATCTCTTCTGTCCCCCAAGGGATGCATCCTTAGTCTTTCCCTGTTTCTCATTTAAATGGTGTCTACTGGCAACATCATTGAAAAGCATAATATCAGCTTCCTTATATATTGTGAGGATGCTTTGCTCTGATTCAACACAACTTGTCTTGATCCTTCTTTGAATTATCAGAGTGGTTGCCTCACAACCAGTATTGAATTTTCAGATATTCCCACCAACTATTGAGGGGAATGGTGAAGGTATTCGCTTTGGTCCACATGACCAATTCTGTTTCATCTTCCTCAACTTCACTGGCAACTGTAGTAGATTAAACTGTACTATTCACAATCTTGGTGTCATACTAAGCTTTCAACCACGTATCCACAGAATCAGAGAGTTTATTTCCACCTTCATAAGTGTTGAATCCATCCCTACATCAGCTATTTGCTGAATCCTCATCCATGGTTGTCACCTTCAGATTTGACGATTCTAACACTCCTGTCCAGCCTCCCATATTCTACTCTCCATAAACTTAAGGTCATACAAATCCAGCTTGTCCCAATTCACACCATGTCTCATTCATTCAACCCCGGTTTGCTCACTGCCCAACATTCCTTCCTGGTTAAGCAATGTCTCAATTTTAAAATTCTCATCATTTTTTTCAAATGTCTCCATTCACTCTAATCCCTTCTTATTTTTCTCATTTCTTCTAGTCTCGCAGCCATCCAATGTATCTGCACTTCTCTACTTCCATCTGTTTGAAAGACACCAATTTTAATCGCTCCACTGTAAGTGGCTGTAACTCCACCTGCCAAGACCCAAAGCTCTGAAATTCCAATCCAAAAGCTCTTCAGTTCTTTATTTCTATTCCCTAGCTTCTTTACTTATTTTGAGTTTTATTACAAGGCAGTGCTAAATTAAATGGTTGAGCATTTTTACTTTTAAGACTTTGTCAAAACAACATACAGAGGAACCTTGGTTATCCGAACAAAATACTATCCACCCATTTTGTTTGGATATAGATTATTCGGTTAATTGATTCAATGTCTCTCCTCTGGGACTTGGAATTTTCTGAAGTTTCCTTTTTCCTTGCTCTATCTGCCTTACTCCCTCTCTCTGTCTCAGAGTTTGTTTCTGAGCAGATACATCCCACCTCCCCCCCCCCCCCCCCCCCCCCCCCCACCCCACCATCCATTCGATGGGATTGACACACTCGCTAAGTGTGCTCCCCATTCAGGAGACTAGGCAGCAGCACACTGTGCATGACCCCCCTACATCGTCCACCCCCCAACTCCAATCAAACCCGCTCCCGTCAGCCCCCACCCACCGTCCATGCTCCCTGTCCACCACCCCCCCCCCATCCAATCCGGCCCCTGCTCTCCCCCTACCCCTCGTCTGCCCCCCGCCCCATCCACGCCACCGATCCACCATCCGCGCTTCTGCATCTGCCAGACTTGGCCGTCCCCTGTCTACCATGCCCCCCACCCCCAGGGGCAGCCGGACTGGACACCAACAGTAAGACTGCTGCTGCCTTTGGTGGTGGTGGTGGGGGGGGTGGCCGGGGTGAGTTGAGTCTCAAAATAGCACACACACACTCAATCTTTTACTGCAACCTTTTCGCAAGTTCCACTTTTGCTCTGGATAGGACAATGTTGGAGAGATTATTTGGAGAAGGGGGGTTTAGGGTAGAACTGTGTGTAGAACTCCAGGGAAAGTGTGGGAAGAGAGAGAGGGTGGTCAGGCAGTCAGTCATTTGGAGATGATGCACTCCCATCGATGTCCAGGACTGTTCTCGGCAGCATTTCAGTAAGCCAGGTTCATTGTTAATCATTGTAAACAAAAGACACGATCAGTGTTGGAAACACCTTTTTGATGTAATGTTTCTATTGGGACCCTGAAACGTTCTTGGATAATCCAAAATTTGGATAATTCATATTTGGATAATTGAAGTTCCTCTGTACTGTGAGCAATTCTGGTCTCCTTGCTATAGGAAAGATGTTGTGCAATGTGAAAAGCTTCCGAAAAGATTTACAAGGATGTTGCCAGGGTTGGAGTGTTTGTACTATAGGGAGAGACTAAGTAGGCTGGGGCTATTTTTCCTAGAGCATCAGAGACTGAGGGGTGACCTAATAGAGGTTTATCGAATCATGAGAGGCATGGATAGAGTAAAGGCCTTTTCCCTGGGGTGGGTGGTTCAAAAACTAGAGAGCATAGATTTAAGGTAAGGAGGGAAAGAGTGACCTAAGAGGCAACATTTTCACATAGAGGGTGGTGTGTGTATGGAATGAACTGCCAGAGAAAGTGGTGGAGGCCGGTACAATAGCAACGTTTAAAAGGATTTGGATAGGTACATGAATGGAAAGGGTTTTTTTAAAGGGACATATGGGCAAATGAGACCAGATTTATCTAGGATATCTGGTTGGCATGGATGAGTTAGATCGAAGTGTCTGTTTCCATGCTGTACATCTCTATGACTCTAAGTCTAATTCTATCTGTAAAACAGTCTTTAAATGTGCATTGGGCCTAATTTTGCAGTAACAGGTATTTAGAGGCATCAGGCATCTGCTAAATGTAACGTTGCACCCTGCAACTTAAAGATTATTTTACTCATCACATTGCTGACAGTCCAAGCTGATAATGAGATAGTGAGAGAGATAGGATAATCAACAGTGTATCCCCTCAGCCAATTGTAGTGAAATATTATGAAATAAACAACTCCAAGACTGAGACATGCAATAAGCTATACCTTGTTAATTAAAAGCAACTCTTATGGTTAGACCAGGAAGTGTTTTCTGGCTACCACACTAGACCCTGAAGTTTCCTATCTTTAAAGAGGATGATGGCAGCAAAGTTTATCAGAAGCAACAGCTCACAATGCACCAAAGCTGAAATAGCTGGGAAAAACTTAGCAGTTCTGTCAGTATCTGGGGCGATGAAAGCAGAGCCAATGCTTTGGGTCCAGCGATTTGAGTTCTGATGAACGGTCACTGGACCTGAAATGTTGAAATTTTTGTTTTTGTTTCAGATTTTCAGCATCTGTCATTTTTTGTTTTATTTTATCTCAGAATGTGGTTAGCTGTCCTAACCTTACAGTGTGAAGGGTAATGAGGCAAAATTGATTTGCTTGCTCATATAGCACACAGTGAAACCTTCAGATTCAGATTAAAGTCACCTTCTCACAGAACACAGTCCATAGCAGGGAAGAGCTAAAAATCTCGGAAAGCTGCCGAAGAAACCCTTCATGACCTCAACAAAAAAGATCACTCTAGTGAATAGCAAAAGCATTTTTAGATGTGCAACAGGAGAGTTAGTAACTCCCTGGAGAAAGAGAATGAGTAACTCCAAATCAGTTGCAGATTCATCATGAGACTTATGGAAGAAATCCCCAGTCAGAATTCAGTGATGAGTGAACAGAAATCAGAGATTCTATGAATGAAGCTTAAAATTCATGGTGGGACAGGGAAAACATAGAAATATCTCAGTAATGCAGGCTAAGAGATCAGGAAAGATTAAAATAATATATCGATCAAATCCAGCTTCATTGCCATAGCAAGCTGGCACAGCAAGGCATGGATACAGAAACCTAAGTAAAGGTATGAAATACGAATCTGAGGTTAGAGACGTGGGGAAAATGCAAAGCCAATAATTTAAGCAATAACCTTTGGACAGATGAAAAGCCTAAGCAGTGTGAGCTCACAAAGACCAAATTTGAAGATCCTTCATAAGAGCTATGATAATGCTTTGTGTAAATGATTAGGATATGAATACAGGAGGCATGGTTAATAAGTTTGCAGATGACACCAGAGTAGGTGGCATAGTAAACAGTGAAGAAGGTGATCTCAGAGTACAATGGGACCATGACTAGATGTGCCAGTGGGCCAAGGTATGGAAGATAGAGTTTAATTTAGATAAATGTGAGTTGTGTTTTCGTCAGACAGTTAATGGTAGGGCCCTGGGTGTTTGTCAAACAAAAAGACCGAGGGGCGCAGGTTCATAGTTCCTTGAAAGTGGAGTTATACATAGACAGGGTAGTGAAGAAGGCATTTGGCATGCTTGCCTTGATTGGTCAGTATATTGAGTACATTGAGCATAGAAGTTGGGACATCATTTTGTGGCTGTACAGGACATTAGTGAAGCCACTTTTAGAATACTACATTTCTGATCACTCTTCTATAGGAAGGATGTTGTTAAAGTTGAAAGGGTGCAGAAAAAGGATGTTGACAGAACCGAAGGGTTTGAGTTATAGGGAGAGGCTGAATAGGCTGGGTTAATTTTTCCCTGGAGCACTGGAGGCTGAGGGGTGACCTTACAGAGGTTTATAAAACATGACAGGCAAGGAAAGTGTGAATAGCCAAGGTCTTTTTCCTAGGGCAGGTGAGTTCAAACTAGAGGGTATAGGTTTAAGATGAGGGGTAACTTTATCACGCAGAGGATGGTGTGTGTATTGAATGAGCTGCCAGAGGAAGCAGTGGAGGCTGATACAATTATGACATTTAAAAGATATCTGGATGGTGTAAATATATGGCTTAGTTCGATGCATTCAGAAGCCTTTAATGATATATTTGTTTCAGTACTTATAATACAATGTTATACTTAACCATTAACTAGCACAGTGTGTAGTGTAACCCTTGTATGTACGAACAGACAGTGGAAAAGTACTGAGTACATCTGACTTGTAAAGATATGCTGATGTAAACACACAATAGGAATGATTTTTAATAAAGAGCAGTGTGTACTGGCGGCCTTGGTGGCGGCTGGGAGAGCAAGGCAGACAACGGGGTGTTGCCGCCCTGTGAGTGCAGATGCAGGACATATTGTAAGCTGTGGTTATAAAAAGCAAGAACTATTTCGTGCCACCACCTGCAGAAGGAGGTCACATGGGGTCAGATATCTGGGAACGTGAGAAGACGGAGAATGGAGTCAGGTCAACAGTCAATCAAGAAGACAACCACACCTCAATGCTTGCACAATGTTCTGTGATTACATGACGTTTTGTACTGTATAAAAGACTGGGTCAGGGGCAGGATAGGGGTCAGACTTCGTGAACTGACACACTCTGCTGTTTGTCAGGGACGGGAAGGTCTAGACCCAGAGCTCTGTATACTTTATCCACTTAGTGCTAAAATAAACTAAGAGTTTGAGACCGAATATCTTCTCCTATTGCTTCATTTAAAGGACACGCAGGACTCGGCTCACACATAGAGGAAAGTAAGCTGGTAGATTGAGCCAAAGTCCGACAATTTGGTGACCCTGACATGATGAAGATGGAGAAGTGACGGAAAAGAGAGAAAAATAGAAACAACGGACAACTGACGTCTGATGACAACAACAAGCGGCGCCGCATAAAAAGGTGAGCAGACACCTGTTTATATCGAAGTTCTGCAATTGGAAATACCAAATTGATTGTTGTCATTATACTGCAAGTGTCCTAGTAATAGTAAGTGGATAAAGTATTGATTTAATACGTACAGGTTTAAAGTCCCATGGGGTTAGAGTCCCCATAAAAGCAACAAGATATGTACGGGTTTAAAGTCCCGTGGGGTTAGAGTCCCCATAAAAGCAACAAGGTACGTATGGGTTTAAAGTCCCATGGGGTTAGAGTCCCCATAAAAGCAACAAAGTTTAATACGTACAGGTTTAAAGTCCCGTGGGGTTGGAGTCCCCATAAAAGCAACATAAGAAGAGCCGCGGCCGAGTGTGAGGAGGTTTTAAGTCCATTGAGCAAGATCTCATAAAAGCAACCCTCACAGGTATCTATTTCATGATTTATACATTGTATATTTTAAGATTATCCTTGTAAATAAAGGGGGGTGGTAGAAAACCAGTGGTGTCTCAGCGAGAGAGCATCGGCAGTGGAAACCTAACAGTGGCAATAGAAACTGCTGACGATTCTCGTTGAAAGGGTCAGTTGCTCGGGTGTACTCCAAACAAACTGACTGCCACCGGATTTGTCCCTGATTGGGTTGGTTGCTCGGTTATATTACACCCAAACCAACTGACTACTGAACGGGAGGATAAAAAAAACACATAAAATAGAATGGGAATTTGATAAAGAGTGTGAAGAATATGGAGGATGTTCTTCCAACTTAATGTTGCCCGTAAAACATTAGTGGGGTAAAGCCAGAAGTCAGTTAGTGGGCTCGCAAAGAACAAACAATAAACAATGATGGAGAAATATGACAAGGTTTGGGAAGAATTACAAAAACAGGGCAAAATCCCTAAAGACGAGGAGAGGAAGAAATTGTCGCCATTTTTAGGAAAAGCAGAAGAGCAAGATAAACTAGAAGTAGAAGAGCACATGAAGGGAAAGAAAGGGTCAATATTAGTTAGAAGAAAGTGGACAAAAGAAGGCGAGGAGAAAGAAGAGATGAGGATTCATCTGCACAACATGACGTTAGCCTGTGTAGCGGTAGAAACATTACAAAAGAGAGTAGGTGGTACCTCTAAAACAGAACTGGCAAAGGAGACAGAAAAGGCAGGACCATCCGCGCCATTATATCCTAAACTGCCTGGGGTACAACCACCGTCCCCATATCCTGTAACACAAATGCCACTCATGTGTGTTCAAGAAGGGGTGTTAGATGTGCAAGAAGTAGGCACAAGAGAGTTTAACAAAGCAAAAGAGAGATTGGCGGAAGCAGTAGAAGAAAGTATCAGGAAAGTAGAAAAACTAAGACTCGAAGCCGAACAGACAGTTATGGAAGTGGAGGAAGCGAACAGGGTGATAATGACGCACAGCAGAAACAAAGAGCAGTCAAAACAGGGCAACCACTCGTCAGTGCAAGAGCCAGATGCTCATTCAACACCGTATAGTGCTGAGAATGAAAAGAGGGGAAGATTACATGACTCAGGTCAGTTACTAGATGACGGGTTCTTAGACAGAAGAAGGAGAGATTTGAGGGAAGAACGAGACAGAGAGAAATTGGATGGGGAGGAGTCTCAAAATAGTACGGACATTGAGGACGAAGAATCCCTGACAGAGGATGACCCACACACCTACCCTGTCACTTTGAAAGGCTCACTCACAATGCATACCGAACATGGTCCTCCACTGAAGCCCCTACCTGAACCAAGTTACAACCTGCGTCAAAGAGACACATTACGACAACCCACAAAGTATCAGCACCACCAAATGCCATTAATTTACAGAGGCTCCTACATGGGGGATGTTTATCAGCCCTTCACATTTACTGACATGAACTGCATTCTGGATAAAATGCCCCCACCCATGGAGGGCGGTGGGCCCTGGATGACTAAATTTTGCCAATATACACTAGGCCACAAGTTTGCTATGGGTGACTGGAGAGCATTGTTGGGCAAGCAATTGAGTATGTGGGAAATACAGCAGATTGAAGCTTCTGCGGGGACCACCTTACTACCTGATTCAGACCCATTCACGCAGCATGCCACCTGTGTGGGAAGGGCAATGAGGGATAGATTCCCGATTCCACCAGAAGTGATGCACTCACTCACCTTCACAATAAAGGAGGGTGAGGATATGCCTGCCTTTTTGGCTAGATGTAAGGGCACGTGGACAGATACTGCGGGGAGCCATCCAGGGTCAGGTCAGCTACAGACCACATTATTTAGAAATGCCATTATGGCAGGGATGCCTAAGGAAGTAAAAGAGGCAATGGAGAGTAATCCCGACATCCCAGGTTGTTCTACAGAACAGTGGGAAAAACACTTGATGCACCACATGAAACGTCACAGGACAAAACAGAGTGAAGGAAGTGCAGTTGCTGAAGTTACAGCTCAATGAGGCTAGAAGAAAGGCTAATGATACAAAGAAGGCCTCCCAAAAGACGATTAATCAGATGGTTCAGCAGCCGTCGCCACAAAACCATCTCCCGAGTTTAGACCCAACACCTGATTGGAGGCCACACCGTTCCCACTATGGGGGCAGGCCTATAGGCGTAGCAGGAGGAATGCGTGGTAGAGGAAGGGGCCGCGGAGGCCTCAGAGGTCAGCCACTTAACACCTGTTTTGAATGTGGCCAACCCGGGCATTGGAGAAGAAATTGTCCCACGCTGTGGGGACCCCAGGGAGGCCAGGGATCGATCCGAGGACAGTATGTCCGCTCAGGTCAGCCTCCTTCTCAACATGCTGTTCAGCCTTACCAAGCCCCAAATGCAGCTGCAGCACCGGTGCAAGGACAGTACCCCCAAACTATGCCGGAAGGGCAGGGGTATGAATATTGACGGGGCCCGAGAACTCAGGGACATGCGGGGCTGGCAGACCCCTACATGCAAATGAGGGTAATGGACAAAATTCTGTCTTATCTGGTTGACACAGGTGCGAGATTTTCTACCATCACTTGTGACATACCTCGGTCAAACATGTCATCCTCCAGCGTCCAGTTAGTAGGGTTATCGGGTAAACCAGAAAATCTACCTCTGACATCGCCACTGATCACATCAGTGGCCGGACAGACCTTTCGTCACCGGTATATTTCATCACCTGCATGCCCTGTCAATCTGATGGGCCGCGACTTGCTGGTGAGATGCGGGGCCTCGGTTCTGTGCGGGCCAGACGGACTGGTAGTGACCTTTCCGAATGGCTACTCTGTCAACTATTCCATGACAATGATTCACTCTGGATCCCAAATGATGCTATCAGCGGACACATTACACAGCAGAAGGGCAGTGGGCAGATATATACTGGGGACTCCTAGAACCCGAAAGCAGGCAGAACAATGGCATACAGTCCTTATATAACCAATGGCGACCCTGGGTTCAGATGCTCCATCCCTATGCTCCTCATGCAGATCCCCTCCATGTTACCCTATATTATGATAGAGATGACAATGAAATCTATCAGCATGCATTCTATCAGCACCTATAAGGGACTCAATGGGATATTTCCTCCAGTTGCATTCTGCTAGGGAAAGAAGGTGTGGCGGGTGTTGTTGAACTAACTGCAGAACAGTTGGAATGGTATGAGATGTCTGAAGAAGCTATACCTCATGTCACATTGGCCGTGCATGCTAAACATCAGGCCAAGGATCTGGGCCCTATGTCCAAACGTTTGATGGCGCTAACTGATTGGGTTTGGACTCAGCTACCCGGTTTACAATATTCACCATCAGATGAAGCCTACAGAATTATGTATAGGACAACTGACAAGGTACTGCTGGAACATAGGTCACGACAGGGAAAAAACAGACCATCCACAGGCTGCAGCAATGCTTGACACTCTACCAGATGCTTTGTGGTCAGCAGGTCCAACGGACGTTGGTCATTGCAAACACTTCACACCAATCACATTCGATTTAATAGACCACACTCCGATTTGGCAGAGACAATACTCACACAAACCAAAGGCAGAAGCTGGCATTGCTGACACAATTGAAGGTTTGTTAGCAGTAGGGGTACTAGAACCCTCCTGGTCAGCCTGGAACACCCCCATTCTACCGGTAAAGAAGCAGGATACAAGTAGATATAGGATGGCGCATGATCTCAGACGGACCAATTGTGTTGTTTCCACTCCAACAGTTCCAGTTCCAAACCCATACACTGCGATGTCTGTGCTGACCCCTGACCATAAGTGGTTCTCGTGCATTGATCTGGCCAATGTCCCTGATCATTTGAGGGACATTTTCTCATTTACCTACAAAGGCCAACAACTACGTTATACAAGGGTCCCTCAAGGGTTCATTTTATCGCTGGGGGTGTTTAATCAGGTACTAAAATGGCAGCTGAAGGACCTTACACTCGAAAAGGGGGTGATACTGGTCCAGTATGTGGATTACATGTTTCTTGTCTGGAAGCCACAAAGTCATTGTTGGTTCAACTGTGTAACATTGGTTTCAAAGTCTCAAGGGCTAAATTGCAATGCTGCAGACAAACGGTGTCTTTTCTGGGTAGAGTTATTTCCGCTAAAGGAACAAGTGTGTCTCCGTCCCATAGATCCTCCATTCTGCATCATACCAAATCAGTCACTGTAAAAGACATGCTCTCATTTCTTGGGTTGGCAGGATACAGCAGACAATTCGTTGCATCATATGCGGAGCTCACTTTCCCTCTGAGGGCCATGGTAAATGAGCAAGGCATGAGAAATTTGTCGGCCCATTTGCAGTGGACCACGGAGGCAGACGAAAGTTTCATATCTCTCAAACAGGCCCTAACGCGGGCTGCTGATTTAGCGATCCCGGATTACAAAGAGCCATTTTTCCTCGATATTTCTTAAAAGTTACACACAATAAATGGTGTTTTTTTTCAGAAAAAAGGGGGAGGCAGGCAGGTGCTGATGTATGTAAGTGTTACCCTTGACCCAACAGAAGACAGACACCCATCATGTACGAGGCATGCAGCAGGGGTAGCAAAAGGTAGCACATCTAGTCATGGGCCATTCACTAACGGTACTGACGACGCACAGTATAGTGGCCTATGTGAACTCAGTAGCCTTCACAATGACGTCACTACGGCAAATCAGGTTAGATAAAATTCTGAGTGCACCACATATAACTTTCACACACGAAGGAATCAACATGGCTGACAACATGGGAGAAGGAGAACCACACATGTGTGAGGAAAGGGTGCAGAGAGACGTCAAAGTCAGGGCAGACATACAGGCAAATCCACTAGTAGACCCAGAAGAAGTGTTGTTCACAGATGCTTGCTGTTACAGACATCCAACTGAAGGACTTAAAGCAGCCTATGCAGTGGTGCGACAGACAAGTGAGGGATTTGAGGAAGTGTTGACAGGAAAAGTGACAGGCAAAGAATCAGCCCAGTTGGCTGAATTACAGGCAATGATAGCTGCGTTAGAATGGTCAGAGGGAAAAAGAGTGAACATCTACACCGACTCTGCATATGTGGCAGGGGCTGTACAGGTAGAACTCAGTCAATGGATCAGAGCAGGATTCTTAACAGCAGCAAAAACCCCAATCAACCATGAAAAAGATGTGAAAGGATTAGCTGAGGTCCTAATGAAGCCCGCAGAAGTGGCAGTGGTCAAGCGTAGAGGACATGACAAAACTGATACAACAGTAGCTAAGGGCAATCAGGAAGCAGACTTAGCAACAAAAAAAAGCAGCAGGATATACAGCCCAGTAGATAATGATGCAAACAGAGAGAACAGTGTCTGACCTGCTGCCCGCCTGCGATGCAAATGTGTTAATAAAGGAGCAGCTGAAAGCCTCTCCTCATGAACTGACAGTATGGAGAGAGAGAGGGGCCACAGACTCAGAAGGGATTTGGAGGTCACTGGACGGTAGACCAGTGCTACCCCCAGGTTTGATAGCTTCCATGCTCCAGGAAGCTCATGGGTTGACACACTGTGGAAAAACACAGATGCAGAGGTATCTGACACATTGGTGGCATCCGTTCTTGCTGGCAATGATTGAAAATTACATCAGAGAATGTAAAACGTGTACAGAATACAATGTAAAAACAACAGTGAAACCACATGAGGGAAAATTCCCTCTCCCAAGAATGCCAGGTCAGGAAATAGTGATTGACTACACTGACATGGTGGAGAGAGTAAACGGATACCGGCACCTTTTGGTAGCAGTGGATGCATACATTGGTTGGCCAGAAGCGATACCTGCAAAAAAGGAAGACGCAAAAACAGTGGTTAAATTCTTGATAAACCAATACATTCCAATGCATGGGTTTCCAAAGAGAGTCAGGTCAGATAATGGCACACATTTTAAGAACAAAGACCTGCAAGATGTTGAAGCAGCTTTAGGACTGAAACATGCGTTTGGAACAGTACCATCCTCAGTCACAGGGAAAAGTGGAAAGAATGAATCAATCCATAAAAGGAAAAATAGGAAAAGTGTGTGCACAAAGTTAAGCTGGGTGGATACCCTACCCTTAGCTTTAATGTCCATTAGAAGCTCAGTAAACTCTATCACATGGTTCACCCCGTACGAGCTAACAACAGGGCAGCAGTTCCTGGGACCGGGAGCTGGAATATAGATGTTAGAGGGAGGAGGAGCCTCTCTAAGGTACAAACCTTACTATGACCAACTAACAGCTTTGGTGTCAGCTTTCTCCAAACAGGTTGGATCGGCAAAGGGGGACCTACAGAGTCAGGCGCCATCTACCACAGACTGGGTCCTGCTGAAGGTGATCAAACGGAAGTGGTCGGAGCCAAGGTGGACAGGACCTTACAAGGTGGTGGAGAGGACATCCCATGCAGTCAGACTGCAGGGAAAAGGAGAAAGCTGGTACCATTGGAGCCAGTGTGCAGCCACGGAACCGCCAACGAGAACTCTAGAACAAAATAAGAACAGAAAAGGAGTAAAAGGGTCTCAAACTTTTAACTTTTGCAGGAAGAGGGTTCTGAAAAAGGGGGAGAGGTTCTAAAGATCACCAAGGAAAGGTTTTTCTGGAGAGCATAAGTGAGGACAGGACCAGAACACAAGAAGAATTTGTTTAAAACATCGAGGAAAGTTGTGTAAAGGATATAATGTTTATCTCTGTTAGAAGCCCACACTACCCTAGGCTGTTGAGGTTGGGAGTTTTTGCTATTATTTTAAGTGTAAGTGTTATGCCGCTGTTAATAGGGGTAGCAACCACAAGGGACAAACACACAGACGAGGGAGAAAGTCCCAGGAATAAAAGGTCAACAGGACAAGAGGCAGACAAATGTTTAAGGGAGGCGGGGAGCCGGGTGCACATTAGACATGTTAAAAAGCGTGGGACAACATACCAGTTTGACTTATGTGAAGTAATTAACTGTGGCCAAGATTCAGGAAGCTGGAGGGGGTTTGATGTATATCTTTGTGTGCATTCCAATTACTATAGGTGGTGCCCGACGTGGAATCATGTACTAACATGGACTGGGGTAAGATGGACACCCAAGCAGTCGTCATCCTCAGATA
Organism: Chiloscyllium plagiosum; assembly: GCF_037043375.1. Lineage (NCBI taxonomy): Eukaryota > Metazoa > Chordata > Chondrichthyes > Orectolobiformes > Hemiscylliidae > Chiloscyllium > Chiloscyllium plagiosum. The sequence continues at coordinate 51,361,633 of NW_028270154.1, read as the reverse complement.
ATAAATGGAAGGTTCAAGACCATATGAGCCTGACTAGGGGGCAACTCGATTATTCCTCAGAACTTCAGAGATCAATGTTGTACGTTCATCCCAACAATACAGCACCTGATGGCTCAGTAACTAGAGCCCTGGAAGGACTAAGAACCTTGTCTGAAGAAATGCATGAACATTCAGGTATTGATAACTCTCTAGGAGGCATTTTCGACTCATGGTTTGGGAAATGGAAAGGATTGATTGTGTCTGTGTTTCTGTCCCTCGTTGGTATGATGACTGCGTTAGTGTTGTGTGGATGTTGTTGTATCCCCTGTATTAGATCTCTATTGAACAGGGTAATCATCACAGCAATTGAAGGGAAGGCTCCCCCTCCTTACCAGATGTCACAGATGGAGACGGAAACCATGGCTCTGGCAGGAAGGGAAGACTATGCATCGGAGAGCGAATGTGATGTATAAAACTGGTTTGTTGGTCTCATTTTGATGAGACCGAAAGGGGGATTTGTAAATATATGGCTTAGTGCGATGCATTCAGAAGCCTTTAATGATCTATTTGTTTCAATACTTATAATACAATGTTTTATACTTAACCATTAACTAGCACAGTGTGTAGTGTAACCCTTGTATGCACGAACAGACAGTGGAAAAGTACTGAGTACATCTGACTTGTAAAGATATGCTGATGTAAACACACAATAGGAATGATTTTTAATAAAGAGCAGTGTGTACTGGTGGCCTTGGTGGCGGCTGGGAGAGCGAGGCAGACAACGGGGTGTTGCCGCCCTGTGAGTGCAGATGCAGGACATATTGTAAGCTGTGGTAAAAAAAACAAGAACTATTTCGCGCCACCACCTGCAGAAGGAGGTCACATGGGGTCAGATATTCGGGAACGTGAGAAGGCAGAGAATGGAGTCAGGTCAACAGTCAATCAAGAAGACAACCACACCTCAATGCTTGCACAATGTTCTGTGATTACATGACATTTTGTACTGTATAAAAGACTGGGTCGGGGCAGGATAGGGGTCAGACTTCGTGAACTGACACACTCTGCTGTTTGTCAGGGACGGGAAGGTCTAGACCCAGAGCTCTGTATACTTTATCCACTTAGTGCTAAAATAAACTAAGAGTTGAGACCGAATATCTTCTCCTATTGCTTCATTTAAAGGACACGCAGGACTGGGCTCACACATAGAGGAACGTAAGCTGGTAGATTGAGCCAAAGTCCGACAATGGGTACATGGATGGAAAGGAATTAGAGTGATATGAACCAAATGCTGGCAAATGGGACGATGTCAGATTGGAATGTCTGGTCAGTGCAGATGAATTGGACCGAGGGCTTGGTTTTCGTGTTGTTTGACTCTATAACTATAAAGGCAGGAATAATTTATTTAAACCACAAGGAAAGATGATCATTCAGTAAAATGGTGATTGAAGCAAAATCTCTTTATTAAAGATGCAACCAACAGAATTTGCACAATTAAGCAATTAAAAAGGCCAGAATCTTTCATGTTATTGAAGACCAGAATCCTTCATTTTAACCATGAAAAGCATTTTACCTTCAAAATGTGAGAAAATCCTCCAGTACAGTAGCAAAGAGCAAAATAAATGCAGTTGGTGCAAGATAGAAATCTTTTAAGCAAGCAAATTGTATAATCATATTGTGCAGAATCTTCCCAGGCCTTCACGACTTCTGCTGTGGAAAGAAATCTGTCAGAATCACGTTACAGTTGAGCACGGTCTTCCTTATCATTGAAGCCAATGAATGTATTTTCCAACTAAATTCCAGACATTAGGATAAACTTCTTACCAATTCCTGATGAGATGCTTATTTTCAGGGGTTATCGGTCACTATCACTGTTACTACTGCATAACCTCACTTCATTCTGCAAAATATGCAGAAGTGAGACACAGTTTCAGAAAAGCAAAATAAAAGTTACAGAGCTACCCATTGTATAAGATAATAGTCAATCAAAACGTTGATGTTGAAGTTGTATTTGCCCCATCCTCCCCAATCTTCTGATGTGATAGAATCTTTAGTTGGAAGTAATTGAGCTTTAGGGTGCACATGTATTCTGCACAACTCCAGAGATTTCTTATAAATTAATTATGCCTGATTTGGAATGTAACTTGTATTTATTTAAAATGCAACAAACTATCTTGTTAACTTAGACATGTGTTTCTTCGGTTTAGTCTCACCAGTTGTCTAACTTTTATCATTGATAATTAGGCTGTGCCTAGACACAATACAGACATAGGGTGAAAGTGACGACTGCAGATCCTGGAGCCTCATTCCTGATGAAGGGCCTTTGCCTGAAACGTCGATTCTCCTCTTCCTTGGATGCTGCCTGACCTGCTGTGCTTTTCCAGCACCACACTCTTGACGATACAAAGGCAAATTGGCAGTGATAAATGATCTCAGTCATCACTAAACTACATGAGGCAAATACTACATGGTAACAGTGGTGCAGATTTAAATACCTTGCAAAGATCTCCAACACAAGGAGACTCAGAAGAAATTTTTTTTGTAAGAAATTTGATTTACCAACTTAACAGCATTATCATTTCAAGAAGGCACAAGTCAAGCCATAGCTGCTAAGTGATTACTGACATAGAAAAGCTGCAGCAGCTATGTAAACAACAATATGACAAGCTGTGTACTTCGCAACAAACTTTCACTGAGAGGTTTGTAAGGGGGCAGGGAGACAACTGTGCGCTAGGGAAAGAGAGGAAAAGGCAGTGACACTTAAGAAAAAAAACATTACCAAGGGAGGCTCTATTAGAAGCAAGAGAAGGTTATGAAAATAAAGTTAGATATCCTAAGGGAAAAAGGGGATAATTTTGCAAAAACAGTGCAAAGACCAGAAAGGGAATAGAAGGGAGTGTAAAAGGGAAGTTTTACTTCTTACGATAAGTATCACCATAATTGATATTTGGCTTTATGAACCACAGCTTTATGGGATAGTAAAGGGGCCAAAGCAGAAACATGCTGCAGAATTGGAAAGGCTTTAGGATTTATTCAGGCTGGAAAGGAAAAGATTTAGAGATTTCTATTAAAAGAAGGAGACAGGAGAAATTTAAGATTTAAGCAGACTGGAGTTCAACAATTAAACAACGATTTCAACAAGATGATATACAAGGGCAGCAGCTAGAGTACTTAATTTTAAAAATATGTAGATGTTAGAAACGAAAATCGCTTCTCAATAATCGCTCTAGACAAATTCAGGAAAACAAAGTTTTATTAACAAGTCAAGTCTGCAGAGTCGGGCACCCTTAAAGAAAAGGCGCGCTGAGGCTTACAAAGTCTCCCATTATATACAGCACAAGTCCCTCCTCTCCTTGGCTCCAACAAGCCATGAGGTTCACATTCTTAAAAACATCATTATTTTTATCACAAAGTCTGCAACAAAAGGCTCCAGAGTCTCCAAAGTTTGTTGTTTTTCTCACCCTGTAGTCTTATCAGTCAAAGGCTTTAATCTGAAACAGATGTCTCTCAAGTCGTTCCCCCATCCTGGAGTCTTATCAGTCAAGGACTCATCCTTCCCTCCTGTGTCAATGGTTTCATCAATCAAGGGCCTGTTTGTTTTTACTCTGCTCACAAATTGTCAGCATTCTCTCAGGATTGTGTCACACATGGCTTGCACCCCCCAGTGGGTCTGATGGTGTAATCGGTGCAGAATACCCCGGGTGATCTGTTTGTTCAGTACTTGTCTCCCATCAGGAACCGTCCACTTCCCGTTAGTATCTAGCCGGGCACCCAATTGATCCATTTTATCAATCTCCCCCTGGGTGAAGACGGGTTGTTTAGCGAGCCCTTCCCGCAACGGTATTAACGTTAACAATTGGACGGATTTTTCGACCGCTGCCCGCTTGGCTTCCTCGTCTGCCAGCCGGTTTCCCACCGCTTCCGGTGTCGACCCCTTCTGGTGACCGGGTACATGGACTACTGCAAGTTCCGTAGGTAACGCCAGGGCTTCCAATGTTAGGCTGATCATTTGTTCGTGAGCTAATTCTTTTCCCCGGGAAGTTATCAATCCTCGCTCTTTCCAGATTTTCCCGAAAGTATGAACGACTCCGTATGCATACTTTGAGTCAGTATATATGGTTCCAACTTTCCCTTCCAACAACTTCAGGGCCCTCTGGAGGGCGTACAACACACAGGATTGGGCTGACCACTTCCCGGGCAGTCGTCCGGACTCAATCGCCTGTTTCGTTGCACCATCTATGACAGCATAGTCACTGTATCGTACTCCACTGATGCACCGGGAGGACCCGTCGATATACAGTTCCTGTCCCTCACCCAGCGGGGCTTCTTGCAGGTCCTCTCGGCTCTTGGTCTGCAAGTCCACAAATTCCACACAATCATGCTCCTGTTCCCCGTCTGCAGGACGTCCGTACAGAAACTGGGCTGGGTTGCAACTGAGATCTTTTGCAAAATTGAGATCGTTCCCGGTCATCAAAATCGTCTCATACTTCAGGATGCGAGAGTCTGTTAACCAGCGGTGAGCCTTTTGAGCCAGTATGGCACTAACCGAATGTGGGGAGTATACTGTGATCCTTCCTCCAAAGGTAAGTTTTCGGGCCTCTTCTACTAACATTGCCGTAGCTGCCACTGCCTGTATACAGGTCGGCCATCCACATGACACAGGGTCTAACATTTTTGACAAAAATGCAACCGGCTGACGTTTCCCTGCCCGCAGCTGAGTAAGCACACCCTGGGCAATTCCGCCGGCGCTATTGACATATAACTGGAACGGTTCCTTCAGGGTGGGTAAAGCCAATACCGGAGCTCGAATCAGTTTATTTTTAATAATATTAAATCGCTGCTCCTCCTCCTCTGACCAGTCCACCTTTTGTCCTTCTTGTCCCAGTTTGTCGTACAAAAATTTTACTAAAGTGGTGTAACTTTCAATCCATATCCGGCAATACCCTACTAGTCCCAGGAATTGTCTGACTTCCTTCTTCGTCCTGGGTATTGGCATACCCGTAATTCCTGATATTCGTTCTGGCGTGATACGGCGGTGCCCCTTACTGACTTGATGGCCCAGATATCTTACTTCTCGCTCCACAAACTGGAGTTTTGTCCTGGAGACGCGTAGACCCTGTTTCCCCAGGAAGTTCAACAGGGCAACGGTGTCTGCTCGTACCTCCTCTTCTCTTGGTCCTGAGAGTAAGAGATTATCGACATATTGGAGCAATTGATTCTCCGCGTTACACTGAAATCCTCCTAAGATCTGCTCCAGTATTTGTCCAAACAAATTGGGTGACTCCGTGAATCCCTGCGGCAAGACCGTCCATCTTAACTGTCGCTTTCGTCCTGAGAAGGGATTCTCCCATTCAAAGGCAAAAAGGTTCCGACTTTCTTCGTCAAGGGGGCAACTCCAGAAAGCATCCTTCAGATCTATTACGCTGAACCATTCATGTTCGGGGGGAATTTTACTCATTAACGTGTAGGGATTAGGTACCACCGGGTATCTAGCCTGGACTACTTCATTCAACCCCCGCAAGTCTTGCACCAGCCTATATGTCCCGTCCGGCTTCCTCACAGGGAGTATTGGAGTATTGAAAGGGGACATGCATTCCTCCAGTAGTCCATCTGTGATTAATCTTTCTATCACAGGTTGTAACCCCTCCCGTCCTTCCATAGCAATCGGGTATTGTTTCCTTCTTACCGGGCCTCTTCCTGGTAACATGGTGATTTGGAGAGGTTTGATGTTTAGACCCCCTCTGTTCCCCTCTCGGTACCATACTTCCGGGTCTATTTGTTGATCATCTTCTTCGGTGAGGGCGAACAACCTTACCACCATTTCCCCGTTATTTGGTACCGTTCCGATCCCTAGTTTGACCTGCAAGTCTCTTCCTAACAAATTAAACCCCGCCGATGGCAGTAGAAGGAGGTCTCGTTTAGTAGTTCTGTTTTCATACCCAATTTCCACGTCCTCCACCACTGGGACTTGTAATTTCTGTCCTCCAATTCCAGATACCCCCATAACTTTTCCTCCTGCTCGGGTGCCGGGGGGTATTTGGATTATACTCGATCTTTCGGCTCCCGAGTCCACCATAAATGTGATCTCCGATCCTTGGGGCCCTACTTTCAAGTTTACCAGGGGTTCCTGTCGATAGTCCTTTTGCCCCAAGGGTAGGAACCCCCGACCTCCCTAATCTTCCTCCATCAGGGCGTACGACCTCATCTCCCGTTTGTAGCGGGAGCACTCCCGTTTAAAATGTCCCTCTTCATTACAATAGTAACATCTGAGTGTCCTCTTCGTTTCCCTGTCGCGGTCTCGCGTTCCTCCACTCTTCCTTTGTTCCGGCCATGGTTCTCTTTTCCTCTGCTCTTGCCACGATTCTCCCCTTTCCTGTTTCTGCCACGGCTCTCCCTTTTCCTTTCTTCCAGCTGTCATTTGTTGCACCGTTTGCATCATTATCTTTGTCGCCTTCCTTTGCTTCTCATCGTCCCTTCTCACAAACACCTTTTGCGCCTCCCGTAGTAGTTCACTTAAAGATTTACTATCCCAATCATCCATTTTCTCTAACTTCTTTCGTATGTCCGGCCAGGCTTTTGATACAAACTCTACCCGTATGAGTTGTTGCCCCACGTCCGTCTCAGGGTCCACCCCAGCAAACTGCTGCAAATTCTTCCTAATCCTGTCTAGGAAGTCCGTAGGGGTTTCCTCCGGGTTTTGATGATTACCAAAGGCCTTGGTAAAATTGTGCCCCTTCGGGGCTGCGTGTCTTATTCCTTTTATCCAATATTCCCGCATGTCTCTCATGTTGCGCCGTCCTCCCTCCGTGTTCTTATCCCACTCGGGGTCGGTGAGGGGAAACTTCTGCTCCCCTCCTTCTCCCCCCTCTCTCTCCCAGACCAAGAGCGCAGCTTGTCGTATCATCTGACGCTCCTGGCTAGAGAACAATGTTTTCATGATGGAACACATCTCTTCCCACGTGTAAGTATTCGGACCCAGGAACTGATCCAATTGTTCAGCAAGTCCCATGGGGTCCTCTAGTAGACCCTTCATCTCCCTCCTGAAATTCCGTACTTCAGTACTCGTCAAGGGAACGTTCACATATCCCGTCCTTCCCTCCTCGCCCTCCATGGGCACTTCCCGGAGTGGATTCATTCTTGCAATCGAGACAGGGTTTTGTCTGTGACCCTTTTCAGCTTGAGATCTGGTCTGTACCCCTGAGGTAGTTTGTGATTCCTCCCCATTTTCTTCCCCTTCCCCTGAATCGTCGTCACCCGAAGGAACATTCTGTGGGGCAGACGGGGTCACGTAGGGCGGCGGTAAGTGATCTAAAGGGTCCCATTCTTTCTGCCCTTTCGAGTCTTTATTAGTCACCTGCATTTGGCAAGATATCGTAACCGGCAGCCAACAAAGGGCATAATCACTTTCTTCCAGATTAACATCAGGTTTTGAATTGACATATAAAATGAGGGCTTGCCGGACCCAGTCTTCGTCAGTACCGAATCTAGGCCACCACACTGAGTCGCCCTGAATAGGTTTCTGGGACCACTTTTGACAGTATTTTACCATCTTCCTTTTAGATTTTCCCTTTCTTCCACCCTGATCCCAATTATTTAGCATTCTCCCTAACGGACTATCGTCAGGTACCCCGGGGTATGTGTCATTGTCCCTGTTTAAGCCTACCTTTCCCTTAATCGCCTTAGATCCCTTATTTCCCATTTCCGAGGACTTCGTATTTTTCCCGTGATAATCTATCACAATGTAGCCAATTCCCGGACCTTCAGTCCCGTGATCGCCCAGGTTCCTTTGCAGGCACCCCCGGTCTTTGGATTCCTGTGTCCTACGTCTCTGTGACACAAATCACAGGCACCCCGTAGGTACACGTTCCTCCTCAAACACGGTCTCTGCAAAATCCCTCACAGGCGAGCCCCGGTCTCTAGATTCCTGAGTCCCACGTCTCTGTAGAAAAAAAAAATCCACAGGCACCCCGTAGGTACCCAGTCCTCCGGAAACACGGTCCCCGCAAGTTTTTTCTTACCTGGGTTCGGTGCACCGAAATTACTCGATCGTTAACCGTCCCCACTGCCTCGGGTACACCCCTCCTTTGTTTTCCTGAGCCTCCCGGATATCACTCGCTCAAGCCGCGCGGGGCGACAAGCAAGGAATCAGGGACTGCCGAACTCGGCAGGGTGCACCTTCTCCGATATCCTTCCTCAACTCCCCTTGCGGCCGGAGTGTTGATCCCGGATGACGAGCCCCCAAGTTGTTAGAAATGAAAATCGCTTCTCAATAATCGCTCTAGACAAATTCAGGAAAACAAAGTTTTATTAACAAGTCAAGTCTGCAGAGTCGGGCACCCTTAAAGAAAAGGCGCGCTGAGGCTTACAAAGTCTCCCTTTAAATACAGCACAAGTCCCTCCTCTCCTTGGCTCCAACAAGCCATGAGGTTCACATTCTTAAAAACATCATTGTTTTTATCACAAAGTCTGCAACAAAAGGCTCCAGAGTCTCCAATGTTTGTTGTTTTTCTCACCCTGTAGTCTTATCAGTCAAAGGCTTTAATCTGTAACAGATGTCTCTCAAGTCGTTCCCCCATCCTGGAGTCTTATCAGTCAAGGACTCATCCTTCCCTCCTGTGTCAATGGTTTCATCAATCAAGGGCCTGTTTGTTTTTACTCTGCTCACAAATTGTCAGCATTCTGCACAATTTAAACTAGCCTGCTTGTTTTTACTCTGCTCACAAATTGTCAGCATTCTGCACAATTTAAACTATTCTACTTTTGAGTATATAAAATGTTCTAGAAAAGAAACAAAAGTTTTGTCTTTTATTATAGACCAGTCCGTGGTCCAGGCACATCTTAAAGTTTAAACCGAAATTACCTCTCACAGTAGATAAATTGCTTATTGTTGACCATGACAAGTAGGAAAATTCTCGTTATTATTGGGGAGAAGTGGAAAACTCCATCTTTACTGCAAAAGCTGAGAAACTGTGAAATAGATGGGAAATCACCATCTTATTTGCTGAAAAAGGTGGGATAACCTCAATAAAATATAGGAATATCCAGTAAGTAGGATAGCCATACTCTATTACAGAGAAACACTATTTTAAAAGATTGAAAGCAATAAATAACTACAGAACTAACCAATAGTACAATGTAAAACATTGAGAAATACATTACAGAATTGCAGTATCACAGAGTTAAAAAGAAACACTGAAAAAACCGTGTAGACCAGCATACCCTTCAGGGTGGAATTCCCTCCCTAATGGCATTTTGACAGTATTAGATTTCTCTTCCCAATGGCATTGTGGGTCAACACACAGCAGGTGGACTGCAGCAATTCATGAAGGCAGCTCAACATTACCTACTCAAGGGCAAACAGGGATGGGCGAGACATGCTGGCAGCCAGCAATGCCCATGTCTCACAAACAATTAAACAAAAAGGCGACATAACTTAAACATTATCGATGAATACTAGAAAACATGCAATTGCAAGCGATATTAATAAGATGCAGATTTCAAACAGCTTTAAAGTGATTAGAATGAAATAAATAACTCCTGTACTCAATACTCTGACCAATAAAAGAGAGCATACCAAACGCCTTCTTCACTATCCTATCTACCTGCGACTCCTCTTGTGGCCATGTCTTCAGCCTCTGCCCTCGAAGCTTCAGATTAACTTGTTAAACAGCTCCAGATTTAGGACCAACTTAAATTAATTATAATGACATACTGCGCCTTTGACTTAACATAAAACACATCGAAGCTCTTCGCAGGAGTTTACTGGAGAAAATTTGATGGAGGCTAAAGAGAACCTCTGAGGACAGATGACCAGAATGCTGGTCAAAGAGGTTGGTTTTAAAATGAATGAACATTAAGAATGTGAGGGAAATTACAGCGGCGTGAAGGACAGTTAGGGAATGGTCTGGCTCAATCTCAGACAGTGACCAGGCAGAGTGACAGATTCCCAATGGCTAATCATATATCCATTCTTGGATGTTGGACAAGTACCATGACAGTTAGAGGTGAAAGTTAGGGTTGAAGCAGATGGTGGTAAAGTGGAATTAACTTTGCAGGCAGAAATATTTATAATTCTGGTCTCCTTCCTATCGGAAAGATGTTGTGAAACTTGAAAGGGTTCAGAAAAGATTTACAAGGATGTTGCCAGGGTTGGAGGATTTGAGCGATAGGGAGAGGCTGAACAGGCTGGGGCTGTTTTCCCTGGAGCATCGAAGGCTGAGAGGAGACCTTATAGAGGTTTACAAAATTATGAGGGGCATGGATAGGATAAATAGACAAAGTCTTTTCCCTGGGGTGCGGGACTCTAGAACTAGAGGGCATAGTTTTAGGGTGAGAGGGGAAAGATATAAAAGAGACCTAAGGGGCAACCTTTTCACACAGAGGTTGGTACGTGTATGGAATGAGCTGCCAGAGGAAGTGGTGGAGGCTGGTACAATTGCAATATTTAAGAGGCATTTGGATGGGTATATGAATAGGAAGGGTTTGGAGGGATATGGGTCGGGTGCTGGCAGGTGGGACTAGATTGGGTTTGGGATATCTGGTCGGCATGGACGGGTTGGACCGAAGGGTCTGTTTCCATGCTGTACATCTCTATGACTCTATAAATGCAAAATGTTAGGAAAATTGAATCACAGTGTTGTGGAACAGCAAAGTCTTCCACACACAGAAAATGCCTGATCATACCAGAAAATACTGTATTACTGTAGGTCACTTGTAGAAGATGTGCAGACAGAGTCACAGTTATATTGTTGTAAAAAAAGAGGAGATACGTACGAAGAACTCGGTTGAACAATCTCTTTTAGAAAGGATAATTGAGGCATTTATCGGGGAATTTTATGATACCAATATGCAAGTTTCACAGAATGTGAATGTCATCGTTATATCAGGCCAGATAGCATGGTTGAAGAAACAGAAGTTACACCCCACAGAGATAAGATTATGTGGTGCAGCTGGAATAACTATCAAGAGCACAGGGGAGCTACACAAGGAGCGAAAGGGAGTTGAAATGTTTGTGTATTTTGCAAATATCAGTCTTCGCTATTCAGACTTTTTGATGTCTTGACTTCAGCTTACTTAATAGGTCAGGATTAAGTCCCACTTGTTCCAAGAAAACTACTGGTCCAGAACAAAAACAAGTTGTCTAACCATCTGTTCAGAAACAAACTGTTGTCAACAAACCAGTCAAATGGAAACCAGCTTCATCTGACTTCACAGACCCATGGTAGAATGTAAAAAAAAAATCTGTTGAGTTTACCTATGAAGGTATAAAAGAACTGTTCCAGTTGACTGAGAAAATACATTTATGTGTTATCGAATGTACAACCCAGGCTCAAGCAGCAAGGTGATGGACACAGATCTCAAAAGAGGTTCGCTTATATCTCATAAGTCAATGTGAAATCTGAAATTATACAGAATTGTCAAGTCTGAGAATCACTGAAGACATTACTGAAGACAGATCAAAAGATAAAACTCAATGAAGTTTTCCAGGAAGAAGCAAACACTGAGAACAAATATTAGAAGCTCAGTGCATTTAGACTCATTCAGAAATCCTTAACTGAAATTGTTCAGATAGCAAAACAGTCTAAAGAACAAATTCGCATTGATGACAAATACCACACTACCCATGCAGAGGATAGTGTGATAGAACAGTATAACAGAAGAAAAAGCCAAAAGCCCCTCAACAATAAGGAGATGATTACCTTTGTCTGATTAACCCAGTCCTGACGAGGGGTTTTAGCCCGAAATGTTGCGAGCCGGGGCAGCTCAGCTGATCGGACTTTGTCGGAGCAACATCGAGGGCCTGTAGTCCGCTGTAACGTTCTATGCTCAATGACCTTCCTGCTCCTTGGATGCTGTTTGACCTGCTGTGCTTTCCCAGCTTTACATCTATTGACTCTAATTACCCTTGTCCTTATTTTCCATCCCACCAGCCTCAGCGTTCAAAGGATTATCTGCCGGCATTTTTACAGGATGCCAGCATTCATAACATTTACTCATTTACCCATTTTAATCACAGAAGAAATAACTTTTGCCCTTTTATTTCCTTCCTCCTCACTGTCCAAGACCCCAATTTACACATTACATGTGAAGCAACATTTTACTTGTTTTTCTTTAATTTAGTGTATTGTGTTGTATTTGCTGCTCATAATGCAGTCCCCACAACATTGCTGAGACCAAATGTAGATTGGATGACCGCTTTGCGGCATACCTCCACCCTGTTTGTAAGAATGATCTTGACATTCTTCCAATTGTTTGTCAAATCTATGCATTATCTTGCTTTCATGGCCACATTTCCATCCTATGCCTGCTGTCATGTTCTAGTGAAGTCCAATACAAGATGGAAGGACGGCACTTCATTTTCTACTTAGGTACATTACACCTTTCAGAATGCAACATTGAGTTCAACAATGTAAACACTCCTTTTGTACTATTCCCCAACCTCCAAGTATTTTGTTTGCATTAGTCTGCTATCATTTAAGCTAACCACTTTCTATCATTCACATCTACAATTCACACCATTTTGCATCTTTGTCACTTCTCTAAGATTATCACCATCCCTTTCTCTTTTGCTGTGGGCACCATCACAATTTGTTCCACCCACCACTCCTTCCCCTTTAACAATGGTATGAAAATCTTCACTTCCCAGCTCCTTTCAGTTCTAAAGAGCCATATCTAAAACATTAATTCTGTTTATCTCTTCAATGAAGACATTGCAAACATGGCATGCTGAATTTCTCCAACATTTTATTACAAATCAAACAGAAACAGAAAAAGGGGAAAACAAAAGATTGGTTTTGTTGATTTTATAAATTTGTTTCATATTGTCAATGAAATAGGAACCTGTAGCTACATTGGATTGACACAAATGTTTTCCACTGCTATCAACACTGAAGAGTGCTCAGACAATATAAGGCAGTAAGTTTCCTAAGGGAAACCAAGAGATAACCACTAAACAGTATACCCCACTTGACACAAATGATAAACCTATAACTGACACAACACAGAGTGTAAAACACATGAACAAATAGCTATGATAAATTGAGGTCTGATATTAGATGCTGAGGTGAATCAGAAGAGATGAGTTCAAGCAGATTATTTCACTTCCTCATCTTCCCAAGAAGATTCTTCAGTAACTGAAAGAGATTGTGTCAAGTTAGAAACAAAACTCAAATAGTGGAACTGAGGAAGCGAACATGTTGCTTCCACAAACACAAACATATATTTGTTTTCACTGGAAGGCAGGAGGTCGAGGGGTGATCTGATAGAAGTTTATAAGATTGTAAATGACATGGATGGAGTGGAAAGCATGAGGCTTTTTTCCAGGGTGGAGGGGTCAATTACTAGGGGACACAGGTTCAAGGTGCGGTGTGGGGGATGTTTAAAAGAGATGTGTGAGAGAGGTGTTTCACACAAAGGATGGTGAATGCCTGGAACGCAATGCCAGAGGAGATGGTGGAAGCAGACACAAAGCTCATTAAAGAAACCCCTCGACGAACACATGAATAAGAAGGGAATAGAGGGATACGGATCCTGTAAGTGAAGACAAATTTAGTACGGAAGACAAAATATGTCGACACGGGTTTGGAGGATTGTTCATGTGCTGTATTGTTCTTTGTTCTATGTTGGTTTCAGCAGTAATGTAATTGCTGAGGGTGAATGGGAGAATCCAAACCAGTCAGCATGTAGAAGGAAAATGTTTACATACTTCAGAACAGATCTGCAAATAGATGGAGAATAAAAAATTGCTGACACTGATTGAAGTTGTCGTGTCTAAAGCTCCATGGAAGCAATCACAGAGAAGGGATGATGAAGGCCCAATGATTCAACAAACTGCAAAGAAGACATTGCCTTTTCAACAAGGATGACATCCTCTGTGCAGGAAATCCAAAAGATTACAATTTCTCCAGGGACATACAGAGTATCAGGAAGAGAATCAAAGGCAATGATCTTCCAGCCAGTAAACTGCGATTTCACAAATCCCATGAAAACATGTTTTTGGAAAATGGTGAAATCTCCAGATCACTTGAATTTGTAAAGTCAGTCAGTTGGGGTGTCAGGGGGAAGAACGGTAAATGTAATTAGATACACACATGTATAGTATTAATCAGTGAAGAAGAGCTGAAGGGGATATTGGATAAGGAAAAGTTCTGAAAGAGTTAATGCTGAGGAATTTCATAAGCACTACTCATTACGTTGATGTTATATGCAATCATAGGCAAAATACCTGAGGGTCTTGAAAGAGTGTGACCTAACATTTGGTCTTCCCCTTGTCTCTGTAACAATATCTATCATCTCAAATAACCTGTAGCCATTTGATAATTTTGCAGTAATTAGTACTTTATTAACTCAAAGAAACTCTAGTTAGACCATGAAGTGTTTTCTCAACCACACTAGTGCCAACAAGCTCTCTCGTTTTCTACATGGCAGCACCTTTTATGATTAGAATTAGCTCACACAGTGTTGTGAGGTAATATGTATATATAACAGATTGTTGTTGCACTTTAAGAATATAGTCTGCGCATTTGCAAGATTTTTAAAGGATCGAAATATGGGACAAATTGTATCCTCAATCAGCTTCAATCAATCTGGAATCTGGGAAAATCACCTCAAATCTAGGACCATTGGTCATCCTGTCAAGGAAAAATTTATGAGCATGAGAGCAAAATGGTGAATTAAAATGACAAGCAAATGGAAACTCACAACTGTGTTTGCAGACTTAGGAGAGATACTCTACAAAACTGACACTCAGCCCACATTTGAACTCTCAACATCAAAGTGATCATGCTGTGGGCAGTGAGCATAATGTGCTAAATTTAAGGGTACTGTTTTGGAGCATTAGACAATGAAGAAAAAAGGAGGTTAAAATGGCAGGTATAAGCAGTCCATGTATCGCAAATGGGTTCTATTCTGGAGTTCATTCACAAGTCAAATTGCATCTAAGTTAGAATACAACACAGGACAATGGACAGCAGCTGTTCAAAAGCACAGGAAATGTTTGTATGCCAGGTCTTTAAAATTACAAACATATATAGGATTGTGTTTGAGTTAAAGCTTATATAAGTCAGATGTTAGTAAATTGAAAAACCTCTGTTTTTCACCTCCAGCAATTGTATGGTGATATATCGTGCGAAGTGGTTGAGCTATTGGAGTGATAGTGGAATAGACTAGTGTGCTGTGGAGGAAACAGTTGCTTTGGAATGATGACCAGGGAAGGGAGCGCAAGATGCGTTTCATTATTACATCACAGTAGAACTAACGGAAGTGGCAGTGTGTGATCATATGAACACGGAGGCTAATTGAATGTAAGGTGTGCACAAGAGAAATGCTATCACAGATCTGAAATGGAAGAAAACGTGTGAGAGCTGGAAATGGTTCAGGCAAGGCTGGGAAAGGAAGGCAAGTCAGAAGTTCTGTTGTGGGGAAGACCACCGCTAGAACTGATGGGATGGAGATGGAGAAACAGAGACAAAAGATTGTCACTGACCTGTTGTTAGAATAGTAAATAGCTATGAAATTAGTCGGTTTTGGTCCTTAAAGAGACATTAGAGTCATACAGTCATAGAGATGTACAGCACGGAAACAGAACCTTCAGTCCAACTCATCCATGCCGACTAGATATCCCAACCCAATCCAGTCCCACTTGCCAGCATCCGGCCCATATCCCTCTAAACACTTCCTATTCATATACCCATCCAAATGCCTTTTAAATGTTGCAATTGTATGAGCCTCCACCACCTCTTCTGGCAACTCATACCATCCTTTGCCTGAAAAAGTTGCCCTTTAGGTCTCTTTTATATCTTTCTCCTCTCACCCTAAACCTATGTCCTCTAGTTATGGAAAAGAAACAGCTTGCATTTATAATTTGATCTTTAACCCTAGGTTGTTCAAAAAGCACTTTACAGCCACTGAAGTACTTTTTCAATATATTCATCGCTGTTTTGTCAGCAAATGTGACAGAAGATTTCCACGCTGCAAAGTCTCTTCAATCAATGACATAAAGTCCAAATGTAAGAAGGAGGAGTAGCACAATGCATTGCTGTTCGTGAGGTCAGGATACAATTAATAAAAGCAGGTTCTTGTCAATATTAAAATTAGACAAAACTCTCCTACATTAACAAGCTATATTATCATATCCTCCACTTGGTTAATCCAGCACAAAAGGACATTAACATAAAGATGATTGAATAGTTTAAATGACCTGGACTCAAAACTTCGGAACTTGGTTGAAATCTATATTTCTGACCAGGGTCAGGCAAAAGGAAACTTTCTTATTTTTCCACAAATTTTCATACCCAACCCACAATATAGATTCCAATTCGACAGACACAATTCAACAAACTCTGCAGGCAGTATCAAATGAATCATAATCACAGAGGTTACCAGCATAGGAACAAAGCCTTCGATCCAACTTGTCCATAATGCCCAGTTTTCACAATTAGTCTAGTTAAATTTGCCTGCGTTCGGCCCATATTCCTCCAAACCAATCCCACTTATGTACCTGGCCAAATGTTTCTTAAATGACAAAATTGTATTCACTTCCTCCACTACCTCTGGTGGCCTTTCCAGACACTCACCATCCTCTGTGAAGAAATTGCTCCTCTGGGTCCTTTCGTATTTATCCTCTCTTGCCTTAAACTTATGCCCTCTAGTTCTAGACTCCCCTACCAGGGGAAAAGCTGTTGGTTATCTACCTTATCTATGCCTCTCATGATTTTATAGAACTCTATAAGCTCACCCCTCAGTCTCTTATGCTCCAGGGGAAAAAGTCCCAGCCTATCCATCCTCTCTTTTTACTCAAGCTTTCCAGTCCAGCTAGCAACCTAGAAAATCTTTTCTGCACTCTTTCTGGTTTAATAATACCCTTTCTATAATAGGATGACCAGAACTGCATGCAGAATCTTCATAGAAGCCCTATTGTTAAAGTAATCCTTGCTGTATTTGAATAAACAAACACAGTTTAAAGGTCCAAAAGCCTCTTCGATAGCTACTGAAGGAAAGTAAGTAGGTGAAGGTGAATTATGGCTGGCAGGTGGGTGAGGGCTGTGTGAGGTTGCAGGTGGCAAAGGGTGTAGATGCCCAGTGAGTGAGAAGGTAAGGTTTCAGAGAATTACACGAGGCAGTAAGGCAGCAAATGGCTGACAAAAAGGATGGGCTGGCTGATGGGCAAGGGAAAGAGATAGGCAATTGGAGAAGATGTATGGTGCCATGTGAGTGAGGAGGAGGTAGTTGGGCCATGGATTGTTGGGGGTTTTGGGTAGGGGTGTTGGGTGGAAGCACAATCATGTGTTGAGGGATGGGTGTTGAAAGAATGTGTAGTGTTGGAGGGGTGATATTGGTGTGCTGGGGGTGGTGTGGGGTGCTATCGTGTGGGATGAAGATGTGGGTGTCCAGGAGAGAGTTGGGCCGAATGTTCAGGAGGAGTCAATGTGGTGATCCAGGGTTCAGTGTGAGTTATTGAGGAATCTTTTGTTTAGTTAGCCAGCAGTTAGAGTGGGTTTTAATTCCACAAACTGTCCTTTGGGTAAACATACAGGCAAATTGATCAGAACTTTGAAGTCTCTGAGCTAACTTAGAATTGGATGCATTCTTGGAGTTGCTGGAAAATTTACCTTTGGATGTTTAACCTTTATGGTAATTACTGCACAACCAACGAAGTGGGATTTCCAAGAGTTCATGACAGATACTTGTCAACATCGGTCTGATTTCTGACTATCTGGAGACGAGAAGATCTGCAGGCTCAGAAGCTATTAAAGAAATAATGTTGGATTTCAACATAGGCTATATCTATAGACTCAAATGAATTAACTCATGCCATCCAGCCCTGTTTCATTTGAAGTCTACCCGAGAGTCACATTTTTCCAGCTTGAATTGGATTAGAACAAAAGTGGTATGACAGTAAAATGGTGCTTACATTCGGTGTGCCAGTCTAGATGTACCCAAATTCTTGTAATTGATAACTTTACTGAGGATGGGAGATGAGTGAAGTTGCCTGCCTTGTTAATTAGCACCTTTATTAAGGAGAAATTTCCTGACTTCCTAGGCCTTTTAAAGGGGCATAGATGTTCTCTAAAACTGATCAGCTAAATGAGGGTGGAAAGAGTGCTGGCAACACAGAAGAATTTTTATTTGATGGAAAAAAGTAAAGGTTTGGACAAAATAAAAATTACTTTGCAGCAATACTTACCCTATCTAGCGTCTGAGCTCTTCCATGAGCCATAGTCGCTTTGAAGATGAAGATCCTTCTTATTGTTTTAAGACTATACACAAACTTGCAGCCACATCAATAGCTGTCAAGGTAGGGTATATATAGCCTAATTCTCTGGTGTCATGCATCCATTTCTGCTTCCATCCCTTGCTGCTAATTGGTTGTCAGACTCAACTGTAGTGTCATGAAGATCACAATCCCAGTGGTTCTGAAGAGGGGTCACTGGACCTGAGATGTTAACCCTGCTTTATGCTGCCAGATCTGAGTTTCTCCAGAAATTCTGTTTTTTTTTTCAGATTTCAGTTCTTTTTTTTGTGTTTGAGGTTCTAGTGAATGTCAATAAAGTCTCTTATCATTGGCTAAATAATTGTTAAGTGTTCATTAGTTTGCACTGATGATTTGGAGATGCCGGTGTTGGACTGAGGTGTACAAAGTTAAAAATCAGACAATACCAGGTTATAGTCCAACAGGTTTAATTGGAAGCTCACTAGTTTTCGGAGCACCGCTCCTTCATCACCTGATGAAGGAGCAGCACTCCAAAAGCTAGTGTGCTTCCAATTAAACCTGTTGGACTATAATGTGGTGTTGTGTGATTTTTAACTTAGTTTGCACTGGTATGGTGTGCAGTTTTCATCTGTCAAAAACATCCAGAGCCTGGCTGTGATATTTAAATTTCTGTTCCGGAAAGTCAGGAGTATTATTCAGGCTCTCAGTGGACACCTTCGGCTAAATATTCTGAGCTTTTTACCTTTTCTTGGTCAATTGGCTTCCCTTGACTAATAGATTTCACAATTCGTCAGTTTCCTTGGTTCATACCTATTCCACTGTGGCGTCTCTCCTTCAGCCATCCTCTGTTTCCTATGCAACTTTGACTACCACCAGCCATGTTTTAATAAAGATGAATACGCCCCAAAGAGTACAAAGCTGCAGCTACTCACTCCGAAGTTAAACAAGTGTAGTACCTCACCTGTTGTATACACTTACATGCATCAGGAATATGAATGCTCATTTTGTTCGCTTGTTAGAAATGTAATTGGGGAGGAGAACTTAATTTTGGTGAGCTTGCCTTTGAATGAGCATGCATGACATGCAAATACATAAAACAGGCCTTCCTGATGTCAGCCATTGGGAAGATCACTCTGCCTATAACATTCCAAGAACTTAATTGAGCACTTGCATCCATTTTTGGAAACTTGTTTTCTGGGCTCCCCTGCTTCCCCCGCCCCCCCCCTCCCCCCCCACCCCCGCCCCCCCCCAACACCACCACCACCAATTAGATTCCCCACCCTCATTGCTTCCAATTCCTGGGAGTTGCACAAAATTCTGCCCCTCATATTGAATGCAACAAGAGGTTGATTACTAATTTCACAGCATTACTTACTGCTGTTGAAACCTCTAATGGAATAATTCTGAAAGTACAAAATAATAGACATTCGAAGAGTTCAGGCAAATACAAGACGTAGATATATATGGAGCATTGCTATTCTTCAAATCTCAGTTCTCTGTGAAACTTTTCTATTGCAGTCATTCAGATGATTACCTGCACTCAGCTTTTTCCACAGTCAACTGGCAGGAATTTCATGTAGCTGATAATTATATTGTTAGATGTATTTCCCAGCTACAACTACAATCATTCACTATGACTACTTGAAAAATTTTCCATCTTGGCCATCAAGACAGTGCTTTTCTTACTATAAGTGATAAGAGTAGAATAGGACCGCTCGTTTTATAATCATAGTAATCTTTGTAGCTATTTTTGATGTCAGGAAATATGAAAACAGGACACAGCCTGTGGTGAATATAATGGCATGAAATTTCTCTAAACCCAATGGGCACTGAATGACTGAGTAATTTCCTCTGAGATTCACCAGTTTTGCAACCATAACATCACCAGGAATATGATTGAAACTATTTTCATAAACATTTAAGGAATTTTAAAACACAAATCATAGATATTGATCACCAAATGTGTTCAGGTTCAGCAAGTGATATTTCACAAAAAAAGTTATCTTGTTAAAACTGTCAATATTGTTTGTTATATTAAGGGTTAAACATGTTGCAGTTTTGTTTCAGCGTAAAGTGAATTGGGGTTTGTTTATTTTCAATTTATTTCATGCCAATGCGTGTTTACAAATACGGGGTAGGCCACTTAGGACAGAGATGAGGAGAAACTTCTTCACCCAGAGAGTGGTGGCTGTGTGGAATGCTCTGCCCCAGAGGGCAGTGGAGGCCCAAGTCTCTGGATTCATTTAAGAAAAAGTTGGATAGAGCTCTCAAAGATAGTGGAATCAAGGGTTATGGAGATAAGGCAGGAAGAGGATACTGATTAGGAATGATCAGCCATGATCATATTGAATGGCGTTACAGGCTCGAAGGGCTGAATGGCCTACTCCTGCACCTATTGTCTATTGTCTATTGTCTACAAGCAATGGGAAGTTATTAGAAAGAAAGACCTGATGTTGATATGGAGATATTGAGGATGGAACTATGCACTTAACAGAAATGTAGGCATTTGCTCTTTTAAAACAAAATAAGTAAATGAGAATAAGTAAATGGTGATTACTGCAGCCTTGCCCAGATATAAAAGGCATTGCCTTTCAAATTATGAGTATGTACATAAGCCTATCAGATTGAAAGTTGCAGTTAAAAAAGGATTGTTTCTTTCTGAATTTTGGATTGAGTTTAAAGTAGAAGCTTATATAATGTACAGCAATTGGGCTGAAGTTTACCAACAATGTCGATGTTAATCTTGGTGAGTTATACGGAGAATTCCTCCCCATGCACGCCAGTGAATTCATCACTGTTCATCTTGTTATGTATACATCACACCTCAATGGGTCACTCTCACCTTAACATGAGTTCAGCAGCAGTGGAGCTGCGGGGAACTTTCCAGATTCTCAGTGTCATATTTACATCCCAGCGCCAAGTCTAACACTGCCAGCCTGAAACTGCCATTGCCATTATGTGTTTTGTTGCACTTAATAAATTAGCCTGGTTCACTGACAGGCACCTGAAACTCTAGGTGTATTTCAGAGGAGGGCCATGCTCTTTTTCTTCAGGACCTTCAGAGGAGACCGCCACACCAAACCCTGCCAGTACTGACTGCAGTTACCAACTGGGTCAGTGCAGAGACGACCATGATTACTCTTTTTGTGGTAACTGGACCTCCACATTTTGGCAGTCAGGTAACATTCATTGTCAAGTACAGTGCTGCTCTTCTTAAGGTCACAAGTCTCCATCCAATAGCTAGCATAGCTCTATGACAGCATCCTGGGACATCTTCAATCTGTTGCAGCAATGTGGGCGGCAGGGTGGCTCAGTGGTTAGCACTGCTGCCTCACAACACCAGGGACCCAGATTCAATTCCAGCCTAGGGCAACTGTCTGGGAGGAGTATGCACATCCTTCCCATGTCTGCATGGATTTTGTCTGAGTCCTCTGTTTCCTTCTACAGTCCAAAGGTGTGCAGGTTGGGTGGATTGGACACGCTATAGTTGCCCATAGTGTCCAGGGATGTGTGGATTAGCCATGAGAAATGTAAAGTTACAGCAATAGCATAGGGAGGTTGGGTCAGTGTGGGATATTCTTTGAAGGACTGGTGTTGACTTGATGGGCAGAATTGCCAACTTCCACACTGTAAGGATTCTATGAATGCTCCTTGTTTATCTGTAGGTACTGACATCAAGGACGATAGAACATGAGCCTACTGTACCACCTCCACATCCCAAAGGGATCTTTTGCGGCAACTTCTTCACATGGAGGGTGTTCTACAGCTGCTGGAGATTGCGACTGCTCCTGGGCTTGTTTCCTTGTCAAGTTGTTTTCTGTGACTTTATTGCATCTTGGCCACCTTGCTTGAACTGCTTTAAATGCAAGTATATCCTTCCTACCCAAATGTACTGATGAGTACAAGTCAAAAAGTTTTGACAAAATGCATCCTTTCATTGGCAAAACTCAATTATTTGTAAGATGTTTCAGCAAAACCAAACAGAATAATTTCCCATGTATCAATAAACTGTGTCTTAGGTTGATTATTTATGGAGGAGGAAAAGAAAATTTGATATTTTCTTGACATTTCTCTTGCAGAGATGGACACACACAACTGAATCATTTAGTTAAATGGGATCAAATAAATGTTTTAGAGTGAAACTAATTTAAATATATTATCCTTTCTCAGCATAGGTATTATCATTGTGAAACTGTGGAAGTGTGATTAGATTTTTAACTGTACTTTAATTTTAGACTAAGACTTTTCTTTTAGTTGTGCCTTCTATAGAAGAATGGATGTGGATGGAGATCCTTTAGCTGAAATAAAATGCACCTGAAAATGGTAGACATGTTCTTAAATTTTATATATCTAGCCCACCATTAGAATTTTGAATCTGCTTAAGTACAAGACAGATATATGTGAAATAATTTATGCATGTTTATAAAATTATTAAGTGTGAAAGAAAAAAAGGGACCAGCTTTGTGACCTTTTGAAAAGAAATGAACCATCAATACCAAAAAATGGGTTCATTTTTAGAATCCTTCAAAAATCCGGTTAGTAGTCTAAACACACATATACACTAGCCTAATTGTAGCATACAAACATGCACAACCACACACAAATTCAGGCTGTGGCACAGCCGCCACCGAACGCTCCCCTATCTCATTCGAGTCTCAATTATACATCGGCGATCATATTTTTGTGACCTGCCACATGTACAATTGTCAAATTGAATGTCTGCAACAACAAGCTCCTTCTAAACAGTCTGACATTTTTGTCCTTACATTTTTCCACAAATGTCAATAGGTTATGATCAATGCATACGATTGTCTCAGATGCATTGCTGGTGATGTAAACACTGAAATGTTGTAATGCCAACACCAAGCTTAAAGTCTCTTTCTCTATAGTTCAATATTTCTGTTGATGAATTTCCTGGAAAAAATACTCAATGGGTCTTTTTATTCCCTCATCATCATCCTGCAGAAGCACCGCACCGACACTCACATCACTGTCATCGATAGCCACCTTGAAAGGCTTTGTGTAATCCGGTGTGGCTAATACTGGGGCAATGGGTAACACAGTTTTTAGGCTGTCAAATGCCTTTTGACAGCCCTCTGTCCACTGAAACTTCTTGTCTTTTTTTAACAATTCGCTGAGTGGAGAAGCCACACTGCTAAAGTTCAGCACAAACTTCCAGTAAAATCCACTCGATCCCAGGAACCATAGCTTTTTTTGTTGACGGTGTGTGAAATTCCGCAATTACTTTCGTTTTCGTATCCTGTGGGGCCATTTGTCCATGTCCAATAACATGGCCCAGGAAGGTGACTTGGGCTTTAGCGAATTCACTTTTAGCTAGGTTTGCCACCAAGCCTGCCTTCTGAAATCGATCAAACAAGTCCAATAAATGCTGTAAATCTTCCTTCCATGAGTGACTAAAAATCACCAGGTCATCAATGTACATCACACAGTTAGATAATCTGGCAATGACCTTATTAGTCAGTCTCTAAAAAGTGCCTGGAACATTTTATATACCAAATGGCATGACTTTCAACTGATATAGTCCATTTGGCATTACGAAAATCAAAATTACCTTTGCTCTCTCTGACAGAGGTCCTTGCCAGTAGCCTCTGAGCAAGTCCAACTTAGAAATGTAAGCTGCTTGTCCCACTTTTTCAACACAGTCCTCCAACTGTGAAATTGGATATGCATCAGTCTTTGTAACGGCATTGACGTTGCGATAGTCCACACATAACCGTTGGGTACCATCAGCCTTTGGCACTATGACTATGAGTGAGCTGCAGTCACTGTAACTCACTTCGATTATGCCATCTTGAAGCATTCACTCTATCTTCTTCTGAACTTGTGCCAACTTTAGAGGGCTATCCCTATAAGGATGTTGCTTAATCGGAACAGCATCTCCTATTTCCACATCATGTACAATAAGGTTAGTACTTTCCCAGTTTATCTCCCCATGTGATAGTAAAAACTCTTTCAGGTCATTTTGATTTTCTTGTGGAAGGTAACTCAATAATTTATCCAATTTTTGACAACTTCCTCATTGTCCAATTTGATTTGAGGAATCTCCAATTCAGAATCCTCTGAACTTGGATCTTCCTTCTGTGCTGTAATCATTAACACCTTCTCCCCTTGCTTTCCTTCTCTATCAAAATACCTTTTGAGCATATTCACATGGCACACTCTGAGATTTCTTCCTGTCTGGTGTCCTTAGCAAGTAGTTCACCTCACTAAATTTTCTTTTGATTTAATAAGGTCCACTAAATATTGCTTTTAAAGGTTCACCTGTTACTGGAAGTAACACCAATACCTTATCCCCAATTGCAAAATTGCGAATTTGTGATTTCTTATCCGCCTCCTGTTTCATTGTATGTTGTGACAGTTTTAAATGCTGTCTAGCCAACTCTCCACCTCTATTTTATTGTTCTCTAAAATTTGACACATAGTCTAAATGGGTGGTCTCTGAATTCTGGCTTATTAATTTCTCCTTAATCAATTTTAACAGTTCTCTTATTTTATGCCCTAAAATTAATTCAAATGGACTGAATTTGGTCGATTCATTTGGTATATCTCTGATCGCAAAAAGTACAAACGGAACTCCCTTATCCCAATCATCTGGATAATCCTGACCATAAGCCCCCAACATGGTCTTTATTCTTTGATGCCATCTCTCTAGCGCTCCTGTGATTCTGGGTGGTATGTTGTAGATTTGAATTGTTTTATTCCCAAGTTATCTACAACCTCCTTGAATAGTTTAGTGAAGTTTGATCCTTGATCTGACTGGATCTCCACTGGCAGTCCATATCTAGTTAAAAAAAGTAATTCTTCTTTAACCCTTTTCGCTGTGATGTTGCATATTGGGATTAACTCTGGAAATCTAGTTGACTCATGCATTATTGTTAATAAATACAATTAGGGAAAGTTCCTGGATAAATATCCTTCATATCTTCAGTTTCCTGCATCTCCACTGTCTTTTCAACTAGAGTAGGCAGCACACCTACCAGTCATTTGCAAGGACAAACTGTGTTCCTGGAGCTGAGAGTTTGCCCCACTTTTTGTTAGTGGTAGGGGACTTACACAATCAATCAAGACTATTGTAAAAGGTTCCTCAAATGCTGGAATAAGTACTAAAGTTGCAGATTTTATTACTGCCTGTGATTTCCCAATTAGCTGACATTTGTGACACGTCTAGCAAAATTCAGCTATATTCTTGTGTAGTCCAGGCCAGTAAAAATGTCTTTGTATCTTAGCCTGTGTTTTCCTCACCTCTAAATGACCTCCAAGTGGTAGCTCATGCACCACTTGCAGCACCTTCTTTTTCTACCCTACTGGCCAAACAATTTGATGAATCTCTGCACATTTCTCATCTACTTGAATGTGTGATGGTTTCCATTTCCTCATTAAGACATCATTTGTTAAGTAGTAGCACACAGGGATGCATTCACGCTCCTTCTCTGTATATCCCTTTTGATATAACTGTTTTAAGTTCTCATCTTTCTACTGTAAATCAATCAGCTTGTGCCTCTGTGATCTTGTGACCACACAATTAGGGAAAGTTCCTGGATAAATATCCTTCATATCTTCAGTTTCCTGCATCTCCACTGTCTTTTCAACTAGAGTAGGCAGCACACCTACCAGTCATTTGCAAGGACAAACTGTGTTCCTGGAGCTGAGAGTTTGTCCAATAATCCTACCACAAATTCTCCACTTTTCTTTGGACTCTCTCACCTCACTTTACATAATTGAGCACTTTTTGCCTCACCATGATTCCCTGTTACCAGTAACTTTTCTGGCAATAGTCCCTCAGGAGTACATATCTCCTTGTCCTTCAGCGTTACAGACTGAGGGGATCCTGTGTCCCTTAATATTGTAACCTCCTTACCTACTGCTCCTGGCCTATGTGAATAAACTTTACCCTTGTATATACATTTAAACAGATCTGGCACTTCCGCTTTATTCAACTTTTGATCATCTTGTACATTCTGAGGCAGTTGTCTAACTTCCCTTTTGCTTATTGTTACTAGTCCAACAAAACTTCCAGGCTTGTCTGGTTTTCCCACATCTGGCTTTCTCCTAGCCCACCAACACTGTGATTTTGTGTGGCCCACCGAAGGTTTTTAACTTCTTTGTCCCCCTCAAGGGTTTCTTTTTTACCCTGTGGTAAGTTATCCTTATGATCTTCACTGAGAACTCCCTTTCCATGTGAGGATTTCTCTTTGCCCCAATTTCTATCCCTCATGGACTGAAATTGATTCTGGAAGCCAAACTGAGTTTTATGAACCAGCTTATAGTCAGCAGCCACTTCAGCTGCTAACCTTGCTGTTTTAACTCTCTGCTCTTCCACATGAGTTTGCACTAATTCAGGCAGTGAATTTTTGAATTCCTCCAAAATAATTACCTCCCGAAGGGCACTATAGGTTTGCTCGATTTTTAAAGCTCTTATTCATTGATCGAAATTACTCTGTTGATCCTTTCAAACACAATATAGTTTTGACCACAGTCCCTCCTTAGATTTCCGAAACATTGTCTATCGGTTTTGGTACAAGCTCATATGCACTTAAAATGGTTTTTTTCACCTCCTCATATCCCCAGATACCTCCACTGATAGTGATGCGAATACCTCACTAGCCCTACCTACAAGTTTCATATGGATCAACAAAACCCACATTGCCACTGGCCACTGGCCACTGCATTTGTCTTGCCACCTTTTCAAATGAGATGAAAAAGGCTTCCACATCCTTCTCATCAAATTTAGGCAATGCTTGAACATACTTAAACAGTTTCTCACTTGGCTTCTGACTACCAGAGGCTTGCTAATTCTCACTGTCTTCCCCACAAAGCCTACTTTCAGCCTTTATCCTTTTAAGTTGACTTTCCTTCTTAAGTGTCAGTTATTTGAAGTTCACAAGCTCTCTCTTTTTCTTTCACTGCTCTCTCTTTCCCCCTCTGTTCTGCTGCTCTCTATTTTCCCCTCTCTTCTGCTGCTCTCCCTTTTCCTCTGTCTTCTGCTGCTGTCCCTTTTTCTCTCTGTTCTGCTGCTCTCTCTTTCTCGCTCTCTTCTGCTTTTAACCGTATCTCAGATGGTATCATTTCTGCTGCCCTTTCCTTATCTCTCACCTCTAACTCAAGCTGCTTCATTTGCAGTCGAATTCTTGCCATCTCTATAGATTCTGATGGTTTCTCCAGCAAGTTTAAATGCTGAGGTACTGCGGTAATTATCTCTCCTTTCCTCACTGAAGCAGGCAGTTCCAATTCCAGCTTGTCAGCTAATTCCTGCAGCTTGGTCTTATTCATCTTTTGCAAAACTTCCAAAGTCATTTGATCCACTTCCAGAAAACCTTTTGCGACTGAAAGATTTTTAAAGCTCTTATTCATTGATCAAAATTACTCTGTTGATCCTTTCAAGACTAACCCAAGCTTTGTCTACCCAACCAAACCAACACCCGAAATAAAGACACTAACACCTACCACTTGCTGTTTAAAATTCCGCAAAGAGCCCCCAATCTGTTATGGACTAGGCCAGACCACTCAAAACATTCTTGAGCAGGCAACCCAGATAATAACTTTGCAATTTGTTTCAGTACATGTACAGTGAGAATTGTTTCAGTACGTGTACAGTGAGAATTACAGTAAGTTAGCTAGGTTGACTATCAGGGTTTAAAACAGAAAGGAATTTATTCACAAAATTACACAATGAAACACAAAGACCAGAATAAAGAGCCCCCACAGAACTTGTCTATCCAAACCAAACTTAATTATGCTGTTCCGAATATACACAATAGTCCCAATAAGCAAACCCCCTTAAAAAGCAGTATAAATGGAATGAGTGCTTTCAGGTTGAAGTTAGAAGGGCAGAAGGAGAGAGCGAGCCAGTTTCCACACAACTGAACTCCTATCTAGTTCTGGACTGAACTGCTCAGCTAGAGAGCTGACCACTTCCCTTTCATTATACAGGTCACTTCTGAAACATGACACTTTGGTCTGAAGTCTCATCTATTTATATATAAACAAAAAGGCCTCTCAACATCCTTTAATCTATGTACCAAACCAGTCTAATTGGCACTGGGAGATGTTCACAACTGCCCTGAAAAAAACAAGGACAGAGTATCCTTGAGAAAAGGAACAGCTTTTAGAAAAAGGAGACCAGCTTTGTGACACACTGTCTCCTGTCGAGAACGGGGTATTTATGACTGTCCATGACCATCTTCCACAATAACCCATGTCTTGAAATGTACTATTTTCTCTATCCTTAGATAATAGATTTTCTATTTTTCATAATTATTATTGCCTCTGCACTGCAGAATGCTGCCTTCACTCCCTACAATTGACTTTCCAACCTCTGTACCATAGCAGTGATCCCTGATAAACTCCTGTAGCGTTCACTGAGCTGAAGCCCAGCACTGACCATAGTCCATCCCTTGACTGATTAGGACGCACAATCCCAACTGATGACTGATCTTTGTGCATCTCTCCAACTCACTCAGAGTGACCTCCCAGACAAGTTGCACTGGAACTGAATGTGGCTCATTCTCTGCACTGTGGTGGGGGAGACATATTGATCCTGACCACCCCAAGCAGTCAACTGATGGAGCCCAAGCCCCCGGGAAGATATAAGACAATGTCGTTTATATATTGTGCCAGGGCCCTCTTGCTGAAGGTTATCTCTTTTGTCTTGTCTGACGACTATTCCTGTTAGATTTTGAGACAAGTCCTGGTCGAAGCACCTACAGTATGTTTGCCACGTACGCTGTGGGGAGATATAACATTTATGTAACACCGTGCCATACAGCAACCTGCCCACCTAATCACAATGACAAGCTGCCTTGCTGGATGATGTTGTGAAACAAGAAGGTAAGACATATATTCTTTGAACCTTTAAACTCTGGTTTAATGGGAAAAAGTGCAAAAAGGCAAGACAAGGCTCAGCTGCTTTGAGCATACAAGTTGGTACAACCCGAGTAAGCTTTAAATGAGCAAGCAAAGAATACTGATAAGCAACCTGGTCACATATGAGTTGAGAGCCTATCTTTATCCTTGTAGCAACACTCCCATAAATGATGCAGGAACACTCCAAAATGAGGTACAGAATTAAATTGTAGATGGGTCAGAAATGTGCCGTGAGGGTTGCATATCGCTGGAATAACTCCAATGTCAATGTCAGAGGATGTGATGGGGTACATGGGAATGATCAGTGCTCTTGGAGTACACCTTGAGAGGTAGAGTTTAAGTCTGGACAAGCAAACAGTGTGTTAGGGTCACCAGGTACCCATTCTAACTTTTATTTCGGGAATTCTTGCCATCTCATTTCCTTTAGTAAATGGGAAAATGGAAAACTGAATATAAACCAGGCAAGATTCTGTAACAATGGCATGCAAGTGGATGCAAATAAACCTCTTAACACTCACGAGCTAAACTTTAGTCCCATATTCAAAACTTAGTTGGAGAATTGGACTTTTTTTATTCTTGGTGTCAAGAATCTAACTTCTACTGATCTCACTGTACTTTTCTGAATGACTTGAAAATATCTATGTCATTCAGGGTCTGGGAATATTCCACTGCATGTATTTATTGACTGCAGGTTTCATTTTCATCAACATGAGCATGCAGAATGAATTATATATCATTGAATTAATGAAGTAGGCAAAACTGGATAAAGAGTAATATAAAAATATTTGTAATGATTATAAGTTTTTTCGGATCATTTACTTTGCTGAATTAGGTTACACCAAGCTGTTAACTCCTACTACGTATTCCCATTGAGGAACTTACTTTAATTTTGTAATTCCTTAAGCAAATTTAATGAATTTTCTTGTAAGAGTGGAGTGAAATAGGTTATAATTATATGATTATTATAGAATAAATAATAGATGGTTATTGGTAAATATTGCTTGTTTCACATCATCACTTCAAAGTCATATTACTTTAAGACTTGTGGCTAGTGTTGGATCTGTTTAATAGAAATTTATGAGTTTTGCGACCAAACATTTACATGTTTGTCACTAAACCAAAAACGCCAGTATTATATGACATTTCAATTATATTCAAATGCATTGTTATCACTGTTTAATAAATCTGTACTTGGTCTGTAGTGCCTGGATCGATCTTGTTATTGCTTGGAATACTATTTCCCTCATTACATCTGCAAATAAATTGGCTTTCCTATTTCCTACAGACTTTTATTGATGATATACAGTATGACTGATTTCCTACACAGGACTTTTTTTTACATTCATTGTAAAACATACAGGCAGGGTGGAATCTGCATTACAACACTCTGCTTGAAAGAGATTCTGAGTCACAGTGGTTGGCGCACATTCTTTATAATGTAAATGTCATACGATTTTTTTTCTGTGCTTGTGGCTTTCTTAGTTGCTACTGTTACAACAAAGAGTTGTTAGTCTTCAACTCGAGCTCCACTTGTGATTCACACAGGAGTGGTTTTATAATGATATGCTTTATTACTGCGACTAGTCTATTGAAAATAAATGAAATGCAGATAATACAACTTCGTGCCTTTCTACTTTCCATTGATGTTTGAAATTAGCACACAAATCCTGGAGGACCAGATCCTGCTGTCCAAGACCTTCACAATCATCCTGAAGTTAAAACCCCTGGTTGTATCCTCATACTGTAATACAACTATGGTCTGTGCTTACATAAGGTGAAGCTGAAATGACAGCTTATATCTTTGCAGTGTTTGGCTCTTTATTACAAATTTGTTTCTCATACAATTTGTAAGTTGGCTAACTTTTCTTCCTGGACAAGAAATATACCAGGATGATTGACCTTGTAATTGATTTTAAAATATATTTGTACCTTATGTATGAGGTCTTGATTCATCAAGATAATTTTAATTCCCAAGAATCTGTATGTTTAGTTAAAATTTTGACATTTGGTAGCGCAGAACTTCGGCACTGGCAAAAAAAAGACACATTTTGTCAAATCTTTTCATCTTACACTTATCAGGACAATTCACAAGCTTACAATTTTATAGGGATAATCAACATTTATAGTGCATGAGAAGAGAGTGGTGATTTGCTGACAAACAGATTGGTCGAAGCATTGCCATGGAGAATATACCACTTAATGATGATTGATAGTTAACTGCTAGGCAGTGAATGTATTTTAAACTAGGAAGGTCAACTTTGATTGGTCAGGGCATGTCCTAAAGAATAAATAAATTAATAGCTGTCACCTATCTTGTTGAGTTGAAACAGGAACAGTGCATGTGTATGCTCTTTCTGTCTGAAAAGAACAGGACCCTGTATATTAAAATTTAAATAAAACCTGGCAGTTAGCTGTCAATTGCCATTAATTGGTGCATTCTCCATAGAATGTCTCTACCAATCAGAGTCCACTTGCTAGTCAATCAGTGCCCTCTTCTCATTTAGTATCATTGTTCGATTTCCCCTTGAATGTTACTTTTGTGAACTGTCCTTGTGAGTGCAAAATGTAAAGTTTTGCTGAAAATGTAACATTTTTATCAATACTCAGGTTAAAACCTAAAACTCTTTGAACATAAAAGCCATCTGCTAACTCTATTTTGAAGAGAAGTGAGTTTGATGTAAATAAAAATCACTAAATTAATCCAACAATTCAGGCATTAAATTTAAAGCAGACTTTTGGCACGTATTTACTAAACGCGATTTAGTTGTAACGCGATTTGTGAATTGCAGACCTTTTTTTATAAAGTGAACTCCTGTTTGCTATTACGCAATTCCATTCTCGGCACTAGCTGAATGGCAACCCAGCCTCAGGATCCTTTGTCTGAGAAATGCAAATTCAGTGTGTTCAGCTAAAATAGGAATGCGATCAGCTCTGCAAGCTTCGAAATTTAGCTTGAAATTGGGAATCGTAGTCAACATTTAGAAGGAATTTTATTTCAAACTGGGGGAGAATATTGAGGAGGACTGGACTTCTGCGTCGGCGTCATGTAGTCAGTCGGCTTGTGCACTTTCTGGTGAAGAGCTTTATGACAGGGACAGTGCTGCAGTCAGTGACTTTAGTGAGAAAATGTTAAATTTACTGTGTTACTTCATTAAAAGATATGATTTAAAGATTTACTTAGACTGTGCTATCATTTGTATTAGGCTAACTACTATTTTTGTTTTGATATTTTTGGTGGTTTGCCCCTAACCCCGTTTCTCCCATAGGCCCCACTATTTATATTGTGTGATTTTTCTATAACATGGTGTTGCATGGGAATGCAACTACCTCATTATAGGAGAACTACCTGTATGATGGTCAGTTAGCATTGCAGACAGAAGAAGGTGTACGATGATCTTACTATCATTCCTAATCATGTGTGGAGTTTTCACATTCTCCCCGTGTCTGTGTGGGTTTCCTCCAGGTGCTCCGATTTCCTCCCACAATCCAAAAGTGTGCAGGTTAGGTGAATTGGCCATGTTAAATTGCCCGTAGTGTTAGGTGAAGGGGTAAATATGGGGGAATGGGTCTGGGTGGGTTGCGCTTCGGCGGGTCGGTGTGGACTTGTTGGGCCAAAGAGCCTGTTTCCACGCTGTAAGTAATCTAAAATCTGTAATTTGCTTTTTACTGTAAATTTGACCTTCAGCAGAAAGAGGCTGCATCGATCTGAATCTCTGACACCTTTTCCAACATGGGTCCTACCTACTTCTACCTGGTCTCTGCTTCTTGACTGTGACCTTACGTTGTAGGCCTTCATGCTTAATCAGTTTCCTGTCAGTTGAGGAGGGAGGCTATTATGAATGAAGCCTGAAAAATGCTGTTGCTGCCGAATATCAGAGTAATTTGTGTTTCCTGGTTTTGAGTTCCATTCCTTCATCCCCTTCAATACTGAGGCTGATATTTCAGTACTATTGCCAACATTTTAGGTTTCACTGCACTTAACATTGTCTGCCTTATGTCTTGAAGTGAATGAAAAATTTAATTGTGATTTCATGAAAATGACAAAGAGCTACTTGATGGAACTGTTTTGGCCGGACTGAATAATTTCAAAGTTGGGCACAATACATTGAGAGATAAAATTTCCTGCTGTTTTTACTATGCATCACTTCCAATCTGCACAATTTTGATAGATCTCTCTTTTCTGTGCCAGTTATCTCAGTTATTTTTATTTTAATTATCAGCTAGAGTTATGTCAGGGACAGATCTTTGCTGTGAACATGTTCAAAAAGCTCAATCGGTTGAGGTTGCTGAAAGCAATGTTTATAAAATTTCAGTATCCAACAGGGTGCAAGCATAAAACTTTCAAAGATTTAAAGATGATATTGTTTGGTGGAAATAAATTCCTTTTGTTAATGATGCTACTCGTTTGATCTAGAAATGAAAAACAATTCCATATATCTTTATCTGTAAAGTCTTTGCATTGTGGCTTTTGAATGTGAGCAGATTTTCTGGTGTTTTCAGTGGTGCAAATGTCGATATATTACTATTTCAGAGTTTTCATTCATCCAGCTCACTATTGATCAAAACAATCTGGGCCTGGAGGTAGGAAGTTAACTTAACTGGATATCTGCCACCTTGCTGCAGATGCTTGAATTAATTTTTTTTTTCTTTTCTTTTTTTTTTTCTTTTTTCCTCTTTTACCCCCACACTACCACCTAAGTGCGGTAGTGCTTATTTTTTTTCCCCAGCACCCATGGTGTGTATGTGCAGGTGTGAGACACAGTGAAAGACACAAAGTGCATGAATCTTTATTCAATTTCCACCACCAGGAAGATAGGAAAACACCCGGGTGGCCAGTGACAAACACTGCCCTTAGATGATGCTTGAATTAATTTTTTTTTTTCTTTTTCCCGAGTGGCCAGTGACAAACACTGCCCTTCACATCAAGGGGCAGTGCCATCTCCTGTTTATATTTTTTTTTCCCACCACCAGGAAGATAGGAAAACACCCGGGTGGCCAGTGACAAACACTGCCCTTCACATCAGAGGGCAGTGCTGTGTAACACTCCTGTTTATTTATTTATTTATTTTTTCTTTTTAACCC
The DNA here is from genome assembly GCF_037043375.1 of Chiloscyllium plagiosum. NCBI lineage: Eukaryota > Metazoa > Chordata > Chondrichthyes > Orectolobiformes > Hemiscylliidae > Chiloscyllium > Chiloscyllium plagiosum. Next base: position 51,327,480 of record NW_028270154.1, on the reverse strand, counting down.
CCACACTACCACCTAAGTGCGGTAGTGCTTATTTTATCCCCAGCACCCATGGTGTGTGTGTGCAGGTGTGAGACACAGTGGAAGACACAAAGTGCACCAATCTTAATTCAATTTCCACCACCAGGAAGATAGGAAAACACCCGGGTGGCCAGTGACAAACTCTGCCCTTAGATGATGCTTGAATTAACTTTAAGATGGGAAAATTGTGATTGGGCCTTTCCACCCTGCCACCAATTAGGGATCTTGAATGGTCATTAATTGACCACTTAATGGTCTCATTTCACTCAACCTGCAATTAGTTCAACTCCATGTGGCATGAGAAACAATCTCCCAAACAACTGATTAACCCCTTGCCCTTGCTATAGGTCCCAACCCCAAATAGCTCTTTGCAAGGGCAATCTTTCATTCTGGGAGATTACTGGGGTGGTGTTGCCTCAGCAGCAGCCATGGCACAGCTGAGTTCTGGAACTGCTAGCCATTGATTGCGTGACAACTTTTGGATTTCTTAGGTTCTAATGCTGCAGAAAATCTACTGGCAGCATGATTGATTACTGGATGATCCGGGAGGCTTTCTAGTCTTACCAGACCATAGATTTTCTTTCTGGAAACTCCTCTGCTCTTAGGTTTTGTCTGAAGTCAGCATGATCCGTGATATACTGGACATTGATTAGGTCACATTTGGAATACTGTATTCAGTTCTGGTCTCCCTGCTATAGGAAAGACATTGTGAAACTTGAAAGGGTTCACAAAACATTTACAAGGATGTTGCCAGGATTGGAAGGTCTGAGCTACAGGGAGAGGCTGAATAGGCTGGGGCAATTTTCCTTGGAGCATTGGAGGCTGATGGGAGAACTTATACACGTTTATAAAATCATGAGGGCCATGGATAAGGTGAATACTCTGGGTCTTTTCCTGAGGGAGTCCAAGGGTAGAGGGCATAGGTTTAACATAAGAGGGGAAAGAGTTAAAAGGGACTTAAGGGGCACCTTTTTCATACAGGAAGTGGTGTGTGTATGGAATGAGTTGCCAGAGGAGATAGTGGAGGGTGGTACACTTACAACATTAAAAGGTACCTGGATGGTTATATGAATAGGAATATAGAGATATAGGCCAAATGCTGGCAAAGGGAGTACAGCAATTTAAAATATCTGGTTGGGATGGACAAGTTGGTCTGAAGGGTCTGTTTCTGTGCTGTACATCTTGATGACTCTGTGACAGTCTAAAAGTAAAGTCATTTATTTCATATACTGAACCACATTTTATTTCAGGAAATCTTACAAGTATCGTATTTCTATTTTACAATGGCAACAGTCTGGTTGCTTAATCGATTGTACTGGATACCACTGTATATCTGAAGCTCATGAAAGTTTTTTTTTGTTTAAACATTATAGGTAGCTGTTAATACTGTCAAAGATGTTCTCCTAAATCTTCTATAATTTCTCAACCTTGAGAAAGTCTATCAGGCATTTCATATCTCTTGTGCAATGTGAATTCAATTGCTCATTCACAAGAACTATTAATGGAAGGTGTAATGTGGTGAATGTGACAAATGAAGTGAAAATTTTGTCATAATGCTACGAGGGGATATAAATGTAATGCCAATTGCCTTGGTTTATGCTCTTTCTTCCTCTTTATTTTAGGTAATGTGATGTGGCATACCAACTATAATTTTATTTTTAGGTGGTTCAACTAAATAGTTATGTAGAATGTATAATTCCAATATCTATGCTGTAAATTGGATACTGTGTTGTGATATGTAACATGGTCACTTTTGAACAACAGACCCCACACTGGAGAGATTTTAATTTTCCATCCGTGTTTCAAGTATCAGCCATGGTTTATGTGGATTGGAAGCTGTTCAGAGAAGATAGAGTGGGCTGATTCCTGCGATGTAGGGCTGTCTTCTGCAGAAATGTTGAGAAGGTTTGTCCTGTACAGGTTGGAATTTACAAGAGATAGAGGTGGCTTTATTATAATGTGTACGATAGTTGTTTAATTTGTTCATGGGTTGTGGGACAATGCTGCTAGGCCAATATTTATTGCATATTTATAATTGCTCATGAGAAGGTGGAGGTGAGCTGCGATTTTGAACTATTATTATCCTTACGTATAGCAACACCTACATGGTGTTAGGGAGTGAGGTTACTGGATTTTAAACTTGCAACACTGAAGGTACGGAGATCTATTTCTAAGTCAGAATGATGTCTGACCTGGATGGAAACTTGAAGATCCTGGTGTTCCCTTAGATTTGCTGTCCCTTGTCCTTCTAGATGGTAGAGGTAATGGGTTTAGATGTTTTTGAAGAGACCAGGTGCATTGCTTCAGTGCATCTTGTTGCTATCACTGAGCATGAATGCTGGAGAATGTTGAAGATGTTGGATGGGGTATCATTCAAGTGGGCTGATTTGCTCATAAACATCTTAATTGTTGTTTGAACCTTGAAGATGGTGAAAAGGGATTGGGGGACAATAGTTGAATTATTACTTGTTGCAAAATTTCATGATGTGGACCTCTGGCCTGCTCTCATAGCCATTTCTGATTCTGAGTCAATGAAGTGTGGCACTGGAAAAAGCACAGCAGGTCATGCAGCATCCAAGTAGCAAGAGAGTCGACGTTTTGGGAATGACGCTTCATTAGGACTCATCTCAGATTCTGGTCAATGGTAAATGCCTGATGACATTGAATATCAAAGGATATTGGTCAGATTGTTGCCGATAGTCATTGCCCAGATATGAACGTATGAAATGAATGTTACTTTACTCATGTGAACCAAAGCTGGATGTTGTCCTAATCTTGCTACAGGGAGAAAGTGAGGACTGCAGATGCTGGAGATCAGAGCTGAAAATGTGTTGCTGGAAAAGCGGAGCAGGTCAGGCAGCATCCAAGGAGCAGGAGAATCGACGTTTTGGGCATGAGCCCTTCTTCAGGAAAGAGGAAAGTGTGTCCAGCAGACTAAGATAAAAGGTAGGGAGGAGGGACTTGGGGGAGGGGCGTTGGAAATGCGATAGGTGGAAGGAGGTCAAGGTGAGGGTGATAGGCCGGAGTAGGGGTGGGGCGGAGAGGTCAGGAAGAAGATTGCAGGTTAGGAAGGCGGTGCTGAGTTAGAGGGTTGGGACTGAGACAAGGTGGGGGGAGGGGAAATGAGGAAACTGGAGAAATCAGAGTTCATTCCTTGTGGTTGGAGGGTTCCTAGGCGGAAGATGAGGCGCTCTTCCTTCAGCCGTCGTGTTGCTATGGTCTGGCGATGGAGGAGTCCAAGGACATGCATGTCCTTGGTGGAGTGGGAGGGGGAGTTGAAGTGTTGAGCCAAGGGGTAGTTGGGTTGGTTGGTCCTGGTGTCCCAGAGGTGTTCTCTGAAACGTTCCGCAAGTAGACGGCCTGTCTCCCCAATATAGAGGAGGCCACATCGGGTGCAGCGGATGCAGTAAATGATGTGTGTGGAGGTGCAAGTGAATTTGTGGCGGATATGGAAGGATCCCTTGGGGCCCTGGAGGGAAGTAAGGGGGGAGGTGTGGGCGCAAGTTCTGAATTTCTTGCGGTTGCAGGGGAAGGTGCCAGGAGTGGAGGTTGGATTGGTGGGGGTGTGGAACTGACAAGGAAATCACGGAGGGAGTGGTCTTTTCGGAACGCAGATAGGGGAGGGGAGGGAAATATATCCCTGGTGGTGGGGTCCGTTTGGAGGTGGCGGAAATGACGACGGATGATACGAAGTATATGGAGGTTGGTGGGGTGGGAGGTGAGGACCAGTGGGGTTCTGTCCTGGTGGCGATTGGAGGGGCGGGGCTCAAGGGTGGAGGAGCGGGAAGTGGAGGAGATGCAGTGGAGGGCATCATCGATCACGTCTGGGGGGAAATTGCGGTCTTTGAAGAAGGAAGCCATCTGGGTTGTACGGTATTGGAACAGATCCTCCTGGGAGCAGATGCGGCGGAGACAAAGGAATTGGGAATATGGGTTGGCGTTTTTACAGGGGGCAGGGTGGGAGGAGGTGTAGTCTAGGTAGCTGTGGGAGTCAGTCGGTTTATAGTAAATGTCCGTGTTGATTCGGTCGCCCAAGATAGAAATGGAAAGGTCTAGGAAGGGGAGGGAGGGGTCTGAGACTGTCCAGGTAAATTTGAGGTCGGGGTGGAAGGTGTTGGTAAAGTGGATGAACTGTTCAACCTCCTTGTGGGAGCACGAGGCAGCGCTGATACAGTCATCGATGTAGCGGAGGAAAAGGTGGGGGGTGGTGCCAGTGTAGCTGCGGAAGATGGACTGTTCCACATAGCCTATGAAGAGGCAGGCATAGCTGGGGCCCATGCGGGTGCCCATGGCTACTCCTTTGGTTTGGAGGAAGTGGGAGGATTGTAAAGAGAAGTTGTTCAGGGTGAGGACCAGTTCAGTCAGTCGAAGGAGGGTGTCAGTGGAAGGGTACTGGTTGGTACGGCGGGAAAGGAAGAAGCGGAGGGCTTTGAGGCCTTCGTGATGGGGGATGGAGGTGTACAGGGACTGGATGTCCATGGTGAGGATAAGGCGTTGGGGACCGGGGAAGCGGAAATCATGGAGGAGGTGGAGGGCGTGGGTGGTGTCCCGAACGTAGGTGGGGAGTTCTTGGTCTAAGGGGGACAGGACCGTGTCGAGGTATGCAGAGATGAGTTCAGTGGGGCAGGAGCAGGCTGAAACAATGGGTCGGCCGGGGCAGTCAGGTTTGTGTATTTTGGGCAGGAGGTAGAAACGGGCAGTGCGGGGTTGTGGGACTATGAGGTTGGAGGCGATGGATGGGAGATCCCCTGAGGTGATGAGGTTATGGATGGTCTAGGAGATGATGGTTTGTTGGTGGGAGGTGGGACCACCATGCAGGTAATCTTGCTGCATATGGACACAGACTGCTTCAGCATTTGAGGAGTCACAAGTGGTGCTGAACATTGTGCAATATTAGTGGACATACTCATCTCTGACCTTATGATGGAGGGATGGTCATTGAAGAAGTAGGTGAAGATTTTTAAACCTAGGACATTACCCTGAGGAACTTCTGCAGCAATGTCCTTGAACTGGTATGATTCACCTCCTGCAACTGCAATTACCTGCCTTTGTGTTAGAAATGACTCCAATCAGCAGTGAATCTGATTCCCAGTGAGTCCAGTTTGCTCACGTTCCCTTATGTCATACCCACACAAATGCTGCCTTCGTGTTATCAATCAGTCTCCCCTCACATCTGTAATTCATCTTTCATCCATGTTGGGATCAAGATTGTGATGGCGTCAGGAATTTTTAGCAGAATTCAAACTGAGCCTCAAGACATTCCTGGGCATTACCTAGAAGATGAGGTTAAGTAAAACTCTTCCTCTTGCAGATTCATTCTCACCCCTTTTCCGCACATACAGTCTACAAGTTATATCCTTTATGATTGAGTGAGTTCAACTGAGTCCTACTGAGCTTCTCTGAATATTGAACAGCCTTTCAGACTGGAGGCCTGCCACGAGTAGTGTGCCACAAGGATGGGTGCTGGTTCCACTGCTTTTCATCATTTTATAAATGATTTGGAGGTGAACATAGGAGGTATAAGTACTGAATTTGCAGATGACACCAACATTGGAAGCGTAGTGGAGAGCGAAGAAAGCTACCTCAAAGTACAATGGGATCTTGATCAGATGTGCCAATGGGCTGAGGAGTGGCAGATGGAGTTCAATTTAGATAAATGCGAGGTGTTGCATTTTGGAAAGGCATATCAGAACAAGACTTATACACATAATGGTAAGGTCCTAGGGAGTGTTGCTGAACTAAGAGACTTGGCGTGCAGGTTCATAGTTCCTTGAAAGTGAAGTCTCAGGTAGATAGGATGCTTTACTTTATTGGTCAGAGCATTGAATATAGGAGCTGGGAGCATTGAGTATAGGATGCTGTGGCTTTGGTTAGGCCACTTTTGGAATGTTGTGTCCAATTCTGGTCTCCCTCCTATCAGAAGGATATTGTGAAACTTGAAAGAGTTCAGAAAATAGTTACAAGGATGTTGCCAGGTTTGGAGGATATGAGCTACAGGGAGAGGCTAAATAGGCTGAGGCTGTTTTCCCTGCAACTTTGGAGGCTGAGGAGTGACCTTATTAAGGTTTAGAAAACCATGAGAGGCATGGATAGGGTAAATAGACAAGGTCTTTTCCCTGAGGTGGGGGAATCCAGAACTAGAAGGCATAAGTTTAGAGTGAGAGGGGAAAAATTTAAAAGGGGCAACTTTTTCAGAGTGTGGTGCATGTATAGAATGCGCTGCCAGAGGAAGTGGTGGAGGCTAGAAAACTGCAACTTTTAGAAGGCATCTGGAGGGATATATGAGTAGGAAAGGGTTAGAGGGATATGGGGCAAGTCCTGGAAAATGGGATTAGATTAGGTCAGCTTGTCGGGCATGGATATACATGCTGTTTCCATGTTGTTTCCATGCTGTATATCTCTATGACTCTAAGTCCCTCCCAGAATGTGTTCTGTGCACTTACAACTCTGAATGCTTTCCCCAAGTGGTTTTGAACATGGAAGGGTTGTGATATAAGATGTGTAAGTTATACATATTTCAATATAATTTATTTTTAGAGTTTCGATTTTGAACTAGAGGCATGTGGGATTTGGTGTCTCTGTGTGTGAAGATGTTTAATGATTAATTTGTAAGTATTTCTGCAGCCATGGACAATATGAGGGGCAGAGAATTCCTGGAGAGTAGTGGAATTTTTGTTTACTTTGGAAGAGTCTTTTACAAGTGAACAAAATAAACAGTGTCAGTGGGATTGACATGAGTCCACAAACAATGGATTGGATCTTAGCTCTGCATTTTTGTCGTATTTGGTCATGAATAGTGGTGGGCTTTGCAGTTGGGAGTTGGGAAGACATAGAATAGTGTTAAAGTCACAATCAAATTAATCTTGTTAAATGGTTGAGCAGGCTTGAGGTGCTGACTGATCTGCTCCCACTCATATTTCTTATTATCTTATAATCTTATGACTTCAGAATTTCAGCGATATACCACTCTGTAGTATTCACGTAAACAAGAACAATCTGAGTGTGGCTATACTTGGTTTTTGCCAGCGCATAGTACACAGCTATGGAACACACAAGAGTCAGCAGTGATGTTCAAAGCATGGAGGCGATTTCTCCCTAGCTTCTGCTCACCACTTCTGGACCAGATTGACTATTGCCTTTGTATCTACAGCTACCTTCTTCCAGTGATCACAGAATGTTAGCATGTGATTCAGCTTCACTTGCTGATAGAATGTTGAGCAGTACTGCAATGAAAATTATTTTCATGGTATGCTTCACATTCTTGATTTCAAGTTAAAGTGTGGTGATTTGTTTTGTGGAGGGCTGGGTTAAGATATTCACGGTAAGGCAGGATTCCCTGATCTTACACCTCACAAGTCCCTACATTCAATGGGTTATTTATTGCAATTTTTGCCATGTCCAATTTCATTGTCATGACTAAATACATTTTCTCCTCCCTCTCCCTTCAGCATTGCCAAGGGAACACTCCCGACTTAATTCTTTTGTACAATCCTCAAACACACCCAAACTTGCTCCTTTTCGTTATCATGTACCTGCCATTCACCTCCCCATTCTCTGAGATCTTAACCTTTAATTGTGAACTGTGTTATACAGTGAAAAAAGTGAAACTGGGATTCACTTGTACATTTTTCAATCGAATATCCATCATTCATGAAATAGTTTCATTGACATTGTGGAGATCAGATGCAAACTATGTGCTTGCTTAATCAAAGGCTGCTGTTTATTCCATTTGATACTGAAGTTCGAGTCTCATATCATTTTAACCCCTTCATCCCTCTGTTTCTTGCCTAATCTCTAATAAATCTCAATGTAAACTTGAAGAATATGATCAGGCATTTTATAACCTTCCAGACTCAACACTGAGTTCAACAATTTTAAATGGTAATCACTCCTCCCATAGTTTCAGGTAGAAGATATTGGTAATAACAAATTTCTATTGTCATTCTCTTCTTCTCCAGACGCAGATTTTGTTTCCTTAATTATTTGATGATTATCTTCTCTGCCTTACATCATCAATTTTTTTATCATTTAATCTCTCCTGCCTTCCAACTTCCATTTAAAGTCTGTCAGATATTTTTTGAGTGCATAAAATGATGTGATAAAATGAGATTCATTAATTCCTTATAGAATCATAGAGACGTACAGCACGGAAACAAACCCTTTGGTCCATGTCAACTAGATATCCTAACCTAATCTAGTCCCATTTGCCAGTACTTAGTCCATATCCCTCTCAGCCCTTCCTACACATACACCCATCCAGATGCCTTTTAAATGCTGTAGTTGTACCAGCCTCCACCACTTCCTCTGGCAGCTCAATCCACACACGCATCACTCTCTGCATGTCCTTAGGTCCCTTTTATATCTTTCCCCTCTCACCCTAAACCCACAGGAACTATGGACGAGGTCTGGACTCCCTCACCCCAGGGAAAAGACCTTGTCCATTTATCCTATCCATGCCCTTCATGACTTTATAAACCTCTATAAGGTCACCCCTCAACCTCTGATGCTCCAGGGAAAACAGCCCTAGCCTATTTAGCCTCTGCTTGTAGCTCAAATTCTGCAAGCATGGCAACATCCTTGTACATCTTTTCTGAACCCTTTCAATTTTCACAACCTCCTTCTGATAGGAGGGAGACCAGAATTGCATGCAATATTGCAAAAGTGTCCTGTACAGCCACAACATGATCTCCAAACTCTGAATACGGAATGCTCTGCCAATAAGGAAAGCCTACCAAATGTCTTCTTCACTACCACGTCTACCTGTGACTCTACTTCCAAGGAAATATGAACCTGTACTCCAAGATCTCTTTGTTCAGCAACATTCCCCAGGACCTTACCATTAAGTATATAAATCCTGCTATGATTTGCTCTTCCAAAATGGAGCACCTCACATTTATCTAAATTAAACTCCATCTGCCACTCCTCAGCCCATTGGCCCAGCTGATCAAGATCCCATTGTACTCTGAGGTAACCTTCTTCGCTGTCCACTACAGCTCCAATTTTGGTGTCATTGTAAACTTACTAACTATACCTCCTATGTTCACATCCAAATCATTTATATAAATGACAAATAGCAGTCCATCACCAATCCTTGTGCCACACTGATGGTGACAGGCCTCCAATCTGAAAAGTAACCCTTCACCCTGACTTTTACCTTCAAGTCAGTTTTGTATCCAAATGGCTAGTTTTCCCAGTATTTTATGAGATCTAACCTCGCTAATCAGTCTCCCATGGGGAACCTTGTTGAATGCCTTACTGAAGTCCATATAGATCATGTCCACCACTCTATACTAATCAATCCTCTTTGTTACTTCTTCAAAAAACTCAATCAAGTTTATGAGACATGATTTCCCATGCACAAATCCATGCTGACTATCCCTAATCAGTTCTTTCCTTTCCAAATGAATTAAATCCTATCCCTCAGAATTCCCTCAAGAACTTGCCCACTACTGACATCAGGCTCACCGGTCTATAGTTCCCTGGCTTGTCCTTACCATCTTTCTTAAATAGTGGTACCACATTAGCCAACCTTTAGTCTTCCGGCACCTCACCTGTGACTATTGATGATACAAATATCTCAGCAAGGGCCCCAGCAATAACTTGGAGAAAGTGAGGACTGCAGATGCTGGAGTACCAGAATTGAAAAATGTGGTGCTGGAAAAACACAGCAGGCCAGGCAGCATCCGAGGAGCAGGAGAATCGATGTTTCGGGCATAAGCCATTCTTCCGGAATGAGGTTGGTGTGCCAAGCGGGCTGAGATAAAAGGTAGGGGGGAGGGAATTTGGGGAGGGGCGCTGGGAATACGATAGGTGGAAGGAGGTGAGGGTGAGGGTGATAGGCCGGAAAGGGGGTGGGAGCGGACAGGTCGGAAAGAAGATTGCAGGTCAAGAGGGCGGTGCTGAATCCGAGGATTGGGACTGAGATAATGTGGGGGGAGGGGAAATGAGGAAGCTGGAGAAATCTACATTCATCCCGTGTGGTTGGAGGGTTCCTAGGCGGAAGATGAGGTGCTCTTCCTCCAATAACTTCCCTAGTTTCCCACAGAGTTCTCGGATATATCTGATCAAGTCCTGTGAATTATTCACTTTTATGCATTTTAAGACATGCGGCACCTCCTTCTCTGTAATATGGACATTTTTCAAGATGTCACCATCTATTTCCCCACATTCTACATCTTTCATGTCCTCCACAGTAAACACTGATGCAAAATACTCGTTTAGTATCTCTCCCATCTCCTGTGCTTCCACACATAGGCTGCCTTGCTGATCTTTGATGGGTCCTATTCTCTCCCTAGTTACCCTTTTGACCTTAATATATTTATAAAATCCCTCTGGATTCTCCTTAATGCTATTTGCCAAAGCTACCTCATGTCCCCTTTTTGTCCTCTGATTTCCCTCTTGCCTTTATACTCTAAGGGTTGAATCTATATCTGCTGTCTAGACCAGACATATGCTTCCTTCTTTTCCTTAACCAAAACCTCGATTTCTCTACTCATCCAGCATTTCCTATATCTCCCAGCCTTTCCGTTCACCCTAATGGGAATATACGGTCTCTGGACTTTTGGTATCCCATTTTTGAAGGCTCCTCATTTTCCAGCCATCCTATTAGCTGTGAACATCTATTCCCAATCAACTTTTGAAAGTTCTTGCCTAATACAGAGGAACCTTGATTATCCGAATATCAATTATCCAAATATCGGATTATCTGAAGGGGATCTCAAGGTCCCGATAGAAACTTTACGTCAAAGAGCTGTTTCAACCCTGATCGCTTCTTTTGTTTACAGTACAATGATTAAAAATGAACTCAGCTCACTGAAATGCTGCTGAGAACAGTCCTGGACAGTCTAGGCACTGTCTCCAAATGACTGACCTCCTGCCCTCTCTCCCCCCACACTTTCCCTGGAGATCTACACAGGGGTGTACACTAAACCCCCCCTTACCCAGATAATCTCTCCAGCGTTGTCCTGTACAGGGCAAAGGTGGAACCTGTCAAAAAGTTGCAGTAAAACGTTGTGTGTGTGTCTATGCCTGTGCTATTTGGAGACTTACCCCACAAAGGCAGCAGCAGTCTTATTGGTGGTGTACAGTCTGGCTGCCCGGGGTGGGGTGTGTGACAGGAGGGCGAATCGGATGTGTGGGGGGAGGGGGGGGGTGAGTGGGGTCGCAGACGGGGGCGCGGGTTGAACAGGGGTGCGGGGTTTGTGGGGGTGTTTGCAGTGGGGTGGGGGTGGATGGGGATGGAGGGCAGAGGGGGTTGGGGCGGGCAGGAGGTGGGGGCTCGCGTGTTGTGTGCTGCTGCCTAGCCTCCTAAACGGGGAGCAGACTTCACAGAAAACTCCGAGCCCCAGAGGAAATCAATTAACCGAATAATCAATCACCCGAATGAAATAGTGCCTGCCCATCTCATTCGGATAATAGAGGTTCCTCTGTACCATCAAAATTTGCCTTCCTCCAATTTAGAACTTTAACTTTTAGATGCAGTCTATCCTTCTCCACCACTATTTTAAAACTAATAGAATTATGGTCACTGGCCCCAAAGTGCTCCCGCACTAAAATCTCAGTCACCTGCCCTGCCTTATTTTCCAAGAGTAAGTCAAGTTTTGCACCTTTTCTATTAGATACATCCACATACTGAATCAGAAAATTTTCTTGTACACACAAATTCCTCTCCATCTAAACGCTTAACACTATGGCAGTCCCAGTCTATGTTTCAAAAGTTAAAATCCCCTACCATAACCACCATTTATTCTTATAGATAACTGAGCTCTCCTTGCAAATTTGTTTCTCAATTTCCTGCCTACTATTGGGAGGTCGATAATACAATCATAATAAGGTGATCATTCCTTTCTCATTTCTCAGGTTTCTCCCAAATAACTTCCCTGGATGTATTCCCAGGAATATCCTCCCTCAGTATAGCCGTAGTGCTCTCCTCTTTATCAAAAACACCATTCCTCCTCCTCTCTTGACCCCCTTTCTATCCTCCCGATAGCATTTGTATCCTGAACATTAAGCTGCCAGTCCTGTCCATCCCTGAGCCACATTTCTGTAATTGCTATGATATCCCAGTCCATGTTCCTAACCATGCCCAGAGTTCATCTGCCTTCCTTGTTAGGCCTCTTGCATTGAAACAAAGTTTCATTTGTCAGTCCTACCTTGTTCTCTCTTTTGTTCCTGCCTGCCCTGACTGTTTGACTTGCTCCTTTTTCCAACTGTAGTAGACTCAGATTAATCTCTTTCCTCACAATCTCCCTGAGTACCTGCAGCATTTCTCCCTTCCTATAATTGCCATCCATCATATCTCCTAGCTCCTATAAATTCCTTGTTGTCTCTTACTGCTGCTCCAACCGATTCATGCTATCTGGTCAGATTCAAAACCAAAAACACTTCCTGCAGACATAATCATCATTAACATGGAAACTCTCTCTAATCACCCACATCTGACAGGAAGAGCACATCACTCTACTACAGGCCATCTTTGCTTCTCCACAATCTATCAACCCAGAAAATAGCACTGTCTTTTTGCTCTAAAAAAACTGCTCCAGGTTAACTTAATGCTTATGACTTATGTTTTCAAATTTAATTAAGAGATCAATCTCAATAAAACATATAATTAAGAAAGCACCCACTCGACTCACTATTGCAGATTTACAGCAAGGCTGCACTTAGAAACTATGCATTTATCTGCTCCTCTGCTGTGAGCTCTCCCACACAGGTCAGCTGTGAATTTCACTGTTTGTTAATTTTTCCTAGATGCACTCCAATGTCCAGAGATGCTTGAGCTCAAACAGCAAAGGCAGTAACTGTGCAGATTCACTGCTGTGTCAGGCAACAGTATAGGTTTCCTTCTCTGACCATTTGGTTAGTGCCTTTATTTATATTCCTCTTTTTTAAAGTGCCATTGTTTTGATCTTTTGTCTCTCAAAGTTTCAAAACAATGCAACAGTATATAAAACTAATTCCTGCTCCTAGAATTTGATGAAATCACCTCCAACACCTAAAATACTTCAAAAAAGGAGCACCTCTCGCAGCCACAATTTTTCCCATCCTCCATCTTGGATTACTCAGAATCTAACACCTCGTTATAATTTTACACATCTTGAACTGAAATTTATACAAGAGGCAGGGTCCTATCATCATCAATGTAAAAGTCTAGGCTTAGACTTGGATGGCATGGCTTACAACCATTTAATTGCAATCCACCTGTTAATTAGTCAGAGGTAAGCTTTCTATCCCCATGAAAGATGAAACCTCACCCACAAGATCTGCTGACTAATCGAGTGGCCAGCATCTCTCTGGTCCCAGCAATGCAATTGTGAGTGATCGTCACTGCCATGACAGAGCAGCCAGTCCTGAAGATGAGCTGTGTTGGAGACCAAACTTTTGTATAAGTTAGGGATCCTCCTCAATCCATTCTGGCAAGTCCTAGCAAAGGGGCGGGTGGTGTGGAAGGGTGGTGGGCTAGTGTGGATACAGATAAGAGACAGAGGAAATGTGAGGCTTGGGTGAGAGGATGTCCTACGTTGGAAATGGGGCCTCTTAAGGAGGTTCTGCTTATCCCTCGATCAGTTGACAGCTTAGCCAGTGAAACTGTTCTGGACATATGTTATGGGCCTCTCCTGCCACTGGCAGAACGTCCATCAGTAGTGACTAATTGATCACTTAAAGGCCTCAGTTGGCCCATGCTCCAGCTGCTGCCTCCTCCACTGCTGCAGCAGAGGTCGTGATGGGGTTGGATAGAAGCCTGGAACAACACTCCCAGTTCCTCACCTCCATTCTACCTACCCAGGGATTTTATGATCTGGTCCCTTATCTTCTTTCTCACTTTACAACAAATTCAAATTAGCAGGCAACAGGATTTTATAAAAATGCCTTTGTCGTTAGTAGTTTTTGATGATGGCTCATTGTTTTCTGATATCAGTTGTAGCTGAAATCCGACGGCATTATGCACAGACAAATGAAAAATAAAATCTCTTCTATCAATGTCATAATTTTGAACTTTCTTCTTTGGCTGGTAATTTGACAAGACATATCCTTTATAAAGCTGTTTGATTGTCATCCCATCAGAGTTCATCCCATTGTTTCCTTCCTTTTATCATTTTTATTGTACAATGCCTTCTATTTATTTCTGTCTTTCTCTCTGTCTCTTATTTTGCGCATATCATTGCCATTGAATTTTAAATCGTTTGGCTCAATATTTCTGCAGTTCCTTCAGATCCTCTTTTTACACCTCCAGTTTTTTCCTGTGTTCCTACATACATAATAACACAATAAGATATAAGAAATAGCAAGAGGAGTAGGCCATTTCTCCCCTTGAGCCTGCTTCACCATTCAATAGGATCATGCTGATCCAATATTCTTCACATCCTTTTTCCTCCCTTTTCCATGTAACCCTTGATTCCCTTACTGATCAAGAATCCATCTTTTTTAGCCTTAAATATACATATGACCTCTGCCCTCACAGCTCTCTGTGGCAAGGAGTTCCAAAGACACTCCACCCTCTAAGAGAAAAAATTCCTCCTCAACTCATGCTGAAATTGGCACCCCCTTATTCTGAGACTATGCCCTCTGGTTCTACACTCTCCCATGAGGAAACATTTTTCAGCATTTAGCCTGTCAAGCCCCTTAAGAATCCTATATCTTTCATGAGCTCACTACTCATTCTTCTAAACTAGTGAGTAGAGTCCCAACCTGTTTAGCCCTTGCTCACAAGATAATCCCTCCATATTAGCGATAATCCTAGTGAACCTTCTCTGAACTGCCTCCAGTTAAATAATCTTCCCTTCAACACTCAATAACCATTTTGTGTCATTTAAAGGTCTAAACTGTGCTGTTGGACATCGATATCACTTGTATGTGTTGTACCACAGAGACTTGAACCAGAAATTGGGGCTCAGTGTCGGGCTAGGATGATTGTGGAGCATGCAACAGTTAAAGATTTTGAGCTTTAGCAAGATATAATCGGAGAGGGTATCTGAATATACAGTTTGAACTCAGGGTGGATGCACTAGTTGGCATTTTGTTTGGACAGGAAGTAAGCAGGTCTGAAAGAGGCAACTGAGGAGGTAAGTTTTTGGGAATAGATAGATAAATAAATGTAATAGAAGCATTAGGGTATGTGTGTAGACAATCATATGTTCAAGAGAGGTGGGCTGATGACCAGACTGCTTGTGCACTAAAATACAAAGAATGGATAAGTGAGTATGGAGTCAACCAAATGATGAATGCATCAGAAAACACTGTGGTAGTTTGTGCAGACAGAGAAGCTGCAAGCAAGTAGGGAAAGTGAGTGAGCAGAAATGTTTAGAAACATTTAAAATCAGTCAGCAGACTGAATAGGAATGGTATAGGTAGATTACCTGGGAATTATTTGGTATTAGTGAGAGGCACTCTATATCAGTAGTAAACATTCAAAACTCATCCTGCTCCATCAGGAGTCAGCCCTAGTCCTGACACAACCTGTATAGAATTACTCTAAACTTGCTAACTAAATGCAGAGATTTCTCCTGTTCTTCAATTTTCTGATTAATCATTGCAGAATTCAACACCTTTGAAAGATTAGATTAGATTCACGACAGTGTGGAAACAGCCCCTTTGGCCCAACAAGTCCACACCAACCCTCCAAAGAGTAACCCACTCAGACCTATCTCCCTCTGACTAATGCAGCTAACACTATGGGCAAATTAGCATGGTCTACTCATCTGACCTGCACATCTTTGGACTGTGGGAGGAAACCAGAGCACCCAGAGGAAATCCACGCAGACATGAAAGAATGTGCAAACTCCACACGGACAGGAGGCTGGAATTGAACCTGGGTCCCTGGCGCTGTGAGGCAGCAGTGTTAACCATTGAGCTACTGCGCTGCCCCTACTGTAATTGCAACTAGTCAGAACATATATACCTCTACTGTATAAGTTCTGACTAGTTGCAATTATAGTGAATAACTCTGTATTGTGTCAAAATATGTGTTGAAGTGGAGCCAGACATGACTCAGTATGGGTCAGTAGCAGAAAGCTTGGAGCACAACTCAGATTGTTTGAACTCAGCAGAAGTTGGATAAAGTCAAGCAGAAGAAAACGAATTTGCAACGGTTGCTGTAGACTGCAGTCAACAATGAGGCAGGAAGACATTTACAGAAATATAGTCGACAAAGCTTAACCAATAACTCAACCTTTAGCCAATTGCTTCAAATGGAATTTTGTGCTTCAGGTGGCACTTGAACAAAATATTTTCTAGGTTTTTACCACATCACGATGGATGAATCCATGAATCAGAATGAGGGTGCAATTTTGTGCATTTGTGACTAGCTCATCAAACTCACTGTTTTGCTAACTTGACTGATCATGCATGAAGCATCTTGTTAAGAGATGACAGCAAAGTTGGTCAGCAATGTGTTGGTTGCCAGATGCTGCTCTTCTGGGTCCTAAAAATGCAAAACAATTTTGTGTCAAGGTCTACTGCTTGGGAAATCAAGGGGTGTGAAAGTAACTATTTTTATTCTTATTCAGAGATTGAGGTCCTGGTGAGGGGGTTTAGGGTGCTATGAGACATGGGTGGGAAGTGCCTTTACAGGCCACTTCATAGAGCATGGAAAATTACAGCTCAGTACAGGCCCTTTGGCCCTCGATGTTGCACCAGCCTGTGAAAATAATCTAAAGCGCATCTAAGCTATACTATTCCATTATCATCCATATGTCTATCCAAAGACCATTTGAATGCCTTTAAAGTTGGTGAGTCTACTACAGTTTGAGGCAGGGTGTTCTACGCCCATACTATTCTCTGAGTAAAAAAACCTACCTCTGACATCTGTCTTATATCACCCCTCAACTTAAAGCAATGTCTTCTTGTGCTACCTATCACCATCCGAGGAAAAAGGCTCTCACTGTCCAACCTACCGAACCCTCTGATTATCTTATATGTCTCTATTTAGTCACCTCTCAACCTTCTCTCTAACGAAAACAGCCTCAAGTCACTCAGCCTTTCCTCATAAAACCTTCCTTCCATACCAGGCAACATTCTAATAAATCTGTTCTGCACCCTTTCCAATGCTTTCACATCTTTCCGATAATGCGGCAACTACAACTGTATGCAATACTCCAAGTGCAGCCGCACCAGAGATTTGTACAGCTGCTACATGACATCAAGGCTCCGAAACTCGCTCCTCTACCAATAAAAGCCAACACACTGTACACTTTCTTAACAACCTTATCAATCTGGGTGGTAACTTTCAGGGATCTATGCACATGGACACCGAGATCTCTCTGCTCATCCACACTACTAAGAATCTTACCATTAGCCTAGTACTCTATATTCCTGTTACTCTTTCCAAAGTGAATCACCTCACATTTTTCCACATTAAATTCCATTTACTACCTCTCTGCCCAGCTCTGCAGCTTATATATGCCCCTTTGTAACCTGCAACATCCTTCCACAACTTCACTGACCTTAGTGTCATCCACAAATTTACTAACTCATCCATCTACGCCCTCATCCTGGTCATTTATAAAAATGACAAACAGCAGTGGCTCTAAAACAGATCCTTGCGGTACACCACTAGTGACTGAACTCCAGGATGAACACTACTCTGTCCTCTTACAGCTAGCCAATTTGTGATCCAAACTGCTAAATCATTCTCAATCCCATCTCTCTATATTTTATGCAACAGCCTACTATGGGGAACCTTATCAAACGCTTTACTGAAATCCTTATACAGCACATCAACCACTTTATTCTCATCCATCTGTTTGGTCACCTTCTCAAAGAATCCAATAAGATTAGTGAGGCATGACCTACCCTTCATAAAACCGTGTTGACTATCCCTAATCAAATTATTCCTTTCCAGATTATTATAAATCATATCTCTTATAATTCTTTCCAACACTTTACCACATCTGAAGTAAGGCTCACTGGCTTATAATTACGAGGGTTGTCTCTACTCCCCTTCTTGAACAAGGGGACAACATTTGCTATCCTCCAGTCTTCTGGCACTAATCCTGTCGACATTGATGACATAAAGATCAAAGCCAAAGGCTTTGCCATCTCCTCCCTAGCTTCCCAGAGAGTCCTAGCATAAATCCCATCCAGCCCAGGGGCCTTAGCAATTTTCACACTATGCAGAATTGCTAACATCTCCACCTTACGAACCCCAATCCCGTCTAGTCTGTGTTTCTGTATTCTCTTCGACAACATTGTCTTTTTCCTGTGTGACTAAAAATATTCATTTTGCGTCTTTCTTATTTCGTCGGACTCCATGTACAACTTCCCACTACTGTCATTGACTAGCTCTAATCTTATTTTCATTATTCTTTTATTCCTGACCTTTCTATTGAAAGCTTTAGAGTTTTCCTTGATCCTACCTGCCAAAGACTTCTCATATCCCAATCTGGCTCCTCTTAGCACTCTCCTTAGGGCCTTCCTGGCTCACTTGTAACACTCAAGCACCCTAACTAAGCCTTCACGTCTCATCTTTACATAAGCCTCCTTCTTCCTCTTGACAAGCGATTCAACTTCTTTAGTGATGAGGGTAGAATGGTAGGCGTGATCTATATGGACTTTAGTAAGGCGCTCAACAAAGTTCTCCATAGGAGACTGATTAGCAATGTTACATCTCATGGAATACAGGGAGAACTAGCCATGTGGATACAGAACTGGCTCAAAGGTAGAAGAGAGAGGGTGGTGGTGGAGAGTTGCTTTTCAGAATGGAGGCCTGTGACCAGTGGAGTGCCACAAGGATTGGTGCTGGGTCCACTACTTTTCATTATTTAGATAAATGATTTGGTTGTGAGCATAAGAGATACAGTTAGTAAGTTTGCAGATGACACCAAAATTGGAGGTGTAGTGGACAGCGAAGAAGATTACCTCAGATTACAACGGGATCTTGATCAGATGGACCAATGGGCTGAGAAGTGGCAGATGGAGTTTAATTCAGATAAATGCGAGGTGCTGCATATTGGGAAAGTAAATCTTAGTAGGACTTATACACTTAATGGTAAGCTCCTAGGGAGTGTTGCTGAACAAAGAGACCATGGAGCGCAGGTTCATAGCTCCTTGAAAGTGGAGTCGCAGGTAGATAGGATAGCGAAGAAGGCATTTGGTATGCTTTTCTTTATTGGTCACAGTATTGAGTGCTGGAGTTGGGAGGTTGTGTTGCGGCTGTACAGGACATTGATTAGGCCACTGTTGGAATATTGCGTGCAATTCTGGTCTCCATCCTATTGGAAAGATGTTGTGAATTTTGAAAGGATTCAGAAAAGATTTATAAGGATGTTGCCAGGATTGGAAGATTTGAGCTATAGGGAGAGGTTGAATAGGCTGGGGCTGTTTTCCCTGGAGCGTCGGAGGCTGAGGGGTGACCTCATAGTGGTTTATAAAATCATGAGAGGCATGGATAGGATAAATAAACAAAGTCTCTTCCCTGGGTGGGGGAGCCCAGAACTAGAGGGCATAGGTTTAGGGTGAGAGGGGAAAGATATAAAAGAGACCTAAGGGGAAACGTTTTCACGCAGAGGGTGGTACATGTATGGAATGAGCTGTCAGAGGAATGGTGGAGGCTAGTACAATTGTAACATTTAAAAGGCATCTGAATTGATATATGAATAGGAAGGGTTTGGAGGGATATGGGCCGAGTGCTGGCAAATGGGACTAGAGTGGGTTGGGATATCTGGTCGACATGGACAATTTGGACGGAAGGGTTTGTTTCTGTGCCGTACATCTCTATGACTCTATGACTTTAAACCACGGTTCCCCTAGCTTGAACATATCCTCTCTGCCTGACAGGTACATATGTATCAAAGACACACTGTAGCTGTTCCTTGAACAAGCTCCACATTTCAATTGTGCCCATCTCCTGCAGTTTCCTTCCCCATCCTATGCATCCAAAATTTTGCCTAATCACATCATAATTGCCTTTCCCCCAACTATAACTCTTGCCTTGCAGTATATACCTATACCTTTCTATTGCTAGAATAAACATAAACAAAATTTGGTCACTATCACCAAAGTGCTCACCTACCTCCAAATTTAACACCTGGCCTGGTGCGTTACCCAGTACCAAATCCAATGTGGCCTTGCCTCTTGTTGGCCTATCTACACACTGTGTCAGAAATTTCTCCTGCATACTTTGGACAAAAGCTTGACCTAAAGTACTTGAACTATAACTTTCCTAATATTGACTGGAAATGCTAAAGTCCCCTGCACAACTACCCTGTTACTTTTGCTCCTATCCAGAATTATCTATGCAATCCTTCCTCCATATTTCTGGAACTTTTCGTAGGCTTATAGAAAACTCCCAACCTCTCCTTTCCTGTTTCTAACCTCAGCCCATACATCTCAATAGACAAGTCCTCATCAAACGTCCTTTCTTTCATCGTAATTCTGTCTTTGACTAACAATGCCACACCTCCCTTTCTTTTACCACATTCCCTGTTCTTAGTGAAACATCTAAACCCTGGAACCTGCAATAACCATTCCTTTCCCTGCTGTATCCATGTCTCCGAAATGGCCGCAACATCGAAGTCCCCGGTACCAACCCATTCTGCAAGTTCACTCAACTTCTTTTGGATACTCTTAGCATTGAAGTAGATACAGTTCAAGGCACCTTCCTACCTGCTGGTACACTCTTGCAACCTTGAAACCTTATTTATGACCGCACTACTCTCAACCCCCTGTACACTGGAGATACAATTCAGGTTCCCATCCCCCTGCTGAATTAGTTTAAACTGTCCCAAAAAAATTAGCAAATCTCCCCCCCACCCCCCCCACCCAAGATATTGGTAGCCCTCTGGTCCAGGTGTTGACCATCCCATTTGTAAACGTCCCACCTACCCCACCTACTTCATTCTTGTCCCCATGCCTGTAATCAAACCTAGATTGGGGTAATTGCAAATCACCCCAAATTTGGACCGAATGCTGTCTTGGTATCGTTGTCAGGAGATGAGCTACCTTTGTAACGTACCAAGAAGGAAATGAATCATAGAAATGGCAAGTCAAGGCCTTAACCACACTTTTAATTACCACTTCAGGGCCTTCATTGGAGACGGGTTGAGAAAGTGAACCAACTCACTCAGAACCTTATTGACTGGGTGACGAGATGTCCCAGTTCTGAAGAAGGGTCACTGG
Organism: Chiloscyllium plagiosum; assembly: GCF_037043375.1. Lineage (NCBI taxonomy): Eukaryota > Metazoa > Chordata > Chondrichthyes > Orectolobiformes > Hemiscylliidae > Chiloscyllium > Chiloscyllium plagiosum. The sequence continues at coordinate 51,306,348 of NW_028270154.1, read as the reverse complement.
ACCTGAAATGTTTCTCTCCACAGATCTACCTCACCTGCTGAGTTTTTCCAGCAAATTCCCATTTTGCAAGTAACTCACCTGGGCCAACTCTCCCAATTGTTTTCCTTTTTTTTCCACCTCTCTCATCATCTTCAGTGAGGGGAGAATTCTGCCTTAAGTCTTCTAACCAATTTTGAAATTTTATGCAGTCGTTATATTTGTTCTGAAGTTGTAAATGTTCTTCTGGGAGAACAATTCAAGATACTGCACCATATCAACTTTGTCCACTTTTCAGCTTGGCTGACTCATGGTTTATTGCAGTCAATCACTCCTAGCAATGTAACTGTTCCAGCTCAACTCATTTGGACAAGTCCATGATCATTTTCTTTGGGAACCTTCAAGAAGGATTGAACAAAATCTGGCCTCCATTCTCTTGAAAGAAAATGTTTACTTGCAGGTGAGACCAGTACTAGCAATTATAAACTTAAGATAGTCATTAATAAATTCAACAGGAACTTCTAAAGAAACTCTTATCCAAGAGAATGGTTAGAGTTTGAAGCATGATATCCCACAGAGTAAATGAGGCAAATAGCATTCAAGAGGAAGCTACTTAAACATATGAGGGTGAAAAGAAGAGGAGATGAAGATGGAGTGAAATTAAGAGAGCTGGGAGGAGCATAATGTGGAGCAATTACACTGAGTTGACGCTGTTGGAGCAAATGACCTGTTTCCAGCTGCAATTATTTTATAATACTTTATGACTAATTGATTCCACACCGGCATTTACTACTTTGGGAATTGTAGCTTTACGAAACAACTGAAAAATTTAATTGCCCTTTTTTTGTTGCTTAGTAACCCTCATTGAAAGTTATGAACCAAATAAGACTGTTCTGAATTTGTTCATGTTTAATTAATTAAACATTAGAATGGTAAGTTAAAAGGTGAGTTTCGAATTCACTTCTTAAATTTCTTTTAAACCTTCAGTGCTATTTATTCTGTAGACTCCTCCTGGCCTCTGGAGATTGAGGTAAGTCTGCATCTATGCTGCCTAAACAAATTTCTCTTCCATTCCACCCACACTGTATAATCATAGCTTGTCATATCTTTGAAACGTGAGACAAGCAGTATGCATGTGATACAAAACTTTCAAACTGTGGCAAGACGCATCTTGATGGTGTATTTTAATGCAGAAAAATGTGTTGCTGAAAAAGGGCAGCAGGTCAGGCAGCATCCAAGGAGCAGGAGAATTGATGTTTCGGGCATAAGCCCTTCTTCAGGAATGAGAAAGGTGTGCCAAGCAGGCTAAGATAAAAGGTAGGGAGGAGGGACTTGGGGGAGGGGCATTGGGAATGCAATAGGTGGAAGGAGGTTAAGGTGAGGGTGATAGGCCAGTGAGGGGGTGGGGGCAGAGAGGTCGGGAAGAAGATTGCAGGTCAAGAAGGCAGTGCTGAGTCCGAGGGTGGGACTGAGATAAGGTGGGGGGAGGGGAAATAAGGAAGCTGGAGAAATCTGCATCATCCCTTGTGGTTGGAGGGTTCCTAAGCAGAAGATGAGATGCTCTTCCTCCAGGCGTTGTGTTGCCATGGTCTGGAGATGGAGGAGGCCAAGGACCTGCATGTCCTTGGCATAGTGGGAGGGGGAGTTAAAGTGTTCCGCCACGGGGCGGTTGGGTTGGTTGTTGCGGGTGTCCCAGAGGTATTCTCTGAAACGTTCCTCCATTGCACCGCCTATTTCTACCTCCTGCCCAAAATCCACAAACCTGACTGCTCCAGCCGACCCATTGTCTCAGCCTGCTCCTGCCCCACCGAATTCATCTCTGCATACCTCGGCACAGTCCTGTCCCCCTTAGTCCAAGAACTCCACACCTACGTTCGGGACACCACCCATGCCCTCCACCTCCTCCATGATTTTCGCTTCCCCGGCCCCCAACGCCTTATCTTCACCATGGACATCCAGTACCTATACATCTCCATCCCCCATCACGAAGGCCTCAAAGCCCTCCGCTTCTTCCTTTCCCGCATGGGCCCCAGCTATGACTGCCTCTTCGTCGGATATGTGGAACAGTCCATCTTCCGCAGCTACACTGGCACCAACCCTCACCTTTTCCTCCGCTACATCGATGACTGTATCGGCGCTACCTCGTGCTCCCACGAGGAGGTTGAACAGTTCATCCACTTCACTAACACCTTCCACCCCGACCTCAAATTTACCTGGACCATCTCAGACTCCTCCCTCCCCTTTCTATCCATTTCTATCTCCAGCGACCGACTCAACACGGACATTTACTATAAACCGATTGACTCTCACAGCTACCTAGATTACACCTCCTCCCACCCTGCCCCCTGTAAAAACGCCGTCCCATATTCCCAATTCCTTCGCCTCCGCCGCATCTGCTCCCAGGAGGACCAATTCCAATATCGAACAACCCAGATGGCCTCCTTCTTCAAAGACCGCAATTTCCCCTTAGACGCGGTTGACGATGCTCTCCACCGCATCTCCTCCACTTCCCGGTCCTCCACCCTTGAAACCCACCCCTCCAATCGCCACCAGGACAGAACCCCACTGGTCCTCACCTACCAACCCACCAACCTCCAGATACATCGTATCATCCGCCGTCATTTCCACCACCTCCAAACGGACCCACCACCAGTGATATATTTCCCTCCCCTCCCCTATCAGCGTTCCGAAAAGACCACTCCCTCCGTGACTCCCTCGTCAGGTCCACACCCCCCACCAACCCAACCTCCACTCCCGGCACCTTCCCCTGCAACTGCAAGAAATGCAAAACTTGCGCCCACACCTCCCCCCTCACTTCCCTCCAAGCCCCCAAGGGATCCTTCCACATCTGCCACAAGTTCACCTGCACCTCCACACACATGTGGGCAGCACGGTGGCACAGTGGCCAGCAACCCGGTTCAACTCCCGCCTCAGGCAACTCTCAGTGTGGAGTTTGCACATTCTCCCCGTGTCTCCGTGGGTTTCCTCCGGGTGCTCCGGTTTCCTCCCACAATCCAAAAATGTGCAGGTTAGGTGAATTGGCCATGCTAAATTGCCCGTAGTGTGAGGTGAAGGGGTAAATGTAGGAGTACGGGTCGGTGTGGACTTGTTGGGCCGAAGGGCCTGTTTCCACACTGTAAGTAATCTAATCTAATCAAACACATCATTTACTGCACCCGCTGCACCCAATGTGGCCTCCTCTACATTGGGGAGACAGGCCGCCTACTTGCGGAACATTTCAGAGAACACTTCTGGGACACCCGCACCAAACAACCCAACCACCCCGCGGCAGAACACTTTAACTCCCCCTCCCACTCCACCAAGAACATGCAGGTCCTTGGCCTCCTCCATCGCCAGACCTGGCAACACCACACCTGGAGGAAGAGCACCTCATCTTCCGCCTAGGAACCCTCCAACCACACTGGATGAATGCAGATTTCTCCAGCTTCCTCATTGCCCCTCCCCCCACCTTATCTCAGTCCCAACCCTCGGACTCAGCACCGCCTTCTTGACCTGCAATCTTCTTCCCCACCTCTCTGCCCCCACCCCCTCTCTGGCCTATCACCCACACCTTAACCTCCTTCCACCTATCGCATTTCCAACGCCCCTCCCCCAAGTCCCTCCTCCCTACCTTTTATCTTAGCTTGCTTGGCACACCTTCCTCATTCCCGAAGAAGGGCTTATGCCCAAAACGTCGATTCTCCTGCTCCTTGGATCATGCCTGACCTGCTGCGCTTTTCCAGCAACACATTTTCCAGCTCTGATCTCCAGCATCTGCAGTCCTCACTTTCTCCTATTTTAATGCAGCAAACTTTCTATTGGCCAGCAGCTACGGGACCAGGAGTGTGCCAATTGATCAAATATTCCTGATGATCAAGAGGCATACATGACCGTAGTAGACCTTGACAAAGCAAAGCTTTGTGATATCAAAAGCCCACAAAAGTTTATATAAAAGCATCAACACACTTCCTCAAATCAGTGTAAAAATAACAGTAAGTAATAGAAGTATAACAGGGAGTATACACATCACTGTTATAATTTATTTACAGCATTGACTAGGCATTGCGGTAGATTGTGACGTTTGAGGAATATGTTTTACTGGTTTATCAATAGTGGTTAAAGCACAGTTTGCTGTATATGTATAATGATAAAGCTAGCTGTGTAACATTTATATTTAAGTTTACAGTTGAAAATAATGAATGCTATTTTGGGGCAGTAGCAAAGGTGATAAAGGTGTAAAGTACGATTAAACAAGTCAATGAGAATGTCATGCTGAGGGAGGACCAGAGTAGCAGGCTCACTAATGGAACTGGGAGCCTTACAGATAAATCTTCAAAGACAAGAATATCTTTAGAAAATCTGATTTCTAAAATATTTCAAAATAGTTATATAATGAACAGTTGCCAGTTTTGAGTACTTTCATTAAATCTTTAAAGGAAAAAAAAACATCCTTTCCCAGTTTTCCATTAAGAGATGCATATCAGCAGCATCTATTTCCCACAAGTACCTGAAATGAATGTTTTATACTGACAGGCATTAGAACTCCACTGTCTTGTCAGCAGCTAATATGAGAAAATTTATGGAAGAGACTGATCTGTTGGGGTTTCTTTCAGCAGTTTGTTACTAAACAGCCCTAATTTATTTTGAAAGGATAATGGCATAAAAAGTACAATGATCTGTGGCTGGCTCATGTGCCTTCCCAGCAGACACTGAGTACACAAGAGTTATTTAATTATCCTCTTTCTCATAACCTCTCTGAAGACTGGCAAGGTAATTTGGGAAGTTCACCCCTATTAATCAGTGTCAGCGTCTTGGCCTAAGCTGACAAAAGCAATATGCAAAGCTAGTATTCTCTTCCTGCTATCAACATAGCAATTTATTGGTGTACATGAAAGGAAGCAGGACTCTCTTTGTTTCACAGTCAGTAATTTATAGTTAAAGACTTGCTTACATGCTTATAACCTATACAGTCAAGAAAAAATAAAATTACTGCCAGATGTGAAGTGAAAATGGTGTAAGACCTGTGCATTATGTTCAAATTTATTACAGACATGACTAATTGGGATCACTATTTTGCAAATTTAACAGAACAGTTGTAATTTCATGTAAAAGAGAACTGTGTTAAATTTGGTTTTAACTTATGCTCATGTTTTTATAGACATAAATTATTCATTCTTTTCCCAATAGTCCACATTTGCAGAAGTGAGATAGGAGTGTTGCTACTGCAGAACACTAACTAGTGGCTTTTTCCCATAAAGATTATATTGGGTTGGGAACATTGCCATTGACCAAGATTGCTGTGGGTTCAAGCAAAACCTTCCAGACTAGACTTTCAGCAAGCATAGGAGAAATAACATGAAAGAATTATGTATTTGACTGTATTGCATGAAACTACATGTTGCAGATATATATAACTATATAGGTTAGCACTGGTGAGGGTAACCATTGCATTATGTTATGGAGACCTAATCCCATAATCACCTGAGGCCACTTACTGTCTTTTATATTCTGTGACACTACCAGTATTGTAAATGAGAAGGATTGGGAACAGATTTAAGATTGGATATCAGTCATGATAATGGGAGCAATCAGTTGTCAGTAAAATTGTATATGTCCACAACCTGTAATGCTACGGCCTGGGAAGTTCCTCACTTCTCCACTGTTATTTGGGTAACTGATAAAAGAGCAGCGCTCCAAAAGCTAGTACTTCAAAATAAACCTGTTGGACTATAACCTGGTATTGTGTGATTTTTAAAGCTATAAGTTAAACACCAAAAGCAGCAGGGTGTATACAGAGCTGCGCTAATAGGTTGAGTTCTGTAGCTTGCATTTAACTAAAAAGAAGGAACCCAAATAAAAATGAAAAATGCTAGAGAAACTCTGCAAGTGTGGCAGCATCAGAGAGAAACAGAGTTAACATTTCAAGTACAGTATGACTCTTCAATAAAGAACCATTTCACAATCAGGTTTAATTGCATCACTATTGATGTTCGAACCTCGTCAACTTCTTGAAGATCCATTTCCTTGTTCCTACCTACAGCAGCATTGGTGGGAGCAACCACTGTCCTATTTTTGTGGACACTGGATTTCAACCTCACATTGATAGCATTGTCCATTGTGAGAATGACTTGAAACTCAACTAGACCAGCCACACAAATATTATGTCTATAACAGCAAGTCAGAATTTGTCTGTTTGATGATGAGTAAATTGCTCCTGATGTTCAAGCCTTTGCAACACCTACAAGGTAAAAATCAGGCATACTCTCTACTTTTACTCACCAATATCCTGCTCAGTTTGGATTCTGCAAGGACTACTTGCCCTTAGCTCTTGGTATAGCCTTGATCCAAAAATTAAATAAAATTTAAATTTCAGAGGTGAGAATACATATCTTCACACTTAAGCAGCATCTGACCAAGTGCAGTATTAAGAAGTCCAAGCATATTTCAAGTCAATTACACTCGTGCTGTGTCTTCATTCATGATTTTATGAACTTAGCCAAATGTTCATGTTAAGACCGACAAAAGCAGACTCAGTACATTTACTAGATTGCCTCGTTATATATGTTTGTTGAGTTCCAATAATGATTCATGGTCTCAGTTTAGCAGGTATTTGTTTACATATTTGTATAGGGGACTACTAGTTTTGTTTGAGCAACAACTTTACGACCTTGTAATAATGTGATCTGTCTTTGAAGTAGTTTTCAATGCTGTGGATTGAATTTTCAAGTTACATTGAGTTTTTTGGAGTGTTTGTCATAGTGGGCTTACATAGAAATTCAGCCGGAATGACCTTCATAGCCACTTCATAGACAGGATTGGATCCTCAGGTAGTCCTGTTCCAACATGCTTCCAACATCATGTCCTGGGATATACAGAGGCTGCATTGGCACTGAGCTTTGTTCACAGGAGAAAGTGAGGACTGCAGATGCTGGAGATCAGAGCTGAAAATGTGTTGCTGGAAAAGCGCAGCAGGTCAGGCAGCATCAAAGAAGCAGGAGAAACGATATTTCGGGCCTGAAGAAGGGCTCATGCTTCTTGGATGCTGCCTGACCTCCTGCGCTTTTCCAGCAACACATTTTCAGCTCTGAGCTTTGTTCACAGTCAGGAAATGGCATCTAGGCTGAAAAACTCGAGGGTCCTGCACATCTCTCACTTCCTAAGGGGCCCTCAAGTTGCAACCTCTTCTTCTGGCGAAGGGAGAATAATGGTTGATAAAACATAATCTGGTGGGCACTGTCAGCACTAGGCCCAGCCTGGTCACTAGATATTCATTCCCCCCCCCAATACCTCCATGACCCTTATTACCTCACACCACTCCAACATCCCATTTCAACTCATTCTCCCCAAAGTGAAAACACGCCCAATTGCACTTTGTCTATAACTGCCCTCCTTGCCCCTGAACTCCAGCATTATACGTTGGTAGTGCCAATTCTGTTCCTTTATCTTGCCCTTGTGGAAGGTCACAGTGGTAGTCATAGACAACAGCACCCCTCCTATAGTGTACTATGACTTCTGATGCCATTCTTATTCCCTTGCCTTGAGATTCTCTGCCTCACTGTCCTTATCTCTACAATTGTAAATGTCTCTGCTTCCATTCTGCCTGGACTCCACTCCCACAACTATTTCTATCATTGATCCTGCTGAAAGCCCCAATCCACGTCCCCAAACCCTTCAGATATTTCAAGGGTTGAATTCCTAGGATTGTATTCATCCCAAACAGCACAGTGATTCTCAGACCTTGGGAGGCCAAATGTTCGACTGATCGTGATGGATCCAATGGACTGTGTGCACACTGTATTTGACTGATGGTACTTGCACTCCCTTCAGAGAGCAATGCCCCACCTTGACAGAAGACTAGCCCCCTACAGTTTTTGAATTGTTCATTTGGTTGAATTAACATCCAGTGTGTTTGCTGTGCAACCAGTTGACACGTGCTGTAGGTGTTATATTGCCATCTCGCGCACCACCACCTCCCCATTCCAACTTCTCCAAACAGCCTTATACTGACAAGTAGCCTTTCTTGTGCTTGCATTAAAAAGCTGTTTAGAATGGCAGTGATGACAACCTTTGGCTCTAGCTGAAGAGCCAATATGCTAACAGGCATGGCATGCTGGGGCATGGTGAGGTAATGTAGTGCAAAGAAAGGCAAGACCTGGATGATGCAAGCATGCAGGTAGGGACATAATGTGTGAACACTAAACGAGCAAAGAGCCAAACTGAGATGTATTCTAGGAGATGGGAATCTGCCTGTGTGCAAAGACTCCTTGCTGTAGCCTTCGCAATGTTTTTTTGTTACTGCTACTATCCACGTCTGTGCCTTGCAAGTAGCCTGTTGCTCAGAGCTTCCCCTAACTTTGTTTTTGTCTGCTCGGACCTTCAAGTTCCATGTGCAGCAGTGACTCTCAGGACTTGAGTCACTGCTGTGAATGACGTTGGCAGCCTGTTTGACTTGGGCAGACACTTAGAGTGGCTACGTTTTTTGCAACTTTGAAGGAATGTTGCTGCCAATGTATCATGGAGGTGCCATGGCCAATTTACCTAACCTACATATCCCTGAGCACTATGGGTGATTTAGCATGGTCAATTCACCTAACCTGCACACCTTTGGATTGTGGGTGGAAGCTGCAGCACCCGGAGAAAACCCACACAGACACAGGGAGAATGTGCAAACTCCACACAGACAGTCGGCCAAGGGTGGAATCAAACCCGGATCCCTGGTGCTGTGAGGCAGCAGTGCTAACCACTGAGCCATTGTACTGCCCCTATGTACTCACCACTTGACTGGAAGGCACACTTGTCAAATAAGCCAACTTCTGAATGGGTTTCCTTGCAAAAAGATAGGATGGGTGCTGTGTCAAAACTTAACAGAGCACATACAGTTACTTGAGCTTTCAAGTATCCCATTCAAAACATTATCCCTTCGACTTTTGTAAGTCATGCCCTGACAGTATCAGGAACCAAATGTGTCCAGCTTAGTTTTGTTTACTCTTCTACCATGTTCATCACCATTGCCTTTCACTCTTCACTTTTGTTTCTCAATGTAATGATAAATTTTTGAAAAACAGGAGCAATTTATATGTTATTAAGATGACACCTTCTCTTTTATTTGCAAGTATTTGCAACTAATTAAATCCACACTGATTGGATTCTCTTTAATCAAAGTTTAAAAAAAAACCCTGCATATGTTGAGTTTCAAAGGCAGCATTGACATCATTTGGTTATGGAATAACTAGGTATTGATTCATTTCTGTCCTTGTGAAATGGTCTGACCTACAGGCAGTTGTATGAAGTCAAACCTATTTTACTTGCTGTCCCTGAACCGATTGTTAGCAGACTAGAGGGTATTTCTCTGCATTTAACTGCCTGACCATTAGTTTGCCTTCATAAACATTGTCTGTCTTTCATAACACGTTAAAATTATTATGAATATAACTGAGTAAGTACCCAGTCTATCACTTCAACTGGCACCGACTGTTCCCTTAAGACCTTTTCCATCCTGCAAGTAATATATTTACAGTCCCATGGTAGCTTCAATACTTCAATGTGAACTACTTTTTCACCTTAAATGGAAAGTAAATGAGCCACTTGAAATAAAGGTCTGTAACAAACCTTTGAATCTTCAGCAAGGAAGCATTTCGATCAAATTCAATTCAAACAATTACAGCAAAAGGTTGAAGCTTAGTTAAAGTGTGATACAGGAAGAAAAGTTGAAGCTTGTTTTTAATTTAACTGGAGCTAAAATATTAGGAGCATATTTTCTGGGTAATAACATAACTCAGTGCAGCATGTAAGGAAGACTGGAGCATGTTCAGAAAAAGGCATTAGAGACTCTATTGTGACAGCTGAGATTCAGAGAGACGTGCATTGCTTGGGTACTGTAAAGTTTTGTGAATATGAAGCTCAGAAAGCCATAAATCATGGCTAATTGCTTGTCACAACTGAAGAACATTCACCTATCTTCACATTGTTAAAGCTCAACACAACTAATTGTTCCAAAGTAAGTTATTGATAAGAAAAAGTAATTGAAATAGCTCAACTCATTTTCTATTGCTCATTGTTTTACTCCCATTAACTTAGTGCTTGTCTGTAAATTCTATTAATTGAATACATTTTGCCAAGATGACATCTATTGCCCATTTACCATCTACATTCTTAATCATGTCCCATGTGACTGCTCTGATAAGTATTACCCGATTCCACTGCAAAATATAAAACAACTAATATCACAATGCTAAGTTGAAATTGGTAGGATGGAAGCCTTTTCGTTGCATGCCAATACAAAGTGTAAAATGCTTTAAATTTCATGGATTTGTAATTTGGTTAACTGAATTCAATTTTGCATTTGCTAGATTCTCAGCATACACAAGGGGTGGAATTTTGTTGTGTGCTGAATGACGTGGGTCAAAGAAATCACATGAGAAGTCGGTTGAGGCCTTTTCAATGTCAGGAGAAACTCAGTTGTGTTTTCAAAGAGAGTTCCAGGTGTTGAGGTACGATTCTCACTAGGAAATGGTGAGATGCCTATTGATGAGATTATTGCTTGTTAACAGCGTTATTAACAGCAGGTCTCTCCTTATTGATATGCAACTTCCTATTCTACCATTGTCGACAGTCAGAATGGGTACCTGGTGCCTTACCTCACTGCTTGTTGCCACTATCTTGGACAATTGCCAACAAAACCTCAAAGTGCAATCAAGGGCACCTGCTGCATGCACCCCTCATGCCTGGATGCTGGCACCAATAACTCCTAGCATCTCAGAGCCCACAATGCACCTCTCCAATCCATTTACAGGATGGTTCTGCATTTTAAAGTTGCACTTCGAGACATATTGCCAACTAGCATTGATATGTCACGTCATGGTCCCTTTGCATACCATTGTAAGCCATTCAGCTCAAAGAGTAGACCAGGCTGCATCTAAAGGTTGCTTGTTGCTCTCTTAGTGCTCACCCATGTAGCACTTACTTGCATGCTTTGCCTTGTCTTGCAGTGCCATTCCTTTTAGCGCAGTTACAGAACCAGGCAGCTTGTCTCATTTATCAACAAATACATCTTACCATATGAAGCATTACAGCGCCAAAGTTTCACCTGTACTATGTCCTAGCAGTTCACATGGCAAACTCACTGCATGTACAGCAATCAAGCAGCCATGTCTCATAGTCAAAGGGGAATGGTCCTCAGTGAAGACCATGTCAGTGGGAGGGGTGGGGTATAGGGAGGTGGTGGTCCAGTCACAGTAAGTCAAGAGCAGTCTCTGAGATCATTTCAGGGGCATGAATTTCTCTCATTCCAGGGGCGATGCCTCCACAGTCCATGGAATGGGTTATAGTCAGCCCTGTGCTCCTCAGCAACCAATCCAGGGGCTAGTGCTGCCACAGTGGGGCAAAGGTACAGGCATCAGTCAGGGCTTTGGGCACATCTCATCCAGGCATGGGCTCTTGGTTAATCCGTTGTTTCCATCCACAGAAACCAAGGGGAAGGGGATTGGGGTTGGGTGGTGAAAGGGGGTACTGCAATAGAGAGGGTGAGGAAGTTATTTGAGGGGATTAGAGGCTATAGGCAAGGCAGTGTGGAATGCCAGTTGCAAAGGGGTAGCAATTGTATATGGACATGTGGAATTATTTAAACATGGATGGGAATGGGAGTAAGGCTCTTTCTGGCTTCTATGAGAGTACAGTTTATGAGCAGCCTGGCATGATGATCTCATAGATGGAAATGTGTTGCTGGAAAAGCGCAGCAGGTCAGGCAGCATCTAGGGAACAGGAGAATCGACGTTTCGGGCATTAGCCCTTCTTCAGAATTGCTCATTCCTGAAGAAGGGCTAATGCCCGAAACGTCGATTCTCCTGTTCCCTAGATGCTGCCTGACCTGCTGCGCTTTTCCAGCAACACATTTCCATCTCTGATCTCCAGCATCTGCAGACCTCACTTTCTCCTCAATGATGACCTCATATGCCAGGGCCTGGTGGGGAAGGTTGGGTGGGTGCAGACTTGCATTGATCAGTTAGATGTGCAACTGAGGAGGTATCATAACCTACTGGGTTCACAGGAAGGGGATTTTGACATCTGGGGCCTAACATAATACAATATAATACATAGAACCATCCACTTTATCTCACACCTGCAGGCTCCTAATCTCTGGCAACCCCTATCTATTACCTCATTGTGTGTTATACACCTTCCAGGGTTAAACACTGTGGGGCATTTCATATAAAACAACATCTTTGGCCACGGAGATGAGTGATGTTATACCCATGCCTGTTATTCTGAGCAAATGGTACCTATTTGCTGAAGATCTTTCTACATGTTGCAGGTGCTTTGCAGGTCAGCTCCATGCAACATGCATAAGAACTGATGTCTGACTTCACAATGCATGAGTTACAGTCGGTACTACATAGAGCCAAACAAACAGATTCAATGGCATTCTGAGCATGCTTTAATAATAGGTCAGGCTTTATCTGCAATGAAAATGTCACCCATGCCACCAATGTGCCCTCGAAAGGTTATTTTTTCTTCTAGTACAAAGTGCACTCTCAGATTCTATTGCTGGTGTGGAGGGAGCCTATCCTACATTGGAATTTGTTGGCCTTGGAGGTTTCGTCAAGCAACCTGAGGGACATTTGACTCTAGAGGGCTCAGACATGCTGAGTGTGTCCTTTCCAGGGACAGGGGTATTTCTGAGAGATGTCTGAGATGCCTGTCTGCGTTTCCTCCTCTGGCTGGGTATCTATTAGTAACTCCTGTCTCTTTGTGAGGAAAGGGTACATGGAGTAAGGGCACTATGGCTTGCCCTCGCATTGCCTTGCAGTTGGTGCTGAGGGCCAATGGCTACTATGGTGGAATGCAGGTCTGTGCACATATCCAGCATGCCCTGACACTGTTGGTCCTGGCTCACTGTGGCAGCCACCATCCTATCCATGGAGGCAGCCAGGCTGATCACATGCTTACAGTGTAGTTTCAATCTTGAAGCCTCTGAGCAGTGAGGGTCTCTCAAATAGCTGCCTGCTGCTCCAATATCTGTTTGTGCATATGCACATAGTCCTTGATTGCCACCACCACACCACCCCTCTCCTGCCTGGGGCTGAACAGGTGCCAGTTTCTGGCAGTCCTGCAAGTGCCAACAGCATGAGGCATATTTTCTCCAGCAGCTGCAGAGAGGTCAAATGATATGCTCACCAGCTTCTGCTTCTGGCTCGAATCTAGGGAAAGTGCCCACTGAGGTTTCAGTTTCAGAGCTATCCGGGGATGCAGGAGGCAACTTTAATGATGTGACTTCAACGGCCTCTGAACTCTCCTCAGAGAGGAGCTGGAAAGCCTTTTTTACAGGCCAGCACTGCAATGAAGACTGGGTCTTTATCAGTGGACAATGGATGTTTCGGCAAGCCTGCCAGAGCAATCCTGGGTTTCTTTTTCAAGGACCAGGATACTCTCCTTGCCAGAGGTGAGAAGCCAAATGTTTTCAATCTGTCATCACTCTAGAATAACCCTGCCTCACTGTGGGCCATTTTCTCCTGGAATGAGAGAAAGGGAGTGAGTGAGTGAGATGAAGGTGAGTGGATTGTCTGTTCCTGCCGGTTTGAGCAAGATGGTGAAGTGTTCTGAGTGAATGAAGAAGGCCGAAGTAAGGGAAGCTGTTGCATGCAACATGACAGTGGCAGAGGATTAGCCTTGATAGGAGATAGGGATAAAGTATGTGTGAGACAGCAGGAGGGGGGTGATTGTATGTGCCCTGGTGAAGCAGAGAAAAACATGGATTTTCCTGCAGCATTATTTTGCATTCGTCCAGACAATTTTCCAATGTGGCATAGTGGTTAGGACTGCTGCCTCACAGCGCCAGGGACCTGGGTTTGATTTCAGCACTGTACAGTTCTTGATATTATACCCAGAGAGGCGGACAATGGAAAATTGGTGCCGCAACTTCTGATCGGGGATCTGGAATTCTTTGTCACTTGGGTGGTGTGGAGGAGGAACATCTTCACTCCCCAGGACTGGCAGAGAGCAACAAACCATCAAGCTATGCTCTGGTTTGCCAATCAGTCTAATGCAATCTCAAGAATCGTAGAATCCCTACAGTGCAGATAGAGGCTATTCAGCCCATCAGTCTGCACCAATACACCTGCCTCCCCCTCCCCCACCCCAACATCCTAACCCTCACATTTACCATGGCAAATCCACCTAACCTGCACATCTTTGGATTGTGAGAAGAAACTGGAGCACCCAGTGGAAACCCACACAGAGCAGGACAAGCTGCTAGAAGTGAGAGGCAGAGCCTTTGTGTAGCTTCTGTTTATATTGCAACTTGAGCAGCGAGATTAATGCTCAGAGGCCACATAATGTGTCTTAGTCCATAAATATGCTAAGTATAGTTGATTATATTTAAATGCTGGGAAGCTGAGCTCCAGGCTTTGTGCAATGTTCAGTGTCAGTTTGATACTGGAATCCTCCATGCTCCATGTCAGTTACAGTAAGGCCTATCAATGCACCAAGCACTTCATTAGGCCATCCCATCAAAGTCTTCATGTGAATACTCTGCAGCCGAAATTTTATTCTACCTTTCTCACTAGTGAGCAAGTACATCTGCTACCTCTGTCCCCAGCCACTGGCTGCATGTCACTCATGACCTATGCCTGATCATATTCAGACCCCACCTCCTACTTATTTTTTAAAATACATTGTGGCGAGCTGGGTATCTGAATGTTCATTTGGGCCTTTGCTGTTGATGGTACAAGTACTGAGAGTGCAGGTCCTACACTTGCAATGCCACATTCCTACACTTAAGATGGCATGTGCTGTTCCAGGTAAATGTATTGTTTTTGCTGCTCACATCCACTTTTTACAATTAGTTCAGCCCGGTAAACCTCTTCTAAGAGATGCAGGTCATCTTTAAGCAGCACAGCATAGCTTTAAATAGTACTAGCTTTGCACAACTTTGTGTCCACTGCAATGGTTTTCTTCAATTTAGCAGACTCTTTACTGCTGGCTGCATGCAGCTACTTTGCAAATCAGCAGATGGTATTAAATTTACCTATTTTTTTCTAATCATCCTGTTCAGAGATTATATTATACACCCCTGGAGCAGGTAGGTCTTGAATCTGGATCTCCCATTAACCATTGTACCTCAGGAGGGCTACAGCATTAAGTTTACATTCTGCCTGCATCAAAAGCAATGGGTGTCGATTAATTATGATACCTGTTCCTATTTTTACATTCTATCAAGTGTTGTAGCTTAATTGTTTTAGTTAAGCTTGAAATCAGATAGTTTATTATTTGCATATCAAATGATTGTTCATAGTCTGCAAATCAGAAATAACATTGTTTCTAATTAAATATTTTGCAATTAATTTACCTAATTTGAAGACTATTTTTACAGATATTCAAATGCATTTGTAAGGACTGTGCTATGAAAAGAAAACAGATGCTTCCAATTGTCCACGACTTCAAAAGCACATAGTACTATCCACATTTCATCAGTAGAGGGCAAGAATATTCAATTTTCACATTCTGAGAATAATTAAGGAAAACATCATCTGTGTTTACAGAATGCATCAAGCCTGAAAAGCTTGCAAAGTAATTTCTCACCACTTTATTTGTATTTTTGAAAATTGGTCCCTACATTCTGCTGGTGTAAACAAATTGAAAATAAAATGTAGACATGATTTATTATGAGAATGAACTTTCAATGTTTCTGTTTTTAGTAAGTGCACTGATGTTATATTATGTTTTGTTTTCTTCACTGCACTACATTCTCTGAACAGTACAATCAGTTTGCTGAAGTCATAAATTCTAGTCCTAACAATAATTAACCATCAAGAGTACAAATGAATTGATTGCAACCACATATAGGGCAGTTTTCTTGAGTGTAGCTCATGAAGTTTATTTCATTATTGTTAGGAGTGTAATTGAATTTTGCATTCTTAGAAAATTGCTTTCAATCTCAGAGAAAGCCTTTGGCTTGGCAGTAACATTTGCACTTAGTGAGAAAAGCATTGGGTTCGAACTTTACATTAGACATCACTGGTTTGTCTCTAAGTGCTAGGTTGATGTCCAACAGGAGACCTTTCTATTCAGTGGATGTGATGATTTATCTTCACCCACTACCACACTATCATTATGTGTGTTGTGGAAGTCTATAAAGGCCTCCCACTGTATACGATTAATCACCCTATCGACTGGTTAAAAAAAGAGTGGTTATAATCATTTATGGAGTGTTTGCATCACAGCCTGCCAGGATACTGATCAACCTTTGAATCCCTCTCCTACTTTCTAGAATTCTCCAAGGAAAGAACGTGAAGATGTAAAATAACAACTCTAATTCCCATGTTTCTCTCAGAATTGCTCATTTGTCAAATGTGGAGGAGGTCGACGACATGTTTCTATGGTGATGGATTTTGTTTATCTCTCACTCTTTTATTAAAAGCTTCTTTTTGCCTTAAAATACTATTGTCGAGCCAATCTCCAGTGTTTACTTTTTCTCATTGTCTCTTCTCTGAATTTGTTGCTATAGGCACAATATAGTTTATTACTTTACATTTTAATGCACCTTTAAACTTTTGTTGATTATATGTTGTGGTTTTTCCAGTCAAGAATTTATTGGTGACCTTTGTTAACATCGTGGTTATTGGTTTCCAATAATTAGACACTACCTGAAGTTAATTATCTTCTTTAGAATCTCCAGTCAATGATAATAAAATCCATGTCTACCTTGTTCCAATGTCCTCTAAGAGCATTTATAGAGATAAATCACACAGGATCCTATCAAATTTGTTTCACAAACTAAAACAAATGTAAATTGGTTCAATGCAGTAGAAGTTTTAAATCAAAAGAAAAGTGTCATTTTATGCGCTTGGATGCCGCAATAATATTAAGAACTATCAGTTCATGGAACTCCATTTAGAGTAGTACAAATGGAAATGGCAAAAATGGAAATGGTGAAAATGGAAATGTATTTTGTGCATTTCCTCCTTGTGGCCAGACACTTTAACATCCAATTTTAGACCTATTAATCTTGAAGTAGGATCATGCTGTTCAGATGATTTATACAAAAGAAATATAATTTGCAATAGAAAAGAAATGTATTTCCAGTAGTGTTGGACTTTGTTAGAATTATTTAAAATTACTTCTTCATAATAATTTAGATTTAATTATATAAGCATAAACACACTATAAAATTAAAATAACTCAACAGATTCAATTAACTTTTATCGGTGTTAAATCTTATCTAACATGAAATATGATTCAGTTTAGAATTGTGACAATAACACTTTCCCTCAAACCCTTTTATCAATTATCTTCAACCAACTGGTTTAATTTATTTCCCTTGTTAATAATATTAGTGTAACTGAGTCAGAAATTGTTCTAGTTTCATGTTATATTATTGAACAGAAATGCAAATACTATTCTTGCATTAAATTAGTGCTTCTGATAAGAAGTGAAGCAAGGACTGAGAGACCAAGCAACCAAAAATAAAGTGCTATCTCTGCAGGGATGGCACTGCCAACTGTTTCTGTAAGGCTAATTAGGAGTGGTTATTGCATAGAAATGATATGTAGAGAAGACCTAAGGGCAGGTTTTTATCATGCTGAGCAATTTTTTTTCTGTGGACTTGGCTCTGTTTTGTGCCTTTCGTCTAGGCAAATGTGGTTCAAATTGGTTGCCAGGCATGATTTAAGACCAGGCATTTTACGTTATAGATCTTGTGCAGCTGGAAGCAATGTAGCACTAAGCTACTTTGCCTTCAATTTGAATAAAATATTTGCAATGTGTCATTATTCAGGTTGTTTATCACATTATAAAGCTATTGAAACAGCCCAAAGTAACCCAGGTATTTTTTTAAACTATGTACCATTGATACCACATGGAAACCTAAATGATTGCCTTACATCTAGTCAATGGCAGGAAGATTTAAAAAAGAAAATTAATTTGCAAGATGTGGTCTTCACTGGCTATCAACCATCCATAAAATCTCTTGAAGTGGTGGTGATGAAAATCAGAACCACTGCAGTCTACATGATATATCTCCATCTATGCTGCTATTAGCAAAGTAGTTCCATAATTTTGACCCAATAATATTGAAGGAAAGCAATATAGTTCTAAAGCAGGATGGTGTGTGATTTGGAGGGTCACATGCAGGTGGTGGTAATCCTATGTACCTTTAGCGCGGTGATTCCAATATCACACTAATGCTTAGCAACCTAATGGTGTTTGTTTTCTCACTTATTGAATTGAGACTGATTCTTATCTACTGATGTAGGCCATTTTGAAATTCTTAGCAACTGGTGCAAATCTCACCAGAATGGGAAGGGAATTCACAAGTATCCATGTAGCGTTTACCTGAGTAGTACCAGTTATCATTGTTGAAAGGGAAGAGACTCATGAACCAAGAAAATTAAAATAAGTAATTCCATATTGAGGCAGGAGTCCAAAGCTAAGTGGTCAGCCCCCTATTCTATGCTTACTGGCCATTGAATTGGAAGCAGTGTTGCCTGAGATGGGGTTATCAGGGGAGATATCCTCTGTGCTACTTTGCAGAACTCTCCCCATACATCTACACAAGGTTATAAGACATAGGAGCAGAATTAGACCATTCAGCCCATCAAGTCTACTCTGCCATTTGATCAAGGCTGACATATTTCTCAATCCCATTCTTCTGCCTTCTCCACATAACATTTGATCCTCTTACTAATCAAGTAAGTATCTATCTATCTATCTATCTCTGTCTTATAGCCACTCAAAGACTTGGCCTCCATACCTTTCAGAGGCAATGATTCACCACCCTTTGGCTGAAGAAAGTATTCCTTCTTTCTGTTCGAAAGGGTCATCTCTTCACTATGTGGCTGTGTGCTGGTGTCCAAGTATCTCCAACTGATTGAAACTTTATCCAGGTCTCTCAATATTCTGTAAATTCAAATCTGACTCTCTGTCTGCCTCCCCCACCTGCAGCCAATACATTGTGATATGGCGTGAAGGAAATGTTTTAGCATGATGTTGACCAGGACTGTCAAAGACATTTCTTAATCCTATGATGTGGACGTTCTAGTAGCTAGGTTACAATTAACAGGCTAGCACTCTGCTGGTTCAGATCCTGAAATAAAAAAATCTACCATAGTTCTTCCCAGACAGCTGTTCCCAGACAGGTCTAAGCTAAAAAAAATCACACAACACCAGGTTGTAGTCCAACAGGTTTATTTGGAAGTACCACCTTTCAGAGCACTATCCCTTCATCAGGTTCCAAAGGAGCTGTGCTCGTCAAACTAGTGCTTCCAAATAAACCTGCTGGACTTTCACCTGGTATTGTGTGATTTTTAACTTTTGTCCACCCCAGTCCAACACCAGCACCTCCACATCAGACAGATCTAACATTTTATGCAAATGATAACCACAAAGATCCCACCAAGATCCCACCAATCAGGCTATGTTGGTATCCCTCTTTTCACTGAAAACATGGCATATTGTGTATTTGGTGCTAATTATTCATCATTTTGGCAAGTTAAGCAGCAGTGCTGCCATTGGAAATTGCACCAATTGATGTGATGGTCTTGAGAACTTAAAAGGTCAGCACAAAACAAGCTGAAAGAAATTTTTAAAGCTGTTCGAATATGGAAGAGGCAAAAGACACTTTGCTGGTACAAGCCTATGGCTAAATTGCATTTTATATGACAAAGGTTTTGATGTGCCAATCTTAAAAATAAAATGTCAGCATTTTCTCCAAAACTGTATCTAATCTTTTTATTATCACTACCTTCAGTTTTAATAATTAGCATCCAGTTGCTTTAAATCCCTGAAACTGGCCATTCCTATGTTAATTTTGATACGTGCATGAAACAAGCTGATGTTTTATACAGAAGTGTCATGCAGATTATTTTAAATACTTCTGTGAAACCTTGGCAATGAGACCTCTAAATGTCCTCCCCAGCTTCACTTCACTTTATTGCTTTGCTGTTTTGTTCAAAAAATTAATTTACTCCTGACTTCTCATTTTTCACATTCAAAATAGCTGTGATTATTTTTCATTATTCATGGGACTAAAGTGTTACTAGCAAGGCCAACATTTATTGCCCATTCAAAACTGTGCTTGTAAAGATGGAACACATCACTTCTCGAGCTACTACTGACATTGTGGTGAAGACATATTCACAAGAACTTCCAGATTTTTGAACCAGCGATGATGATGGAGTAACGAAAACAGAAATTGCTAGAAAATCTCAGCAGGTCTAGTGGCAACTGTGGGAAAAAAAGAGAGTTAACATTTCGAGCCCAGTGACCCTTCCTGAGCATAAGTTCCCAGCAACATTTAAGGTTTGATTTTAAGTCAAGTACTAGTGGGACCTTGTTGAAAACACTCACAAATTAAATTTGAGAGTTTGTAATACTTGCAAATGAAAATGAAGGCTCAGATTTTCACTAAGACCCAGTAGGAATGGGTGGGATGGGGATGAGGAGGAGGAGGTGGGCTTTAGCTAAAATATGGGTAGCAGTAGGTAGTCAAATAAGTGATGAAGGACTGGAATCTGCAAATGGGCATTAGAGAAATCCAGGACAAGAGAGGACCAAAATGTCCTTATGTGACCTGATGGAGCACAATGCTGTTCCCCACCACAAAATAAAAACACAAAAAAGCTGAACTTACTGTGCCTTTTGTCCTTGATCCAGCTCCACACACAGGTTTAGCCTAACAGGAAAGTTGTCACTGTTGACGCATTCAGGCCTTGGGTGAAAATCTCCAGTTACATGATTAGAAATGGATTTGCAGAGGACCTGACCAGCTGGGTCAGACACTCTTACTGCCTGGAATTCAATAGTGAAATTATGAAAAACCAGAAGGTAAGCCTCCAGACCTATTTTAATGGGTTAAATCAAGACTGCTGATACAGCTTTGTCAGTGTTCTTTCTTTCTCCTTCAGACAAACGCAGGTGTTGCTAAATATTTTGGCAATACATTTGTCCTCGCTTTATTTTTAACAGCATGATAATGCATTAGTTTACTGCCTCCATTACAATGGAAGGATATAAAAATAAAAACATGTAAATTATGGAAACTAATGAAGCATAATCATAACAGCTACTTCTCATTAATCGTTGCTTTGTCTGTGACAGGTAGCAAGCTTCTACTCTGGATATCAACATATATTGATGCATGAGTACACACTACCATCTGTCAAATGCAGTAGTGGCTCCAGAGAAGAGAAGGATGACAGATTGCATATTAACAACATTCAATCCCACTTGAAAGCAACATGCATATAAAAAAGTCTGGGATGTATGAAAGATGTTGTCATGTCCTGATTACAATACAAAAGAAATGGTGTGAATGCATCTTAAATTTATGCAAATCACTGTTGCGTACAATTTATCTTCTAACTTTGATACAAACAAGCTTCTGTCTCAGTAGCCTTTTTTTAAGCTTTGCTACTGATGTATTGCTAACCCAGCTGCCTACTCACTCTGCCAGTATGCATCATTCCAGTTTCCCTTTAGCTCTGAGGTTTTTCTCCCCCAATCTCTTAGTTTTACTGATACTCCAGTTAAAAAAAATCATTATGAACATGACCTCAGTAACAGAACTTCCTTTTGCCTTCACACTGTGATGAATTCTGTGATAAAGCACATGGATAGGTACTGTATTGTCACTAATTTCATTTGCACAATAATGTCTTCCACTTTCTATCTCATCACACACACCTGCCACTAATCAGTCCAACCCTGTCTTGTTCCAGTTGGCCACGTTATAGGAATCCCTCTTGATTACTCTGTCACCAGCTAAAACTGAAAGCAAATTTAAAATACACACATCACTGTGTTTGCAATGCTGCAAACCATGACAGAGTTTTGAATTAAATTCATTGATAGATTCTGTTTGAATCTTGTAACTTGTACCAACTTTATTTGCTTTATAACCTTTTTACCTCCATCACTGAGGGTGGGCCATTTAATGTTTCACGCTGTTTGTTAGTTTGGGAACAATATGTCTAAAAAACTAACAGAATTCAGTGCACATGCAATGGATTCTTGTTACACAGTCCAAGGAGGAACTGATTAATTTTTATTACAGATGCAGGTCTGGATCATGGATTCTAAAATGTTTGGAAGTATCCATTAACATTGATAAACACCGCAAATTGAAGTTTTTTTTTAAAAATCAGAATCTTGTGGATTTTCTATTTAGAATGTTATTGATTATTTTTGAATGTTGTGGACTATCTCAGCTCATTCTGGTGGAACTTGTCAGAAATATGAGCGGACGTTTCAGAGCCATTTGTTAAAAATGGATGAGCCTCAATCCATCTTAATTTCATGGAAGGCTTTAATAAAAACATTTTTTTTTCAGCTTTGTAGTCAAAGAACATCCACCAGGAAGGGAAAAACATCAATGTTGAGCTATGTTGTTATAATAAAATATGTGCTCGACCAAATGCTCTCTGCATCTGTTCCTAATAATTTGCTTTATGTGAAATGGTGTTCTATAGTACCCACTTTCTATCTATGTTAGATTTTAGGTGTTTAATCACATCTGTTCTTCTGAAGGCGGGACCTTGGCTCGTCATCTACTGGTCTTTCATCCTGAGCTGTTTCACAATATTGTTGCTGAACGTACAATCTCTTATTGTGGTGGTTCTGAAATCTTTGAGTCCCAGTCGTCTGAATCAGGGCAAGAATGAGCAATACCAATATAGAAGCATCCCACTAGCCTCCTTATCAGTTGCTTCCATGTTCCAATGTTTTGGGCATACTCTTTAAGTATTATTTATTATGCCAGGACAACCTAATCATCACATCACTGAGGAGATGTTTTCTGATATTGCCCACATGGACTTATTGAAACCAATCCAATGGACCCAAAACCAGGAATGAGCACCCACCTCCAGCAGCCAACCTGTACTGTGAAGCTTGTAGTCATAATAATCTCTCAGGATGTAGTGAAGATGCAAGAGAGCCTCTGTTGCTCTTTTACCATAAACCACTGTGTGTATATAAGAAAGGCATTGATGACATACTCTATCCAAAGGAGAGGTCAGAACCTCAAATCACGCTGTCCAGAGTTTCTGCAATGCAACACCTCCTTTCACTGGAGCCACCGAGGGGCATAGGATGGCCTTTTGACATCAGATTTTCACACAAATTATGTCTGTACCAGTACTGTCCAGGCAAAGGATACTGTCTGATCCTTGGAATCTCTATTGAAACAGGAGGCTTTACTGAGGCTTTGGGATGGATAACGGGGATCTGTGAGAGGTGCAACATCGCGATGATGAGTATGTTCTTCAGACAGAATAGCACCTTTAGCATTCCACAGCTGTACAGGCAGGGCATCTTTGTGAATGTCATTCAATGGAACTCTGTTACATGAGGAACATATTGTAAGCTTAAATTAAATAATTCCTGACTTTCCTTTTATGCTATTTTCACTGATAACCTCACCATGTTTTTTCCTCCTGTGAAAAAGCACTTTAATTAAAAAGTAAATGAACAAAGGTACTTTGAGATAGGAAATCTTGCTATTAACATTTCCCTACATCATTGATTATATTTTACACCTGCTCCTTATTGCACCCAGTACTGTTATAAATCTCTCAATGTCTTGCTGTCCTTTGAGAAAGCACAGCTAAAGTACCATGCACAGAGAAAATCTTTGCTGCTTTCTATCACTGACAAAATCTTTTATTTCCACTGAAAATCTATTTGCTTTCAAGGCTTTATCTTTAAGTTGCCTAAAGCTGCCAATACAAATAGCTGTTCACATTTAGACTGATTTGTTTCAAGTTTGAAGGTAAAAGATTCATCACCACCATTCAGAGTAAATTGCGAAAAAAAAACTTCCCAGCCCACACCCCCATTTACAGTGTGCCTGTGTTGCCTCGGACAAAAAAATGATATAGAAAAAAAATCAATATGAAAAAGTGCTGCTTGTTTTGCTTTCATATTGTTTCTGCCTTGAAATCAATACTTTAGACTGGGCAATATATCTTCTGAGAAAATAAACAATATTTGATTCACATTTTTTTTCTATAATCTTGCCTCTTGCAATGAGAAATCATTCCGAGAACTGATTGTCAAAATAGTATTCTAAGAAGCCCTACTACTTCAGGTCTACTTGAAAACATGGAAAAGTTCTCTCAATCAGGTGGTGACATTTGAAGCTAACCTTTCCTGAATAAGGTCACAGAGCCAATTGCCATACCGAATGCCACTAGTGTAGCATCATTAAGTGCATTGTGACATTCCGTTGTGAATTTAGCTTGCTTCAGAGAATTTCAAAATAGTTATCACTGGGTTCATGGTGGCTACACGAGTGGGAATTTTGGTAATAACTCTTTCTCTTCAAAGCTTTGACCAAAATGCTTAAAGAATTTTTAATCTAAAATTCTTATTTTTTAAAATTCATTCACAGGATGTGGCCATCATGGCTAGGTCAGCATTCATTACCATCCCTCATTGCCCAGAGAATCAACTACGTGATTCTCATAGATTTTAAAGTAATTTTCTTGTTGAATGCATAGGATAAAATGAAAATTGAGATATTTTAGATCTTATTTTGGTTAATGGAGTTGGCTAATGGTAAATAACTTACTCCATATCCTCTTTTTGCCTGAAGATCCTGCCTGTGGTCATGCTGGAGTTGCATTTGAATAAACTAATCTTCAACATATTCTGCATTCTTTGCCTATGAAGCTAAACTATCATGAATGCACTGCAGTTGAGTCTATTCCATCCTGGCTTGGTGTCCATGTTAGTTTTTGACTCTAATCAACAGACTGCAGGTGAATTGTTACTCTACCACAGACAAAGGTTAGAATCTGGAAGTTTTCCATCATTATGCATTAAGTATGGGCAGCATGAAATCCCTCCAGTTGTTCAATAATTAAATATTACAATTGGTCTCGTAGGCTAGCAATGCATTTTTATTCTGAAAAGGGAGTTCAAGTTTCAAACTACCAATGATGTTCATTGAGTTTAGCAGCATTTAATATGGAGTATTCAAAACAGCTGAAGTTCTTCACCTTGGGGTTAGAAGGAAAGAAAAACTCACAACTAACACAACTGATTTGCACTGAACTTTCTTGGTTCCATCATGAAATGGAATATTTTCAATCCTATTGTCCATTTTGATGGAGAAATATGAAAGGAAGTAGCCTGCAAAATTGTATTTTAGGGGAAGGTGGTGATGCAGAGGGAATGACACTGGCTTAATAATCCAGAGTCGCAGACTAATGCTCTGTGGACAATCCCATCATGGCAGATGGTGGAATTTGAATTGAATAAAGTTTGGAATTAAATGGGGCCATATAGTGATTGTCACACTGTCAGTGCTCAAAGGAAGCAACCGTAAGTAATTGGAAATACTGGTCAAGCTAAAGTTCCATTTTGCAGTCTCTAAAAGAATTTAATGATTAATGTGTTTATTCACAAATTTTACTGCTTTTTCTTTCTGGGTGATGTGATCACCAGATTGTATTCTCAAGGGGCAGAATAGTGGCTTGGTGGTTAGCACTTATGCCTCACAGTGGCAGGGACCCGGGTTTGATTCCAGCCTCGGGCAACTATCTGTGTGGAGTTTGCGCATTCTCCCCATCTCTGTGTGGGTTTTCTTCGGATTCTTTGGTTTCCTGCTACAGTCCAAAGATGTGCAGGCTAGGTAGATTGGCCATGTTATATTGCCCATAGTGTCCAGGGACTTGTAGGTTAGGTAGATTAGCTCGGAGAAATGCAGGATGATAGGGTAGGGGAATGAGTTGAGGGTGTCGGTGTGGACTTGTTCGGCCAAATGGCTTGTTTCCTCACTGTATGGATTCTATGAAGTCTAATCTGCATAGAGTATCTACTGACACGCTGGTGTAGGGTCCCAGTGAATGCTTTGCTTCTTGGTCCTCAAAGGTGTCACAGTTACACCCTCAGCGGTGTTTTTCCTAGACAATTGCTCTGCCTGCTTATTTTTGGCTGTCTGTTGCTCACTCATGCTTGTGGATTAAATTGAGGAAGTGTAGAGGAATGGCTGAGAGTGGCTATCCTTTTGAGAAGATCAGACAATCATAGTGAGGCACTAGCATACTGGTAGTGTCACTAAACTTGTAATCCAGAACCACAATGTCTTGGGGAGTGTCAGAAAAGCTGATTTGCTAATGTCCTTCCGTAAAATAAATCTACTCTTAACTGTCCTTTGAAATGGCAACAAGCCATTCAGTTCAACGCCAGTTAGTGATGGCCAATAAATGCTGGCCTTACCAGTGATGCTTGCATTCCAAGAGCAGGCATGGCAAATTTTGCCAGCTACGAGTTATAAAAGCAACTAATTAATCATCCACCACAACTCCCACCTTAGTTTTCAGATCTTTATGAGTCTTGAAGACAATGTATTATCTTGGATAAATGTCATTGTGTTCTAGGTCTGCAGCACAATTAGTCTCTGGATCAGTGGTGCTGGAAGAGCACAGCAATTCAGGCAGCATCCGACGAGCAGCAAAATCAACGTTTAGGGCAAAAGCCCTTCATCAGGAAAGGGCTTTTGCCCTAAACGTCGATTTTGCTGCTCATCGGATGCTGCCTGAATTGCTGTGCTCTTCAGCACCACTGATCCAGAATCTGGTTTCCAGCATCTGCAGTCATTGTTTTTACCTAGCACAATTAGTCTCCTGAGTCTTTACATTCTGTTACTCCTGTTTCAAGGAGGGCAGAATGAGCTGAAAGCTGTTTCAGGAGGCAGTCACATCCTTAGAATGACTACCTCAAATTTGGTCAGTGGTCAGGGACTGGAGGGTGTGACTACCAACAAGGCAGGTACAGGAATTCATAAGGTAGTGCTGAAGGAGCCTTACTCAGAGCATGTCTAACAGGTTTGAGATTCTTGTTTCCTGTGTGGACAAGAGTGGGGGGGGGCTATAGGGACGATGAGCAAATTGATCATTACACCATGGTGCATGGAGCCATTCAAGAGGGGGAGAAAAGATTAGATTAGATTACTTACAGTGTGGAAACAAGCCCTTCGGCCCAACAAGTCCACACCGACCCATCGAAGCGCAACCCACCCATACCCCTACATTTACCCCTTTAACCTAACACTACGGGCAATTTAGCATGGCCAATTCACCTGACCTGCACATCTTTGTGACTGTGGGAGGAAACCGGAGCACCCGGAGGAAACCCACACAGACACGGGGAGAATGTGCAAACTCCACACAGTCAGTCGCCTGAGTCGGGAGTGGGCGGCATGGTGGCACAGTGGTTAGCACTGTTGCCTCACAGCGCCAGAGACCCGGGTTCAATTCCCGACTCAGGCGACTGACTGTGTGGAGTTTGCACGTTCTCCCCGTGTCTGCATGGGTTTCCTCCGGGTGCTCCGGTTTCCTCCCACAGTCCAAAGATGTGCAGGTCAGGTGAATTGGCCATGCTAAATTGCCCGTAGTGTTAGGTAAGGGGTAAATGTAGGGTTATGGGTGGGTTGCGCTTCGGCGAGTCGGTGTGGACTTGTTGGGCCGAAGGGCCTGTTTCCACATTGTAATGTAATCTAATCTAATCTGAACCCGGGTCTCTGGCGCTGTGAGGCAGCAGTGCTAACCACTGTGCCACCGTGCTGCCCACTAGAGAAGAGAAGTGTAGTTATAATTGGAGACAGTAGAGTCAAAGGAATGGATTGACTTTCTCTTTTCTATGGCCAGGATTGAGTGTCCAAAAAGGTTGTGTTGCCTGTCTTGTGCCCGAGTTCAGGATATCTCATCTGTACTGTAGAGGAATTTAGAGTGGGAGGGGAAAGATCCAGTTGTCATAAGCCATATAGGTATCAATGATATAGGCATAAAAGATTAAAGAAGTTTTGCTGAGAGAGTATGAGCAGTTAAGGGCTAAATTAGGAAAGCAGAACCTGAGTCACAGCAAATTGGCAGAGCATCAACAAGATTAAAGAGGAAAATGCATGGCTCAAAGATTGGTGTGGGAGAAACATGTTTGAATTCATGGGACATTGGCACTGTACTGGGGAAGGAGGGAGTGGTTCCGATCGAATGGACTCCTCCTGAATCATGCTGGGACCAGAGTCCTATGTAAATAGGCAGGAGGCTGGAAGAAGACAGCAAGCCAGGCAGCATCAGAAGGTAGAGAAGTTGATGTTTCAGGTATAAGTCCTGGCAAATTGCATAGCCAGGGCTGGGATAGTGCTTCAAACTAAATAGTTGGGGAGTGAATACAGTTGCCTGGAAAATTATGGAAACAGTTAAAGCAAGGGGAGGGCTTAGCAGAGGTTATTAAAGTTTCCAGAACAAGTATTAGGGCAGAAAATATGGAAATGGTCAGAAACGTAACTTCAGGCACAGCAGATGAGGGGACAACAATGACAAGGAGGGGCAATCAACACAGGACTGAGGAGGTTGTAACTAAATGCATGCAGTACATGAAACAAAGTGAACAGATTGAAAATGGCAGGTATGAACTTGTAGGTATCACAGAGAAATGGGCCGGAGATGTGTTGCTGGAAAAGCGCAGCAGGTCAGGCAGCATCCAGGGAACAGGAGAATCGATGTTTCGGGCATAAGCCCTTCTTCAGGGTTTATGCCCGAAACGTCGATTCTCCTGTTCCCTGGATGCTGCCTGACCTGCTGCGCTTTTCCAGCAACACATCTCCGGCTCTGATCTCCAGCATCTGCAGACCTCACTTTCTCCTCACAGAGAAATGGCTAAAGAGGATCAGGGCTAAGGATGAAGTAACCACCGATACATGTCCTGCCAAAAGGATGGGCAGAGGTTACATGATTGTTATTAGTGAGAAATTAAATTAAATTGACAACAAGTAGTGATATAGGATTGGAAGATCTAGAAACTGTGTGGGTAGAGTTAAGGAACCATAAATGAAAAAATTCTCTGATGAGAGTTGTGTACAGGCCTCCTAATAGCCAGGATGTGGGGAAGAAAGTAAATCAGGAGATAGAAAAGGCATACAAGAAAGGCATTAATACAGTAATCATGGGGGACTTCAATATACAGGTGGTCTGGGAAAATCAGGTAAGTAGCAGATCTCAAGAAATGGAATTTGTGGAATATCAATGTTTTTTTTCGAAGCAGCTTATGGTAGAGTCCATTAGGCAACTGGCAAATCTGGATTTGATAGTTTGTAATGAGGCAGACTTGATTAAGGAGCTTAAGTTGAAGGAAATCTAGGGGGCAGTGACCAGAATATGATAGAATTCATCCTGAAGTTTGAGAGGGAGAAGATAGAATCAGACATAATGGTATTACAGTGGAGTAAAGGTATCTACAAAGATTTTAAAGAGAAGCTGGCCAGAGTTGATTTGAAGGGGAGTCAAGCAAGAAGGATGATGGAGCAGCAAAAGCAGGAGCTTCTGGGGGTAATTCAGGAGACGCAGCAGAAATTCATCCCAAGGAAAAAGAAACATACTAAGGGGAGGACAAGAAAACCGTGACAAGGGAAGTCAGGAACAGCATAAAAACAGAAGAAAATGTATACAGTGTGGTGAAGATTGGTGGGAAACTAAGGAATTAACAAGCTTATAAAATCTAGCAGGGAGATCACCAAAAAAAGCAATACGAGGAGAAGATGAAATATGAGAGTAAGCTGGCAAGTAATTCAAAAGAAGAGTGGAAGAGTTTCTCTATATATCTAAAAGACATGCAAGAGGCATGTGTGGATATTAGACCAAGTGAAAATGGGGCTGGAGAAGTAGCAATGGGGAACAAAGAAATGACAGAGGGACTGAATAGATACTTTACAACAGTTTTCACAGTGGAAGTCACCAGCAGTACAGCAGAACGTTAAGAGTCAGGTGTCAGAGGTGAGTGTAATGGTCATCACTAAAGACAAGGTGCTGGGGAAACTGAAAGATCTGAAGATGGATAAATCACTTGGATTAGATGGATGATACCCCAGACTTCTGAACGGGACAGCTGAGAAGATTGTGGAGGCATTGGTGGCAACCTTTCAGGAATTATTGGAGTCAGGAAGTGTCCCAGAGGACTGGAAAATGGCTAATATATTTCTCTGTTTAAGAAAGGTGGGAGGCAAAGGTCATGAAACTACAGGCTGGTGGGCTTGACCTCAGTCATTGGTCATACTTTAGAATCAATTATTAAGAATGAGATTGCAGAGGAGTTAGCCTCATTTTACCATGCACTTCAAAACTAAGTCAGCACAGCTTCATCAAAGGGAGGTCATGGCTGAATAATCTGTTAGAATTCTGTGATAAAGTAATGAGCAAGTTAGACAAAGAAGAGCCAGTGAATGTGCTCTCTTTGGATTTCCAGAAGACCTTTGACAAGGTGCCAGACAGGATGCTGCTAAATAAGATGAGAGCCTATGGTGTTAGGGACAAAGTACTGGCATGGATAGAGTACTAGCTGCCTGGCAGGAGGCAGATAGTAGGGAGAAAGGGGTCCTTTCAGGATAGCAGCTGGTGACTATTGGAGTTTTGCAGGGATCCGTGTCAGCCCCACAACTACTAACGTTATACATTAACGATCTGGAAGAAGGAACTTAGGGCATTGTTGCTATGTTTGCAAATGACACAAAGATTGTGGAAAGACAGGTGGCATTAAGGAAGTTGGAGAGGCTGCAGAAGGACTTGGACAGGATAGGAGTGTAAGAAAAGAAGTGGCAAATGGAATACAATGCAGGAAGATGTGAGGTTATGCACTTTGTAAAGAATAAATCTGAAGCACAAAGGGAATCGGGAGTTGTAGTTCAGGATTCTCTTAAGGTTGACATGTGAGTTCAGTTGGCAGTTAGGAAAGCAAATGCAATGTTAACATTCATTTAAAAAGAGCTAAAGATACAAGAGCAGAGATGTACTGCTCAGTCTATATAAGGCTCTAGTCAAACTATATTTGGAATATTGCGAGTACAGTTGGGCCCCATGTCTAATGGAGTATGTGCTAGCATTGGAGGGGTCCAGAGGACGGTTACAAGAATGATCCTGGGGATGAAGGATTTGTTATATAAGGAGCAGTTGAGGCCTCTGAGTCTACACTCAATGCAGTTTACGAGGATGGGGGTATCTGATTGAAACTTATGGAATACTGAGAGGACAGGATGGAGTGGACTAGTGAAGATGTTTCCAATATTAGGAGAGACAAGGACCCAAGGGCACAGCCTCAGAATAAAGAGATGAGCCTTTTGAATTGAGATGAGGAATTTCTTCATCTAGAGCGTGGTTAAACTGTAGAACTAATGGCTATGGAGGCCAAGTCATTGACTGTATTTAAGAGAGATGTAGATAGGTTTTTGATTCGTAAGACAAACAAAGATTATGGGGAGAAGACAGGAGAATGGAATTGAGAAATATATCAGTCATGATCAAATGACGGAGTAGACCCAATGGATTGAATAGCCTAATTGTGCTCCCAGATCTTGTGGTCTAATGCTACTGTTCACACTGAATAGAAATTCTTATCTGAAAGTAACCCATCGCACGCCTTGCAGCAATATCAATTGCAGCAATATTATCGCTAATGAACCAAGACAAAGAATCTTGGGAACGATGGTAGAGGGAAGGAAAGTGTGAAGGAAATTAAGGGGAAATCTTGCAATAGACAGAGGTGGGGTAGGGGGGAGTGAGAAGCTGAAAGCAGCGCAAGGGGAACAGCACAAGCAACAGGAAAGGGAGGGAGCTGAGAATATCGACTTGTGAATGGGATTTTAAGTGAAGGCTGTGGAGGGTCCAGGAAAGGCACTTTGGGGAATAAAAGAGGCCTGAATGAGGAAGACAAGAAATGGGAAAAACTGGCAGCTGCATTTGTGAGAAGAGGTTTTGGGGAGGTGAAACTGGTAATAGGAATTACACTTTCCGAAGAATGTGAAAAATCAGGAGCAGTGAGTGTTCTCAGTTGATGTGATGTGCATGCTCTTGAATATCCAACCACTGCCAAGTTCAAGAACGATTACGAGTGGAAACTGTGATCCAAATTCTTACTTTGAATTAATAATTTGAGGAAAGATCTATTTAAGAAAATGGACAATGGAAGGAAAACATGATCATGAAACAGAAAAATAAACAAAATAAAACCAAGTTGTTGAGATATCAGCCGAAGAGAAAAGAAGAAAACCATAGAAAGGGTTTCGATGTGAAATAGTATAATTAAAAAAAAATGTATACAGTGAATAACCAAGCCTGCTGTCATAGGGCACAAAACTGCTGTTGGTCCAGCTGGGAAGGCAAGTAAAGACAACAAATTACAGAAGAATTTAATTTTACAAGCTGGTCGGCATGGATGGATTGGACCGAAGGGTCTGTTTCCGTGCTGTATATCTCTATGACTCCATGAGTGACAAATTGATCCCCCCCCGCCCCCCCGCCATTCTGGGGTAAAATAAGTAAAGTCAGAACTATGCAGCATTTGCACATTTATAGGGTGAATCATGCCAGTGTCATACTGATGAGGGAACTCACACGAGCACAATGAACATCTGCTGAAAATATACAGAGCAGACAGAACGTAGTGCGAACCAGCATAAAACACTGATTTTACCCCAGTGGTGACACTTTGGAGCCAATACTTCAGCTGCTGCCTGCCCTTAACTTTTCACAACTGAACAGACATTCAACAGTAGGAAGAATTATCCACGCTCTGCCAAGTAAAGGGATAATAATCTAACTGCAGATTAGTAGCTGGTTGTTGCTATTATGCCACAAGTTTAAAAAAAATTTTTTTTGATATCAACCTGTTCAGATGTGTAATGACACACCCCTGGAGTGGGTGAACTCAGGCTCTCTTGCTCAGAGATAGGGACATAATCACTGTGCCACAAGACCATTTGAAGGTGCGAGTAGATTTTTTTAATAATCAATTTGGAAAAGGTGGAATTTGTCGTGCTTCCTAAAGTTATTTCAAGTTTCTAAGGTCCACAGGGTGTGTGAGAGAGACAGGAACTGAATGACTTTTGCCAACTTCGAAAGGTTCTACACCAGCCAGTTCCTCAGTGTAATCGGTATAATCAGCACAAACAAATATTCCCCATGAAATACAGCGCACCCTAGAGAATGAACAGAGTTCACTCAGAGCAAGGCAAACTACTGGGAAAGGGAGGAGGTGAAGGAGAAAAGCTCTCAGTAGGAGGGTGCTTAGGGAGCAATCTTATACCCTAGCCTTAGCAAGAGAAAACATAATAGATGGCTGTGCTTGAATAAGGACATTTTCACTGAAATCTGCCACCTTCTGCAGCCACAAGTACAACAAGGGTGCAGCAGCAGGACTGCTTTGCCAGTGATTGTGAAATTACCATCAGTGACAAATGTTTCCTTTGGCTCATTTCAGGCTGGAGCAAACAATAGTTGCGATACCTTCTAGTTTGTACGTTATTGTGTAAGTGAAGTCACTGAGGCTCAGCTTTCACTGAAAAATAATTACATTTCATTCTCTAACTACAATCAAGGGACTGACCTTTCCCAGCCCAGCATTGATTGGCTTTGAGGTGGGAGGCCACAAAATAGGGAATGGGTGCTGCTTTCCGATGGCTCCATGTGCCCCCGGCCAGTGGGAAATTTCCTCATGGCACACTGGATCAATTGCTCCCCCCCTTAACATTTGAAGATCTTGACTTTAATCTATTCTCTACATACATGAATGACACATGATGGTTGTGACTGTGAATTCAGGTCCCTATGCTACGTCTTCGTCACTCCCTTCTTGCTGCCCACACTCTTCTGGACCGAGTGGAACCTCTTGGCTATTGGCATGGTAAAAGGCGCAGAGAGTGAGTGATGGGGAGTTAGAAGTGCATACTTACCCTTCTTCAGCATGAAAATTAAAAGAAGGAAGATTAGTTAGGAATATGTTGGCATCTTTAATGATTTCTGCCCTCCTGAAGGTTTCCGGATTGGGCCTCACAATAGTAGCTAACACTAATCTCACAAGAAGCAGGACATGAGGGCATGTGAAATTCAAGACAGTCATGTGACATATCCTGCAATCTGCCTGACAATGAAATTGGGTGATTTGCTTGTTAGAGATTAAGTAGGATCCAGATGGTTCCACAATAAAGAATATGCAAAGTTATTTCTTCACAGCAGTAGCCTATGTGTTTACAGCAGATATACCAACAGTCCCAGAAGTCCCAAAAAAGTACTGAAAATGTTGGGTTTCAAATAGTTCTGTTTTAGATAGTCTATTTGATTCAAAGTGAGACAACTGTATTATTAAGAATAGCTTTATCAGTAGCATCACCACCTAAATAGAAGACCCATACAATTTTTATTGCCATGATGATGTGTTTCAAGATGTGAAGGAAACGCTCCGTGCTATTGAGTTACAAACGTTCCTAATACATCATTACATATCATAGAAGGTTAGTCTGTCAGGGACCAAAAAATAGAGAGAGAGAGAGAGCAAGTGAGAGAGACAGCGAGCGGGAGAGAGCACAAGAGAACGGGAGAGAGAGAGAGCACAAGAGCGAGAGCGAAAGTAAGGTACAGGATCTCTGTATTTTACAATGCAAAAATGTAATTGGAAGTTGATATTTGAAATGAAAAGACTAAATTAATGTGGAGCTAATATGATGCTATTAAGATTTGTCTACCTTGGGAAGATGGAGGAGAAAGTGAGGTCTGCAGATGCTGGAGATCAGAGCTGAAAATGCGTTGCTGGAAAAGCACAGCATGTCAGGCAGCATCCAGGGAACAGGAGAATATGAAGGACAGTTCTCCTCTTCGTAGTTCCCAAGCTTAGATTGGAAAAGAACAGAACTTGGAGCTAAAATGGTTTTGGACAGATTGTGGAGGAATTAAGCGTTTATGTAATATATACTTGGAAGTTTTTATTTTGGTTGTATTAAAAAGGTCTTTTCTGTGATTTAACATATATATTTTGATGACAAGAATAGCTTTTAATAAGCAGGGCGTTTAATCTTTTGTTACAGCCCAATGCCAGAAGTGTTAATATCTTGTCTTTCCTTTGACTATTAATTGAAAATTTGAATTTCTGTTTTTGAACATATTTGACCTTTTCTCATGCCTCTGGATATGCATCATTTTGACCTTATCTCCCCTTTAAGAATATCTCCCCTTTAAGAAGCGATAAATATATCAGTAAAAGCAAAATAATAGGAATTCTGAAAATCTGAAAGAAAAAAAAGATAAGTGCTGGAGAAACTCAACAGATGTGGCAGCATCTGTGGAGAGAGAAACAGTTAATGTTACAAGTCTGATATTATTCTTAAGAACTTGGCAAACACTAGCAGGGAGATTAAAAACAATGAAAGAGAATAAGCCAAAGATTAAAACAGAAATCTCATCAAAGCGCAGAACTTCTTTAAGGTGAGCACATCTAGAAGAGAAGTTGTAGTGAACTAACCACTCAAGTAAATACTGTAGACGATGGAAGCATTTGAAGAGGGGTCATATCAGACTTGAAAAGCTAACACTGTTTCTCTATCAACTGGCGCTACCAAATCTACTGAATTTCTAATACCTTCTGTTTTGCACTAAATACGTCAGTGAATGTCATATAATGTGTTTGGGTGATGTGCCTGATGTGCTGAATAGCTGGTAACAGATTAAATTGTGATATGAAAGTGTAAGTGTTCTGCAGTGCGAAATGATGTTGAAGGCAAATATGAATATAAGATACGAATCATAGCTGATAGAGATATTTGGCAAGTGAGTGACGGCAATGTGTTGCACTGAGCAATCTATAAGGTTAATGTTACAGGTAGTAGCATTTTAAGATGTGTTCATGGACCTTAATCACTCATATGAAGGCATTTATTATCTTACAACTGTCCATCCAGTTTCTAGGGTCAAGATCCTAGAAGCACTATCCTTCATAACTCTATGCTCCCACGACCTTTTCAGTTTGTGTCTGATGGAATACCAGACATCTCTGATACCATCTATCTCCTCCACAAAAGCCTCTATTGTAGTGTTGGAAAACTTGACAAACATATGAAGTCGGAGCAAGAATAGGCCATTCAGTCCCATGTGTCTGCTCTGACACTCAGGAAGACCATGGCTGATCTGATTATGACCTCAATTCCATATTTCTGCCTACCCCTGAAAACCTTTGACTCCCGCGTTAGTCAAAAATCTATCTGCCTCTGCTGTAAAAATATTCAATGATCTTACTTCCACCTCTCCTTCAAATCTGTGTCAATGCTCTCCCACAAGGGAAGATATCCTTTCGAACCTGTTATGTCACCTCAGGATCTTAAGTGTTCCAATTAGATCACCTCTCATTCTTTGACACTGTCATGGATATATACCTATTCTATCCAACCTTTTGTCACCCCTTTTCAGTCAAGTGTATCATCTGAGCTATTTCTAACACACTAACAATCTCTCTTAAATTAGTGAACCTAAACTATACATTGTACTCCAGTTTGGTCTCAACAAAGCTCTACAACTGAAGCGAAGCATTTTTATTTTTATACTCCATTCATTAGGTAATAAATAACATCATTCCATGTTGTCTTCCTAATCACGTTTTATACCATCTATCTCCTCCACAAAAGCCTCTATTGTAGTGTTGGAAAACTTGACAAACATACGAAGTCGGAGCAAGAATAGGCACATTGCTATTTTGTGATTCTTATTCAAGGATATCTAGATACCTGTCCTTCAGAGTTTGACAATATCTCCCCTTTAAATAAAAAATATTCTATCCTTCTTGCCAAATTGGACAAGATCACGTTTTCCCACATTATACTCCATATGCTAAAGCTTTGTCCAGTCACTTGGCCAATATATATCTCTTGACAGATTCCATATCTCCTCTTCACAATGTACCTTCCTAGCTTTATGTAATTAACAAATTTAGCATGTTATAACATGTTATATCCTACCAACCTGAAAAAGACCTAATGATGCCAACACTCTGTTTTCCACTAGCTCACCAAACCTGTTCCACACTAATTTATTAAGCATGCACCATGAGTTGCAATTCTGCACATTTGATGTGGGAACTTGTCAAATGTTTTCTGTAGATCCAAGTACAACACACACACTGGTTTCCATTTATCTATGTTGCTTGTTACTTCCTCAAAAGGAGACAAATGAATTAGCCAACATAATTTTCTTTCACAATACTATGTTAATTCTGCCTGATTGTATTGAGAGTTTCTAAGTGTCTTGCTTTAACTTCCACAATAATAAATTCCAGCAATTTCCCTGTGACAGATATTTGGCCAACCAACCTATAGTTTTCTCCTTTCTGTTTCCCTCCTTCCTTGAATAGAGGAGTCAATTTAATTTCTTTTAAAACTTGGCCTTTTCAGAATTGAATTTGGAAGCTTTAATGCCCTTGCAACTGTTGTGTCAACAGTTAGAATTCTTTTAATACCCAAGGGTGAAGACCATCACTGCCCAGAGCACCTTTGAATTTTAGTTGCACCAATTTTCAAACTTGTCCTTTCACTGGTAATTATAATTGTTTTCTATGTCTTGCTCCCTTTCACATTTTGATTCACAATTATTTCACTATTATCACCAACAATGAAGACAGATTGAAAATGTCTGTTCACTTAGGCTACCATTTCCCTATTTTCCATTATCAATTCCAAAAGGTGACTGCAGGTAATTTTAGTGGCTGTCGGGAGAGAGAGAAAGAGAGAGTGAGAGAGAGAGAGATACTCTTGAATGTCAACCCAAGGAGATCTCAGGGAAGCCTCAAAGAGAAGAACTACAAAAAGAGATATGCATAACAAACTGATTAGTCATCTCCTGTCTGTTACCTTGGACTGTGAACATAATGGAAGAAGAGAGCAAGAGAAAATGATAACTCTATATGTCCTTCTTAATTTTATACATCACAATCTCTTCTATAGAAAACAATCTCAGTCTACCCAATTTCCCTTCATAACTGAAATTCTCTAGGCCAGGCAACATTCTAGTAAATCTCATTTGTACCTCTCCAGTGTAATCACATCTGTCCTGTGGATTTCCAAGCTGCACAAAACATTCTAGCTGTGGCAAACCAACATTTTATACAGTTTCAACATAACATCCCTGTTTTGTAACTCTATAACTTGACTAATAAAGACAAGTACACTATATGCTACCTTAACAACTTTATCCATCTGCCTAGATACCTTAAAGGATTGGTATGCATACACACCAACTTCCCTCTGATCTTTGGTGCTTCCCCAGTTCCTCCCATTCATTATGCATTCACTTGCCTTGCATGTCCTGCCCAAGTGCATCACTTCATATTCATCTGGATTGAATTCCAGTTGTTATTGATCAGTCCATATGACCAGCTGTGTATATCCTCTTGTAGTCTAAGGCTATCCTCCTTACCATTTACCAACTCACCATCTGATCTGCTGACCAATCCTCCCACATTCAAGTCTAAATCATTTATATAAACCAAAAATTACAAGGGCCCCAGCACGTACTCCTGTGGGACTCCCCTGGACAGATTTCCTGTTGGAGAAACATCTCTCAACCATTACCTCCTTCTTCATGCCACTCAACGAATTGCAGATCTAATTTGCCAAATTTCCTTGGATCCTCTGGGCTCTGACCTTTGCTGTCAGTCTTCCATGCAGGACCTCCTTAAGAGCCTTGCTGAAGTCCAAGTACACTGCATCAAATGTATTGCCCTCATCTACGTAGTCACATCTTCAAAAAATTCAGGAGAAAGTGAGGACTGGCGATGGTGGAGATCAGAATCAAAAAGTGTGGTGCTGGAAAAGCACAGCCGGTCAGGCAACATCTGAGGAGCAGGACAGTTGGTGTTTTGAGCATGAGCCCTTCATCAGGAATGGCTTCATCCTGATGATGGGCTTATGCCCAAAATGTTGACTCTCTTGTTCCTCAGATGCTGCCTGACCTGCTGTGCTTTTCCAGCACCAGACTTATTGACTCTTCAAAAAATTCAGCTAAGTTGGTCAGATATGACATTGCTTTAATAAAAACATGCTGATTGCTCTTGATTAATCCCTGCCTCTCTGAATGCAAATAAGTTCTATCCCTCAGAACTGCTTCCAATAATTTCCCCGCTGCCAAAGATAGACTGAATAGCCTGTACTTTCCTTGTTTATCCCTTGTTCCCTTCTTGAATAGTGGTATCACATTGGCTGTCTTCCACCTCTTTGGCAACTCTCCTGTGGCCAGAGAGGAATTGAAAATTTCATGCTTTACTTCACTCAAAAACTTGAGATATATTTCATTCGTTCCTGGAGATATTCTGGTTACGTTACATTGAATAGGTTGGGGGGCAATTATGTGTTGCACACCTTGTGCCCAGTTTTGTAAGGTATCTAACTTAGTTATCCTACTGTCTTGACCATTTAGTTGTTTTCATCTTATTTCATGTCATGAACTCCTTTCTGTATTTATGAGAAAATAGGCAGATTAGTGACAAAGTAAATTATAACAGGTTTTAAAATTGGCGACAGAACTTCATAAGCTTCGAGGATGAAATGCATTCTCTATGTTATATTATTCAGAAACAAAGTCTTTGTATACATATGTTGCAGATTTGCACAGATGGACTGGGTAACAGAGAATGAGTAAATCACAATACTTCAGTTAAGTTGAAAGCTGCATACTTTCAATAGAACCTGTTAATAGCAAGCAATTCATAGATAGTTTGGAGCAAGATGCATTAGAGCAGCACAACCTTGGCTTTGTAAACAGATGCAAAGAACATGGGCATGGGTTAGTGACCATTTTGTAATGGATTGGATTCTTCAACTTTTATTAATTGCTCATCAGTCTCCTGTGGTGTTATGCATTGAGATAAAACCAAATGTCATCTTCAGTTGAATCAGGTTTACAGGGCAAAGAATAATTGGATAGGGAGCACAGATGTAATTCTGTGCCCATTTTAAAGCCACATATTCTATTCTTACATTTCTATTGCACTTTGATTTGAGATCATTTAATATCAAATGGAAAAAGTTACAGCATGTTGGAAAGCAGAGGAATAGTGTTGATTGATGCATATTTTATCTGCAGTACAGCTTGATGAACTGACAGATGCAAACCTTAGGAGTTAGTCTGCCAGCATGAGTAGGAGGAGGTAATTACAGCATGTCAAGTTTGCAAGAGGCAGTGGCCATTATAAATGTGGATCCTGGGAATTTTAATGGAACTGTTGAAATAAAAGTCTGTTAAAAAATGTAATAACATGAAATAAGGTTTTACAGATATAAAATGCACACAAAATAATTTAATGTATCTGCATTGAGGAATATTTGAATAGGAAATAATTTTATTATGAAATAATTCAGCAATAACATTTCAGAAAATATCATCTTGTCACCAATATATTTTCCCTAATGCCATTAAACAATTCATTGGCAATAATTTGTTTTCATAAAGTGCTTTAAATACTTTCTTATTTCAAATATCCTTTGTTACAGGAGGAGAGGCAATATAATGGCAGACGGTTACTGTTTCCCAAGTGAGAACATTGAATGATACTACCATGACAGTATAAAGAAATGCTTAGGAAGCATTTAAATTGACCCCATAGCAACAGTTCATATTGGGCCTTGTTCTGCTTCTAGAAACAAGCTGAAATGGAAGTTTGGGCAATCCAGGGGTTATGAAAGTGGATATTATGATGTTGATTTTGATGCAGCCTAGATGATGGAAGTGAAAATTTGAGAGTTTAGATTTTACAGAATAGTGAGGTCATGTCAGCCCAGCACCACCTTCTCACCCCAGGAAACTGATGTCGAACCTGATCATAATTCTGATGGTTGCCTTGCAGCGACTTGATGCTGGGAGCAAAGTTAATTCGTTTCAGAAAAGACTTCCACACCAACTGCAGAAGAAGTCCCTGTCTTAGTCGTCAGCTAATCCAATTGGCTGACAGTTCTTTCATCCCAGCAGTGGCCGCTTCTGGAACTACAGCAAGTGAGATTGCACTCTGCAAGGAGCGTCCATAAATCTGGGATTAGAGACCTTAGCTAGAGGACTATGCTTGGTGAAACAAAGGGAAAGGTTTAAAAATCGCAGCCAAAATAGTTTTCACTATTAAGATATTCCTTTGCTCCTCCACAGTTCCTATCTTTCACTGTTGAGAAAAATCTTCTAATTTGTCTTTATCAGCTCCAAACTTATGATCTCATAATGGTCACTGCTGAACTCCATTACCCTCAGTTCTGTTCATTTATGAGTCTTTGTACCTGGTTGTTTTCATCATAGAGCTTACTGTGCTTCCTAACTTAGTTGTCATCTGTAGTACCCTGTGTCATATGTTATGACACAGGGTAAAGCACCCCCCCCCCACCCCACCCCCCTCACTACACAGAAAAGATTCACCCTGTGCAGAATCTATGAAATTCGAGAGGCAAGAAACTATTCCCAAAAGTCACTATTTAAAGTAAAATGAAGAACTTTATTTTTCTTAAAGTCTAACAGAGAATAATTAATTAACAATTATTTACTCCTTTCCCTAACTTATCTTTTACTACCCCCTCTACAATACTGGTCTGATAAACCTCCCTCCCCCCCTCCCCGGCGATTAAGATTTACTAAAACATTCAAATTTCAAAACCAGCAATCTGTCAAATCTTATCTTTGTATTTTCCTCTGTCTTCTATTCTTCTTCTTAGGGATTTCTGTATCACAGGTCACTGATAGATAAAGAAACTTTTAAGAGAGATACTCTATGGGCAGTCTGCAGATGTTGGTGGTTTGGCAGTTCTCCCCCAACTGTTCAATTTCACTCCATCTTATACCCCAAAGCATCAGATTGTTTGTCTGATCATAGTATTGTCAAAATACTAAATTCAGACTTGACTGGAGTTTGGTATTTTGGGATATAATTTAAACTGATTGGCCGAATTTGAATTTGTTTTTGTCTCATAACAACCCAGCCAGTACCAGCTGTTCTGACCAAGCGTTATATGGTTAACTTGTTCCAGACTCTCTGTGCCTCTCTAAGTCCTTGCTAGCTTTTCCACTCTCCTTAAAGGTACAGTAACCCCCTTACCTTTATAACATAATCATATATTAATGGAATAAATTGTATAAGAGTTGAAGTCAAGTACAAATTCCTGGAAAACAGCATTTGTTTTATTCCACTAGTCAGAAAATAAAATATTTATGATTCATGGACAATGTATTTCCATAGATTAAGGATTGCTTAATGGATGTAAAGTAGATACTCAGAGTTAATGGGATACTTTTGAGATGGCAAGATTTTACGTGGAATGCCTCAAGGATAATTTCTTGTTGAACCTAGTTAATTGACCTCAACTGTTTAGATGAGTGGATCATGTTTGTCAAATGTCCACAGATGCCTACAAAACAAAGCCAAGTGGGACAAAGTAACTGAATCAAAAATTCAAGGAAGCTGCAAATGGTAAATACTGATTACAGGATTGGCCAAGGGCAGATGAAAAAAAAGTAAATTTATCTACCTGAGTAGACAAATAGAAAAGCAGTACTTAAGATATGGAACATGTTACATATAATTTTTATTATAATATAAAAATGGAGCATAATATCAAAACATTCAAAAATAATGAAGATTTTAAAAAGAATGATCTGTCACTTTTGACAGAGTTGCTGCTTGCCTCAAAAGGTAACAGCTGGAATCCACCAATTGACCATTATGTCGCTGAAAATCTGATATTTTAGGACTGCCCTAATGCCCTGGGGCCCCACGATGTTCACCTGATCTGAGAGTTATTTGCAATTTCTTCCAGTCTTGTCAGCCTGCAGGAGGCTAGTGCAGTTAATGTTTAATGGCTCAAGTATTCAACATTTGTGTGTGTCCATTGGTTACCCATTGTGCTGCATAGCCTTAGTCAAGCCTGTAGATGTGGTTAAAACAATCAGAAGCTAAAGAGTGAGTAAGGGGAGACTGAGATTTTAAACTAATTGCAAAAAAATGTCCCTGTTCACACACTGCACTTGGTTAGAGTCATTGTACCTCCAAGCAAAAAAATACAATTGGCAAGTGAAATGGTGAAGAATGACTGTGTTGTCAGAGACTTCTGTGCTATTCGTTAAAGTACTTTTTTGCTGTAGTTTGAATCATTTAATTGTCTCAGAGAGGTTCCTCTGTGCATTGTTACACTGTTCATCAGGGATTAGCTCGTGTCTTTCTCTCTGTGAACAATGGGAAATCACTGAAACTATGTATTTTTATATCTTGGATAGAAACTTAAGGTACCTGACCATTCTCACAGACACTGAATTACCAAAATGGACAAAGGCAGAGTGGAGGAGCGTGAGTCTGCAACATGATGAAAGTTTTGTGAAGTTATTGCAACTCCTTCCAATCGACTTGGTCCTTAATTTACTACCCCCAAGCTGTACTTCTCATGAAGATTCTGACACCGTTTTATGTAAAACAGGCATAACTATTTGTTACTAATAAAAAGTATTTGACAAAATTTTAGGAATGAGAATGATACACCTCTTAAAACCACTAACTACCCACCCAGACTACCGCAACATCTCTCTTATTCCCCAAATAAGCACTGAAACCTGACAGGGAGAAAGTGAAGACTGCAGATGCTGGAGATCAGAGTCAAAAATTGTGGTGCTGGAAAAGCACAGCTGGTCAGGCAGCATCTGAGGAGTGGGAGAGTCGACGTTTCGAGCATAAGCTCTTCATCAGGAATTCTCCTGATCCTTGGATGCTGCATGACTGGCTGTGCTTTTCCAGCACCACACTTTTTGACTTAAACCTGACAGACAAGACAACAGGTTAATGGTGGAGGTCCGATATTCGGTTAAAGATAGAAAGAGAGAAAGATGGCACTATGTGGCTGGACTCAGGTTATTTGAATCTCTGAATGTTTCAACACTCCTCTGAGCAGCTCTACCACAGTTGTGATGAAAGACCTTAAGCCTTTGACAGAATTACTGAGTTGGATTGGTTCCTTCTTCTGGGCAGAGTCCTCATGGCACCATTCGTGAGTCCTCAGATGTTAAAGCAGCT
The DNA here is from genome assembly GCF_037043375.1 of Chiloscyllium plagiosum. Lineage (NCBI taxonomy): Eukaryota > Metazoa > Chordata > Chondrichthyes > Orectolobiformes > Hemiscylliidae > Chiloscyllium > Chiloscyllium plagiosum. The sequence continues at coordinate 51,262,542 of NW_028270154.1, read as the reverse complement.
CATCGCCAAATGCAGCAAGGAGTTGGGCTGAAAGTGCCTTTGTCTATATCTCATACCTTTCAATCCAAGGCAATTCCTCATTGAAATCTTTTGTTAACTGAAGACTTGCTGCAGATTGTGAAGGTGTCCTTTGGTACTTCTTATAAACTCACACCTATCATTTATCTATCTATGAGCTTTCCATCTCTTATTTCTATATCTTTTACTAAAAGTTTTAGTTTCTCAAATACAGATGGGCAAATTGTCTTTGTAATTTTAACACAATTGATATTTTATTTTCTACACCCACTACTGTTAATAATGCCTCTTTAATTTCTTTATGAGAGAAGTTATATTCCTTTAAAGGAATTTGACAGGGTAACAATTGTGCCAATTGCAAATTCATAGATTTCCCAAATACAATTACCTTGTCATTTTCCATATGTAGCTTCATCTGTGCTTTTTCCATTGACGGCCTATTTAACAACATGAGTATTTCACTGATTTCTACATCCATGCTAATAAATTTGAGTCTGGCTATTTTACATGGAATAGCCACTCTATTCAAAATTTGTCATTGTTATCATCCCAAAATCTGAAACTGCTGAAATTCTTAAATTCCTGAATTTTGTCCAAACCTATTTACTCAAAACTGGATTGAATCTAGCCAGTCTATTTTGTACACAATATACATACATCAGTTGTTTAATACTGCATAATTAAAAGTCTCCACTACCAACACATTCATCATTGGATTAAAATCATTTATGCCAACTACAATATCGTCTCTTTGAACTGCATCTTCATTTTCTTTCTCCAACTCTTTCTTTCATGTTTAGTTTTGAGTACATTGTTGTATCATCCAAGATGGTTTACACCATAATGATACTTTGAATCACCTCCGAAACATTGATTGACTGCACCCTGAGACATTAGGAGTTCATTCTGTTATTGTAATTCTCAAGTTCTCTTTGTTGCTACAAGTGGCTCATGAATTTCCAGTGAGACTTCACTTCCACACTTGAAAATAAATGCTGTGTAAATATTAAAACATCTTTATTGGCCAGAATTACATCCTGATGCAATGAGATTTTATCAGATATGCCATCTATGTCTTGTAATAAGGAACCAACAATCGTCAATTATACCTGCAGTTTTTATTTCAATAATTCAATAGATTTTGAAGAACTGTTTAGCAGGGTCTTAATAAATTATGTAGGACCACTATCTAAAACCAGGAATAATAAGCAGAATCTTTATAATGATTATAGATTTTTTTGCACAAGATTTGTAGACAATGTCTTTACTGCAAAAAATGGCAGTGGTAAGCATGGTGGGTGGCACGGTGGCACAGTGGTTAGCACTGCTGCCTCACAGCACCAGAGATCCGGGTTCAATTCCCACCTCAGGTGACTGACTGTGTGGAGTTTGCACATTCTCCCTGTGTCTGCGTGGGTTTCCTCTGGGTGCTCCGGTTTCCTCCCACAGACCAAAAATGTGCAGGTTAGGTGAATTGTCCATGCTAAATTGCCCATAGTGTTAGGTGAAGGGATAAATGTAGGGGAATGGGTCTGGGTGGGTTGTGCTTCGACGTGTCGGTGTGGACTTGTTGGGCCGAAGGGCCTGTTTCCACACTGTAAGTAATCTAATTTAATCGAAAACACTTCAGATTTTTTATGAGATGGGCACAAAAGAAATGCTATCAATCCAGGTGGAAATTTTATGTTGCAAGTCGCAAAAATAAATGAGTAGATTAGATTCCCTACAGTGTGGAAACAGGCCCTTTGGCCCAACCAGTCCACACCGACCCTCCAAAGAGTAACCCACCCAGACCCATTTCCCTTTGACTAACGCACCTAACACTTTGGGCAATTTACCACGGCCAATTTGCCTGACTTGCACATCTTTGGATTGTGGGAGGAAACCCAGACATGGGGAGAATGTGCAAACTCTACACAGACAGTCGCCCAAGGCTGGAATCGAACCTGGGAGCCTGGTGCTATGAGTCAGCAGTGCTAACCACCGTGCCACTCTGAGTAGTTGGGAATAAGAAAATTTATATCTTCTGCTTATCACTTACAGTCTACAGGTATATTGGAAAGGTGAAAACTTTGAAGAGCGTAATTGAATCTTATTGTCAAGAATATCCCAATGATCAGGTAAGGAATTCTTTTGTTTCTATTTAGCATTAGAAATGCTGTATATGAGTGTGGAGTATTTAGTTGTTTTGAACTAATATATGAGATGGCAGGACCACTTAAAGCAATTAAGGAGAATTTGATGAACTGAGTTCAGAGACTGGGCTTTTGGCTAATACTCAGATTTCAGAGAAAAGCTGACCAAAGAATATGAGTTGGCTAAAAAAGTATTTGAAAAATGCTCCACACACAATGAAAATTACAGAATATGTTTAAAAAAGCCAAAGTTCAACATGTTGCTATAAGGAACAAGTTGATGGAAACTCTTAAAGTCAGGTTCACTGGCCCTTACCAAATCTCAAGAAAACTCAATGATGCAAATTATGTAGTGAGTACTCCTGGCTTGTTAATATGTTGAAAAACTATTATGGTAGAATGATAAAACAAGAAAACAAGTGTACTGTTATGAATAAAGTGGGGAGTGAAACAGAAATATCAGAAAAAGTTGGAGAATTAATCAGAATGTAAAAAAAATTAAAATGTTGGCCCTCCAAAAATCAAATTGGAAAACACAGTTGGTTAAATGTTGGATCACATCATGTATCATCTTCTAGAAAACTATCAAAGTGATATATGAAGGCTATTGCAGAATTATAAATCAATTTGAGGGGATAGACCAGGAAAATATGTTGAGGCTATTCATTATATTAATATGCGAGATACTTTACCTATAAAACAACATCCTTATAAACATAATACACAGATGTTATTCCAGGTGAGGGAAGAGATTAAGTTATTGTGGACCATGATATTGTTGAAGTGAGTCACAGGAGTTGGAGCTCATGATGGTGCGAAAACCAAATGTGTCTTAAAGATACTGTATCGATGATTGCAAAGTAAAGGTGGTAACAAAAGGTGAATTTATATTCTGATCTGAGACTGGGAATTGCATCGAATGAATTGGACGAGTATGATTTGTCACAAAACTTACTAAAAGGATATTGGCAAGTTTCATTGATTGATAAAGTCAAAGAAATATTAGCTTGTGTGACATTAGCAATGCAAAGTCATGCCATTTGCAATGAAAAATACACCAGCAGTGTTTCAATGATTAACCAATAAGGTAATTGAAGGACTATATTACTGTGTTGTTTACATCATGATTTGGCTAATTTCAGCCAAACTTGGGAAGAACTTAGCTGAACTATTTGATCAGATATAAAAAGGCAGTTGGCCTGGCTAAGGGTGAATTTACAAATACGAGAGGCAACTTATTTGGGTCACTCTGTGAGACAAGGCCAAATAACATGGAAAGATATGAAAATATCAGTGTTTCTGGATTTTCTAATGCCTAGGTCAAAATATGAAATTCTGGGTTATGTTGGCAAAAGTGGAATTTACTGTTGGTTCGTTCAGAGCTTGAGCACAGGCTTTTTACCTTTTACAAACTTGTTGAAATCAGATGGAAAGTTTGAATGGATATTGTAGAATTGAGTAAAAATCCCAATCATCTAAAAAAATTGGATCTGGAATTTTCAAAAAAAGCTTTTAAAGGTAAAAAGGCAGCTAGGCTATGCTCTGGGAAATATACAGACACAGAGATAGCTACCTGAATTGCAGGCTCTGATCTAATCTGAGAGAGGTACCACGCCGAAAGCGATCCCCACAGCCACATCCAGAAGAGGAATCCTGACGGAAATCCCGAAATCTTTCGACATAGGCCTGCTCTTTACTAGGGGAACCAACGGTACCTGACCATAACCCGCAGACCAGATAACCGACAACCTCCGAAAACTACTGCCCAGAATGACACTATGTGGCTTCAGACACATCCTGAGGCAATACCGGGCTCACAAAAACTCCAGAAAGGAAGGAAAACCAAGTACTCACCCGATACATCCAAAATACTTCCCACCACATCAATGGACTCAACCCAAACTGAAGGACTATACTGTCTGAAGTCTTCATTGAGCCACTGGATATGGCAACTTGGAATAGCCAGCTGTACTTCAAAGTTGTGTTTTTACTCAGTTAAAAGTCACACAACACCAGGTTATAGTCCAACAGGTTTAATTGGAAGCACTAGCTCCTTCATCAGGTAGCTGTGGAGGACACAATAGCAAAGATTTAGTGTGATGTAACTGAAATTATACATTGAAAAATACCTTGATTGTTTGTTGAGTCTTTCATCTGTTCAAATACCATGATAGTTTCACTTCTTTCATGTGTAAATCACAAAACTTTTTTTAAAAGTTGCATTCTCAGGTTAATTGTAACAATTGTTAGTTAGATATGTTGAAGGTGTTAGCCCCCTGTGTTCTTTGTCTATGCCACGATGTTTAGATTGATTCTAATCTAAAAAGTGAGAGAACAGAGTTTTACATGAATTCATGCAGTTTTTGAGCAAAGTACAATGTAACTCTGCAAGTACAAATTCACCCCACAAAATATATGTATATATGTGCATGTGGGTCTTTGTGTCTGTGTGTGTGTGTAAGTGTGTGTCTGTGTCTGTGTCTGTGTCTGTCTGTCTGGGTTGGGGGATTGTGAGTGTGAGAGAGAGTGTATATGTGTGTGCATGTGAGTGTAGAGTGTCTTAAGTCTGTGAGGGGGTGCATGTGTGAGTATAGGAGTGTGTGTGTGTCTGGGGTGGGGGTTTGTGAGTGTCTGTAAGAGAGTGTTTCTTTGTGTGCGTGAATGTAGAGTGGTCTAAGTCTCTGAGAGGATGCATGTGTGAGTGTGGGAGTGTGTTTGTCTGTAAGGGTATGTGTGAGTGTCTGCGTGTGTGTGTGTGTAGTGCAATGGTGGTCATCTGTAATGTGACATGAACCCAAGGTCCCGGTTGAGGCCCTCCCTATGGGTATGGGACTTAGTTATCAGCTTCTGCTCGGCTACCTTTTGCTGCTGCCTGTCCCGAAGCCCGCCTTGGAGGATGGTCACCCGAAGGTCCGAGGTCGAATGTCCTGGACCACTGAAGTGTTCCCCAGCTGTGTTTTTACTCAGTAGTGAACTAAAACTTTTGAGACTCCAAAGTTCCCAACCTAGCCAGAGGGGAGGGAAAGGTGGGTGGTGACAATAGAGGAAGCCTAATTAAAGTTTCTGAGATTAGAACTGTGTTTAGCTTCCAATAGTGTTTCACCTGTGTTCAATTTAATAGTGTATCTAACTACTGCCCTCTGTATAGTTAATTGTGTTAATTTCATTGTTTATTACATTTGCCTTTATTCCTTGTATTTTCACCGTTTGTATTTAATAAACACAGAAATTCTTTTGCCCTGAAACACCTGCTTTCAGGCCTTCTTCATTTCCTAAATAAGTCCACTGTCACAACCAGGGATTGGCGAGTGATTCAAACCACCTAAAAATCAGCAAGTTATTGAATGCAAACCGGAATCCTTACAAGACTTGAAAGGGTTCAGAAAAGATTTACAAGGATGCCTTCGAAAACTTGAAAACCATGCTGACAACCAGTTTTAGTCAAGCTTGATTAGAAGAAACCATTCAAACTATCCAAGGCACAGGCTTTCAAATCTTCACAAGCAGAAACTGAAGCTACAGCTAAGTCAAGCACAATGTGGGGATAGAAAAGGGAATTCTTTCTGGCTTTTGAATACTGTAATGGGATGCTCTTGGGATTAATAGGATTGTACTTTTAACATGTGTTTTGAAACTTTCAAAAAGTATATTTATATGTAAATAGTTTGGTTTATTCTATTTTATCTTTTTTCTTTTGTGTAAAAACCTGTTATATTACTAAAACAGAATCTGTAGCATTGTATGTTTATGTTCATAGAGTCAGAGAGTCATAGAGATGTACAGGACCCTTTGTTCTAACTCATCCATGCCATCCAAATATCCAAATCCAAATAACCAAATAACCTAATCTAGTCCCATTTGCCAGCACTTGGTCCATTTCCCTCCCAACCCTTCCTATTCATATGCCCATCCAGATCCCTTTTTAAATGCTGTAATTATACCAGCCTCCACCACTTCCTCTGGCAGCTCATTCCATAGTGTATCTAATTACTGCCCTCTGTGTAGCTAATTACATTTGTCTTTATTTCTTGTATTTTCACCTTTTGTATTTAATAAACGCAGAAATTCTTTTGCCCTGAAACACCTGATTTTGCATCATTTGCATGAAAAAGTTGTCCCTTACGTCACTTTTAATGTTTTTCCTCTCTCACCCTAAACCTATGCCCACTAGTTCTGGACCCTCCACCCCAGGGAATAGACCTTGCCTATTTACCATATTCATGGTCTCATGATTTTATAAACCTGCATTACGTCACCCATCAGCCTCCAATGTTCCAGAGAAAACAGCCCCAGCCTATTCAGCCTCTCTCTATAACTCAAACCGTCCAACCCTGGCAACATTCTTGTAAATCTTTTCTAAACCCTTTCAAGTTTCACAATATCCTACTGATATGAGGGAGACCAGAATTGCACACAATATTCCAAAAGTAGCCTAACCAATGTTCTGTACAGCCGCAACATGACCTCCCAACAGCTGTACTCAATACTCTGACTGAGAAAGGAAAGCATACCAAACATCTTCTTCACTATTCTATCAACCTGCGACTCCACTTTCAAGGAACTATAAACTTGCACTCCAAGGGATCTTTGTTCAGCAACACGCCCCAGGATCTTACCATTAAGTGTATAAATCCTGCCCTGATTTTCCTTTCCAAAATGCAGCACCTCACATTTGCTTAAATTAAACTCCATCTGCCAGTCCTCGGCCCATTGGCTCATCTGATCAAGATTTCATTGTACTCTGAAGTAACCTTCTTTGCTGTCCACTATACCTCCAATTTTAGCGTCATCTGCAAACTTACTAATTGTACCTCCTATGTTCAATTCCAAATCATTTATATAAATGACGAAAATCAGTGAACCCAGAACCGATCCTTGTGGCACACCACTGGTCACAAGCCTCCAGTCTAAAAGGCAACCCTCCACCACCACCCTCTGTCATCCACTTTCGAGCCAGTTCTGTATCCAAATGGCTAATTCTTCCTTTATTCCATTTGTTCTAACCTTGTGAACTAGTCTACCATGAGGAACGTCTTACTGAAGTCCATACTGTTACTTCTTCAAAAAACGCAGTCAAGTTAGTGAGACATGATTTCCCATGAGCTGAAAATGTGTTTCTGGAAAAGCGCAGCAGGTCAGGCAGCATCCAGGGAACAGGAGAATCGACGTTTCGGGCATAAGCCGATGCTCCTGTTCCCTGAATGCTGCCTGACCTGCTGCGCTTTTCCAGCAACACATTTTCAGCTCTGATCTCAAGCATCTGCAGACCTCACTTTCTCCTCAATGATTTCCCATGAACATAGCCACGTTGACTATCCATAGCCAGCCCTTGCCTTTCTAAATACATGTAAATCCTGTCCCTCAGGATTCCCTCCAATACCTTGCCCACCACCTTGCAGGCTCAGTGGTCTATAGTTTCCTGGCTTTTCCTTACCACCTTTCTTAAATAGTGGCACAATGTTAGCCAAACCCCAGTCTTCTGGCACCTCACCTGTAACTATCGATGATACAAATGTCTCAGAAAGGAGCCCAGTAATCACTTTCCAGGCTTCCCCAGAGTTCTAGGGTACACCTGGTTAGGTCCTCAGGATTTATCCACATTTATGTATTTTAGTACATCCAACACCTCCTCCACTGTAATATGGTTGAAAATCACACCAGGTTATAGTCCAACAGGTTTATTTGGAAGTACAAGCTTTCGTGATCCGAATGTCCGAGGCCAAATGTCCTTTACCGCTGAAATGTTCCCCAACTGGGAGGAACATCCCTGTCTGGCAATTCCATTCATTCGTTGTTGTAACGTCTGCTTGGTCTTGCCAATATACAACCCTGTCATGGCAACCACTGCAAGATGTGTCAGAGTGTCGACATGCATACTACCACTACTCATGGGGACACCACCCACCACATGCGTGGCAGGTACTTATGTGGCCCAGCCAATGTTGTCTATCTCATATGCTGCAATGAAAGGATGCCCGAGGCATAGTACATTGGCGAGCCCAAGCAGATGTTATGACAATGGATGAATGGACACCGCACAACGATCACCAGATATGGATGTCCCCTCCCTGTTGGAGAACAATTCAGTGGTTGAGGACATTGGGCCTCGCATCTTCGGGTGACCGTTCTCCAAGGCAGACTTCAGGATGCGCCACAACGGAGAGTCACCGAGCAAAGGCTGATAGCCAAGTTCGGTACCCATGGGGATGGCCTCAATCTGGAGTTTGGTTTCATGTCACACTATTGGTGATCGCACTACACTATACACTCTCACACACAAGCTGACATACACACACACTTTTATATATGTGCACATGTACACAGACCCTCTCTCATACACACACTATCTCTCAGACACACATACACATGCACGCGCACACACACACACCCCCACACTTACACTCACACACACAGCCTCTCACAGGCTTATGCTCCATCACGCACACACTCTATCAAATACGCACACACGCACATACTATCACGGACACACATTCTCACATGCACGCATACACACACACATACACTCTCCCTCTCTCCCATATACACACTCTCTCTTTCCCTTGCAACACACACATGCACACACACATATAAGTCAATGGGGAAAATTTTCATTTGCATATTTGTGTTTGCAGATACATTCTATTTTGTTTAAAAAGCACACAATCTGTAGGCAGTCAGTCCATGTGACATTTTATAAATTCCTACTTTGGAAATAGAACCAGGCTGAACTCACATTTGGGAAGTAGACTCTAACCTCATATCTTTAATGCATTGTATATTTTTTAAGAAAACCTTAAATTATCTCAGGGATGTGACTTGAAAGAATTTCTAGGATTTACATATTAATTAATCGAAATCTGTAACCCCATAACAGCAACCTAGGTTTGTTCAATACATCGCATCAATTGTATGACACTTTGGTCTTTTCAAAGTTTGTGAGAAGATTTGTAGCTCGGGTGCTCGTTGTTGTGGTTGTGTTCGCCGAGCTGGGAATTTGTGTTGCAGATGTTTCGTCCCCTGTCTAGGTGACATCCTCAGTGCTTGGGAGCCTCCTGTGAAGCGCTTCTGTGATCCGGCATTATAGTGGTTTGTCTCTGCCGCTTCTGGTTGTCAGTTCCAGCTGTCCGTTGCAGGAAACATCACAGAAGCGCTTCACAAGAGGCTCCCAAGCACTGAGGATGTCACCTAGACAGGGGACGAAACATCTGCAACACAAATTCCCAGCTCGGCAAACACAACCACAACAACTTTGATCTTTTACTATGAAATCTGTGTCCTATGATTCTGCCCCACTAGCAACCTGACAAAGGAGCAGTGCTCTGAAAACTTGTACTGCCAAATAAACCCGTTGGACCATAACCTGGTGTTGTGTGATTTTAACTTTGTCCACCCCAGTCCAACACTGGCACCTTCACATCTCTATAATATAGACATTTTTCATGATGTCACCATCTGTTTCCCCATATTCTATGTTTGCCATGTCTTACTCCACAGTAAACACTGATGCAAAATACTCATTTAGTATCTGCCCCATCTCCTATAGTTCCACACATTAACTGCCCTGCTGATCTTTGAGGGTGGCTATTCTCTCCCAAATTATCCTTTTGTCCTTATTGGAGAGAGTCCCTTTGGATTCTCCTTAACCCCTCTTGCCAAAGCTATGTCATGTCCCCTTTTTGCTCTTCTGATTTTCAACTTTCATGAACTCCTACTGCTTTTATACTCTTCTGAGGGTTCACTCAATCTCTGCCGTCTATACCTGACATATGCTTCCTTCTTTTGCTTAACCAAAACATCAATTTCTCTCGTCATCCAACATTCCTTATACCTCCAGCCTTGCCTTTCTCCCAAGTAACTAAGAAGACCGATGAGGCCAGAGTAATAGACATTATTTATTTGGAGAGAATGAGGACTGCAGATGCTGGAGATCAGAGTCTAGAAGTGTGGCACTGGACAAGCACAGCTGGTCAGCAGCATCCGAGGATCAGGAGAGTCTACATTTCAAGCATGAACTCTCCACTAGGATTGTGGGGTGATGGGAAAAAGGGGGATGAGAGATAAATTGAGGGGTGCAGCTGGGGGGGAAGGTAGCTAGGAAGGCAATAGGTAGATGAAGATGGGGATAATGGTGATAGGTCAGAAAGGAGGGTGGAGCGGGTAGGTGTGAAGGAAGATGGACAGGTAGGACAGTTCAAGAGGGCGGTGCCGAGTTGGAAGGTTGGATCTGGAATAATGTTGGGAGAGGGGAAATGGGGAAACTGATGAAATCCACATTGATCCTACGTAGTTGGAGGGTCCCAAGGCGGAAGATGAGGTGTTCTTTCTCCAGTCATCGGGTGACTAGGACTTGGCGATGGAGGAGGCCCAGGATTTGCATTTCCTTGGCGGAGTGGGAGGGGGAGTTGAAGTGTTCAGCCACAGGGTGATGGAGCTGTTTGGTGCGTTTGTCCCGGAGATGTTCTCTGCAACATTCCACAAGTTGGCAGCCTGTCTCCCCAATGTAGAGAAGACCACATCGCAAGCAACAGACACAGTAGCTAAGGTGCATGGAGATGCAGGAAAATTTCTGCTGGATGTGGAAGAATCCTTTGGAGCCTTGGATGGTGGTGAGGGGCTAAGTATGGGTGAAGGTTTTATACCTCTTGCGGTGATAAGGGAAGGTGCCAGGTCTGGAGGGTGGTTTGGTAAGGGGCGTGTACCTAATGAGGGAGTTGTGGAGGGAATGGTCTCTGCGGAATGCTGAAAGGGGTGGGAAAGCAAATATATCTCTGGTGGTTGGGTCTGACTGTAGTTGGATTTTTCTTGGACTTTAGTAAAGCCTTTGACAAAGTTCTGCTTGGTAAACTAATTAGAAAATTTCAATCACGTGTGATTCAGGGTGAGCTTGCCAATTGGATACAAATTTAACTTAACGGCAGGAGGCAGAGAGTGATGGTGGATCGTTGCTTTTGGACTGAGATGTGTTACCAGCAGTGTTTCACAAGGATTAGTGCTGGGGCCACCTTGTTTATCATTTGTATAAATGATTACTTGAGAATATTGAAGACATGGTTAGTTAAGTTTGCGGATAACACCATTTGTGGTATAATGGACAGTGAAGAATGTTATTGAAGATTACAAAGAGATCTTGATCAATTGGGTCAATGTGCTGAAGAGTGGCAGATGGAGTTTAATTTGGATAAATGCAAGGTATTGCATCTAGGTAAAACAAACAAAGGTAAAACTTACACAATTAAAAGTACGGCCTTCGGTAGTGTTGCAGAACAGAGAGACCTAGGAGTTCAGGTACATAATCCTTTGAAGTTTGCATCACACATAGATAGGGATGGTTAAGAACGCATTTAGCATACTTGCCTTCATTGCTCAGAACTTTGAGTATAGGAGTTGGGACATCACGTTGAGGTTGTATAGGATGTTGATGAGGCTTTTTCTGGATTATTATGTCCAGTTCCGGTCACCCTGTTATATGAAGGATACTATTCAAGTGGAGAGGATTCAGAAGAGATTTACCAGGATGTTCCCTGGAATAGAGGATTTAATTTATGGGCAGAGGCTGGTTGGGTTGAGACTTTTTTCACTGGAGCATATGAGTTTGGGGGGTGATGTTACAGAGGTTTATAAAATCATAAGGGCTATAATAAGGTGTATTTTCCTTAGGGTGGGGTTTTCAAAACTAGGGGACATACTTTTAAGGTGAGAAGAGAAAATTTTTAAAACGATATCAGGGGCATTTTTTTTTGCAGGGAGTGGTTCATGTGTGAAATGAACTTACAGAGTAAGTGGTGGATATAAGTACAGTTAGAACAGTTAAAAGACATTTAGATTGGTACATGAATGTTTGGAGCGGATATGGGTAAAGTATAGCAGGTGGAACTAGTTTAGTGTGGGATTATAGTTGAGGATGATTTAATTGGATTGTACAAAAGTTGGTGTGAGGGATCAGAAATTGTCAGACATCCTTCATTCCAAGGAGGTTTTAATTCTGGAACAGATACCCCAATCCATTGTGCGGCAAACATCAGGGCAAACATTGGTGAGTAATGCAAGGAAACATCAAGGATTCTTCTGTTGGATGGGTAGGTCCCAAGATGGAGTCATCATTCTCTCCACTTCCCACCAAAACATTAAAAGAGCAGGAATCAACATTATTAACCATATTGGGTTGTAGACAAATTCCAGACAAATTCACAAGCTTCACTGTTATCCAACAGGAGGTGTTGAGTGCTTCAATTATAACTAGTTGGGACACTGTAGAAAATGTTGCAAGTTGCCAGCACTAAAAACGTAAGCAAGGTACTACAGAAAGGAAGCTTCCAAATTAATGCAACTCTTGCAACAGGAAAAATGTTCAAGAAGTTAAAAATAAAGAAAAAAAGGTAAAGGCAACTTTCTTAGGTAAGGCTACCATGTGTCAAATCAGGCTATAGACCATCAACTTTAAGGTTCAAGGCTTTGAAACAGATTTTAAACGCAAAAAGAAGTAGCTGTATCAATACTGGCTGACTGTTTGGCTTCTTTGATATCAGAGAGTCAAACTAGCAAATATAAAACCCCAAGGTTGAGGGAGCATTGATATTCAGGTGTGCAAGCAAATCAACAAGAAGCTTAATCACAGAGGATAAAATCTCAATGGAACAACATATTGAGGAATAAATATAGCTCATTGTTGAGCCAAAATATATATATTCATTTGGAACTCAGAGTGAATAAAATATCTCAGAATATAGTATGAACGAATTTCATCAAGAGTTTCGCAAAATGTTCAGGATTTAGAATAAATTGAAGGTGTTAAATTCATCTGCTTGTACTCTCTCTGTAAAGTTCCTCACACTTCTATGGGAAAAGTAAAATTTAAGTTAGGTAATATGATTGAAAGTAGAGTTATATTGCCTGTGACTGAATCAGTGCAATGTGCTTACAGCTAGTAACTTTTCTCAAGAAAAATAGAGAACTAAAATTGTGTGTGGATCTCAGGGTGAAACAAAGAAGTCACGAAGGACATCCATCCCATTTTGTCTGTCAATGAACACTTTGTAAAATTGACAACAAGCAAGTGTTTCACAAAATTGAATGCCAACAGTGGGACTATCTGGCAGATAGTTTTGGGACGAGTCAAGATTGTCAAATACATTTATCATGCCATTTATCGTGCCATTATTACTTCAACAGTCTCTTCGACAGTCGGTCTACCTCTCAATTGCACCAGCAACATTCCAAAGCAGAATATCTAAAATCCTGGCAGGAGAGAGGGAATGATTTGCCATAGGGATGACACTGCGGTGCATCATAAAATAAAGAAGAAAGAAGGCCTGAGGATCAGGCATGCATTATGGTACTATAGAGCAAAGGCCTTACACTAAATGAGAAATACGAATTATTTGAATTGATGGTAACATTACTAGTTGAAACTTTATTGCTGGAACAGAAGGGCCTGTGCCCGAAACGTCGAATCTCCTGTTCCCTGGATGCTGCCTGACCTGCTGTGCTGTTCCAGCAATAAAGTTTCAACTTTGATCTCCAGCATCTGCAGACCTCACTTTCTCCTCCGGTAACATTACTAGGGCATATTATCCAATAACAGGATATCGTAGTAAATCCAAGGAAGACAAGAGCCAATGAATTTCTGCCTCAACATGTCTAACATATAATACTTCTCAGAATTGGAACATTACATGGGAAATTCAACCTCAAACTAACTAGTCTTACTCAACCCGGAACAAACATTTGAAAACAGTTCAGCAACGGTATTGGTGTCAGAAACAGACTGGAGCTTTTGAAATCATAAAAGAGGAATTACTTTGTGCTGATACATTACAATCCAGGGTTATTCACTACAATAAAAGCAGAATGTTGTAGATTCTGGAAACCTGAAAAAGGAAAGAAATGTTGAAGAAACTCAGCAGGTCTGGCAGCATTTATAGAGAGAGAAAAAGAAGAGTTAATGTCTCTACAAACTCTGTCATTTTGGAGTCAAAACATTAACTCTGTTTCTCTCTCCACAGATTCTGCGAGACCAGCTGAGTTTCTCCAACGTTCTCTGTGCTTGTTTGTTATGTAGCAGTCGCAGGAATAGATGCAGGTCCTAATTCAACTGCTAACTGATGGAACACAAAAACTGATTGATTTTACATTGAGAGGTTTTTGATGGAACTTGAACAGAGGTCTGAAATCAAAGAGAAACAATTACCAGCAGTTACATGGAGATGTGATAGGTTGACCAATTATTTCATGAAGGAGCGATGCTCCGAAACCTAGTGCTTCCAAATAAACCTGTTGGACTATAAACTGGTGTTGTTTTATTTTTAACTTTGTCCAGCCCAGTTCAACACTAGCATCTCCAAGTCACTGAAATTTCAGGTAGAGATGGACCACAGATTTATGGTAAAAACTGGGATTGAATGCTAATTGGCAATATTAATATAAATACTAAGTTTCAGACCTCACATGATGAGGTTGCAGTATAATCTGTGTTATAGGTCAGGTGCAAGTAACGGAAGATACACTCTCAAGGGCAAAAGTATATCAAGTGAAAAAGATGATCCTATTTTTTGACAGAGAGGTATTCCATGGCAATAATATCATTACAAAAACTGGGGGCAAACTCAGACAGACTTGTGTATGTCAAAAATCTGACAAGGAGTGCCCAAAGTTCAGACAATTCTACCAGCAAAGGCAGGCAGAATATAATGTCATGATCCCAGCTGATGTCACTACTAAATGAATTAGAACCCAGACTGAAACCTGATGTAGAGTCATACAGACATAGAGTCATAGAGATATACAGCATGGAAACAGAACATTTAGTCCAACTCATCCATGCTGACTAGATATCCTAAGTTAATCGAATCCCATTTGCCCATATCCCTCTAAACTCTTCCTATCCATATACTGATCCAGATGCCTTTTAAATATTGTAATTGTACTCGCCTCCATCACTTCCGCAGGCATCTCATTCCATACATGCACCACCCTCTGCATGAAAAGGTTGCCCCTCAGGTCCCTTTTAAATTTTTCACCTCTCACCTTAAACCAATCATCCCTAGTTTTGGAGTCCTCCACCTCAGGGGAAAAAGACCTCATCTATTTACCGTATCTATGCCTCTCATGATTTTATAAACCTCTATAAGGTCACCCCTCAGCCTCCGACACTCCAGGACAAATAGCTCCAGTCTATTCAGCCTCTCACTATAACTCCAACCCTCTAACCCTGGCAAGATCCTTGTAAATCTTGTCTGAACCCTTTCAAGTTTCATAACATCTTTCCTACAACAGGGAGACCAGAATTACAAGCAATATTCTAATAATGGCCTAACCAATGTCCTGTACAGCTGTAACAAGATCTCTCAACTCCTATACTCAATGCACTGAACAATAAAGGCAAGCATACCAAATGCCTTCTTCACTATTCTGTCAACCTGCAACTCCACTTTTGGGAAACGCTGAATCTACACTCCAAAGCCTCTTTGTTCAGCAACATTCCCCAGGACCTTACTATTAAGTGTATAAGTCCTGCTCTGATTTGTCTTTCCAAAGTGCAGCACCTCACATTTATCAACATTAAATTCCATCTGCCACTCCTCAGCTCATTGGCCCATCTGCTTGATAGATATTTCAAAGTTCTTTGATTTAATGAAGTGGTCTTTCATTTGCTCTTCCTGGCTGATGTGGGAGTTTAGGGAGAATTTTCATGTTACTGATGATTATGTATACAGGAAGTGTCTTTGATTTTGAATCCTATCAGATTGCATGGATCAGTTGAACCTCCAGTTGGAGGCAATAATGTATTTACTGGAGCTAAGGAGTGTCATGGATGGCAGTTACAGGGAGGGAGAAAACCACAGATACAATCAGGTAGATGGGTTAACTCTAGGAATGGTAGGAGAGGGAGGCAGGTAGCGCAAGAATCTCCTGTGGCTGTCCCCATTCAAGCAAGTATGCTGCTTTGGTAAACGTAGAGTGTGATGGACTCTGAGGGAAATGCAGCACAAACAGACAAGTTTCTGGTACCGAGACTGGTTCTAATGTTATGAGGGATATGTCATTGTGACAGGGGACTCTCTAGTCAGAGACACAGACAGATGTTTCCACAGCTGTCAGGGTAGGTCAGTAGCGTCAGGGACCCAGGTTCAATTCCTACCTTGGGCGACTGTCTGTGTGGAGTTTGCACATTCACCCTGTGTCTGCATGGATTGCCTCCGAGAGTTCCTGTTTCCTACCATAATCCAAAAATGTGCAAACTAGGTGAATGGGCCATGATAAATTGCTCATAGATTAGATTAGATTACATTACAGTGTGGAAACAGGCCCTTCAGCCCAACAAGTCCACACCAACCCGCCGAAGCAAAACCCACCCATACCCCTACATTTACCCCTTATTAGTATTCAGGGATGTGTAGGTTAGGTGCATTAGTCAGGGGTAAATGGAGAGTAATAGGTAGGGGAATGTGTCTGAGTGGGTTACTCTTTAGAGGGTTGGTATGGACTTGTTGGGCCCAATGGCCCGTTTCCACATTGTAGGGATTCTATTATTCTATGATAAATCAGAATGGTGTGTTGCCTCCCTGGTGCCAGCATCAAGGGTATCTCAGAGAGGGTGCAGGATGTTCTCAAAGGGGAGAGGGACCAGCAGGAGGTCATTGCATATATTGGACCTAACGACATATGAAGGCAAAAGGATGAGATTCTGAAGTGAGAATATGGAAAGTTAGGCAGTAATTTAAAAAGGAGGTCCTCCAGGGTAGTAATATCTGGATTACTCCTGACAGGAAGATTTGCTAGAGCTGCTCGGGAGGATTTAAACTAGGAAGGTGGGGCTGGGGTGGGGGGAGTTGCGGATGCAGGGAGATAGTGAGGAAACAGATCAATCTGAGACTGGTACAGTTGGGAAAAGGAGTAAGTCAAATCGTCAGGATAGGGAGGAACAAAGCAAAGGATGATGTAGATCTGATAAATTTAACTGTATTTATTTCAATGCAAGTGGCCTAACAGGGAAGGCAGATGAACTCTGGCCCTGGTGAGGAACATGGGACTGAGATATCATAGCAATTATAGAGGTTTGGCTCAGGATGGACAGGACTGGCAGCTTAATGTTCCTGGTTACAAATGCTATAGGAAGGATAGAAAGGGGGGCAAGAGAGGAGGGGGAGTGGCATTTTTGATAAGGGATAGCATTACTGCTATACTTAGGGAGGATATTCCTAGGAATACATCCAGGGAAGTTATTTGGGTGGAACTGAGAAATAAGAAAGAGATGATCATCTTACTAGGACTGTATTATAGATCCCATAATAATCAGAGGGAAATTGAGAAACAAATTTGTAAGATTTCAGTTATCTCTAAGAATAATAGGGTGTTAATAGTATGGGATTTTAACTTTCCAAATATAGACTCGGACTGCCATAGTGTTAAGGGTTTAAGTGGAGAGAAATTTATTAAGAGTATATAAGAAAACTTTCTAATTCAGTATGTGGATGTACCTACTAGAGAAGGTGCAAAACTTGACCTACTCTTGAGAAAGAAGGCAGGGCAGGTGACTGAGTTGTCAGTGGGGGAGCACTTTGGGACCAGTGATCATAATTCTATTACTTTTAAAATAGTAACGGAAAAGGATAGACTAGATCTAAAAGTTGAAGTTCTAAATTGGAGGAAGGACAATTTTGATGGTATTAGGCAAGAACTTTTAAAAGTTAATTGAGGTGGAGGTTCACAGGTAAAGGGACAGTTGGACAATGTGAAGCCTTCAAAAATGAGATAACGAGAGTCTCGAGATAAAAAAAAACTCAATCAAGTCTGTGAGACACGGTTTTCCTCACATAAGACCATGCTGAACTAGTTCTAATCAGTCTTTGCCTCTCTAAATGCATATAAATTCTATCTTTCAGAACCACTTCCAACAATTTACCCACCACTGAAGTCAGACTCACAAATTGGTAGTTCTCCTTACATCCCTTCTTAAACAAAGGCATAATATTAGTCATGCTCCAGTCATTTGGCACCTCACTTGTAGTTATCGATGTGACAAATATTTCTGCAAGTGGGCCTGCAATTTCCTCCCTAATTTTCCACAATGTCCTAGGATACACTTTTCCATCTTTATATTTTCTAAGATCTCTAGCACTTCCTCTTCTGTAATATGGACTGGTTTCCAAACATCAATATTTATTTCCGAGGTCTCTAGCTGCCGTTTCTTTCTCCACAGTAAACATTGATGCAAAATATTCATTTAATGTCTCTCCCATCTCCTGAGGTTCAACACAGAGATGACCTCTTTGATTTTCAAGTGATCCTAATCTCTCTCTCTGGTTGCTTTCTTGCTTTTAATGTACCTGTACAGTCTTTTTGCATTATCCTTAAACTTATTTGCCATGGCTATCTCATATCCTTGCTTTGCCTTCCTGACCTCCCTGTCCCTCTTAAGAATGCCCCTACACCTTTTATACTGTTCAAGAGGTTCATTTGAACCAAGTTATCTATATCTAATATATGATTCTTCTTTATTCTTGACTAGAGTCTCAATATCTTTATTCTGTAACAGTTATGACATCCCAATCCTATGTTCCCGAATGTAGCCTGAATTCATAAGCCTTACTTGTAAAGACCCCTTGCATCAAACTAAATGCAGTTTAATTCTTCAGAGTTACATTGTTCTCTGAAACACTCTTGTCTCTATTTTCTAATTGATTTGCTCTTTTCAGATTCAAAACCATCTACATCTATTTTTCTATTTACTCTGTTATTTTGGACATCTCCACTGCTCCTCTCTAATAAGTTTACAGTGTCCCTCAATAGAATTAGCAAATCTACCTGCTAGAATATTGGATACTTTCCAGTCAAGTTGAAACCCATCCTTTTTGAACAGATCTTTTCTGATTTCAAAGAGATCCCAATTATCCAAGAAACTGAATCCATGAACATTACGCCACATCTTCAGCCATTCATTTAATTCCTTTATCCTTTTATTTTGTCCCTCATTTGATCTTGGCATCAGAAATAAACCAGAGAGTTCTACTTTTGAAGGACTGTTTTTTAATCTTATACCTAATCTCTTATATTCACTCTGTAAAGCCTTAATCTGTTTATTAATAATGTTATCCCTACCAGTGTGTACAATAATTCCATGTTGTCACTTTTCCCTCCAACAATATCTTCAAACCTTTTGAGAAGTCCTTAACCATGGCACCAGGAAAGCAACATACTATCCTAAACTCACACTCAAAGCTGTAGAATCTCCTGTCCGCGCTATTGACAGGAGAGTCCCCATTAACAATTATTCTTTTAAATTTTGTCGAACACCACCTAACATAAGATTCATTCTTAGAGCCCAGGGTCGGACTGCCTCTTCTATTTTCCTCTTTTTCAGCAGTACCAAAATCTGAGTATCGATTTGAGAGAGGAATAAGCCACTGGAGACTTTGTAGCTACCTTATTACTTTTCCTGACAGTCACCCATCTATCTGACTGATCCTGCTGTGTAATCACTTCTCTAAATCTACTAGCCATCTAACTCAGTATCTCCTATACATACTCAATGACGTTAAGCCTAAAAAAAAGCTTTCAATCGCACTGTATATGCAAAATAAATTGTCTTTCCTTCCTCAAATAGTTAATGTTAAGCATTTAAAAATAAATCTTAAATAAAATCAACCACTTAGCTGAACAATCAAATTAAAAAAAACTCCTCAAGTGGTCCAGCAAACAGCTTTCAGTCTTCTGATTTAAAAAAGTCTCATTCCAGCACCATCCATGTGTAGGCCTCTCCAAAAGCTCCGTAAACACAACTCCTTTTAAAAAAAAACCTCTCCTCCATGATTTAAAAAAATCTGTAGTGATGTTATAATAAAACTCTCCTTCGACATGTGTAAATTTAGAGAAAAAAGAGCTGTCCATGTGTAGGCCTCTCTAAAAGGTCCGTCAATGCACAAAGCATGTTTTTTTGGGGTTTTTGTTTGCATTTTTGATTTTAAAAGAACCAAAAATGAATCAAAATAAAAATTTTACATAATGTACTAACCGTAAGAAACCTAGAAGTAAGATATGTGAAGGCCTTTCCAAAAATTCCGTTAACATTGCACAGTTTGAAAAATATCTCCTAATCTTTTTTGCACTTTTGACTACAAAGGAACCAGAAATGAACCAAAATAAAAATATTTTATTACTGAAATGTAATAACTGTAAGTAATCCTGAAATAAATCGAGAAGTAAGCCTGCATCGCAGTAGCAGCTGCAAGATTCGTGCTACTCTCATTCCACGTCTGTTGGTTCTCCCGAAATGTAATATCACTGACTGAATATTGCCTGCTCTTTCACTGTTTTTCTTCTGGGGCTTATGTATATATCAAATGCTTTAATCATAACATCATAGTACAACATACCTGCTCCAATGAGTTGTCTTACCAGAATATCATCTGCTAACAAACCTATGGTATAGAAAACTATTCTCACATGATGGCACTTCTCATTCACATATAATCCTGAAGCCATCTTGTTGTGTTCAAACTGCCACTTCCAGAGCACCCACCTCTAGCTTGATTGTGAGCCTTTACTTTATCAAATGTTTGAGATAATGATGAGGTCTCCACTGGAACTAACGCCCCTCTGGACTATTGTGATAGACTGCCCTGTGTGAGTACAACATTTTCCTTTCTTACTGTGGATGTGTTCTGAAACTGGTTTCTACTGTCCAAAGAATTATCTGTTTGTGATTAGGCTTTGAAGCAATTGGAAATCTTTTCCATGTCAGCACAGTGTTCTCCTTTTCCTGCTTTCTGGCACATTCGTCCAATACTCTGGACTGCTATAGGAAACTTCCCATTCTTTTTTTATTCATTCATAAGATAAGGGTGTAACTGGCTAGTCCAATATTTATTTGGCATCTCTTAGACAATTTTTCTCCAGCTACCATCAGAGTCTACCTTGTGCTTTAAGCCAATACTGCTATCTGCACACTGAAATACTGTCTGGACTGTGTTAGTTTGTGGGTGTCTGCACATACACTGTACCTGAGGTTCCTTATCACCAAGTAACCCTTTGTGACTCCTCATGTGTTGAAACACTCCTTTATTTACATCTATATATATAGTAGGTTATTGAATACAGCTCTTTAGTGTTGTGACTAAGATATTTCTCTTCACATGCTCATTATATACTAGTGTCTTCTCTCTTACTAATATAAGAGTAATGAATTCAGTGACATCATCATCATGTACATAAATTTCACTATACCACACTACCTTTGTGGCTGGAGAATGGAGAAGCAATAAAGAGGATATGAGAAAGAGGAGAAGCTGAGAAAAGAGGATGAAGGTAGTAATCACTCTGTAACAATCCTTACTTCTTCCTCCAACTCATTCATTGTGCCAGGACTATGAGTGCTACATCATTGAACCTGGAAGCCCTATGTGCATCTCTTGCCTTCTTTTTAAACCTAAGTTAAGCCCAGCAGTCTGCAAAGAACTCCAAAGGAAGATGCACTGGCTAGCATGCTAGTGCAGCAAGTAGTTAGGAAGGTAACCAATATGTTCTCCAGACCGAATTTCATCTGCCTTTGCTATCACACAATGAGTTGCTCATTGTAAGTAATATCCAGAGACAAGAATTCATCCTAGACCATGATGATATTATTTATGCAGGAATGACAAGTACAGATCTTGATTCAAAACTGGAGACTGCAGAAATTCTTGGCAATCCATTTCCTGACAATGTAGATCTATCCCATAAGACTGGAGATGAGGAATGTGACTCCCCAAAGATTCACAATGACTCTACAGACACAGATTCTCCACCCATGTTCCTCGGTACATGAGTGCACATGCATTTTTTTTTAAAGTGCAGCAGTGCTCTTGCAACTATTTGATACTGGGATAAATTTGTTTTCCTGCTTCAAATTAAATCGCCACCTAAAATTCTCTGCTATAGGAAAGATGTAATTAAACTTGACAAGGTTAAAAAAAAGTACAAGAATGTTGCCAGGTTCGCATGATTTCAAGTTTCACAACATCTTTCTGATAGGAAGGAGAGCAGAATTGTATGCAATATTGCAAAAGTGACCTAACCAATGTCCTGTACAGTCGCAACATGACCTCCCAACTCTTGTACTCAATACTCTGACCAATAAAGGAAAGCATACCAAATGCCTTCTTCACTACCCTATCTACTTATGACTCTATTTTCAAGGAACTATGAACCTGCACTCCAAGATCTCTTTGTTCAACAAGACTACCCAGGACCTTACCGTTAAGTATATAACTTCTGCTAAGATTTGCTTTTACAAAATGCAACACCTCATATTTATCTAACTTAAATGTCATCTGCCACTCTTCAGTCCATTGGCCCATCTGATCAAGATGTCATTGTACTCTGAGGTAACCTTCTTCACTGTCCACTACACTTCCACTTTTGGTGTCATCTACAAACTTATTAATTATACCTCCTGAGTTCACATCCAAATCATGTATATAAACGATGAAAAGCTGCACTGATCCTTGTAGCACAGTCCTTTAGTATGAAAAGCAACCCTCCACCAGCAACCTCTGTCTTCTACCTTTGAGCCAGTTTTGTATCCAAATGGCTAGTTCTCCCTGTATTCCATGAGATCTAACCATGCTATCCAGACTCCCATGTGGAACCTTGTAGAATGCCTTACTGAAGTCTGTATAGATGACGTCGATCACTCTGCACTCATCAATCCTCCTTGTTACTTCTTCAAAAAAAATCAATCATGTTTGGGAGACATGATTTCCCATGCACAAAGCCATGTTGACTATCCCTAATCAGTCCTTGCCTGTGACCAGTGGAGTGCCATTAGGATCGGTGCTGGGTCCTCTACTTTTTGTCATTTAGATAAATGATTTGGATGCGAGCATAAGAGGTACAGTTAGTAAGTTGGCAGATGACACCAAAATTGGAGGTGTAGTGGACAGTGAAGAGGGTTACCTCAGATTACAACAGGATCTTGACCAGATGGGCCAATGAGCTGAGAAGTGGCAGATGGAGTTTAATTCAGATAAATGCGAGGTGCTGCATTTTGGGAAAGCAAATCTTAGCAGGACTTATACACTTAATGGTAAGCTCCTAGGGAGTGTTGCTGAACAAAGAGACCTTGGAGTGCAAGTTCATAGTTCCTTGAAAGTGGGGTCGCAGGTAGATAGGATATTGAAGAAGGCGTTTGATATGCTTTCCTTTATTGGTCAGAAAATTGAGTACAGGAGTTGGGAGGTCATGTTGCGGCTGTACAGGACTTTGGTTCGGCCACTGTTGGAATATTGTGTGCAATTCTGGTCTCCTTCCTATTGGAAAGATGTTGTGAAACTTGAAAGGGTTCAGAAAAGATTTACAAGGATGTTGCTAGGGTTGGAGGATTTGAGCTATCGGGAGAGGCTGAGCAGGCTGGGGCTGTTTTCCCTGGAGCGTCGGAGGCTAAGGGGTGACCTTATACAGGTTTACAAAATTATGAGGGGCATGGATAGGATAAATAGGCAAAGTCTTTTCCCTGGGGACGGGAAGTCCAGAACTAGAGGGCATAGGTTTAGGGTGAGAGGCGAAAGATATAAAAGAGACCTAAGGAGCAACCTTATCATACAGAGGGTGGTACGTGTATGGAATGAGCTGCCAGAGGCAGTGGTGGAGGCTGGTACAATTGCAACATTTAAGAGGCATTTGGATGGGTATATGAATAGGAAGGATTTGGAGGGATATGGGCCGGGTGCTGGCAGGTGGGACTAGATTGGGTTGGGATATCTGGTCGGCATGGACGGGTTGGATCGAAGGGTCTGTTTCCATGCTGTACATCTCTATGACTCTATGTAAATCCTGTCCCTCAGGATTCCCTCCAACAACTTGCCCACCACTGATGTCAGGTTCACCGGTCTATAGATTCCTGGCTTTTCCTTACCACCTTTCTTAAATAGTGGCACCACGGTGGCCAGCCTCCAGTCTTCTGGCACCTCACCTGTGACTATTGATGATACAAATATCTCAGCAAGAGGCCCAACAATGACTCCACTAGCTTCCCACAGAGATTTAGGGTACACCTGATCAGGTCCTAGGGATTTATCAACTTTTATGCGTTTCAAGACATCCACCACCTCCTCCTCTGTGATATGGCCAGTTTTCAAGATGTCACCATCTATTTCTTCTTGTTCTCTCTCTTCCATGTATTTCTCCACAGTAAACATTTATGGAAAATACTCGTTTAGCTATCTCCCCATTCTCCTGCAAATCCACACATAGGCTGCCTTGATGATCTTTGAGGGGCCCTATTCTTTCCCTAGTTACCCTTTTGTCCTTAATGTATTTGTAAAAACATTTTGGATTCTCCTTAACTCTATTTGCCAAAGTTATCTCATGTCCCCTTTCTGCCCTCCTGATTTCCCCCTTAAATATATGCCTATTGCCTTTATACTCTTCTCAGGATTCACTTGATCTCTCCTATCTATACCTAACACATGCTACCTTCTATTTCTTAACCAAAACATCAATTTCTCTTGTCATCCAGCATTCCCTGCATGTACCAGCCTTTTGTTTCACCCTAACAGGAATATACTGTCTTTGCGCTCTCGTTATTTCATTTTTGAAGACTTCCCATTTTCCAGCTGCCCCTTTACCTGCAAACATCTGCCCCCAATCAGCTTTTGAAGGTTTTTGCCTAATACCATCCAAATACCTCCAATTTAGAACTTCCACTTTTAGGTCCAGTCTATCCTTTTCCATGACTCTTTTAAAACTAATAGAATTATGGTTGTTTGTCCCAAAGTGCTTCCCCAGTGACACCGAAGTCACCTGCCCTGCTTTATTTCCTTAGAGTAGGTCAAGTTTTGCACCTTCTCTAGTACATACATCCACATACTGAATCAGAAAATTTTCTTGTACACAGTTAAGAAATTCCTCTCTGTCTAAACCCTTAACACTACGGCAGTCCCAGTCTATGTTTGGAAAGTTAAAATCCCTTTTCCATAGCCACCTTATTATTCTTACTGATAACTGAAATATCCTTATAAATTTGTTTCTCAATTTCCTTCCGACTATTAGAGTGTCTATAATACAATCCCAATAAAATGATCATCCCTTTCTTATTTCTCAGTCCCATTCAAATAACGTCCCTGGATGTATTGCTGGGAATATCCTCCCTATAGTTGTAATGCTTTACCTTATCAAAAAAGCCACTCCCCCTCCTATCTTGGCTCCCTTTCTATCCTTCCTATAGCATTTGTATCCTGGAACATTAAGCTGCCAGTCCTGCCAATCCTTGAGCAACATTTCTGTAATTGCCATGTTATCCTAATCCAACGTTCCGAACCAATGCTCTGTTCATTTGCCTTCCTTGTTAGTCCTCTTGCATTGAAGCAAATGCAGTTTAATTTATCAGTCCTACCTTGTTCTTTGCTTTGTTCCTGCCTGCCCAGACTGTTTGACTCACTCATTTTCCCAACTTATCAGTCTCAGATTGATCTCTTTCCTCACTATTTCCCTGGGTTCCCACACCTTACTAGTTTAAATCCTCCCAAGCAGTTCTAGCAAATCCCCCTGCCAGTATTTTAGTTCCCTTCCAATTCAGTTGCAATCTGTCCTTCGTGTACAGGTCATGTCTACCCTAGAAGAGATTCCAATGATCCAAAATGTGAACCCTTCTCCCCTGCACTATCTCCTCAGTCATGCATTCATCTGGTCTACCTTCCTACTCCTACCATCAGTAGCTCATAGCACTGGGTGTAATCTATTACTACCCTCAAGGATTTCCTTTCTAAATTCCTGCCTAACTTCCTATATTTTCCCTTCAGAATCTCATCCTTAACCCGTCCTGTCGTTTTTTTCCAATGTGTACAATGACCTCCTGCTGGTCCCTCTTTTCTTTGAGAACATTCTGCACCATCTCTGAGATATCCTTGATCCTGGCACTAGGGAGGCCACATCATTCTGACTTTTTGCTGTTGGCTGCAAAAACGTCTGTCTGTGCCTCTGAATAGTGAGTCCCCTATCACAATCAATCGCTTGGAACCCAATGTACCCCTCATTACATTAAAGCCAGTCTCGATACTAGAAACTCAGTGTTCATGCTATATTCCCCTGAGAGTGCTTCACTCCCAACATTTTTTTCCAGAACAACATACTTGTTTGTAATGGGGATAGCCACTGAAGACTCCTGTCCTGTCTCTCTACCCATTGAGAGACAAAACTCTGTTGCATGTAATCAAGGAGTAACTCATTTATCAAATCAACTTTAATGTAACAAACAATGATGCTTTTGTTTGGCCTCAAGGGTTTTCATTTGCTAAATAAGTGAATAAAATAAATTTATTACTATCTAAACAAACTTGACTTTACCCATTTGCAGAGCACAAGTAAATGGACTACTGATGAATTTACATTGAACAACTTGCATCAAATCCTTTTAACTATTCTATCGGATTGAGAGGGATAATATGCAAGCAAAAAAATCCTTTTAAATAATGAAAAAGAAATTAACCTGAGAGTGTGCATCCTACCTTGTAATTAAAATTCATTTTCAGACTCACAATGCACATTTGTTTTATTAATATTAATGTCCCAAGCCTTTAATGCATAAATATTTAGGTATATCTACTTGGATTAAAAATTTGTGTTATCGTGTTGTGCATGCATTACACATTTATATAGGTGATGTGCTGCATAATAATTCTATATTCAGATCAGATTCTATTTATTCAGAACTGATATAGAATAAAATGTTTTTGATCATAATTAGACTTCAGTCAAGGATTAAATACAGACATACTAATTAGACTACTATGATAGTAATTAATTTGGGATTTATTTAATTTCATCATGAACTGGAACTGTAGGATTTGTCTTAAAGAATGCAAGGGAGAAATTTGATTAATACTGCTCAAATCTGAATTAAATGTCTGTGTAGGCAGAAATTCTGTGTCTTGACATTGCTTATTGCATGTAAGTTATCTCTAACAAGGAAAACATGAACAGTTAGATTCGAGAATAGCAGGAGATAGAGGATGGAGGACCAAAGGGAACACAGGAATGGTGCATGTTACGTAGCTCAGGGATGGACAGGACTGGCAGCTTAATGTTCCAGGATGCAAATGCTACAGGAAGTACTGAAAGGCAGGGTAGAGAGGAGGGGAAGTGGCATTTTTGATAAGTGATAGCATTACAGCTGTACTGAAGGAGGATATTCCTGGAAATAAATCCAGCAAAGTTATTTGGGTAGAACTGAGAAATAAGAAGGGCTGGTCACCTTATTGGGATTGTATTATAGGCACCCTAATAGTCAGCGGGAAATTGAGAAACAAATTTGTAAGGAGATGTCCTGTGATCTGTAAGAATAATAGGGTGGTTATGGTCGGGGATTTTACTTTCCAAACATAGACTGTGACTGCCAGCATGTACAAGAAAATTTTCTGATTCAGTATGTACATGTACCAACTAGAAAAGTGCAAAACTTGACCTACTCTTGGGAAATAAGGCAGGACCAGGTGACTGAGGTGTCAGTGGAGGAGGGGGGGGGGGGGGGGCACTTTGGGGCCAGCAACCATAATTCGATTAGTTTTAAAATAGTGATGGAAAAGGATAGACCAGATCTAAAAGTTAAAGTTCTAAATTGGAGGAAGGCTACTTTTGACATTATCAGGCAAGAACTTTCAAAAGCTGTTTGGGGGAAGATGTTCACAGGTAAAGGGACAGCTGGAAAATGGGAACACTTCAAAAATGAGATAACGAGAGTCCAGTTAGGTTGAAAGGAAAAGATGGTAGGTGTAGGGAATGCTATTACGAGGGGGCATAGCTTTAAATTAAGGGGTGGTAGGTATAGGACAGATGTTAGGGGTAGATTCTTTACTCAGCGAGTCGTGAGTTCATGGAATGCCCTGCCAGTAGCAGTGGTGGACTCTCCCTCTTTATGGGCATTTAAACGGACATTGGATAGGCATATGGAGGATAGTGGGCTAGTGTAGGTTAGGTGGGCTTCGGTCGGCGCAACATCGAGGGCCAAAGGGCCTGTACTGCGCTGTATTTTTCTATGTTCTATATTCTATGTTTGGTTGAGAAAAAGCAGGAAGCATATGTCAGATAAAGACAGGATAGATCGAGTGAATCCTTAGAAGAGTATAAAGGCTGAAAGAGTATATTTAAGGGGAAAATAAGGGGAAAAAGGTGTCATGAGACAGCTTTGGCAAATAGGGTTAAGGAGAATCCAAAGGGTTTTTCCAAATACATTAAGGACAAAAGGGTAACTAGGGAGAGAATATGGGCCCTCAAGATCAACAAGGCGGCCTTTGTGTGGAGCTGCAGGAGATCAGGGAGATGCAGAATGAGTATTTTGCTGTTTACTGTGCTTTACTGTGGAAAAGGACATGGAAGATATCGATTGTAGGGAAATAGATGGTGACATCTTGAAAAATGTCCATATTACATTGGAGGAGGTGTGGATGTC
Source organism: Chiloscyllium plagiosum (assembly GCF_037043375.1). Lineage (NCBI taxonomy): Eukaryota > Metazoa > Chordata > Chondrichthyes > Orectolobiformes > Hemiscylliidae > Chiloscyllium > Chiloscyllium plagiosum. The sequence continues at coordinate 51,233,970 of NW_028270154.1, read as the reverse complement.
TTGAAACACATAAAAGTGATCAGGTGTGCCCTTGAACTCTGTGGGAAGCTAGGGAAGGGATTGCTGGTCCTCTTGCTTAGGTATTTGTATCACCTATAGTCACAGGTGAGTTGCTGGAAGATTGGAGGTTGGTTAACATAATGATATTATTTAAGAAAGGTGGTGAGGACAAGCCAGGGAACTATAGACCAGTGAGCTTTATGATGGGGGTGGGCAAGTTGTTGGAGGGAATCCTGAAGGACAGGATGTATATATACTTGGAAAGCAAGGATTGATTAGGGATAGTCAACATGGCTTTGTGCGTGGGAAATCATGTCTCACAAACTTGAATAAGTTTTTTGAAGAAGTAACAAAGAGGATTGATGAGTGCAGAGTGCTAGACATCATCTATATGGACTTCAGTAAGGCGTTTGACAAGGTTCCCCCATGAGAGACTAGTTAGCAAGGTTAGATCTCATGCAATACAGGGAGAACTAACCATTTGGATACAAAACTAGCTCAAAGGTAGAAGACAGAGGTTGGAGATGGAGGGTTGTTTTTCATACTGGAGGTCTGTGACCAGCAGAGTGCCACAAGGATCGGTGCTGGATCCACTACTTTTAGTCATTTATATAAATGATTTGGATGTGAGCATAACGGGTACAGTTAGTAAGTTTGCAGATGACACCAAAATTGGAGGTGTAGTAGACAGCAAAGAAGATTACCTCAGATTACAACGTGATCTCGGTCAGATGGGCTAATGGGCTGAGGTGTGACAGATGGAGTTTAATTTAGGTAAATGTGAGGTGCTGCATTTTGGGAAAGCAAATCTTAGCAGGACTTATACACTTTATGGTAAAGTTCTTGGAAGCGTTGCTGAACAAAGAGACCTTGGAGTGCAGGTTCATAACTCCTTGAAAGTCAAGTCACAGGTAGACAGGATAGTGAAGAAGGTGTTTGATATGCTTTCTTTTATTGGTTAGAGTATGTAGTATAGGAGTTGAGAGGTCATGTTGCAGCTGTACAGGACTTTGGTTAGGTCACATTTGTAATATTGTGTGCAATTCTGGTCGCCTTCCTATCAGAAGGCTGTTGTGAAACTTGAAAGGGTTCAGACAAGATTTACAAAGATGTTGACATAGGGAGGATGTGAGCCATAGGGAGAAGTAGAATAGGCTGGGACTGCTTTCCCTGGAGTGTCGGAGACTGTGGGGTGACCTTATAGAGATTAATAAACTCATGACAAGGTCTTTTCCCTTGGGTGGAGGAGTCCAGAACTAGAGGGCATAGGTTTAGGGTGAGAGAGGAAAGATATAAAACAGACCTAAGGGACAACGTTTTCATGCAGACAATGGTGTATGTGTGGAATGGGCTGCCAGAGGAAGTGGTGGAGGCTGGTACAATTACAACATTTAAAAGGCATCTGAATGGGTATATGAATAGGAAAAGGTTGGAGGGATATGGGCCAGATGCTGGGAGGTGGGACTAGATTGGGGTGTGATATCTGGTCAGCATGGATGAGTTGGACTGAAGGGTCTGCTTCCATGCTGTACATCTCTATGACCATGACCTTATATTATAACTAGAAAATTGAGTTCCCTCTTTTGAAATTGCTCTTGGTTGGTCATAACAATCCATTTTTACATTCCGCTATCAAACTTCAGTTACAGACATAGTCTGAAGTGATGGAGTCAATAACCAGAGTTTTCTTGAGTGAAAGAAAAGTCAGTGAATCATAGCGATGTGCAGCATAGAAACGGACCATTCAGTCCAACTCCCCCATGAGGAATTTTATTACTTACCAATTCTGAGAAAAAAAAGACAATATCAAACAGACATAACCAGAGGTGGTAAGTTTAAAAAATGAGTGGCTAGTACACATTGGGAGTTTAAAGATGATGTAGCTTAATAGTCCTTAGAGCTTTGAGATATTACATTTTAACCTGATACCAGAGCTTAATTGATGAAAAGTTTCCTCAGTATTGATGAAGTTAATCTGTAACTTTTGCATTCTTAGTGAATGTGTTTTTGTTTCTCTAATTTTCTTTTTTTGTTAATTTATATTATTTTTCTGATCAACGTGTTCAAAGATGTTATTACACATCTCTGGAACAGGGGAGACTTCAACCAGGGGTCCTGGTCCAAGGGTAGGGACACTACCTCTACCCTAATTTTCTTTTTCACAGGTACTGATGATAAGAGATACAGGAGAGAAAGTTTTACAGTCTTTGCTGTTAATAATCCATGTTCATTCTCCTATTCTACTGCAGATGTTGAAACATAGTTCAGTGAGTCTGTCTTCATTTTCTTTCTCAACAGGCTAACTTGCATGTGAGCCTTTTAGCTCCTAATATGTTAAATTACCAAATAACTTTGAATTAAAATAAGAGGTGTAAGTTTGTTGATGGTGACTTAGTTGTCTGGTCTCTATATCTATAAATAAAATGGTAAATTTAATTCAAATGGTTTCATTAATTCCACATGGATCTGCAAATAATCAGTGATCAAGTGATCTTGGCAGCCAGTTTAGGTCAGTATTTGTTCTTATTAAAAGCTACTTTAGTCCAAGCAAGATCTCAGATGGTGGAACTTAAAATGAAAAAGGCTCATATTTACTACTATTGTAACAAAAGTAAGGTGAAGACAAGACCTGGTTGGCAGCAATATATGGTACTTTTGTAGATCAAGGAAGGCAAAAATGATCTTGTCTACAGAAATGAAACTTTAAAATAGTTATCCCATGTTTCAGTTTGTAACACTTTAACAGTCCTTTATGGAGCATTGTTGTTGCCATTGAAGACCTGAAACAACCGAATGGAGCATATGTGGTATTGATTCTAGCTATTCACTCAATAATGTTACATTGGCATCCTAAAATTAGGATTAAGACCCCATTTTACACACTCAAGGCACTGAATATCCTGCATACTTGGAAGTTTCCATGTTCACATTTGGAAGTCAATGCACTTTTTAACGAATAAGAGATTTTCTAAAATTTTGTTCCCACTGTCACTAATCTTTTTGTCAAGAAAATGGGTGTAAAGTTGTCTCTCTCCAAATAATTGCTCTGAAACAGCAAGTAGCAGTTGGCTAGAGACTCATTAAACATATAATTATGAGTTAATATGTTGGTTTGTGTTCATTAAAGAGCCATATACTGTATTGATATCTTACATTTATCTAATGACCTTTCCTGGTAGCATCAAGTTATTTAGGAGATATTATCAACCAGAAAATGATGGAAAGAGTATGAGAATGAATGTTTACCATAACTACTTTCATAAAGTGTGCTGATACTTTTGGCCATACATGGTCTTAATGTAATGAATAGTATGGAAACTGGACTGAAGACATTTCAATACAATGGTTAGCAAAGAATTATATGTTAATGAAACATTGTGATTGTGAGAAAAGAAGAGCAATTTAAGAAATGGATTGGAAAAGGTAGTGATAAATAGTTTGTGGGTGAGATGATGGTGAGAATTAGGAAAGCTGGGAGAATAGTGGCTGGAATGTATACTGTTGAAATGTGGTTCCACTACTTTTCATTATCGTGTTAATGGTTAACTATTTCCTCACCCTAAAATGGCCTTGGAGCTACTCCTCCATCCAGGGCCCCAAAAAGTCCTTCCAGGTGAGACAGAGGTTCATCTGCCTCTCTTCTGACCTAGCTTACTACATCAGGTGCTCCCGATGTGGTCTTCTCTACATCGGGGAGGCCAAACGTAAACTTTGGGAATGTTTCACCGAGCATCTCAGCTGGGCCTACAAGAGATGATCGGACCTCCCAGTCTCCACTCATTTTAATTCTCCTTCCCACTCCCTTTCAGACATGACCATCCTTGGGCTCCTCCGTTGCTACAACGAACCAAACCACAAATTGGAGGAACTACACCTCATCTTCCACCTGGGCCGCCTACAATCCTGAGGACTCAACACTGAGTTTTCCAATTCAAATAACTTCCCTTGCCAACCCCTGACTCCCTTAACAGCCCCTCCCCCTCCCTTCCACTCCTCCCAACCACCTACCGGATTCATTCCTCCCATTGACTAACCAGATCGTACCTTCTACCTGTTTTCACCTATCTCCACCTCATCACCATAATCCCACCACCCCCTTTATTGGAAGCTCCTCCTACACCCATCCCCAGTCTTGAAGAAAGGTTACATCCAAAACGTCGACTTCTCCATCTCCTGATGCTGCCTGGTTTGCTGTGTTCTTCCAGCTTCCTGCCTGTATACTTTGCATTCCAGCATCTGCAGTTTTGTTGTTTCTACACCTGAAATGGAGCAGACAATTTGGGCGAGATCTTTGCAAGGTGAGAGGAAAAAAAAACTTCCTTCTCCAGGTGTGGTTTGATTGATATATTTTGGGTTAGAAAATATGCCATTAATATTTTCAATTGTAATAAGTTAAATAGTTTGTATTTTGCAGCATTTACAATTAAAGCTGAGCACATTATTAAAACTTAGCTTCATTTCAAAGACTCAAAAATGCTTATCTCAATTTGATTGACAGTTTGAAGAGGTTATTGAAGGATTATCTGTCTTTGTTGTTACAAACTTTAACCCTGACAGATATTTTCATTTTCAAATGTCCTTTTTATTTGGGTACAGGACTTACCAGGATAATTTTCCAAATTTGAGAGTTTGGTAGTGGAAAAGCACAGCAGGTCAGGTAGCATCTGAGGAGCAGGAGAATCGATGTTTCGGGCAAAACCCTTTATCATTTTACATAATTTTCCCAATTGTCTAGTAGATGTCAGTATTGCAGCTGTGCTGGAAAGGTTTGGCTAGGGCTGCAATAAAGCTTTGGAGCATAAGTCTTCAGTACTATTGCCAGAATGTTGTCAGGTCTTATAGATTTCACGGTATCTCGCAACTTCAGCTGTTTCATGATATCCAAATAGAGTGAATTTGATTGGTTGGAAACTGACATCTGTGGTGCTGGGGAGTTCTTGAGGAGGCCAAAATGGCTCATTGGCTCAGCACCTCTGTCTAAAGATTGCTGCAAATGTTTCAGCCTTATCTTTTGCATTGACTTATTGGGCCCCCCAATAATTGAGGATGGGGATATTTGTGGACCCTCCTTCTGCTGTAAGTTGTTTAATTTTTCACTGTCATTCATAATTAAATGTGGCAGACTGCAAAGCTTAGATTTGATCTGTTGATTGTGGAATGACTTACACACGTCTATTATGTGCTGCTTTGCCTGTTTGGTATGTAAGTAGTTCTGTTTTGTAGCTTTGCCAGGTTGACACCTCAGTTTTAAATACACCTGGTACTGCTCTGGGCATACCTTCCTGCACGCTTCATTGAACTGGTGCTGATCTCCTGACTTGATGGTCATGGTAAATTGAGGGAATATGCTGGGCTATGAGATTACAGACTGTGATTCAATACAATTCTACTGCTACTGATGCCCATAGCATTCATGCAAGTCCAGTTTTCAGCTGCTAGAACTATTTGACAGCTATCCTATTTCGCATACTTCTAGTGCCTTACAACACAATGTAGGATATCCACAATATGGAGACGATGTCTGTCTCCATAATGACTATGTGGTGATTATGCCTACTGATACTGTCATGGACAGATGCATCAGTGACACACACGTTTTTGAGGAAGAGTTCAAAATTATTTTCTCCTCTTGTTAGTTTCCTGACCATCTGCCACAGATTCAGTCCCTTAGAACTTTGCCAGCTTAGTCAGTTGTGATGCTGTTGGGATATTCTTGGTAACAGATATTGATGTTCACCACTCATAGTACATTCTGTGTCCATGCCACCCTCCGTATATCTTTTTTCATATTAAACACCATTTGGAAAGAGTACTGATTCATTAGCTGTGGTGGGTGGGGATGTGGTGTGTAGTAATCTGCAGGAAGTTTCCCCAGTCCCAACCTTCCAACTTGGCACCACCCTCTTGAACGGTCCTACCAGTCCATCTTCCTTCCCACCTATCTGCTCCACTTTCCTCTCTGAGCTACCACTTTCATCCCCAACTTCATCTGCTACCTTCCTCCCTTGCTCCATCCCGCCTCCCCCCATTTATCTCTCAGCCCCCTTGGTCCACAAGCCTCATTCCTGATGAAGGGATTCTGCCTGAAACATCAATTCTCCTGCTTCTCGGATGCTGCCTGACCAGCTGTGCTTTTCCAGTACCACATTCTTCGACTCTGCTCTCCAGCATCTGATGTCCTCACTTTCTCCTAGGAAGTTTCCTTGTTCATGTTTGACCTGATGCTATGAGAGTTCATGAGATCTGAAGTCAATGTTGAGCACTCTCAAGGCAACTCCTTCCCTACTGAGTACTACAGTGTTATGATTTCTGATGGACTTCGCCTGTTGGTAGTAGCAGACTTACCCACAGATGGTGATGTGTGTCTGTGACATTGTCTGTAAGATACAATTCCCTGACCATGTCAGGCTAATTTTTGACTAGTCTGTGGGACAGATAGTCAATTTTGGCACAAGTTCCCAGATGTTCTTCAGGGGGGATTTTGCCAGATGACAGGTTTGCTGTTATTTTCAGTGGTTCATCTGGTTTAATTCCTTTTGTTTATATTTCATAGAGAGTTTATATTACTGTTCTTGTTATTTACATGACACAGTCAATCTGAGCACAGAACAGTTACTACTGTGAGCACAAGTCAGTTCCACACTTAACTTTTACAGGCAGCAGGAATGTTCTCAAAATTATGCAATACATAAAAATACTATTTTTCCTAAACTTCCAATGAAATTCCCAGACTAGTGTTTCATCACTGTACTGTTCTCCTGGATTTTTGAATATATTGAAATTTATGGTAGTTAGTTTTTTATTAATTGTTTCAGAAGTATTAATAGGTAACTATTGTAGGTGTATTGTTATGGTTTCTGTTAAGGTATTTTTATCAGAGTCAACACTTGAATTGTTGCATCCATTTCTGATTCAGGTACCATCTCATTAAAATGATTGAAAAAAAAACATGCTTTACCTCTTCATCATGACCCAGAGGCATACTTGCTTCTCTGTGCTTTTGTATTAAATGACAATAGGACCAGCTCCGATTCAATCAAGGGTGAGTAAGGGTAGAAATAAAGGTGAGGTACAGCTTAACTTTTTGACAGCTAATTAAATATTTGGTAACACCAGAGGATTGTAATATATCCAATATCACAATTTAACAGCGAAAGGAAAAGAGTTGGATCATTATCCTAGGAAGTTTAAGTCTATGTTGTCTTGAACATCTGAGAAAGGAAAAGCCCACTGGAATAAATTACACTTGAACTAGTTTTCAATTTATTCTGGGTTTATGAAATGCACATCACGCTTAACAACTGGCATTCACTGAAATAAAATAGGTGGATAATAGTAATGTGGTGGAAATTTCATTATGAATTGCAGAAGGTATTTCAGTAGGCGCCTCACAAGATTTAAAACTAAAATGAAAGCATTTAGACAAAGCAGAGTGTTGTTAATTGGTTATCATGTTGCCCCGAAGAATAATTATCAATGGTAGTAGTTCTAACTGAACAGGCATGAGTAGAGTAGAGGGATCATCGCTGTGCTTTTATGCTTCAGATAAAGGGTAGTCAAGAAGAATTATAAATATAAACAGTATTAAAATAGATATCCAGTTTGCTGGTGATGCCAACCAAGTTGCATGGGAGAGCCAAAACTGAAGGAATAATGTTCAGAAGCTTCGCAAATTAACATATTGAGAAATGTCAGGAAGTACATCTGGGCCATTAGATTTCTTGAAGATTTTATTGTTAGGCCTGGTTCCTGATGTCATGATTTAATAATAGATCTTTGACAGTGATGCCTCTGGAAGACTGTGAACAATAAGATGCAATGGGTTTGTGTCTTCTATGTCTAGCATTGAGGCCTTCTTTCTTTCCATTATAATGCAAACTGCAAGATTGTCCAATGCCTGCATCAAGTTAAAAGTCACAGTCCAATTATACTGAATAACTTAGATATCAAACCCAGCAGAATTATAACTTCTGATCCTCATTTAAGTTTGATTGTTGGATTTCTAAATAAACACACCTGAAACAGAAAGATCATGCAAATTCCAATCAGTTTCAGGTAGACCTTCAGAGGCCGATTTTAAAATGAAAATGCACCCTGTAAAGGAACATTGGAATCATTTTACTGACATTGATGTTGTTTCATGTTTTGCGGTGCAACATGAATTGAAAACATGTCCCAAGATATTCTGAATTAAAATTCCTCTTGGATATCCTGTTGTAAAAGGTGAGGGTAATATTAGAGTTCTCTTTCCCACCATTGGAAGAAAAGATGTTTGAGATTGTCAGCTTCAATAGTGAATCAGTTGAACATATGAACATTCAAAATAGGAGCAGGTGTAAGCCATTTGGCTCCTCAAACTTGCCCTGCTATTCAATAAGATCATGACTTATCTGTTTATGCTTTGAATTCCACATTCCCATCTATCTTGATAAATTTTGATTTTATACATACTTTTTCTATCCATCTCCACCTTAAAATATTCAATTGCACCACATTCACCACTTTCTGAGGCAGAGAGTCAAAAGCCATGCATCCCTCTTATAACCTTTAAAACAAGCAGTCAGTTTACTATTACCAATTTTTGCCCTTAAGTTACCTCCTTTGTGTGCTTCTAGTTTGTATTACTTGCACAACTTCCTTGTTTTACCTAAGTTGAGAATGTTCTGATTCATTGCTTTCTGGTTTATCTGAATGTAGATTTGTGTGCATCTGACTCTAATCTTAAATCCCACGCACGTGCAAGGCATGACATTTAAAATTAGAAAATGTCAACATCTGTTGTGCACCTCTGGTAAAGTGAATGCTGCAGGTTGCACTCGGGATTTAGTATCAATGATTCCATTTCTAATGGAAATGTTATGCATAATTCAGTGTAGCCTGATGGCTATAATAATTGTTATGTATTGCTCATATCCTACATTTGTTCCTTCAATAGCTGTCCTTAATGAAGTGCAGTATATGTTCTTTGGAACTAGTCAGGAATAATAGAATTACTAAAGCATTGCATGAGCCTTTGTTGAATCATTAGTTTAACATACGCTCATATCAGGCTGCTTGTAGGTAGTTTTTAAGAACATATATTTTAAAGAAAGTATTTACCTGTAGTTTGTAACTTGTAAATTATAGAGTCAGAGACTCAAATCTCATGGAAGCAGACCCTTCAACCCAATTCATCCATGCTGATTAGGTTTCCTGATCTGAAGTAGTCCCACTTGTCTCACTGACCCATATCCCTCTAAACCTTTCCTATCTATGTACCTGTCCAATTTTTTTTTAATGTTGTAATTGTATCTGCCTCTACCACCTCCTCTGGCAGCATGATCTATATACCACCCTCTGTGTGAAAATATGCCTCCCCTTTTAAATCATTCCCCTCTCACATTAAATCTTTGTCCTCTAGTTTTGGATCCCCTACCCTGGGGAAAAGATGTTGCCTATTCACCTTATCTATGCTCATTATGATTTTATAAACCTCTAATGGTAACTCCTCAGTTTACTATGCTCTGGGGGAAAAAAATCCCAATCTATCCAGCCTCTTCTTATAACTCAAAGGTTCCAGTCTTCGTAACATCCTTGGAAATCTTCTTTGTACCCTTTCCAATTTAATAACATTCTTCCGATAGTAGGATAACCAAAATTGTGCAGAGAACTCCAAATGTGGCCCTACCAATATCTTCTATAGCTGTAACATGATGTCCCAACTCCAGTATCAGTGTGACCAATGAAGGCATGCATGCCAGCCATCTTCTTCATCTCCTTGTCTACCCATAAATTCTCTTTCAAGGTACTATATACTGCACCCCTAGGTCTCTCTAGGACCTTACCATTAACTGTATAAGTCCTGCCCTGGTTTGCGTTTCCAAAATGCAACACTTATTCTTCAGCACTCTGTCCAAGTTGATAACATCCTGTTATAATTTTAGATAACCTTCATTGTCTACTATCCCACCATTTTTTGTGTCATCCGCAAATTTACTAACCATGCCTCTTGTATTCTCATCCAAATTATTTATAAAGATGACAAACAAAAGAGGACCCTGCACCTCTCCTTGCGGCTCACTGCCCTCCAGTCTGAACAACAACTCTCTACCACCACCCTCTGATTCTACTGGCAACTCAATTTTGTATTCAATTCGCTAGCTTTCCCTGGATCCCATCTAATCTAACCTAACTAACCTGTTTATCATGCAGAACCTTGTTGAAGGCTTTGCTAAAACCCATGTAGACAACATATACTGCTCTGCCTTCATCTATCTTCTTTGTCACTTTTTTTAAAAACCCAATCAAATTTGTGAGACAACATTTCCCACGCACAAAGCCATGCTGATTATCCCTAATCAGTCCTTGCCTTTTCATGTACATGTAGATCTTGTCCCTCAGAATCCCTTTTCAAAAATTACCTACCACTGACATTAAGAATGTGGTTTGTAGTTCTCTAGCTTTTCCTCGCAGTCTTTCTTAAATAATGGCACCATGTTTGATACCCTCCACTCTTCTGGCACCTCAGCTGTAGCATTCAATGATCCAAATATCTCTATTAGGGGGTCCCACAATTTCTTGCTAGTTTTTTACACTGTCCTGGGATACACGTAATCAGGTTGTCGGGATTTATGTACCTTTATGGATTTTAAGACCTCCAGTACCTCCTCTTCTGTAATGTGGACTCATTTCAAGACATCACTATTTATTTCCCTGAGTTCCCTATTTTCCAAGTCTTTCTCCGTGGTAAAGACTGACATGAAATATTTGTTTTGGATCTCACTCAGCTCCTATAGTTCCACATATAGACAGCCTTGTTGATCTTTAAGACCTGTTCTCTCCCTAGTTACTTCTTTGCCTTTAATATACTTATAGAATCTCTTTGGATTCTCCTTTACCCCATCTGCCAAAGTTCTCTCATGTCCCATTTTAGCCATCCTGATTACCTTCTTAGGTGTACTCCTACACCCCCATACTCCTCAAGGGATTTGCTAGATTCCTGCTGTCTAGAGCTGACATATGTCTCTTTTTTTTCTTGACAATCGCTTCAATATCTCTAGTCACACAGTGTTCCCTATGTCTGCCAGCCTTATCCCTCACATTAACAGGAACATGCTGGCCCTGAACCCTCATTAGCACACTTTTGAAAGCCTCTCACTTGCTGGACATCACTTTACATATGAACAACCTCTCTCAATCAACGTTTGAAAGTTCTTGTGTAATGCCATCAAAATTGGCCTTGTCCCAGATTAGTACTTTAACTTATGGACTAGGCCTATCCTTTACCATAACTATTTTAAAGCAAATAGAATAATGGTCACTGGTCCCAAAGTGCTCCCCCATTACCACCTCAGTTACTTGCACTACCTTATTTCCTAACAGGAGGTTGACTTTTGACCATTCTCTAGTAGCGCCATCTACATGTTGATTGAGAAAGATTTATTGAACACATTTAACAAATACCTCCCAATCCAAGCCCGTAGCATTATCGCAGTACCAGTTTATGTTTGGAAAGTTAAAATCCCTATTATTACAAACCTATTATTCTTAAAGCTATCTGTAATCTCCTTACATATTTGATCCTCAATTTTCCACTGACTACTGAAGGCCTTTAGTACAATCCCATTAAGGTGATTGATTACCCTCTTATTCTTTCTCATTTTCACCCATAGCTTCACTGAATGATCTCACAGGAATATCCTCTTTAAGTACTGGTGTGACATTTTCCATCATCAAAAATGCCACTCCCCCCTCCTCTCTTGCCTGTCCTTCTATCCTTCCTATAGCATCTGTGCCCTGGAATATTGAGCTGCCAGACATGGGCTTCCCTCAGCTACGTTTCTGTAATTGATATTAAAACCCAGGCCCATGTTCTCATCCATGCTCTGAGTCCATTTGCAGTTTAATTAATCAGTGTTCCCTTGACCTCTTTAACTTCTGTGCCGGCCTCAACCTTCTCTCTTCTCTCATTACTGTTTAGAGTTTCACCCTTCTGCCAGACCAGTTTAAACCCTCCCAAATAACTTTAGAAAATCTCCCCACCAGGATGTTGGCCCCCTCCAGTTTAGGTTCTGCCTGAGAAGAGACCCCAATGATCCAAAAATCTATATCCCTGCACCAACTCTTATTCCTACTGTCACTAGCACATGACACCAGGAATAATCCAGAGATTACTATGCCTGTGGTCCTGTTTTTTATCCTCCTGCCTAACTCCCTATATTCACTCTGCAGGACCTCAGCCCTTTTTCTATCTGTTTAATTGGTACTAATGTGTACAATGACCTCTGTCTGCTCAAGCTCCCCTTTGAGAACCTGCTGCAACCACGCTGAGATGTCCTTGACCTGGCAACAGGGACACAACACACCATCCTAGAGTTTTGCTCGCAGCCACAGAAGCGCCTATCTGTGCTCCTGACTAAAGATTTCCCTATCACAATTGCTGGCTTGGGCTTTGCCATGCCTAGCTTTACAAAAGAATCAGTCATTAGGTTCAATTCGTTCTGTTTGTTGACAGTAATGCTTTCAGTATTTTGAATTAGGGTTGATTACCCATAGATGTAGCCTTCAAAATAATTCCTGCTGCCAAGATGAAGCACATTAATACTGTTTGGGTGAGGTTGTAGCTGGACGATGACCGTAGCATGGAAAGAGATCACAGGAACATGAAAACTGAAAGTGCAAAATTCGAGAAGATGGACTGTAAATTTCTTGAGCAGATTGACATACGAAATGAAGAGGTGTTGGAGATGTTGGCTGAGTTCAAAATGGATAATTCCCCTGGTCCAGACAGTTGTATCCCAGGCTGATGTGGGAGACAAGGAAATTACAGATGTCTTGACGCAGATTTTTATACTATGTCGGACTACAGGGGAAGTGCCAGAGGACAGCTAATGTGGTTCCACTTTAGAAAAAGTGTGGTCAATATAAACAAGTGAACAATAGATCAGTTAGTTTAACATCAGTGGTGGGGAAATGTTTGTAGAAAATAGTGAAAGGGAAAATGAATCTCCATTTAGAAAAGCAAAGCTTGATCAGGGATAGTTAGCAAAGCTTTATTGGGGTGGTGGTTGGAGTGGGGGGGAGGGGGGGGGGGGGGTAGTGGGTGGTCATGCCTAACTTTTCTGGTGAAATTTTTGAGGAGGGATGCTGGATTCCAAGGTAGACAAACAGGAAGCTGGAAGTATACAGCAAGCCAAGCAGCTTCAGGAGATGGAGAAGTCACCGTTTTGGGTGAAACCCTTCTTCAGGACTCAAAACTTTTTGAGGGGGTGATCAAGTGTTTGGATAATGGTTGGCAGTCGATATAGTTTATATGCACTTCAGCAGGACCTTTCCAACATTGGAAACTGATAAAGAAGGTAAAAGCTCATGAGATACAGGGTAATTTAGCAAGATGAATCCATACTTGGCTTAATGTTAGGAAACAGAGGGTGATAGAAGGCAGCTTGTGTGACTGGAACCTGGGGCCCTTATTGTTTGTTATTTTCATAAATTATATAGATGGGAATATGGGAGGGATGCTAAGTAAGCTTGCAGAAGATACAAGGTTGGGTGGGTGGTTGACAATGAGGAAGAAAGTGTTAGATTACAAAATGCTGTGAACAGATTGGTCAGATCAGTGGCAAATGGAACTTAACCCCAATAAATGATGCACTTTGGAGTAAAGGACAATGCATGAGAGTACTCAATGAATGGCAAGACTGTAGGAAGCTCAGAGGAACAAGGATGTTTGCCCACACAACCCTGAAGATGGCAGGATAGATCAATAGAGTAATTAAGGTGATAGATGAGACATTTGGGACATTGTGGGATATTCTTCGGAGGGTCGGTGTGGATTGTTGGGCCAAAGGGCCTGTTTCTACATTGTAGGGATTCTATGATTTTTTTAGGGTCAATAACTTGGCAACATAAATTTAAAGTGAAAGGCAAGATGTTGAGGGGATTTGAGAAAAATTGTTTTTTTATCCTGAGGCTAGTAGGGGTCTGGAATATACTGCCTGTGTGGATATTAGAGATAAGAAACCTCACAACCTTTAAAAAAATAATTGGATGAGCACTTTCAAGTGTTAAAACTGTCAAGCCTCTGGGCCTGGTGCACGACGGTAGGACTGCTGTAGATAGTATATTTTTGCCAGTACAGACTTAGAGCTTTTTTGTATTGTATGATTTTATGAAAATGAAGGAAAGCTATGAAGATATAAGTTGTGGTTTTGTATGTCCAGCAAGTACACAGACCCTAATGACCAGTCCTTCCAGTTGGAAAAATTAGGACAATGATTACACTCTACTAGATGGAGGTTGTCATTAACAAGGGGAAGATGGAGGAGAAATGGAACACAAAGCCAAGAGCCATTCTCTCCCTGGTTGTCTGAATATGTGTAAGGAAGGAATTAGTCTAATAGGTGCTATAGGATGATTGGTGGAAGTCAGGAAATTCAATTCTGGTTTTGAACGTAGGCTTTCTTCTGAATTTTGACCATTTTTTGTAAGATTTCACATGTGATTGTGGTGGAAAATCTAATTCAACTTGAATGTTTCTCAATACTCTTGGAAAAACAAAAAGATTGCAATGTACAAAGTGGGTGGGAAAATGTATTTTAAGCTTTGTTATGTTATCCTGTTGAAGTTGAAAATAGCGATAACAAAAATAGGCAGCTTATTTATACATTCAACTGGCACTGAAAGACAAATATATTCAGCATTACATTTGGACTACACTTAAAAAAGATTAAGAAAACATTTTTTCTAAAAACTTAAATACCTGTAAATAACCTGTTGTTCTGATAACAATAACATATTCTGGTATATGTTCTCACGGTCAGGTGGAAATTGCACTGTAATACAGTAAAAAAAATGTCTCAATGATTAGCTTCCTTACAATGTGGAAACAGGCCATTTGGCCCAACAAGTCCACACTGGCCCTCTGAAGAGTAACCCACCTTGACCCATTTCCCTCTGACTAATGCACCTAACATTATTAGATTAGATTCCCTACAGTATGGAAACAGACAATTTGGCCCAACGAGTCCACACGACCATCCAAAGAGGGCAATCTGGCATGGCCAATTCACCTGACCTGCACATCTTTGGACTGTGGGAGGAAACTGGAGCATCTGGAGGACGCCCACACAGACACAGGGAGAACATGCAAACTCCACATAGACTGTCGGCCTAGGCTGGAATCAAACCTGGATTGCTGGCACTGTGAGGTAGCAGTGCTAACCACTGAGCAATCATGCTGCCTCATCCTTCTTGCCATCCTTCTGCCATTGATGCTTTGGCTACTGATGTTTTAATACCAGCTATGAAATTAGTGGACAAGGCTCTGCACAAACTCCATGCAGTTATACTTAGTCTGGTGTGGTTGAATTAGGAATCATTGAACTCATGCATTTTAAAATGATATTTGTGAGGCCATAAATCCTTCATCTGGTAATGCAAAATTTAACATCTATTATTCTCAAGGTTTGGCCTGCATGGAAAGTAAATAAAATATCTCCTAGGGATTTTTCTGTCATCTCTTCCTGTCAGCTTGGTTTAACCACAATGGGCAAGCCTGATTTTAAGATTGCAGTTTTTTATTCACAGACTTTTTCACAAGTAACATAATTATACGGAAGTGATAAAAGACTTCAATAGTTAGGAAAACAATACTTGTACATTCCTTATAATGTGTTTCTATTACTGTTAGAAGAAACTGTTGTGTAGACTCACAGATGTGATACTTATAGGTAGATGGGATGCCAATTGTAAAGCATTCAATTTCCAATTCTAGAAACTGAACTGAAAATATCAAGAAAATCAAATCAGCAACATATATTCCAAAGCAGAAGTCCTCTGATTAAAGAAATGCCATCAATCATCGGTAGAAGATACTATTATGCAGAGCAAGTTTATTTTCTACTGGTCTTATTGATGCTTTAAACAATGACCTCAACTTTGCTTTGGTAATAATGGTGAAAATGCTACCATTACTCCACTGAAACTTACAATAATTTCAGGAGATTGCACATGCACAGAATAATGTGGAAACCCTGAATTACTGTTATTGATTCTATGCTCCTACACTCTAGGCAGCTATTAATGGAAAATCAATTGAATTGATGAAAACCTTCACTTCCATGTTGTTATCCTCATTGTAAAAACTCTTGTAAATGTTACAGTTTGTTGAATGAAGTAAATATGGTTTTAAATAGTATAATAATTACGTAAATGCTACTAAACATTCTTGCATAAAAAGCTAGTTTTACATTTCTGACAGTCAAATCTCCTCATAATGACAAATAGATAATCTTAATCTGTGCATCATTTATTTTGATATATTCTGTTTCTGTTTGTGTGTTTCTTTTTAACTCTATATGTGGAACAATAACTTCTTAGATTTAATAACCAAAGGATTGAGGTATTTTGTGTTAGTTTATCCTGTGGTGTTTTGCTGTTTTGTAATTTTAGAAAATTGATAAAATCTGATGAGCTCCTTGAACTAATTTGGCTTTCAGTTCCCATTTCTCCTCTTAGTTTTTATTTGGACTTTAACTTGTACCATTTTTTGGAAAGTTCTTCCCAATGCGAGATTTTCTTTTGTTCGTAACATATCTGAGAGAAATCTATCAGAAATTCTGATGACAAATGCTGCCTCTAATTGCAAATCACCATAATCATGAAATTATAAGAATGCCTAAAGATGGTTAATAAAGTGATTGTTCTCCTCAAAGCTGTATTCTATAAACTTTTCTCTCTCCATTACATGAGTGGCATTTGAATGTAAAGTAATTGTCAAATGCTCTTCCAAAACATCAAAGATCTCCACTTACATTGTCAGTTTAAAATATGATTTGCTATTGCACCTACAAAATAAAAGAAAAATCCTACTACTTCTTCTCTGGATGCCTTCTGTAATCCTGAAACAATTTTATATGATGTGAATTGTCCATTCCATACAGTACAGTTTAATTTCTTGCCTGAGGAATTTATGATATTGAATCTGCATGGACATATGTTATCTTTCCCCATTATCATTGTAGTTGACTAGCAATGATTCTCATAGTTAAATGATTTACTTGAAAATCATTGCAGGATTTTCTTTTCCAATGTAGCTGGTTTTGCTGTTCAATGTTTTAGATTATTCAGTTAGCTTAGTTATGTCTAATGTTGGCTTCTTCAATGTGTTCTTAGAATATTACAATTATTTTCTCTAATTACTGAATAATGAAGATAAATTACTCATAAAATGCTATCATGAAGAAGCATTGTCATTTTAATTCAGGTTTTAACTTTTAATTCCTTACTTTCCTTTTCAGAAATTTCCTTGGATTTATTTTATTTAAAGTTGGAAAATATTTAAATGCTTCAGAAGTATCCTCCTAATTGTTCTGAAAATTACTTTCAAACGTTTAACATCATCTTATTGCCATAAGATGAAGAAATACTGCTTTTATTTTTTTTCTCCAAGATGGGGGAAGGGATGTTTTGTGTCATTTTTCACTTTGTAATGATTTTCTTGTCCTTTTTAACAATATTGGAAGATTCATGCCCTTTCTGCTTCTCTGTGATGTTTACTCCATTTTAAAGTAAAAGGCATTATGCATTATTGCATCTTTAAGAAGACTTCTGATTATCCATTAAAATTTTGATTATTTTCCTCAAAACACTTTTAAAAATAAATTATTTATTTGCTATCCATTTCTTTCACTCCCATTAGCTGAACTGTACTGCTGTTTTAACAATTTCTTTAACAAGCGCATTTTTTTCAGACATTTTTCACAGCTTTCCATGAGAATTTTAAATAATTTTAACATTTATTAACTGTAGTGATTTAAGCCCTCTTTTAGCTTATCAGCATGTAATTTTTCTTTAGGTGTAAGTAATTTCAGCCTTCTTCTAAGGGACTTAATTTACTTTAGACATCCAATATCGATCGCCATATGTGATTTGGATTTTTCCCATTATGGCTTTGATTGGACTTGTGTGGTCTTCACAAGCTTTTCCTGTTTTTTTAATTCTAGCTGTTTTAAGCTTTCAGTGTGAGTTTAGAACTCTGATCAGTGCTGCTATTTTTTTAACTGCTAACTGTTGTATTCACAGATATTGAGAGGCACTTTTGAGTTGCTAAGTATTTAAAGATACATTCACACTCTGTTTTCTGAATACAAGTTTTTCTTTTCTTTCTGAATTGAACAATTCTTCTGAAGCTCATCACCATATTTATTGAGACAGTGGTACCCCGTATCACTGCCATGATATTGTGGTATTTTGTTGTGCTCTTTGGCACCATTTTAGCAGCCTAGGATGGATTCATTCTAACCAATCCTTTGAATTGATTATAGCCTTAGTTACTGATACCAAGTATAAAAGGATGACCTCACCAAGTCATCAGCAGAAGTTAGCTCAATCTTGATAAACAGTGAAGGTTCTTCCATAATTAGTAGCTTGTTTCATTACATTTGAGATACATGATTGTCTTTTGTGAAACATCAGGCTCAATGTAAGAGCAAGTACACATGACTGTTTACTATTTGAACATTGCCCTAGAACAGCTGCTATCGCAACTCTGGTCTTATAACTCCTTTGAACCCATTAGTTTCTCCCAAGAACTGTCCTTTGTGTGCTAATAGGCATGCCTTATCTTGTAATGGCAATTAATCCTTTCAGATACCAAATTCCTCACATAAAACTTATAATCTCATTGAAAATTTTAATCATAAACAGGAAACAATATGATTGAGAACTTACCCCCTTGCTGAATTAACTGCTGCTGGGCATTCATGCCAACTTTGGACTGGGTGCAAGATTCAAACTGCCACAGGGAAAATGAAACCCATGCCGTAGGCTTCACTTTGTGAGTTGCTTTCTTCAAGGTCAGTGGTAAATCATATTGCTTCACCACTGACTAAAAAGTCCAATCTCATGTCTACCTTGAACAGTTCCCTAAAACAAAGTATTTTCAATGAATCAACCATTTAGAATGCAAGCCATTTATCTATAATCTTACACGCGTTCATACTTTCCAGTAATTGCAACCTTCCCTAAGATTTAAAATGTTTAAATGTAACACAAATTGTTCTTCAAATGACAAATAACTTGATTAGTACCTGAAATAAAGCTTTTACAATTTACAACTCATAGAATCTATCTGCAATCTGCAGACATCCAGTCTCCAGACTTCATTTAAAAGTAATATGGAGAAATATTGTCTATCTTAACAGCATGTGTATCTAAACCACATTTACCATTATATCTATGGTCATTTAAAATATAATGCATTGTCACATTATCCATATTATGTTATTATAAGACTGCAGAAAGTAGGGCATGATTGCATGCACCTCATCAGTCATCGAGGCATACACTCTAACAGCCAAGGTTACAGAATATGTAGAAGTCACTTTCTAGTGAATTCAGAAGACATTTAGAACAAATCTAAATTCTACATGTGATGCTGTGTGATAAAGAATTACAGCTAACTTTTTCTCTGAATGAATTGCAAATCTAAATCATTTCCAGTTCTTATGTTTGCCAAATTTCAGTCTGCTATTTGGCTGACTGCAAGAATTATGGGAAAGGGAATACCTGTTACAACTCCGCCAATGTGTTGATTCATCTTAGCTAAATCCAAACTTTGTTCAGTGTAAGCAATGATACAGAACTTGAAGGATATCAATAAGAAAAGTTGGAATGAACATAGTAAAGAGAAAAACAAGAGATTATACATAAAATGCTTTGAATGTCTCCTATTTGTAAAATAAGCATAAAACAACAGTAAACCATCATTTGTCATACATATTTTATGGAAGCTTTACTTGACATGTATATTTATAATGTGAGTAGGAGAGGCCAGTACAATGTACTGAAAGTCTCATTACGGCTTATAATTATGAAACTATCAGTACATTATACCTTTCTCATGGTCCCATAAAACAGTTGACAGCATCTGAGGTAATCCTGGATATGTTTTTATTGTATTTTTACTGAATAATGTGATACACTTTTCCATTTGAAGTGACCTCTCTCATCCCACACCACCCTCTGCACCCCTCTCTTCTGTCTTGGTCTGATTCTCCTATGGCTCCCGAAGTATAATGTATATCATAGACTACTGTCTCCTGATGGTTTGTGTTTTAAAATCTTTGCATTTTCATCATAAAGACAGATTCAGAAAGTTGTTCTTTTTGTAAAAAGTAATACCGAGATCTTATCCAGTGAATATGGTTTGGCACCTTGTGGTTTTGTATCATTGTAATAAAGCCTCCCTTGGATCTCTGCAAAAAAAATGGCAGCACTTCAGGCATAGTCATTCACTTCTTTGCTATATTTTCTGTAAACTCTAAACATCATGCAAGACATGACTTCTGGAAGTTAATATACAAATTTATATGGTGACCAATGACTTATTATGCATTTTTATGCTGGTGCCAATTTGCTCTGCACTGATATGGTGCAATTGCCAGCAGCAATCAAAGATAATGTTCACCTTTATGCCATTTTCCTACAAGGATTAAATTATCTCAGACACTTGATTTCATGTATCAATCGTATTCACAATGAGACTCTTTACACTCTGTGGAACATTATCGGTGTTCTCTGCTGTGGCTCTACTTTCTACATGCAGTCTGAAACTTATACATATTAGGCTCACAGATTTGCTTGACACTGTGCATTCACAGAAGTCATTTTGTCCCAGATAGGTACTCTGTCTCCATATGCCCTGCAATTGTTTTAGTTGACGAAAAATCATTTTCTTTATATAGCATGCGAAGATGTTTGTTAAAAAGCTCACAAACTAGTAAAAATCTTTTTGTTATATTCATTTTACAGACTTATTATATTTGTATGCGTTATTGGAAATGGGACAGCTTAATGCCATACTGTGCAACCAAATGATGTCTCTCCCTTCCAGGCCACTCAGATCAACTGTTGGCACATGCTGCAAAACATTACTATTATGACTTACTGCTATGTCCCATTCCTGCATTTCAGCAACACATATGTCAAGATTTCTTTCCCTTCTAAAATGTGACAGAGCTTGGCAGTCTGAAGGGTTTTGTTCCCCTTTCTGGGGAAGTATACCAAGGATGTCCTGAGAGAGTTAATGCAACAGAGCTCTTGCTTCTGAATAACATAGCTCATTTCTGATCAAGGCAATTTTTCAAATAACTTTGCTGTGTTTTAGAAGCATAGTGAGTTCCTTTGAAATGCAGAACTTCTTATAAAAACAAAGACTGGAAGCTTTGGATGAGCAAGCCCATCTCCAAGTTTGCAAATTAATGAAGTATCTTCAACTGAGGAGACCAGTTACTCACAAGTCTAAAATGACTACTACCTTTTTCCTCTGTAGTGATGGCTCTGGACGTGTAGGTCATTCGGGTTGGATGATACCATTATCTGTCTTGTGATCAAAACTTGCTTAAGATAATGAGCTCTTAATGTAAAATGCAGAAAGACCTGACCAGGAAATATCAAAAGAGATAACAGCTGCAGCAAAAGGAAATATCATCTTCACTTTTAAGCAGACGACGCTGTAAAATCTTAAAAAGTATCACAGTCTAATGTCTTTCTTGTCAAAGACCACATATACAAAACTTGATCTCCTTGTAAGGCAGCCACAAGGAGGTGATTTTATGATCAGCTGAAAGACTATCTCTTTGAGGGAATCCGTCAAAAATCGTCACAACTGATTCTGGCTATTTGAGTCCTGCTAGACTACAAAGTAAGAGTTGAAAAGGCAATGACAACCTTCCAAAAAAATCCAAAATAAAAATAGTGAACATTTTTCACTTGTTATTTGTAAAAGTCCACCATTCTTTTAAAACAGTATCTTTATGTGTATGTTTGTGAATGAATGAGGTAGTAATTAGCATGGTGAATCATGAATAAATAATCTTCTTTATTTAATCTCTCTGTTGGTTCTTTAATTTAATTAGACACTATTAGAAACCCACACATCTTCCTTTCTGAAATAAAAGAAAACACACTGATTAGTGATAGTAAAGGAAGGGAATCAGGGATTTGGTTTATCTTTCTTTCTCTGTCGGTAACACTTGCATGATGACACCTGTGACTGAAAGACCGGTAGCTTTGTATCTGTCTGGTTGGCTTCTGTGTTCAAACAAGGTCCTTTAGGTCATGACACTAGGGGGAATGTGGAGAGATACAAGTCCTTTAGTCATCAACTTGTAAATCAGACTGAAGAAAGACATTGAATGTTGGCCGTACACCAATGGGGAAATAACAAAAGCAATTACAAGAACTCAATCATTCTACAACAAAAATAATCATTACATAATTAACAACATCCAATAATCACCAATTCCATCACCGTCCTCACTCAGAACTATATCGACGTTCTTTCACATTTGCTGAATGAAAGCCCTGGAAGTCCTTTCATAATAAACTCCATTTACTATTTCACAATTATGAAGCAGCAGACTGACAAACTCCTGCAGATGGGCGAACAAAACAACCCAGGACAAGAAGACCCACGTCAAACCAACACTAACAGTTCACTGTTTACAGCACAAAGAAAATGAACTGCCAGGTTGCTGTCAGGAGTCACCTTTGGCCAAGGCACTCTACTGTCTGTAATCCAGGCTGTGCAATTGCCCAAGGAAACCAGATTTTCAGCAGGGGGCAAGATAAGAAAATGGTAGAAAAATATTATGAATAAGAATTTATTTGAGGGAAAGCTGTATTTTCTAATTAATGGCCCAGACTCACAATCTTGCAGCTCATCACACCTTCCCAGTTCTCCATCAAACCCCTTCTTGCTGGAAGAATTGGGACCAACTAACTCTCAGATTAGCCTCTTCAAGCTTGTGAACCTGATCTGCACCCTACTGCCCAAAGGGATTGTGTTATACTCATCTGCCTGTGACCCCTCCACACCATCCAAAACCAGGACTACACATCACTGACTGACTAAGACTAGACCAGGTACTTAAGTCTGGGTCTGTTTTTAAGCAATACTGAAGGCTGTAAATATGGCTCCACCAAACCTATTACATATGAAAGACATTGCACTGCACTAGGTATCTATGCCAGTCTCCCACCACTGCCATCCCCAGCAAACTTTCAACTCATTGCTTGAACTGCCAATGTTTTCAAGGCACTATGCAAAAAATAAATCAGTGGAATGAAAAAAAAATCTGCGAGGCACTTCAAAAAACCTTTCACAAAAGGCCATTATATGATTTGTGCAGCATGACTGCTTTCCTAAAGTATATATTTTGCAATAAGCTGCCATTTTGAAGGGTATCAACAGTTGGTTATTGAATGGAAATGTTTGTTGACATATGGTATTAAACATTTAATAGTTAAGCCCTTGAATGAAATGTTTTTTTTTATATAATGTGGAGGAGTTGGTGTTGGACTGGGGTGGAAAAAGTTACAGTCCAACACTGGTGTTACGACATGGGGTAAACCCCCCCCTACTAATTTAAACCTGCAATACAGAAATGATTTAACCTGTGCTGTAATCTATTAAAATTCGAGAGGCAAAAAACTATCCCCAAAGTCACTATTTAAAGTTAAAATTAACAACTTTAATTTTTTAAAGTCTAACGGAGAATAATTAACTAACAACTATTTCCAATTCATTTATCTAAACCTACCTTTTATCTTCACCCCTACAACACTGGTCTGATAAAACCCCCCCATTAAAATTTACCAAAAAAATTCTAATTTCAAATCTTCTCTTTGTATCTTCCTCTGTCTTCTTTTCTTCTTCTTTGGGATTTATGTTTCACAGGTCAGAGATAGAATAAGATACCTTTAAGAAAGCTATTCTGTGGGCAGTCTGCATATGTTGGTGGCTTGGCAGTTCTCCTCTAACTGTTCAATTTTTTTTTAGTTTTATACCCCAAAGCATTGAATCATTTCATTGGTTTTAATATTGTCAAAATACTAAATTCATAGTTGATTGGAGTTTAGTACCTTGGGGCATAATTTAAACTGATTGGCCATATTTGAATTTTTTATTGTCTCATAGGAACCTAAGTACTGCTAGCTGTTGGACCAAATATTACATTGTAAATTTTCCAGCATCTGTGTGCTTGCTAAATGCTTCAACTCTCTTAAAGATACAGTACCTGTTATGCCTTCATAATAACAACTGGCTCTTCCACATTATGGCTGCCATCGACACCACTAACTGCCAAGCCAAAGTGGAGAGGAACTCCAAGACCATCTTGCATATCCATAAATTCTGTGTCTTATTGTCCTGCTCCACAGCTATCTGATAAAGGAACAGCTCTCCAAAAGCTAGTGCTTCCAAGTAAATCTGTTGGACTATAACCTGGTGTGGTGTGATTTTTAACTTTGTTTTTATAAGACATTGACAGGAGGAATTTCAATGCATTTACTGCTTATTGTTAACAATGTGGGTTATTTTTTCTCACAACAGTGACATCCTCAATAAATAGTGGCAGCATGGTTTGCCCAGGCTGGACAATAGGTGAGGTCATAAAGTCATAGGGACGCACAGCGTGGAAATAGACCCTTTGGACCAACTCGACTAGATATCCCAACCTTATCTACTCCCATTTACCAGCACATGACCATATCCCTCTAACCTCTAAAGCCTTCCTATTCAAAGACCCATCCAGATGCCTTTTAAATGCTGTAACTGTTCCAGCCTCCACCACTTCCTCTGGCAGCTCATTTCATACAAGCACCATCCTCTGTGTGAAACAAAATTGCCCCTTAGGTCCCTTTATATCTTTTCTCTCTCACCCTAAACCTGTGCCCTCTAGTTCTGGACTCCCCCACCCCAGGGAAGAGACCTTGTCTATTTATCCTATCCATGCTCCTCATGATTTATAAACCTCTATAAGGTCACCCCTCAGCCTCCGATGCTCCAGGGAAAACAGCCCCAGCCTATTCAGCCTTTCAATATAAATCAAATCCTCCAATCCGAGCAACATCCTCGTAAATCTTTTCTGAACTCTTTCAAGTTTCACAACATACTTTTAAAAGGAAGGAGACTAAAATTGCATGCAATATGATCTCCGCAATATGATCTCCCAACTCCTATACCCAATGTTCTGACCAGTAAAGAAAAGCATACCAAACACCACCTTCGCTATCCTATCTACCTGTGACTCTATTTCCAAGGAACTATGAACCTGTACTCAAAGGTCTCTTTGTTCAACAACAGTCTCCAGGACCTTCCCATTAAGTGTATAAGTCCTGCTCTGATTTGCTTTTTCCAAAATGCAGCACCTCACATTTATCTAAATCAAACTCCATTTGCCAACCCTCAGCCCACTGGCCCATCTGATCAAGATCCTGTTGTACTCTGAGGTAACCTTTTTCATTGTCCATTACACCTCCAATTTTGGTGTCATCTGCAAACTAATCCAAATGATTTATATAAATGATGAAAACCAATGAACCCAACACCAACCCTTGTGGCACTCCACTGGTTACAGGCCTTCAGTCTGAAAGGCATCAGGTTACCACCACTCTTTGTCTTCTAGCTTCGAGCGAGTTCTGTCTCCAAATGGTTAGGTCTCCTTTTATTCCATGAGATCTAACCTTGTTAACCAGTCCCCCGTGAGAAACCTTGTCGAATGCCTTACTAAAGTCCATATAGATCATGTCTACTGCTCTGCCCTAATCAATCCTCTTTGTTACTTCTTCAAAAAAATTCATTCAATTTTTTGAGACACGATTTCCCATGTTGGCTATTCCTAATCAGTCCTTGCCTTTCCAAATACATGTAAATCCTTTCCTTCAGCATTCCCTCAACAACTTGCCCACCACTGATATCAGGCTCATTAGTCTATAGTTTCCTGGCTTGTCCTCACGTTAACCAACCTCCAGGCTTGCAGCACCTCAACTGTGACCATTAATGATACAAATATCTTAGCAAGGGACCTAGTAATCACTTCCCTAGCTTCCCATAGAGTTCTCAGGTGTCTTGGAGAGATCAAAATATGGTTGGTAGAGTGTGATGTCTGGTAACAGTCAGTTTAGGGGTGATAAAAGGTAATTGGATGATTAATGGAATAGAGTGACACAGTGGGCAAGAGGCAATCAGAGATGATTGATGGACACAAGGTAGTATTGGAGCTAAATTGGACCACAGGGATTGGTAAGTTGGCAAAGAATGACACAAATGTAATAGAGACAATGGGATGAATAGCGGGGGCTTGAGTGGCATGGATGGGTGTGAGAGATGGTAATTGGGAGTGAACAGGAAGAATGTTTTATTTTCTAATCCATACTTTTAACCTCGTGACCACAGCTATAGGCCCAAGGGAGGCTTTCAGTCCAGACTACCTCAGGAAATTGCAGCCTATTAGGCTTTTCCCAGGTTACCTGTCCCAATTACTAATCGAAGCCGGTCCTCTCCGACCAAAAATCATACACTGATTAGCTATGTTTAAGTGTTCTGTTCACTAAGCTGGGATTCTTCCCAGCATGGTGTAGCCAACTGAGACACACAGACCAAGGGCTTAGGGAGCTCATAAACCTCTAGAGATCAAGGCAGACTTCCAAACTACTTACATAAAGAAATGCAATCGCTAGGATCTTTATAATAGAATATCCATTTCAAGAGAAAATTACACTTCAAAGAGGAATTACCTAGGAGGAGGTCATTAAGGAAACAACACCATTTCTTAGATGGATGATTCAACTCTTCTTGGCTAGATTTCACTGGGCCTTATCAAGCATTCGAAGACTCTCCGCCCCTCTGCAAAAATGGCTCCGGGAACATCCAGGAATGCAAAGATGACCTTCAAAGCTTCTTAGTACAGGACAGTCTCAAGCAAAACCTGAAGCAAAACATTTTACCGACAACTTAATTTTTAAACATAATTTCATATTTTTTTACATAGGCACTTCATTGTGACTGTGAATGACTTTCTTCCACTCTGAATGAATAAACAATTCAATGCTGGATCCAGACATTATTCTGCAGTGAAAAAAATTGAAGACAACCTTTTTAATTTTCAAAAATAATTTCATTGCTAAATATTTACTTTTACCAATAACTTGCCAAGAGCCCTCAACACCAGACGTTTTGTTTTCTGTTCGTGTTGAGAGTATAAAACCAACTTTTTAAAAACCAGCATTGTGAGCAATCTTGGAGAAGTGAAATATCAGTGTGAGGAAAATGTGCCATCAAGATAGCGAAGGCCTTACTATTATCTTGTTAATTAAAGTTCTTTTTACTTTGGTGGAAAATGCCTAATACGGATATTTTCCTGCTAATTAAAAAGAGCCTAATTAAAAAAAAACAATTTATTCTTTTGATCTGTATGTCAGTCAAACAAGATATACAATAAATTGTGCCACTGACCATGATTGGAGTTTTGGCATCAGCTGATTTTAATGTTTAACAAAGGGTTAGCAGCAACACAAGAGTACATTGAAGCTTCTTCACTGGTAAAGTACTGAGTAATACCATGCTTATCTCTGCAGCTTTTCTATTTCATTTAAATAAAAGCTAACTCCTCAGGCCAAATGCAGGAATCATGGCTGGAGCAAATACACTTCTCATCTGAGCTTTCCATGAAATGTTGATTCCAAACTTGTGAAGTAATATTATTTGTCTCAATCATTCTGAAGATAGATGGAATAAAAACAATGTCTGCATTATTAGTTAATTCAAAAGCACTGCTCATTAGTTTTCTCCTGCTCTATTGCAATGGTTTCAGTAGGTGTTTAGTACAAAGTATGCCAATACATGTAAAGTTGTGTGTTTCTGTTCCTGTTGAACTTCACAGTATGATTCACAGATTCTGGCATTGATTCTAGTCAAAGTCGAAATAGTTCCATTGGTCAGGATCTGTGGAGACCATCCCGGGACCAGTAGCCTGGCAAATCCTATCTAGCAGAGAGATGGATCATATCAGAATGTATTACAAACAGTGTAAAATTTGGGTATTTTGCTGTAATTATGAAATCATGGTAGAGGGGTGTTGTGTGTGCTGCCACTGATATCTTAAAGTGTGTGAATTCTTTAGAGGCTTATATGGTTTAGTGTCTGTGAGGGTACAGTCCTTCTGGTACACTGAGAAATGTCTTGCAGAGTAAATTAATTGTTGTTTGATACATCAATATAACTACTTATGAGTTATAAAAATACTCTGCACATTATTATAAAGACTGTTGAGAGTACTTACCTTCCATCTGACTCTCACAAGATCCACCTTTATTTTATCACCAAGCCTTGATGTTGTCATCACATTAGGTGCTGTTAATTACACTCAAAGGGTCACAGAATCATATAGTATGGAAACAGAGATTAGAGTGGTGCTGGAAAAGCACAGCAGTTCAGGCAGCATCCAAATGTGCTTTTCCAGCACCACTCTAATCTAAAATCTGGTTTCCAGCATCTGCAGTCATTGTTTTTACCTAGTATGGAAACAGACCCATCAGTCCAACTGGTCCATGCTGACCATATTCCCAAACAAAACCAATCCCACCTTCCTGTGCTTGACCCATATCCCTCCAAACGTTTTCTATTCATGAACATATTCAAATATTTTTTAAATGTTGTAACTGTGCCTGCATCAATCACTTTCTCTGGCAGTTCATTCAACACACAAACTATTCTCTGTCCAAAAAAAGGATGCTCTTCATATCCTTTTTAAAATTTTCACCTCTCATCTTAAAAATATGCCCCCTAGTCTTGAACTCCCCCATCCTAGGGCAAAAGACCTTTGTTGTTCACCTTATCTATGTCCCTATGATTTTATAAACCTCAGTAAGGTGACCCTTCAACCTGCACTCCAGAGAAACAAATCCCAGCCTTTCCCATCTATTTTTTATATCTCAAACATCCTGATAAATCTTTTCTCAACTCTCTCCAGTTTAATAATAACTTTCCTATAACAGCACGGTGACCAGAATTGCACAGAGTACTCCAGAAGAGGCCTCACTGATGTCATGTACAACTTCAACGGTTTAAGCCTATCCAGACCCAATAATTACTGCTTTTGACTTCCAGTGCTGGCAATGGATCAGACTAACAGGTAAACATTCAGTTTAGTTAATCAATAACAACCTAGTATAGGTCATTAGTTCAAAGATTAAAACTATGAATTAATTCAATTAATAAGCAGTTTCATTAATTAAATAAAAAGCATTATATTTATGTGGCAACTTAGGTGGTGTATTCTAGCTCCGGCATGTGGCAGTTTGTAGAGAGCACTGTAATTCCAGACATCTGAAATCTGTTTATCTTGTGTAATGTCAGCTTAAAGTTGTATAAAGTGGATGAAAGAAAGGAGTTACGAGGACATTTTGATACATGTGGTAATCATGCTACATCTGAATGAAACTAGAACAAATCTAAACAGTGATCATGCAGGGAGTGATTTGGCTGCAGATCATACAAGCAAGAAGATATTGGATGCAGAGTTGGAGAAGACCCACACTTCACTCCTATCTAACAGCTGTTAAGTTGTTCTGGACTGTATGGGTAAGGTCAGTCTTTGCAAGGGTTAACAGTGGCCTCTGCAAGGCAGAAAAGAGCAAACAGATTAGGATTCCATAGTGCAAGAGGTTTTTTAAGTAAGGTGAGTAAAATGGAATGTGATGAGGGGAAGAGATGCTGTTTTCAGCAAATATCACTAGGAGTCTTGGAAGTCCAGTGTTGGTCTACTGCTGGGGTTCAAAACCTCACATTGGAAAAATGAATGTGAGTGGACAGTTTATTTGTTGTGGTGTACATTGGAAGAAATGGCATAAGTAGAATGAAAAATGAGGTCCTGTTGGGGTTTGAGGTGTTATTAGTTTTGCCTGTTTAATGAGGTTTCCGAACAGGGGTTTGGTAGTTTACTCTTCAACAAATATTTCTTGTCAGCTAAGATTCATCCATACACATTGGTGGTTAGAGAGCACAGATCTGAGGCAGTCTGGACTGCAAGATGATAAGGAGTCATAACTGTTGTCAGGAAAATGAATGTATGTACAGAGAACACTCTTTTTGTGGTCACAGATTGAGTGAGTGGAAGCCGTTCATGTTGATGAATCTCACTGGCTGGTCATTGGTTGCTTTGAGAGCCACATGGGTGTAGTTGAAGACATGTAGCTCATGGGAGAGTCCTGCAACAGAGATGAAGCTCAATCCTCTCTGTTTCTGTGAGGCCATGTCTGCCAATAAGAAGAAATATTCATGCTTGAGAAGCTAAGAGACCATGAGAATTTTCCAGTTTGGAAAATTGGCTTAATGGCAGGAAGCAAAGGGTGATGGTTGAAAGGTTTTGTTTTAAACTGGAAGCTCCTGTGTGATGTCTCACGACAATGTTCGGTGTTGGATATCTTTCTGTTTGTTGTGCACGTTAATGATCAGTCATGAATGTAGAAGGTATTGTCAATACATTAGCAGATGTGGTCTGATGTGGGAAACTGTTTCAGATCCAGCAATGGGAGAAGGGATTTGGGTTCAGTGATGTGAAGGGAGCGATTGGGTATGAAATTTGGGTAGTGGGATGCAGATCAGGAGGGAGGGGTTACAAGAAAGGGTCAGGCCCAATGACAGGGGATGGGGTCTGGAGCGGCAAAAGGTGGCTTGCTTCTAGCAACAGAGAAATGAGGTGAGGTGTGATAGTGCCGATAGGGATTGACAGATTTGGAGCAAGCCAAGAGAGTTGGGCCCTAGGGTAGAGAACAGTGCGTCGGGTGAGGCTCAGATGTACATAAGTGATTTAGAGGAGATATAACTGGGGATCTGACAGTTGTACATGGGATCAGTTGACTAGTTACTCAGGAGTTAGCTATGTGTTTAATAGTCTAGTTTTCCCTGAGTATTTATTTACTTAACTTTCCCAATTCTCTAATTTAAATTGAGACATTCAGAGGGTTGCCAGTGTAGAGGAATTGCCCTCATTGAATCTTTAATTTTTCAGTCAATTCTTTTGGAGTTTGTTATGTTGGAGATTCCACAGGATCCCATGTGCAACTCCCATTGACACTGGAATTCAACTGCCTGGCTAACAGAAAAAACAGGCCATGAGGATCCTTTACTGTAAGATTACTCATTAAACCTGCCTCATAACACAAAACAATATCTAAAACAAATTGTTCCCTGATTAGTCTGGGCAATTGCCTGGGATGAGTTGAAAAGTGTGGTGCTAGAAAAGCGCAGCAGGCCAGGCAGCATCCGAGGAGCAGGAGAATCGATGTTTCGGGCATAAGCCCTTCTTCAGGAATGAGGCTGGTGTGCCAAGCGGGCTGAGATAAAAGGTAGGGGGGGACTTTGGGGGAGGGGCGCTGGGAATACGATAGGTGGAAGGAGGTGAGGGTGAGGGTGATGGGCCGGAGAGGGGGTGGGGGCGGAGAGGTCGGGAAGAAGATTGCAGGTCAAGAGTGCAGTGTTGAATCCAGGGGTTGGGACTGAGATAAGGTGGGGGAGGGAAAAGAGGAATTGCCTGGGATGTCTTCATTAATTTGTATTCCAACCCTATATGTGCCTCTTTGAGTTTTCCGGTTGATAAGAAAATTAAAATCTTACATAATTGCTGCATTGTCTTTTACCCAATTAAAATGCTTTACCACAGTATAGCCACTGTTACGGGATGCTATCCAAACTTGGTCAACACTAACCATGACTCTGTAGAGACTTAGATCAAATCTGTTTATCTCTATAGGTTATTAATTCATCTATCTTATTACAATTGTTTTCTACTTTTGAATAAAGCCACTTTAATTTCAATTTTTCACAATTTCTCTCTGGCCACTTTATTCATTGATGTATTATTGCTATTCATTATTTAGTTCCTTCCTGTCACACTCTGCTTGATTTTAGCTAAAGCACTAAAATGGTTGTTGCCTTGACTTTTCTCTTTAGATTGTAAATTTCCCTACACTTGAAACCTCTGCCAACTTTTATTTTAAATCCATAATTACAACCCAAGTTACTTGATTTGTCAGAACAATGGTTCAATGCACTGGGCTCTGGCCCAGTGGAAATGCTCTCTCTATGTGTCTGTGGTGCAGGGACCAGTGCCCATGAATTCAAGCACTGGAAAAATCATTTGGCCCCCCAAATGGAAGAAATGGGAGTGAAGGCTCCTGAAAATAGCAGTGCTGAGTGTGTCAGCTTCAAAGTGTCTGTTCCAGCGTTATTCACCAATAAGGCTAGGAACTTGAATCCTGTTGTCCTGTAAATTGAGGCCAACTACATTGTTTCAAAACCTGATAAGAGCTTGTGAGTGGTTGTTTTTTTTTAAAGGGGACCGACAAGTTACTGGTGACTTCAGAAAATGACTGATTGAAGGGAGATGGGTAAAGAGCTGCCCTTGGGTAGAGGGGCAACAGGACAAAGAGGAACAGGACTCTTGGTGTTGTTATTGGTTGGCATAAGTGGCAGGGTGCATTTATATACAATACTTAGGCTTTGAACGTGGTTTGGATAATCTGGTAGCATTGGATTAGTTGGGGGAAAAGCTGCTAAGGATAATTGGGTGGCCAGCAGCTCAGAAGAAAGACCTCAGGTGGCAATGGGAGGCATGGCTGTCAGGTCTTGGCCCAGAACACGGAACACTACAGCACAGTACAGACCCTATACCCTGAAGTCCATCAAACCTACATAATCCTATTATCATCCATATATTTATCTAATGACCATTTAAATGCCCTTAAGGTTGGTGAATTTACTACTGTTGCAGGCAGGACATTCCACGCCCTTACTACTCTCTGATTAAAGAACTATCTCTGACATCTGTCCTACATCTATCACCCTTCAATTTAAGGCTATGTCCCCTCGTGCAGCCATCACCATCCGAGGTAAAAGGCTCATACTGTCCGACTTAACTGAGAGGTGACTTAACTGAGACATATAAGATAACCAGAGGGTTAGATAGGTCGGACCTATCCAGACCTATCCGGACCTATCCAAATCAATTCCAGATTTTTAAATTGAATTTACGTTCCATGGGTTTAGATGATAGGATTTGAACCTATACTTAGAGCGTTGGAGCCTGGGCCTTGGATTATTGGGCAAGCAACCATTATGTCACTGTCTTTGCTTTCATAAGCCATAATTAACATATATGTTGAAACTAAAAAAAACTTCAACGGAATATTTAAAAAAAAACAATTATACTCCCATTTCTGAGTATAGAAGATACTCAGAGTTAAATCTATACATTGAAAGATATGATGGTAGTTAGTTTCCTTGATTTTATATCACCCACCCACCCCCCAGCAGACACCACCTTCCTGTACCTGCAGATGAAACTCTCACAGGGGGAAAAATCCACTCACTTCCCTCACTGCTCTTGACAGATGGCTGTCCCAAAAGGCATCAATTTCCCCAGCACCCTCACAACCAGGACTTACTTTCCTAATATCTTGTCATACCTCCAGTTGTAGGCTGCTTCTCTCCTGTATTTGCTCTTGCTAGGTTTACTAGTGAACCTATCAACAGGAAGGACAGGAGGCACACAGCTTGTGGTTGGAGTTGCAATTATTCAGTTCTACAAATTTCCCCTGATTAAAATGTCTCAAACCTTCTGGGAGATCTTGGGGGTTGGTTTGGTAAATGAGCTTACCAGCCTGTGTGTTTTATGCCCTTTTTTCATTGCTTTGCAGACTGTTTATGTCCTTCTCATACCTTACTTTCACATCTCATTTTGCAACTTCACCAAACTTGAATATATTATATTTAGTTCCACAATGAACATCTAACATTGATATTACAAATAACTGAGATCCCTGCATTGATTAAAAGACTGAAACAAAAACAGAAAGTGCTGGAGAAGCTGAGCAGTTCTAGCAGCACTGACAGAGTTAACATTTTGAGTCTAATGATCCTCCATCTTTCACAGGGGAAAGGCATGTGTGCCTAGCACAGGGGTCAGGTCCAATTCAGTGAATGAGGGGTGGTCAGATCTAGAGCAGAAGGCGTGTCATGTCTAGCAGTGTGTGAAGGTGGGGGAGCAAGCCTGAAGAGGGACACTGAAGTGGGGAGTCAAGTCCAACAAAATAGGAAAAGGTTACAGGTTTCAGAGCAGATGCAGGAGTTTGGATCTGATGTGGGAAACTGTTTCAGATCCAGCAATGGGAGAAGGGATTTGGGTTCAGTGATGTGAAGGGAGCGATTGGGTATGAAATTGGGGTAGTGGGGTGCAGATCAGGAGGGAGGGGTTACAAGTAAGGGTCAGGCCCAACGACAGGGGATGGGGTCTGGAGCGGCAAAAGGTGGCTTGCTTCTAGCAACAGAGAAATGAGGTGAGGTGTGATAGTGCCGATAGGGATTGACAGATTTGGAGCAAGCCAAGAGAGTTGGGCCCTAGGGTAGAGAACAGTGCGTCGGGTGAGGCTCAGATGTACATAAGTGATTTAGAGGAGATATAACTGGGGATCTGACAGTTGTACATGGGATCAGTTGACTAGTTACTCAGGAGTTAGCTATTTGTTTAATAGTCTAGTTTTCCCTGAGTATTTATTTACTTAACTTTCCCAATTCTCTAATTTAAATTGAGACATTCAGAGGGTTGCCAGTGTAGAGGAATTGCCCTCATTGAATCTTTAATTTTTCAGTCAATTCTTTTGGAGTTTGTTATGTTGGAGATTCCACAGGATCCCATGTGCAACTCCCATTGACACTGGAATTCAACTGCCTGGCTAGCAGAAAAAACAGGCCATGAGGATCCTTTACTGTAAGATTACTCATTAAACCTGCCTCATAACACAAAACAATATCTAAAACAAATTGTTCCCTGATTAGTCTGGGCAATTGCCTGGGATGAGTTGAAAAGTGTGGTGCTGGAAAAGCGCAGCAGGCCAGGCAGCATCCGAGGAGCAGGAGAATCGATGTTTCGGGCATAAGCCCTTCTTCAGGAATGAGGCTGGTGTGCCAAGCGGGCTGAGATAAAAGGTAGGGGGGGACTTTGGGGGAGGGGCGCTGGGAATACGATAGGTGGAAGGAGGTGAGGGTGAGGGTGATGGGCCGGAGAGGGGGTGGGGGCGGAGAGGTCGGGAAGAAGATTGCAGGTCAAGAGTGCAGTGTTGAATCCAGGGGTTGGGACTGAGATGAGGTGGGGGAGGGGAAATGAGGAATTGCCTGGGATGTCTTCATTAATTTGTATTCCAACCCTATATGTGCCTATTTTAGATTTCCAGTTGATAAGAAAATTAAAATCTTGCATAATTGCAGCATTGTCTTTTACCCAATTAAAATGCTTTACCACAGTATAGCCACTGTTACGGGATGCTATCCAAACTTGGTCAACACTAACCATGACTCTGTAGAGACTGTTAGATCAAATCTGTTTATCTCTATGGGTTATTAATTCATCTATCTTATTACAATTGTTTTCTACTTTTGAATAAAGCCACTTTAATTTCAATTTTTCACAATTTCTCTCTGGCCACTTTATTCATTGATGTATTATTGCTATTCATTATTTAGTTCCTTCCTGTCACACTCTGCTTGATTTTAGCTAAAGCACTAAAATGGTTGTTGCCTTGACTTTTCTCTTTAGATTGTAAATTTCCCTACACTTGAAACCTCTGCCAACTTTTATTTTAAATCCACAATTACAACCCAAGTTACTTGATTTGTCAGAACAATGGTTCAATGCACTGGGCTCTGGCCCAGTGGAAATGCTCTCTCTATGTGTCTGTGGTGCAGGGACCAGTGCCCATGAATTCAAGCACTGGAAAAATCATTTGGTCCCCAAATGGAAGAAATGGGAGTGAAGGCTCCTGAAAATAGCAGTGCTGAGTGTGTCAGCTTCAAAGTGTCTGTTCCAGTGTTATTCATCAATAAGGCTAGGAACTTGAATCCTGTTGTCCTGTAAATTGAGGCCAACTACATTGTTTCAAAACCTGATAAGAGCTTGTCAATGGGTGTTTATTTTTAAAGGGGACCGACAAGTTACTGGTGACTTCAGAAAATGACTGATTGAAGGGAGATGGGTAAAGAGCTGCCCTTGGGTAGAGGGGCAACAGGACAAAGAGGAACAGGTCTCTTGGTGTTGTTATTGGTTGGCATAAGTGGCAGGGTGCATTTATATACAATACTTAGGCTTTGAACATGGTTTGGATAATCTGGTAGCATTGGATTAGTTGGGGGAAAAGCTGCTAAGGATAATTGGGTGGCCAGCAGCTCAGAAGAAAGATCTCAGGTGGCAATGGGAGGCATGGCTGTCAGGCCTTGGCCCAGAACACGGAACACTACAGCACAGTACAGACCCTATACCCTGAAGTCCATCAAACCTACATAATCCCATTATCATTCATATATTTATCTAATGACCATTTAAATGCCCTTAAGGTTGGTGAATTTACTACTGTTGCAGGCAGGACATTCCACGCCCTTACTACTCTCTGATTAAAGAACTATCTCTGACATCTGTCCTACATCTATCACCCTTCAATTTAAGGCTATGTCCCCTCGTGCAGCCATCACCATCCGAGGTAAAAGGCTCATACTGTCCGACTTAACTGAGAGGTGACTTAACTGAGACATATAAGATAACCAGAGGGTTAGATAGGTCGGACCTATCCAGACCTATCCGGACCTCTCCAAATCAATTCCAGATTTTTAAATTGAATTTACGTTCCATGGGTTTAGGTGGTAGGGTTTGAACCTATACTTAGAGCGCTGGAGCCTGGGCCTTGGATTATTGGGCAAGCAACCATTATGTCACTGTCTTTGCTTTCATAAGCCATAATTAACATATATGTTGAAACTAAAAAAAACTTCAACGGAATATTTAAAAAAAAACAATTATACTCCCATTTCTGAGTATAGAAGATACTCAGAGTTAAATCTATACATTAGAAGATATGATGGGAGTTAGTTTCCTTGATTTTATATCACCCACCCACCCCCCAGCAGACACCACCTTCCTGTACCTGCAGATGAAACTCTCACAGGGGGAAAAATCCACTCACTTCCCTCACTGCTCTTGACAGATGGCTGCCCCAAAAGGCATCAATTTCCCCAGCACCCTCACAACCAGGACTTACTTTCCTAATATCTTGTCATACCTCCAGTTGTAGGCTGCTTCTCTCCTGTATTTGCTCTTGCTAGGTTTACTAGTGAACCTATCAACAGGAAGGACAGGAGGCACACAGCTTGTGGTTGGAGTTGCAATTATTCAGTTCTACAAATTTCCCCTGATTAAAATGTCCCAAACCTTCTGGGAGATCTTGGGGGTTGGTTTGGTAAATGAGCTTACCAGCCTGTGTGTTTTATGCCCTTTTTTCATTGCTTTGCAGACTGTTTATGTCCTTCTCATACCTTACTTTCACATCTCATTTTGCAACTTCACCAAACTTGAATATATTATATTCAGTTCCATAATGAACATCTAACATTGATATTACAAATAACTGAGATCCCTGCATTGATTAAAAGACTGAAACAAAAACAGAAAGTGCTGGAGAAGCTGAGCAGTTCTAGCAGCACTGACAGAGTTAACATTTTGAGTCTAATGATCCTCCATCTTTCACAGGGGAAAGGCATGTGTGCCTAGCACAGGGGTCAGGTCCAATTCAGTGAATGAGGGGTGGTCAGATCTAGAGCAGAAGGCGTGTCATGTCTAGCAGTGTGTGAAGGTGGGGGAGCAAGCCTGAAGAGGGACACTGAAGTGGGGAGTCAAGTCCAACAAAATAGGAAAAGGTTACAGGTTTCAGAGCAGATGCAGGAGTTTGGATCTGATGTGGGAAACTGTTTCAGATCCAGCAATGGGAGAAGGGATTTGGGTTCAGTGATGTGAAGGGAGCGATTGGGTATGAAATTGGGGTAGTGGGGTGCAGATCAGGAGGGAGGGGTTACAAGTAAGGGTCAGGCCCAACGACAGGGGATGGGGTCTGGAGCGGCAAAAGGTGGCTTGCTTCTAGCAACAGAGAAATGAGGTGACAAGCGGTGCCCCGCAGGGTTCAGTGTTGGGGCCGCAGCTGTTCACATTACATATTAATGATCTGGATGAAGGGACTGGGGGCATTCTAGCAAAGTTTGCCGATGATACAAAGTTAGGTGGACAGGCAGGTAGTACTGAGGAAGTGGGGAGGCTGCAGAAGGATCTAGACAGTTTGGAGGAGTGGTCCAGGAAATGGCTGGTGGAATTCAATGTGAGCAAATGCGAGGTCTTGCATGTTGGAAAAAAGAATAGAAGCATGGATTACTTTCTAAACGGTGAGAAAATTCGTAAAGCCAAGTACAGAGGAATCTGGGAGTGCTAGTTGAGGATTGTCTAAAGGTAAACATGCAGGTTGAGTCCGTGATTAAGAAAGCGAATGCAATGTTGTCAATTATCTCAAGAGGGTTGGAATATAAAAGCGCTGATGTGCTACTGAGACTTTATAAAGCTCTGGTTAGGTCCCATTTGGAGTACTGTGTCCAGTTTTGGTCCCCACACCTCAGGAAGGACATACTGGCACTGGAGCGTGTCCAGCGGACATTCCCACGGATGATCCCTGGAATGGTTGGTCTAACATATGAGGAACGGCTGAGGATCCTGGGATTATATTCATTGGAGTTTAGAAGATTATAGGGAGATCTAATGGAAACTTACAAGATAATACATGGCTTGGAGAGGGTGGACGCGAGGAAATTGTTTCCGTTAGGCGAGAGACTAGAACCCGTAGACACAGCCTTAGAATTAGAGGGGGTAAATTCAGAACAGAAATGCGGAGACATTTCTTCAGCCAGAGAGGGTGGGCCTGTGGAATTCATTGCCGCAGAGTGCAGTGGAGGCTGGGACGCTAAATGTCTTCAAGGCAGAAATTGATAAATTCTTGATGTCACAAGGAATTAAGGGCTACGGGGAGAATGCGGGTAAGTGGAGTTGAAATGCCCATCAGCCATGATTGAATGGCGGAGTGGACTCGATGGGCCCAATGGCCTTACTTCCACTCCTATGTCTTATGGTCTTATGGTCTTAATAAATCATTTCCATTTTAATAAAATATTAAAGAAATGAACTACCCATCTGAAGTTTGCGGTTATTGCTCTCAATAAAAGTTGGAAGACATTTTGAATGTTATGGCATTGAACAAGGAAATTGAAAAACATGCTTATCTTTTTAAGTTATTAATGTACCAATCATTTATATAAACCCAAAGGCAGACAGTGTAGTAAAGTCCCCCTTTCAAACTTCATTCTTGGGACTTTAAATCTTTTTTAGGGCACTTGGGTGTGATTGGCAAGATTAGCATTTGTTGTACACCCACAATTATTCTTGAATTGAGTGCCATTCTAGGTTATTTCATGGTATAGTTAAGAGTCAACCACATTGAATTGGTTCTGGAGTCATATATAGGTCAGAGCAGGTAAGAATGGCAGATTTTCTTCATTAAAGCATGATAGTGAATGAGGTGGATTTTTATGACAATAAACAATTTATGTGATCGCTGTTATTGAGATGAGCTGACAATTTCTGAGCTTCTTTTTATAAAACTGAATTCAAATACCTCCTTGCTGCCCCTTATGAGGAGACGATCCTTACTCTGACTGCCCCAAGAAGCTGACAGACTCTTATGCCCGAAACATTGATTCTCCTGCTCCTCGGATGCTACCTGACCTGCTGTGCTTTTCCTGCACTACACTCTTGACTCTGAGCTCCAGCATCTGCAGTCCTCACTTTTTCCTAGGCTCTCTCTGTCTCTGGAATGGTTTTGGTGGATGCCCCTTGACTTACTGAGCCAGGAATGTTTGAACAAAGGCTACCTCCATCCACTTGACTGAATACAGCTGACAACCACCACAAATGCCCTGTCATTGCTTCTGTATTTAAATGCAATGCAAAATTGAGGTACAATGAACCTCATATTTATGGCTGAGAGGGCAAAGTGCAAAAATACAAGGCAATTCAAGGTATAGATGCTGGGAGCAGCCAGCGAGGTTCAGAATTTGTAAACGATGTGACAGCACATGAAAAGTTTGGACATGAGGCTGGGCTCCAGTTCATTAGTTGGGTACATATCCTTGAATGCATGGTGTCCTTGCAGCAGCAATGCATTGATAGTTACCCATGCAGTGCAGGGTGTACATTGTAAATGGATTGGAGATATGCTAAAAGGCTTTTTAGATGCTGACACATGTCAAATGTTAATATTCATGGACATGGGTGAGTGTGGCTGATGGAGCTTTCCCTGAGAGGTTGTTGCCCCGTGTCGAACACAGAGGTCCTTTGCATTGAACAGTGAGCTCAATTTGGCAGATACCATTCTGACATCCATGTTGAAAGTTCTCAATACTGTATCTAGATGCTCAGAACATTTGAAAAGATAGAAAACTGAATATTAGTGAAGTGAGTTGCAGTATTAATAAGGAATTTAGCAAGTTATAATCCTCCTTCATTGGCAACTCACCGCTGATGAGAAAGGACCACCACACTACTCGGCAGATGCATAAAAGGTACATTGAGTTGCTCCCAACATCAAAATAGGCCTTGTCAAACATCTAGTGCATGTCTGCCACAAATCTCACCAAAGTCCACATTATTCAGGCCCCTGGAAGGTTTTGTCTTGTGGTTTTCTTCAGAGCTGTCTAAAACATTTGGAATCTGAGACCCTTGTTGAGGCAATTGCTGTAATCATTATTCCACCGCTTCAGTAATACCAACTATCTGGTTTTAGATTGTATTTCATCAGCTGGCTATTCATTGTGAAATAAAAGCACTTTGCAAATCGAAAAAGAAATTGCTGGAAAATCTCAGCAGGTCTGTCAGCATTTGAGGTGAGAAATCAGAGAAATTTGTTCAGAACTGAATATTTGAAGAAGCTTCATAGGACCTGAAATGTTAACTCTGATTAATTCAAGATGGAGGATGGGAAAAATTCTGGCTATAACAGGCTGCTCCTTTTTTGAGGTATTTTAGGTGTTGGATTTCCCTGAATTCCTGGAGCAGCAATTACTATTTTACTGTTGCATTGTTTTGGAACTTTGGAGAGAAAAAAAAGTTAGAACAACGGCACTTTAAAAGGGATAGGAACAGACAAAGGCAGCACATGGTAAGGTCAGTGCAGGAGAGAGAGAAAGAGAGAGACAAAGAAAGCCACCGCTAACTGACAAAGCAGTGAACCTGTGCAGTTACTGCCTTTGCTGTTGAATTCATGTATCGCTGGACATCGGAATGCATCTAGAAAATTAGGAAACAGTGAAATTCACAACTGATCTTGGAAGAACCTGTTTGGGAGGGGTCACAGCACAGAAACAGGTAAGTGAATAGTTGTAAGTGTGGCCCTGGTTGTAAGTCTGCAGTTGTGAGCAGAGTGGGTTCTTTCTTTATTATGTATTTTATTGAGATATGTTTCTTGATTAAACTTAAAAATACAAGCCATAAGGATATATTAGCCCAGAGCAATATTTTGTAGAGAAATAAGACAATGCTATTTTCTGGGTCTGCAGATTGGAAGCAGCAAAAATGGCCTTTAGAAAAGTGATATGCTCCTTTTGCCAGATGTCGGAGCTTAGGGAGAGTTTATGGGTTACTGAGGACTATATCTGCAATAAATGCCATTGGTTGCGAATCCTATCATATTGAATGGATCAGTTGGAGAGGCAGTTAGAGGAAATGAGGAATCTATAAGAGCAAGGGGGTGTGATGGATGGTAGTTATATGAAGGGACAAAAGTCACAGATAAAATCACATAGATGAGTTAACTCCAGGAAAGCTAAGAGAGATAGGCAGATAATGCAGGAGTCTTCTGTAGCTATCCACATTTCAAACAAGTATGCTGTTTTGGAAAATGTAGGGGGTGATGGATTCTCAGGGGAATGTAGCACGAACAGCCATGTTTCTGGTCTCAAGACTGGCGCTAATACAATGACAAGACGTTGGGTTCCAAGAGATCAATTGTGTTAGGGGACTGTATAGTTCGAGGCACAGACAGGTGTTTCTGTGGCCAGCAGCAAAAAATCAGAGTGCTGTGCTGCCTTCCTGGTGCCAGGATCAAGGATGTCTCAGAGAGCGTGCAGAATGTTCTCAAGGGGGAGAGGGACCAGCAGGAGGGTATTGTACACATTGTAACCAAGAAGGGAAAGGATGAGATAGTGAGGAAAGAGGTCAATCTGAGACTGGTACAGTTGGGAAAAGAACCAAGTCAAACAGTCAGGGCAGGCAGGGACAAAGCAGAGAAAAAATTAAGGCTGATAAATTAAACTGCATTTATTTCAATGCAAGCGGCTGAACAGAGAAGGCAGATGAACTCAGGGTGTGGTTAAGAATATGGGACTGGGATATCATAGCAATTACAGAAACATGGCTCAGGGATGGACAGGACTGGCAGCTTAATGCTCAGGACACAAATGCTACAGGAAGGGCAGAAAGGGAGGAAAGAGAGGAGGAGGAATGGCGTTTTTGATAAGAGATAGCATTATAGCTGTATTTAGGTGGGATATTCCTAGAAATACACCCAGGGAAGTTATTTGGATGGAACTGAGAAATAAGAAAGGGATAATCACGTTAATGCGATTGTATTATAGACACCCAAAGAATCAGAGGGAAATTGAGAAACAAATTTGTAAGGAGATTGTAAGAATAATAGGGTGGTTATGGTCGGGGATTTTAACTTTCCAAACATAGACTGAGACTGCCATAGTGTTAAGGGTTTAGATGGACAGGCATTTTTTAAGTGTGTACATGAAAAATTTCTGATTCAGTATGTGGGTGTACCTACTAGAGAAGGTGCAAAACTTGACCTACTCTTGGGTAATAAGGCAGGGCAGGTGACTGAGATGTCAGTGGGGGAACACTTTGGAGTCAGTGACTATAATTGTATTAGTTTTAAAATAGTGATGGAGAAGAATAGACCAGATCTTAAAGCTGAAGTTCTAAATGAGAGAAAGGTTAATTTTGACGGTATTAGGTAAGAACTTTCAAAAGGTGATTTGGGACAGATGTTTCCACGTAAAGGGATGGTTGGAAAATGGGAAGCCTTCAGAAATGAGATAACAAGAGTCCAGAGATAGTATATTTCTGTTAGGGTGAAAGGAAAGACTGGTAAGTGTAGGGAATGCTGGATGACTAAGAAATTGAGGGTTTGGTTAAGAAAAAGAAGGAAGCATATATCAGGTATAGACAGGAGAGAACGAGTGAATCCTTAGAAGAGTATAAAGGCAGTAGGAGTATACTGAAGAGGGAAATCAGGAGGGCAAAAAGTTGACATGAGATAATTTTTGGCAAGTAGACTTAAGGTGAATTCAAAGGGTTTTTAGAAATACATTAACAACAAAAGGGTAACACATGAGAGACTAGGGCCCCTCAACGATCAGCAAGGCAGTCTTTGTGTGGGGCCGCAGGAGATGGGGGAGATACTAATGTTTACTGTGGAAAAGGATATGGAAGATATCGAATGTAGGGAAACAGATGGTGACATCTTGAAAAATGTCCATATTACAGAGTAGGAAGTGCTGGATGTCTTGAAACAATAAAAGTGGATAAATCCCCAGGATCTGATCAGATGTACCCTAGAACTTTGTAGGAAGCTAGGGAAGGGGTTGCTGGGCCCCTTGCTGAGATATTTCTGTCATCAATTGTCGCAGGTGAGGTGCCAGAACACTGGAGGTTGGCTAATATGGTGCCACTATTTAAGAAAGGTGATGTGGACAAGCCAGGGAACTATAGACCAGTGAGCCTGACATCAGTGGTGGGCAAGTTGTTGGAGGGAATCCTGCGGGCAAGGATGTATATGTACTTGGAAAGACAAGGACTGATTAGAGATAGTCAGCATGGCTTTGTTCCTGGGAAATCATGTCTCACAAATTTGAATGAGTTTTTTGAAGAAGTAACAAAGTGGATTGATGAGGGAAGAGTGGTAAACGTGATCTACATGGATTCCAGTAAGGTGTTCGCCAAGGTTTCCCATGGGAGACTGGTTATCAAGGTTAGAATATAGGGAGAACAAGCCATTTGGATACAGAACTGGCTCAAAGGTAGAAGACAGAGGTTGGTGGTGGAGGGATGTTTTTCAGGCTGGAGGCCAGTGACCAGTGGAGTGCCACAAGGATCGGTGTTGGGTCCACTACTTTTCGTCATTTATGTATATGATTTGGATGTGAACATAGGAGGGATAGTTAGTAAATTTGTAGATAACACCAAAATTAGAGGTGTAGTAGACAGCAAAGAAGGTTACCTCAGATTACAATGGGATCTTGATCAGATGGGCCAATGGACTGAGGAGTGGCAGATGGAGTTTAATTGAGACAAATGTGAGGTGCTGCATTTTGGGAAGCAAATCTTAGCAGGGCTTATACACTTAATGGTAAGGTCCGAGGGAGTATTGCTGAACAAAGAGACCTTGGAGTGCAAGTTCCTAGCTCCTTGAAAGTAGAGTCGCAGGTAGATATGATAGTGAAGAAGGCATTTGGTATGCTTTCCTTGATTGGTCAGAGTATTGAGTACAGGAGTTGGGAGGTCATTTTGTGGCTGTACAGGACATTGGTTCAGCCAGTTTTGGAATATTGTGTGGCAATTCTGGTCTCCTGCTTATCCAAAGAATGTTGTGAAACTTGAAAGGGTTCAGGAAAGATTTATAAGAATGTTGCTAGTGTTGGAGGATTTGAGCTATAGGGAGAGGTTGAAGAGACTGGAGATGTTTTCCCTGGACCGCCAGAGGCTGAGGGGTGACCTTATAGAGGTTTATAAAATCATTAGGGGCATGGATAGGTTAAATAAGTGTTTTGCCTGGGGTGGGGTCCAGAACTGGAAGGCATAGGTTTAGGGTGGAAAGGGAAAGATATAAAAGGGACATAAGGGACACCATTTTCTCGCAGAGGGTGATACATGTATGGAATGAACTGCCAGAGGAAGTGGTGGAGGCTGATACAATTGCAAAATTTGAAAGACATCTGGATGGGTATATGAATAGGAAGAGATATGGGCCAAGTGCTGGCAGGTGGGACTAGATTGGTTTGGGATATCTGGTTGGTATGAACGGTTGAACCGAAGGGTCTGTTTCTGTGCTGTACATCTCTATGACTTTTGACTCTCCATAGATGCTGCCAGACCTGATGAGCTTTTCCAGCATTTTTTTCTTTCTGTTTCAGATTTCCAGT
This sequence comes from Chiloscyllium plagiosum, assembly GCF_037043375.1. NCBI lineage: Eukaryota > Metazoa > Chordata > Chondrichthyes > Orectolobiformes > Hemiscylliidae > Chiloscyllium > Chiloscyllium plagiosum. The sequence goes on along the minus strand of NW_028270154.1, from coordinate 51,189,026 downwards.
AACTGTAACTCTTTCAGTGTTTTGCACATTCCAAGTCTTGACCTCAAGCAATTAGGCTTCCACATTGTGTACATTAATTCCCTCCTTGTCATGTCAATGAAGCAGTTGGAATCAGATGAAGGCAGTTGAAAGTGGATGCTGGAATTTGTCATTTCCCACAAATGACAGCAAGCACCAATAGGCAATGCTTCAGAATTGGGAGAAAGTGAGGACTTTAGATGCTGGAGATCAGAGTCGAGAGTTTGATGCTGGAAAAGCACAGCTGGTCAGGCAGCATCCGAGGAGCAGGTAAATCGATGTTTTGGGCAAGAGCCCTTCATCAGGAAGGGTTCTTGCCCAAAACATCGATTTACCTGCTCCTCGGATGCTGCCTGACCAGCTGTGCTTTTCCAGCACCACACTCTCAACAATGCTTTGGAATTGCCAAACCTTCAGACGGAAATGTGAATATGGAAAGATACAGAGGAGGTGGAGGACTTTATGGAGGCTTGCTGGGAGAATACTACTTTCAATTGTCATCACAAATGTTGATTCTCCTGCTCCTCAGTTGAAATGTCTGCTCTCTTGCTACTCTGGCAATGTCGACTTCACCAGTTTCCAAATCTGCCCTCTCCCCAGATCCAACCTTCCAACTTGGCACCAAATTCTTGGCCTGTTCTACCTGTCCATCTTCTTTCCCACCTCTCCACCCCACCCTCCCCACCTACTCATCACAATTACCATTCTCCTGCATCCTCCTATCGCCTTGCCATCTAGCTTCCCCCAGCCCCACCCCAACCTCTCTATTTATCTCCCAGCTCCCTTCCCCCTCCACATTCCTGATGAAGGACTTATGTCCAAAGTGTCGACTCTCCTGATACCCGGATGCTGCCTGACCTACTGTGCTTTTCCAACGCTGCATTTATGCGACTATGACACAGCGATGGCAAGACAGTGGTGCTAGACAAGCACAGCCAGTCAGGCAGCATCTGCGGAGCAGGAAAATTGATGTCTTGGGCAAAAACTCTTTATCAGAACGGCGATGGCAAGCCAAACCAAATCAGCCTCACTAACACTGGATTAGCTACCCAGTGAAATTGAAACATATGTGACACTCAAAATTATTCATTTGTTCCTAACCAGACTTTATAAATAACAGATCTTGGCTACCAAGTTTTTATAAGTTAAAAAAACCCACTTTATTATTCATGATGTAACTTCAACAGAACACAGATAATGAACAAGGCAATCTAATAAGATTTACAATCTAAAGCTCAGTCTTCTCTGATCACTACTTGTCTGACAGAGTTGAGACAAATTGAAAAGAAAATAAAGAATAATAATTTGGGAGTTCAATAGACAGCTTCAAACAATGGATACCAGGCATTCATGAAAGCCTTGGACAATGGTTTGATCACAGGCAAGGAGAACTATATACTTTGCTTAAATTGTGAAGTCACTGGTTAATGCAAATTGTTTCAGACTTCCAGAAATATTTAATTATTTGTTATAGACTGTGATACTTTTCTCAGAACATTCAACAATTTAATATCAGAAGAGAAACTAGACAGAAAACAAAATAAAAGGAAGATCTTCTCTAGAAATTCAAAGATCACATGGTAGCTTGCCAAAATCAGTCAGAATAATTTGTCGCTTTGTTTTCTCATTTCAATCAATGTTCTCTGTGGTTGGCTAGTTAGCACTGGTCCTCCTTTGATTGATCAATTCAACATTTAACAAGCTGCCAGCCCTGAGTATAGGAACTACTCAGTGTTGGTTTGTCTTCAGTGCCCATTGATCAGTAATTAAGTTGCATTACTGGATGTTGGTTTGCTCGCTGAGCTGGAAGGTTCATTTTCAAGACATTTCTTCACCATACTAGACAATATCATCAGTGAGCCTCTGAATGGAGCACCTGTGGTATGACCCACTTTTTATTTATGTGTTTAGGTTTCCTTGGGTTGGTGATGCCATTTCCTTGTTGATATCATTGCCTATGGTGATGTCATTTCCTGGACTTTTTCTCAGGGGGTGGTAAATGGGATCCAAGTCAATGTGGGCGGCACAGTGGTTAGCACTGCTGCTTCACAGCGCCAGGGACCCGGGTTCAATTCCCGCCTCAGGTGACTGTGTGGAGTTTGCACATTCTCCACATGTCTGCATGGGTTTCCTCCGGGTGCTCCGGTTTCCTCCCACAATCCAAAAAGGTGCAGGTTAGGTGAATTGGCCATGCTAAATTTCCCGTAGTGTTCGGTGAAGCGGTAAATGTAGGGTAATGGGTCTGGGTAGATTGCGCTTCGGCGGGTCGGTGTGGACTTGTTGGGCTGAAGGGCCTGTTTCCACACTGTAAGTAATCTAAATCTAAAAATCTAAATCAACGTGTTTGTTGATAGAGTTCTGGTTGGAATGCCATGCTTCTAGGCCAATCGGACTGGAACTTTATCAACAAACACATTGACTTGGATCCCATTTATCACCGCCTCAAGAAAAAGAACAAGAAATGACATCACCAAATCCAAGGAAACCTAAAGACATAAATAAAAAGTGGGCCATACCACCAGTGCTTCAACTAGAGGCTCACTGATGATATAATAAAGAGGCTTTTCTGATGAAGGACTTTTTCCTGAAACATCAATTTTCTTTCTCTTTGGATGCTGCCTGACCTGCTGTGCTGTTCCAGCAATAAAGTTTCAACTTTGATCTCCAGCATCTGCAGACCTCACTTTCTCCTCTCTGATGATATTACCTAGTATGGTGACGAAATATCTGAAACAAAACCTTCCAGCTCAATGAGCAAACCTACATCTAGAACTTCAACCTGAGCTACAAATCCTCTCAAAACTTGCTAATTTGCATTCCTTTCCTGGCCAGTTCTCAACAGAAAGCATCTGTCTTGTTCTCTTGAGTTTTAAAACAAGCTGTTGTTCAATGTTCAATTCTTTAATTCACAGTTCCACAGCAAAAATAAATGAGAAAAATAAAATAAATCTGGTGATGGTCTCAGCAGAATATAGCATGAAACATTTGATTGTGGGTAATGTCACAGACACCAGAGTTCTGTTTGTAGACATTAAAATTATTTCTTTTGGCTGTCTCCATGCCACTCTGTTTCAGGGCCTAACCTGAGGTTTCATTTTGAAGGATGTAAGGGCTAAGGAGTTTGTCCAATTAACTTGTCATCTCTCTGAAATCTCCCATAGACATACTTTTAGACACCACATGAAACCTGCTGTGGCTGCAATCCAAAATATTCAAGGATTCCTAATGTCTGAGAATATCTGTAATCAAGCAGTTGATAACCATGTGAATGCTGAGCAGTGATTGCTCATTACAATTTCTTTAATCTTTCAGATAGAGTCATGGAATCAAAGAGAAGTACAGCACGGAAACTAGCACTTTAGTCCAACTCATCCATACTGACCAGATATCCTAAATTAACCTAGTCCCATTTGCCAGCACTTGGCCGATATCCCTCTAAACCCTTCCTATTCATATACCTATTCAGAGCTCTTTCAAATGCTGCAATTGTACCAAACCCCTACCACTTCCTCTGGCAGCTCATTCCATATATGCACCATCCTCTGCATGTAAAAGTTACCCTTTATGTCCCTTTTATGTCTTGCCCCTCTCACCCTAAACCTATGCCCTTCAGTTCTGAACTCCCCCACCCCAGCGAAAAAATTTTGTGTTTATCCTGTCCATGCCCTTCATGATTTTATAAACCTCTATAAGGTCACCCCTCAGTCTCGGATGCTCCAGGGAAAATATCCCTAGCCTATTCTACCTCTCCCTCTAGCTCAACTCCTCCAAACCTGGTAACATCCTTATAAATCTGTTCTGAACCCTTTCAAGTTTCACAACATGCTTTTGATAGGACAGAGACCAGAATTGCACACAATATTCCAACAGTGGCCTAACCAATGTCCTGTACAGCTGCAGCATAACCTCCCAACTCCTGTACTCAAAGCTCTGACCAACAAAGGAAAGCACACCACACCTTTTTCACTATCCTATCTACCTGCCGCTGTACTTTCAAGGAACTATGAACCTGCACTCCAAGGTCTCTTTGTTCAGCAACACTCCCCAGGACCTTACCATTAAGTATACAAATCCTGCTCTGATTTGCTTTTCCAAAATGCAGCACCTCGCATTTATCTAAATTAAACTCCATCTGCCTCTCCTCAGCCTATTGGCCCATCTGATCAAGATCCCAGTATACTCTGAGGTAACCTTCTTCACTGTCCACTACACCTCAAATTTTGATGTCATCTGCAAACTTACTAACTATACCTCCTCAAATTGCTATGCACTATGTGGCTTTATTCAGTTACAGACTTCTCTTTGAATAATAGCCTTTGCAGTATTGTCCCTTTAACACATCAGGATTTGTGCGACCTGGTCTGTAAAAGTGGATGAAAGGGTCCATTTGGTGGGTGGAAGTGTCTGTGGTGTTTCCTGATATGGTTCAGTTTTCATACCTTTTCTCCACAAAGTTTAATTGCAGAGATTCAGATAATGATATTGGCATATCAATTGCCAGAGAGCTATGATAACAGCTAAAAGAAATTACAGACAAGGTGGAACTTCCCCTTAGAGTCTTTAGCAGGACTTTTTTATAAAAGACTTCAATCAGCAACTAGCAGTGCAAGAAGCTTTATTCATCTTCTCTCACATATAAATCAGCAAGTGCCTGGCAGGATTACTGGAAAGTTAGATGAGGAGCATTAAACATCCTTCAGATCCCATAATGAGGCTGCCAAAATTTGAGTGGCAGAAGGAAATGCTTCTGGAAAATTACATGGAAAACTAAACAGCACAATCACGATGGTCCTTCATTCCATTTTTAAGTTGGTTTTAGCTAAATTATACCACTTTGTTTAGACAGAGTGATTGAGTTTATACATAGCTCCTGATAAGATTCGTCCACCAGAAGGCAGCTGCTTAGCTTGTCCAGACTGCCTTACTACACTGTGAAGCCAGAACCTTTCTGTTAAGGAAGTCTAGCATGTATTCACATAATTTTTTGAGACGCGTAAAAATGAATGTCGAGAGCCTTGTAAAGTGACATTTTAAATTTTAACAATTTATCTTGCATTATGTTGCATTGGCTGTTTTTAAATGGCATGAGCAGTGTGTTATGGGGTATTTCAAGCATTGATGAGATTCATGCCTCAATTACTACCCTAAACTAAGTAAATTCGCCATGGTCCCAGAAAACCGGAGGGCTGCTCTCTCATTAGAAAGAAATGACAATGGTGAGTGTAACATGAGTGTCATCGTGCCTCAGGCGAAGGGTGAAGTTGAGAGGCAGGGCCTTCATGGTAATCTCAGTCAGTTTGGGAAATGAACTCACAATGTTAGTGTCACTCTGTAAAGCAGCCATCCAACCATTCATGGGACATGGGGTAATGCTAGTTGGGTGGTGTATATTACTCTTGAGAAGGTGAGGTGAGCTGCCTTCTTGAACCATTACAATCCATGTGCTATAGATTGACTCAAAATACTCTTGGAGTCAGAATATCAAGATTTTGATCCACCAATAGTGAAAGAACAGTAGTACATTTTCAAGTCAGGATGCTGAGTGGCTTGGGGGTGGGGAAGTGGGAGGGAGGGGAGTTTGGGTGGGGGAGCATGGTTTTGAAGGTTTCTATGTGTCTGCTGCCTTTGCCTTTTTATATGGAAATGGCCGAGTGTTTGAAAGAGGTTATCTAAGGGTCTTTGGTGAATTTCTGCAGTGCATCTTTGTAACCAGTACACACTTGCTACTGAGTGTTGCTGGTGGAGGGAGTGGATGTTTGTGAATGTGGTGCCAATCAAGTGGATGGATAGTGTCAAGTTTCTTGAGTTTTGTTGGAGTTGCACCTATCTGGGCAAGTGAGGAGTATTCCACCATACTCCTAATCTTCTAGATAGTGGACAGGCTCTAGGAAGTCAGAAGATGAGTTACTCCCTTTAGTATTCCTAGTATGTGACCTGCCCTTGTAGCCATTCTGTTTATGTGGTGAGTCCAGTTGCGTTTCTAGTCAATGGTAACCCTCAGGATTGTTGATAGTGGGAGTTCTGTCATGGTATAACCATTGAATGTCAAAGGATGGTGATTAGATCATGTCTCATTGGAGTTGGTTATTGACTGGCATTTGTATGTCACAAATATTAGAGTTTAGGTTAGATTCCCTACAGTTTGGAAACAGGCCCTTTGGCCCAACAAGTCGACACCGACCCTTGAAGAGTAAACCACCCAGACCCTTTCCCTCTGATTAATGCACCTAACACTATGGGCAATTTGGCATGGCCAATTTACCTAACCTGCACATCTTTGGACTGTGGGAGGAAACCAGAGCACCTGGAGGAAACCCATGCAGACACTGGGAGAATGTGCAAACTCCACACAGACAGTCACCCAAAGGTGGAATCGAACCGACTTACCAACCCGAGTCCTTCTGATGAAGGGCTTATGCCTGAATGTCGACTCTCCTGCTCCTCAGGTGCTGCCTGACTGGCTGTGTTTTTCTTGCACCACGCTGTTTGACTCTGATCTCCAGCATCTGCTGTCCTCACTTTCTCCCAGCTTGGATATTATCCAGGCATTTGAAAGAGGAATGCTTCAGTATTTGAGGAGTCATAAATTGTGCTGAACATTATGCAATGAATGGCAAACATCCCGATCTCTGACCTTATGATGGAGGGAAGTCATTGATGAAGCAGCTGCAGATAGTTGGGCCTAGGACACCACCCTAAGGAACTCCTGTAGAAATGTCCTGGTGCTGAGATGATTCATCTCCAAAAACTACAATCAGCTTCTTATGTGCCAGATATAAATCCAACCAGCAGAGAGTTTGCCCCCTGATACTCATTTATTTAAATTTTGCTGGGGCTCCTTGATGCCACACATCCTTGATGTCAAGAGCTGTCACTCTCACCTTTCCTCTGGAATTCACCTTTTTTGAACCAAGGCTGTAATGACATCAGGAGCTGAGTTGCTCTAGTGGAACCCAAACTGGGCATCACCACGCAGGTCCTGCTTTATAGCACTGTTTTAGTTTAGATTAGATTACTTACAGTGTGGAAACAAGTCCACACCGACCCGCCGAAGCGCAACTCACCCAGACCCATTCCCCTACATTTACCCCTTCACCTAACACTACCGGCCAATTTAGCATGGCCAATTTACCTAACCTGCACAGTTTTTGATTGTGAGAGGAAGCCAGACCGGGGGAAACCCACGCAGTCACGGGGAGAATGTGCAAACTCCACACAGAGAGTCGCCTGAGGCGGGAAATGAACCTGGTTCTCTGACACTGTGAGGCAGCAGTGCTAACCACTGTGCCACCATGCCACCCACTGTTGATGACATCTTCTATCATTTTATTGATGATCAAGAGTAGACTGATGGGGCAACAATTGGCTGGGTTAGATTTGGCCTACTTTTTGTGTACAGGACATATCTGGGCAATTTTCCACATTGTCAGGTAGGTGCCAGTTGTTGTAGCTGTACTGGAAGAGCTTTGCTAAGGGAGTGGCAAGTTCTGGAGCCCAAGTCTTCAGTACCATTGCTGGAATATTGTCCTGACACAGAAGTAGTTCAGGAGAAGAAAAAGGAGTAATTATGATTATGTAGCTTAAATTTCTGCACAGCCTGCTATAGGGTGTAACTGACCACCTCGAAAACATAACTAATGAATAAGAAGTACCATATAATTTAAAATTGGAAATTAAATCTGGACATGGTAAAATATCACTGTAATGCAGTTACATTTGGCTGTATAACTGTTAACTTTAAGAGAGTTTTGCGGCCTACATCTAGCTGATCCCCAAAATAAACAGTTTTTGGACTCACTAATATTACTTCTGCACTCTGAAATGGGAATACATGGAGCATGAATGATTATTAAAGCATACATATTCTGCATTTAATAAATCAAATGTATGAAGCAGTTGTAATATAGTTGGTTCTGCTATAATATGTGTTTCTTCAAAGCGAATTGGCCTTAACGTGATTGAAGAATTCAGACCATTATTTGCAGAATGCAGACTTTCCTTATCTGTATTGGCTATAATGTGATCTGGCACCATTACTTTAAACGGTGTGGTCATTGCGCAATGTTCTTATAACGTGAGATCGCACGAAAACTGAACTATCACATTGTATCAGAACCAACTGTATTAATATCAAATATGTAGATTAAAGTAGGCCATTGCCCAATACCCCATACAGAGTCTACATGAATTTAGAAAGTATAATCCATTGTGTGCTGAGATGTTGTGATCCTGTGTTGCTTGCTGTAACCTGATAGTCTTAATGGGATTACACAGTGCTCAATTTGTCAAAAATCATTGCCTTGAAGTAAGTTTATTTGGTTGGTTGATTGATGATCCTGATTATGAGCTTTGCCACTGTGTTTCTTGCACCCATCAGATCTAGGCTAACAGCTTTGATTTGTGATTTCAGAAACCAGCTATAGCATGGAGTACTGGTTTTACATATTCTGAAATATCATTCTCTCTAGATTGTCTGATCATTACTTGCCAGAATTTAACATATTTAATTGAATTAGAATTCCAAATTTCAGAAATTTGTTTCTCAAGGCTAAATACAGAGCAGGGAATTTTTGTTTACACTATTTTCCCTGTCTACCATTTCAAGAAGACAAATTCACAATCATCCTGACTTGCTTCAGTTAATTTAAAGATATTGAACCATGCAAGCTGCAAAATTAAAGCATGATGAGAGAAGTAGTGTAGTTGCCACTTATTTGCAGCCTCAACACAGTTTGATACCAAATAACAAGTAAATACTTGGAAAAATATACAAATCCAAATAGCATACTGATGTTCTCTTTTGCCACAGAATTACAGAATCAAAGGATTGTTATGGTATAGAAGGAGACTTAACAGCCCAGCATATCTGCATTGGCACTTTAAAAAAGAGTTGTGATTTAGTTCTATTTCCCTGTTTTTTCTGTATCCTAATATATTGTTTCCATTCAAATGATCATCTCATGCCCTCGTTGATGTTTCAATTGAACCTGCCTTGACCATATTTTCATGAGGTGCATAACAGCTTCAAACTACTCACTGTGTGAAAATGTTTTTATTCTATATTGTATTTGTTTATTTTGTAAAGCACTTTAAATCTGTATCCTCTAATTGTTGACCATTTTATGAATGGGATCAGTTTCTTCTTATTTACTCAGTTCAGTTCTATGCAATTTTGAAAACGTCTACCAAATCTCCTCAGCTTGCTTCTCTCCAATAGAAAAATCCCAACTTCTCCAATCTATCTTCCACAGTGGAGAGAGTCTCAGGCTTCAGCAAGGTGCCACTAGTGGCCTAGATATGAACCCTTTGCCCACACGCAAGACACCTGCCATTTTTGCACAGGAGGTAAGGAGAGGTGTTGGTGCTTTGTGGACCGATTGTGCTTTATACATGTGTAGTTCATGGAGACGTGGGATATGGATATCTCAACTTATGCATATTAAACCTATTAAATGAAGTTCGAAAGCTGCCAGATTTATTTGAAAAACATGGTACTCTCTTGGAAATTCTTTTGCCTTTTTGATAGGTCATTTAGGAGAACTCAAATGCCTGTTTGTGTTATTTAATTAGAGATGAGTGCATCTAAAATATGCATAAACTCATTGGAACTATCAAGCTCTGTTGAATGGTCAAGCTGCCAAGGGAACTGTAAACCTGTCAAGGGAGATGTCAAGGTAACTGTCAATCCGTAAGGGCATTTGCATTGTCCCTTAATATACTGTGATGTTTAATATTTCTAAAGAGATAACTGCCAGTCATGTAAAACATCATGATCGTTATTTGTTGCCACTTATTGATGTAAGCCTGGGGATTATCATTAAAGGAATTGTGTTGCATGATTGATTTTTCAATCTATTGGTATCACAGTGGATTGCCTGTCAGTTCAATGTTTGATTGTCGGCTTCAAGAGGTTATGTACTCTTTGAATTGGAGTTTTGAATACAGGTCCTTGTTTTTCTATGAGATTAAATTGTTGAAGGAAGTTGAATATAACAAATTGCTTTAATCATTGAGAGCATTTGTGTTAAAGTTAGTGAATTTGTGATTAGACACTAAAGGGATGATTTCACAGGGCTCTGAATGATATGGGGCTGATGTGGAAAATCTTGAAAATCCACGTGAGAAGTCCAGTGAGGCTTTTCTTGGCATGAAAAGCAATTGGTTGTATTTTCCAACTGTGTTCTGGATACTAAAACACTATTCTCATTCTGCCACTTTTTTTTATTAAGGAAGATTATTGTCTGTTTCAGCCTCACTGAATAACTACATAACTCACCTCATTGACATGCAACTTTCTATCCTACACCCATCGCGGGGAAACTGTTTTCTGAGATTTATGCGATACAAATATTTATGCCATACAAATGCCAGTTCATCACAAATCAATATGAATCCCCTCTCCAATGGCGTTATGTCATTAGGTGGACTGCAGCAGCTCAAGAAGGCCGCTCACTACCACCCTCCCAAGGGCAACTAGGGACTGGCAATAAATGCCAGCCCAGCTAGCATTGCTCACATCCCACAAAATGAATTAAAAAAAAACTCTTCTGGGCCTAATTCTTAGACTGATCCAAGAATCTTCAATTAGTGGAAATAATGTATCTTTATCTGCTCTGTCTTTTCTTATTACTACTCCTAAAGACCTCAATTAAATTACTCCTTAGCTTTCTAAATTCAAGAGAATAAAGGCCCAGTTTGTCTAATCTCTCCTCATAATTAACCCCTGAAGTTCAGGTAACACCTTTGTAAACCTATGTTGAACTCCCTCAGGGTCAAAACATCCTTCCTAAGGTGTAGTGCCCAGATTTGCTCACAGTACTCTAAATGGACTCTAACTAGGATTTTGTGTAACTGTAGCATAACATCTGCATTCCTATATTCCCCCTCTTTAGATATGAAGGCCAGCATTCCATTAACCTTCTTGACTAGTATTTGCATTTGTTTGTGGAATTTTAAAGAGCTATGCCCCTGGACTCAAAACTCTGTTGAGCACCTACTGTACTTAACTTTGCAGCTTTTAAAAAATATCCTGATCTATCCTTTTTGATCCAAAACGGACAAGCTCACACTGACTTATATTAAAATCCAATGCTACAGCTTTGCACACTCACCTAATCTTTCAATATCTGATTGTAATTTTATGCTGTCATCAATACTGTCTACAATGTTGCCCAATTTTGTATTGACTTGTGATTAATGAAAAATGTGAATAATTGAGGTCCCCACACAGATGCCTGCGAGATACCACCAGTCAAGTCTTGCCAATTTGAGTACTTACCCACTATTCCAAACTTGTTTCATACATCTCAACTATTTCCTATCCATTCCTGAAGAAGGGCTTATGCCTGAAACGTCGATTCTCCTGTTCCTTGGATGCTGCCTGACCTGCTGCGCTTTTCCAGCAACACATTTTCAGCTATTTCCTATCCATGTCAATAACTTGCCCTCTATTCTGTGGGCTTCCACCTTAGCTAAAAGTCTGTTCTGTGGGAGGCATATTTTAGAATAGCAGATATGAGAGGCTGTGGGATAGGTAGAGGAGTCATGATGTGGAATAGGTTGCGACACAGGTGTTGCGTTGGGATGTGGTTTAAAGGGTGAGGGCTGTCTTCACTTTTTAAATTTATCAGCTGTGATTAAGAAGTTGGATTGCTGAGATGTATCAATGCCATAGTCCTCCCGTGCAGCTGGAAGGCGCTATGACTGCTTCCAAACTCCTTCTGGGCCAGTGGGCATGGCTCTCATTAGTGGCCACCTTTGTGCACATGCCCATCAAGCACTGGAGCCAAAAACTGACAATCCAGGACTCTTTCTCCTGAGTTGGGTTTGCAGAATCAGGGAACAGAAAATTCAAGCCTCTGTGATTTTGCAATGTTTATCTATACAAATGCTATTAACAAGCTTGCATTATTTTTGATGGGAAGAGCAAAGAAACTGGAAAAGTAACTTGGAAAGATTCTTGTAAACTTATCTGCAAATTATTCTTAAAATCACAAACTTCCCTTGATTACTCAGCTATGCAACTTGCTTCACTCACATGGTGTGAGAATTATAAGAGCACAGGAACTTAAGAAACTTAACGTAGGCTGTTCAGACCATCTAACCTGTTCCACCATTCAATGAGATCATGGTTGGTCTGTGACCTACATCCATATTCTTGCTTTTGACCCATATTTTGTTTGGCAAAGTTATTTGAAGCTCGCAAGTGATCTAGTACCAACTGCCATTTGTGGAAAAGAAGTGTTTATCAAGAAGTGCTTCCTAACATCTTTCCTGAATGATCTGGCCCTATTTTTAGACGAGACTCCCTAGTTCTAGAATCCTCGACCAGTTGAAATAGTTTATCTTTATCCACTGCACCTTTTCCTGTTAATATCTAGAAAACTTTCATCAGATCACCTCTCAAACTGCTAAATTTGCAAGAAACCAGGTCTAATTTGTATAATGTTCGCTCATAACTTTGTTCTTGAAGGCCAGGTATCATTCTTGTAGATCTACATGATACTCTTTCTAATGCCAATATATCTTTCCCATGTTGTGGTGCACAGATCTGCTCACAGTATTCTGAGTGGTTTTGTATAACTGCAGCATAACTCTTTGTCCTTACACTCCAATGCTCTTGAAATAAAGATCAGTATTCTATTACTCTTCTTGACTATTTTCTGGACCTGTATGAGACATTTTAAAGATCTACACATGTGAACCCACTAGTCTTTTTGGACAACAACTGTACTTCAGTTTACATGATCCAGAAAGTACCCTGATCTGTGGTCAGATAGCCATTCAGGCCCGGGGCTGTACCTGAAGCAGAAAAGGCAACCTTTGAGTTGGCAACCCTGATGGGACTTCCAGGACAGGTCAAGCACAAATCATCTGCACAAGACAAAGACAGGCAAGGACAAGCTGGTTTATACCTTGGAGTATGGCAAGCAGACTCACCGGCGTTCTGGGTGATGGAGAGGGGGATGTGCCTTTGACACATCGGAGGATGAATGCAGAGGGCAACTCCAGTGTCTTCCATACATGACACTGGGGGTCCCATGGGTCACCATACTCTTGACCCGGAAGATCAATTGGCTGCAGGCCAGAGAACATTCTGGAAATAAGCAACAGGGAGGGGTAAGAAGGAACACCTGATTCCCTCAGCAAAGATGCAACTTGACTCAGCAACAGAGATCTGACCATGTATAGAGAGAGAGACAGAGAGAGAGAGAGAGAGAGAGAGAGAAAGAAGCTGCCCACATGTGAGACTGAACTTCACCAAGTTCATTGGAGTTGATTATATAGTTGGCCAATTTTAACAGCAAAGATAGTATCTCGTCATAGTCTGGGAGCCAGTAGTAGTGTAGATAAGGATTGCAACAACAATTTAATGTTACAATTGGTAGAGTAATGTAAGGATCACAAGTTTTATCTTGAAAGAGTACAATGTAGAAAATATTTGGCCTTATGTCCCTTTTATGACTTGAGTATATTTTATGTATAAAGTTGTATTGAACTGGAAGTCGACTCTGACCCTGTTGTTTGTTTCATGATTATTGTACCCAAATAATATGAGTTGACATAGAAACTGGTTGCAGTGTCCAAAGAACAGACAACAGGTCCAAAACAGATAACTTCACACTTGCTTCCATCTGCCACAATTTTGTCCATTCACCTAGTCCATCAATATTCCTTTGCAATTTTACACTACCATCTGCACTGTCTAGAATGTCACCTGTGTGTCATCGGCATATTTAGACATGTGGCTTTTATAGCCATTATCCAAGCCATTAACAAATAATATTAGTAATTGAGGCTCTAACACAGCTACTTGGAGATCATTACCAGTCACATCCCGCCAATCATCTAACCATTATCCCTACTCTCCATTGCCTGCCACTCAACCAATTTTCCAGTCATGTCAGTAACTTGCCTTCAATTCCCTATGTGTCTACCTTAGTTAACAGTCTCTTATGTGGATCTTCATCAAATACCTTCGGAAAGTCCATATACATAACATCCATAGACATTCCCCTTCTCACTATTTTAGTCACCCCTTCAAAAAAAACAACAAAGTTTGTCAGGCATGCCCCTCGCTGCCATATATCAATAAAGTGTGGTTCTTGCAAAGCATAGCAGATCAGGCAGCATCCGAGGAGCAAGAGAATCTATGTTTCAGTCTGAAGCCCTTCACCAGGATACTGGTTGACCTGCTGTGCTTTTCAAGTGCTACACTTCATCGATTCTGACTCTCCAGCATCTGCAGTCCTCACTCTCTCCTACCTGCCATATATCCATGCTCACTCTCCCTGATTAACTGAATACTTCATTTACCCCATCCTTGATTATGGACACCAATTATTTCCCCATCACAGATGTTAGGCTTGTAATTCCCTGATTTTCTGCTCTCACCCTTAGAAAATGGAGTAACATTGGCAATTTTCCAATTCAGAACAGTGACTTCTGTATTGAGGGAATTCTGAAAAATTGTAGTTAGGGCATGTACAACATGCACCTACATTTTGTTTAGCACCCCCTGACGGACAACCAGCAGGTGTTGGCGTTGTGTGTCTTTAGTTCCATAATCAAATAGAGGATTGCAACAAAAATATTTAACACACTGAGGTGGATTAATTGACAAGTGGTAGGACTTCTTTTCATCACTTGGGTTAAGTACTGCTTCAGAAAGCTACCAGCCAATTGGCTGGCTGGAAGCTTAGTCTAACAGGTATTGTTGGCAGCACTGGTTGGGACTACATGCAAACTCCAGAATCTATGTCACAGAGTTCAGAACCAGCTAAGTGTATGGATATATGATCTCATAGTGGAAGATGAAGTGAGGACTAGGGGAGATGGGGAGACTCAGCTGGGGGTTTTAATGGAGAGGTTGGAGGTGAGATAGGAAGCACCTTCAAAGTTTCAACCTTAGAAAGTGCCCAATGTGGAAAGACGGATCTTGAGGGAGATGTCCCAATTTGCTTTCTGCCTGAAGTCCAGGATGTATGATCTGCCAAGATTCACCCATGATCTGCTCCATGAAAACTTCCCATCAGAATTCACACTGAGGCACAGCAAGACCTTATTTGCAATTTAGGGGTCTCAATAGGAGTCAAGAGTGGACTGTTTAGCTATGCATTACCTACTGTCTCTGCAAAATTGTGGCAGGCAGATGATGGGAATGCCTCCTAAGGAAGTTTTTAGGCCCCCATCCCATCTGTAAACATGCCAATCTGGGGAGGGGTATGAAATTATAAAATTCAGCCAAAGTTGTCAGAAGCACATCTTGATGTCAATATGACATCAGGCTTACAGACGGTCTGGTTCAGCATCAGACTGTTGCCAGACAGAGGGATGTAGTTGATGGTGAGATTTGTAGTGTAAACTGTAAACAATCAGGCAATATATTGCACCAAACTATGCCTCTAGACTAACCTTCTTCATCTTTTCATTGAAATTTCATATTTTGGTGTCTTAAATCCACTATCAAAGAATGAGTCATGACAGAACTTCCAATGGCACAATTCTTTCAGAACTTGTCAGTATTCATGAAAAGAATTACTTTGAATTCAGCTGAGCAAGAATCTGGCAAAATTCATTGTTGAGCTGTGTTTTGGTCCTGGAAAGTTTGTAGGAATGAGGAAAGATTGAGAATCCAAAAGCAATCTTACTTTCAGAGAATGAAGGAAACATGGCAACCCATTCCCAATTGTCCACCTTGTTTCTCCCATAGCTCTTGATGTCACTGTTTAATCGAATCTGTTAATCTCAAAAATTTCAATTGACACAACAGTCACAGCCATTTCAGGAAGCATCTCCCAGTTACTTAGTTCTAATTTTATGGCTATATCCCCTTGCTCTGGATTGTCCATCAAAGAAAATTGTTATTGTGTCTTTTGAATTGCTAATAATTTTATACATCACAATTAAATCATTTCTCAACTTTCTTGTCTCAATGAAGTAAAAGCCTAGCTTACACAACCTTACATTATAACTTAAATATCTTTATACAGGAAGTGCAGCTATCTGTTGAAAATTAATGGTCTGTTCATTCAATTGCTTGACCTATATCAAATATAATGAAACTGTGTTGCCCAGCCGAACAAAATATTAATGACTTGCCTCATGAAAAATGGATAGCAAATTGACTGACATGCATGAAATTGCCTGTTGTACCTCTGCAGATATCAGAAAGCAAGAAATTAAGCAGAGCCTCTGTAGACATTATCAGTGCTTCACAACCATTGAAGCTCTTTCAGTGTGAACCACAGCCTTAAAAGAGTTAACCAAAGAAGATCGTTTTGCTGAGTCTCTGTAATAGCATTTAGATCTCCTGTGCTACTGCATACAGTTTTGGCTTCTTATCTTCATTCTTGAATATATGTATCATATAGAGGAGGTTCTTCATTGAGATATCTCTACTATAATCTTTTGGCATATTTTAGGAAGATTTTCCAAACAAAAATTTGTTTTGAGGAAATGTATCAGCTTTCATGATAACAAGAACAATTCTGATAAAATACCAATTCAAACTAAAGTGTAGGGCTACATCTAATGGCACAGCAACTCAATACTTCTTAAATATTTTAGTATTGATCATCCACAGCCAGTGTTCTAAATAGTCTCATTTATAAAATGGACTGTTAGGTGATTAGAATACAGGGTCCAAATTGTCAAAGTTTAGACTAATGTGTTATTCTAGCCTATCACCTTATTTTGGAGCAATACATTACTCTATTCAAAAGCAATGCCTTAACTTATGCAGCAAGAAAGTCATAAGGAATAAGTAACATCTACATTGTGGTTAGGTGAGATGATGGTATGAATCTATCTTTATTTAGTGAGAGTAACTCCTAACTGAGCTAGGAAATCAGGTTTGTTATGTTTGTGGAAGAGCATCAACATTACTTGATCGCTATATTTGGATGCCTGTATGTTAAATTTGTCAAATGGGGAAGAAAGTATTATATGAACTGAACCAGTCTAATCACATCTTGGTAACCTTGAAGATAGATAAAAGAATAAGTTTCAAAAAAGGACATCTGGCCCTCATCACTGGAGAATTAAACATCTATTTTCTACTGCACTGGCAGACAAAGGGAACAGGAATATACTTCTGTTTACAAATATCAGTAATTATCAGACTACTCACAAAATTATTTCACTGAACTTGATTAGATAACTGTATTAGCCAGGGATTCTTAATAACTTACCACAGTCATTACCACCTCATATTTTGCCTTTAAAATCTAACTTGACACCATGGACCATCGCGACTTGTTGATTTCTCTCAGTCTCTATCTAGCTGTAATCAAATATGACTTTGATTGCTCATATTCACTTATGGTTTCAAAATTTATTGTGTGAGGACACTGTGCCAGTTATCTTCCTTACCTACTTTTATCTACTTTCATTGCGGTTTCAGTTTGACTTATTTTGTACCTGTTTGATGTCAATAAATGGTATTTCTATTTTATAGCAGTGTTGTTATCATAGACTATAATGCAGAATGCGATAAGAAAATCAGTTTGCTCCTGTTAGTTGCATTTTGTAAGCGTGTCTGAAATCATTGAGAACATTCTGAGAATGCTGTTTTAACTCTTGTGATGAAATGATGTAATCTTACTTTTTTTAAGTAAAGATTATAATAATTATGAATTAAAATAAAATGTGCTGGTCTCTGGATTTTTATCTTTGTATTTTGTATGAAATAATTTAAAATTGTATGACTGTAGGCATTGCTGGAATATTATGACCTTTCATTGCATTGTTAGCACAAAGTAACTGAAGGCCATATAGACTTGCAATTCCAAGTCAAAGGCTTTTCTTTATGTTCAAAAATTAAAATAGATTAATCATGCTTCTTTAACAAAGCCTGTACTTACTGATATTTTAACCTTGTGTACCTTATCTATATTTCCTAAGGCAAGTAGTGCTCACAGCATGTAGCTGGAGGCTATCATTTAAATGCCAAGGTGACTTTGAGTGAACAATGTTAAGTGCAGCTTCCATGCCAACATCAGGTCTAATTTCATAAGACACTTATTACAAGGGCAAGGCAAAAGAGCACCATCTTTGGTGTGATCTGTTAAAATGAATGTGCTCATTATCATTGTTCAGTTGATTCCCCTGGGTCATTAGAATTACAATTTTGGCATGATAAAAGAACAAATATGCAGATATCAAACATATCCATGCACCTGTCCACCTAAAGGTTACATTTCTCGCTGCCAAATAAAATTATGAATAATTTACAAATTTGGGTGGAAGTCAATGTCATTTTAACATTTCAAATGTACTTACTGTTCAGTAACAATTAAGTTCTTAAGAGAGGGACAACACATGAATATCTAAAATTATAGTTGGATGAATTTCAGAAATACTGACTCAAATAATGGAGAGAGAGATCTGCTGAAGTACCAAAGGTTTTAACTGTTTCCAGTATTAGAATATATTTTCAGAAGCAAATGTTTTGTTGTGTTGCCGTAGTCCATGGTGCAAAAGCAGCAAGTGTTATTTAATCCATTATTTCATATTTGTTTCTGTCTGATGCAGCATGTTAAACATCACATATATTGGTAATGTTGGGGTTATTTTTTCATAAAGATAGTAAGGGAAAAGAGATTTTATTTTCAGAGTGATGACATGTATTAAAGTGAGTTAAATCAATCCTTCAATTCAACAGATTTTGTTTTAATGAGGTTCTGCATGTTGTAAGGGGCATGGATACAGTGGGTAGGAAGGACCTGCAGTATTTCCATTATTAGCGGGTTCAGAAAGTAGGAGGCATAGATTTAGAGAATGATTATAAGAGAATGGAAGATGTTTTTCATTGAAAGGGTTGTAGTGGCCTGGAATTCATTGTCTGAGTACAGGCAGAGACCCTCAACTCACTTAAAAGATTCCTGGATATACATCTGAAGTCTGGTAGCTGCAAGGGATAGACACAGAGCCATACTGTGGATCTAGTAAATCTGAAATGAAAAATCTGTATTCTGGAAACATTTAGCAGTTCAGGCAGCACCTGCAGAGAGACGAAGCAGTGTTAATGGGATGATATCTTCACTTCAGGGGCAGGTTATCAAGTGTGCAACCTCTCCAAATGGGGTAGTGGATGGGAATTTTTAAGGGCTTTCTTTAATTGGCAAATGACAGGTTCCCTGTGCAGGTGGGCCCTTGAAACTGGAGCACTAAGAAGAGGCTTTTTAATGCAGAAACACTCAGTTACAGCATAGAGGATGATTCAACATGAAGGTGCCCTTTCAGTTGCTTATTGTAACTATTAATTTGAGAAAACGGAAGCAGTCATCTCATTAATGAGTTGGTTCATGCATGCATTTGGGGGAATGGGGGATAGGGTAAAATCTATCAATCTCAGTGATCTTTGATAGCACTACAGAGAGGCAGATAAGAGGGCCTGTAAGCTTGCATGAGCAACTGGCCTTGTGACCTGACATTGTGTCTTCACCTCCTGGCAGCTAATTACCCCATTTGCCTTAGAAAACTGAAAACCAATGGAAAGATTCTGGATGGATCTCTGAATGCCTGATTAACAAAGCTCTCTAACAGGATTACCAGGCCCCCAAACCCACATCAGACTAAATGGCTGACAGTGGAAACAGGATCAGGAAACTTAGCATCATATAGGCATCAAAATGTTTAGGCCCTGCCTCCTCTCAGTCATGAACTCTGTAAAGTCTGAAGACATGCCTCCTGCCAATGAGGATGTTGTTAAAATTGAACATTAAAGAGGTTAGCTGGGCGTTTAGAAAAACTTAAGATAAATGGGAAAAGTCAGCACGATTTTACAAAAGTGAAATCATGTTTAAGCAATTTATTGGTGTTCTTTAAAGAGTAAATTTTGCTGTAGATATCTGTGAAGTTTCTGTACATACTGTATTTCTGAATGGCTTTTGACAAAGTATGACATAAACAGTTATTGTGCATAGTATAGGGTCAACATGCTAACATGGAAGAAATATAAGACTCCCACAATGGTTTGTGTTGAGGTCTCAATGTGAAGATTCAAAAATGTAATTTTTAACCACTGATGGGCCTTACCTTGGAATTAAGTACTACTGGGTAGAAATTCCAGCAAGCTATTGACCAATCAGAGGCCAGCAGCTCTAACATTCAGCACCATCACTGAGGAGGCCATGGTTGATTCCAAAAAGGGTTGAAGCCCCACAATATTGGATTGACGCAAATCACAGGTCAATAATTTTTAGGGGTTTCATGGGCTGGGGTGGGATGTAGTCATAGTGAGAGGGGGGTAGGGAGTCAGAAACAAAGCAGGGATAGCTGACATGCCATCAGTCCACTTCCGTTCTCATGTACAGTTACTCAATCAGGTACTGATTGCCTTTGATCAAGGGACTCTAAGCTGCCTAAGGCCCCATGAGGTTACAAACATTTGAGGTGGCATTAACACAACAGGCTTACTTGCAGCTGAATTTATCCCAGTGGTGAAGATTGAGGCTCTTAATTTGCCCTTAATTGGCCATTTAAGGCCCTCAATTGGAGACAAGGTAGGAAGGATGACCCAGGATCTTTAGTTCAGAGCTGAATTCTGACGGAGATGGGAAGGCGGCAAGGTTTGGTTATGAAATTACTACACCTAATTACCACCTCAAATGTCACCTCTGTCAAGTAAAGGGTTAACCATATCTTTACTCAAAAAATACAAACTGAGATTGTGCAAAATGAACTATCTCATTGTTATTATGTTATGTCTCATGGTCAGTATATCTGTACGCTTTTGGGGGACAGTCAGTTTAACTTCAGTGATGGAGAAACTTCCAAAAATAATTATTCAGAATAGAATTAACATTCCCATGGAAAAATGTGAGTTGATTCAGAATCACCAACATTAATCTGTTAAAGAAATATTAAATCTAACTAACTGGAGCATTTCAAAGAGGGAACAGAGTATTTTGATGTTGTCTACATCCAAAAGGTGTTTAGTACATTACCACACAACAGGCTTGTGAGGAAAATTAAAGGTCAAGGAATAAAAAGAACATTGGTAATGTGGAAACAAAATTACCTGAAGCAAACAAAACAGCGTAATGGTTAATGGGCTGGAGGAAGGTTTGAAGTAAAGCTCCCAAGGGGTCACATCAGGACTCATACTTTTCCTGATGTGTTTAACTGATTAAGATCTTGCTGTGTAGAAGACAATTTCAAAGTTTAGTGCATGACATGTAAGTTGGAGAATTTTAAACCGTCAGGAGAATAGTGCAGATCTTCAAAAGGACATTGACCAGTTAGTGGAGTGAGCAGATAGGTGACAGGGTAGGTTGACTGTGGAGAAGTGGCACAAAGAACAGGAAGAGACAGTATAAAATAAAAGGTACTATTCTGAAAGGTGTTCAGGAGCAGATATAGATATATATATATGCATCAGTCATTAAAGGTTATAGGAGAGATTATAAAACACAGCATTCTCAGTTTCAAATTACATAAAGTACAAGGATCAGGGAGTTTATGGTGAATTTATACAGGACACAGGTTAGAATTTAGCTTGAGTATTGTACACTGTCTGGGCACCACACAATAGGAAGGATATGAATGCATTGGAGAGAATGTGGAAGTGGTTGATGAGAATGATTGCGGGGAGGAGAAACTTCTGTTATGAGGACAGATTGGAGAAGTTGGAACTCTTTTCCTTGGAGAGGAGAAGGCCAAAAGGAGATTTAACAGAAGTTCTCAAAATGATGAGGTGCCTGTACAGAGTAGATAGAGTGAACTGTTTCCACTTATAAAAAGATCAAGAAGCAGAGGACACAGTTTCAATGTACTCTGCAAAAGAAATAAGTGTGAAGTGAGTTTTTTTTTTACACAATAATTTGTTAGTGTCCAAAAAGCACAGCTTGGAAGCAAGGTGGAGTCAGGTTCAATTGAAGCTTTCAAAGGACATCATATGATTGCTTAAATAGAAACAGTCTAAAGATTGGAGAAAATGAAGGAGTTTAGGAGGTGATAACCTAATGGTATTGCTGCCTTATCAATCTTGAAAGCCAATTAATGTTCTGGGGACCTGAATTCAAATCCCGTCATGCCTGACAACAAGCTGGAACATTTATAATCAACAATAAATGCAACACAACTTCATTTCTTATTGACAGAATTCATATTGTGCCTCTTCACTGCATTTGCTCTCACTTAATTTTTGCCTACCACTTCTCTTCCCACCTCTGAAAACACCAGACAAATCCTAACAATGCCCAGAAATGATTTTAAAAGCCTGATTTTAAAAACTGGAATAAATATTTGTCCTAATGTTCAGTCAATTGACACTACAAAAATGTATCATTTCAATTTGCCTAGATTATCCATTTGGTCTGTTAGGTTTGTTTACTGCAGTAGGCGAAGGATGCAAAAACATCTATACATAATTATTTAAATGAGTTGATTCAGGAATTAACAGAGAATTCAATGATTGCTGTTCATCTTGGCTCTGACTAAAATGCGTAAAAGCCTTAAAACGTGTCATTTGTGCCAAAGCTTCACTTGTGTGTTCCAGGAACTATTCTATTTCAATAGATTAAAAATACAGAGGCAAAGTTCCACTCCAGTGAATATTTTTTTTCTGGGTACAAAAGAGAGAAAAAAAATTCTTTGAGACATGTTATTCTGGCAGTGCCACCGGGTTTTTAGGTTTCTACTTGATTGCGGGCAGAGCATTGAGTTGGAGTGTTGCACTATTCTGTTCCCTTGATAAAGAGTTGTTTTCTGTATCCACATTTAATTTGGTTTGCCAGCAGTAAGTATCAGCTTTTAGATAGCTAAATATACATAACATACATAAAAATACTTCCTGCTTTGAGTAGCCGCATTCCTTGTTTTACGTCTTGGTCCTTTAAGCTATCACAATCTTTTTCCAAAACCTTTTTCAGCTTCAATTACACTAATATTGGCAATTTATAAATGGAGTTGACCCTGCAAAGAAGTTTGACTACCAATGTTCCAATCAAAATGTTCATTGATTAACATCCTGATTGGAAGATGAACTAAAGAATCTATAATCCCATGTCAGAGCTTAGACAGCTGTAGATAAAACATAACTTACAAACCTGAATTTGGAACAGTATACTTTAATGACAAGTTTAATTGACTTTGTAAGTTGTTTTATAGACTCATAGTGTCATAGAGATGTACAGCACGGAAACAGATCCGATGGCCCAACTCAGCCATGCTGACCAGATATCCTAAACTAATCCAAAACTAGAGTGCAGAGGGTTAGAATGAGAGGTGAGAAATTTAAAAGAGACATAAGGGGCAACTATTCATGAATACAGTGGTGCGCGTATGAAATGAGCTATCAGAGGAAGTGGTGGAGGCTGGTACAATTATGACATTTAAAAGGCATCTGCATGGGTATATGAATAGGAAGGGTTTAGAGGGATATAGGCCAAGTGCTGGGATCTTTAAATAAAATTATTAGCTTCTAAGTCATGAGAACATTCTAGTCAAGTTGTGCAGAATCTGTACCTATTGAATTTGAGTCTGGTTTGGTAGTACAGAATTGCTAAAATTGTTTGCATTCCCATGTTCTCTTCACAAAGGCAAGATAGAAATCAGTTTTGGATCATTTTAACTTTTAGTGAGAAGATTTTTTTATTCATGAGATGTGTGTGTTGCAGGCTGGTTTAACATTTGTTGCCCATCCTTAACTGCCCTTGAGAAGATGGTAGTGAGCTGCTTTTATGAACCACTACAGTCCAGTTGGTATTGGTGCACAATGCCACTTGGGGGTGAGAATGCTGGGATTTTTACCCAGGTTGGTGAATGGCTTGTAATGTGTGTAGTCTTACAAGTGGTCATGTATCCTCTGCCCTTGTCCCTCTAGATGGCAGTGCTTGAGGGTTTGGAGGGTGTTGTCCAAAGAGCCTTGGTGAATTTCTGCAGTGCATCTTGTGGATGGTACACAGTGCTGCACCTGAACATTGGCAGTGGAGGAACTGAATGTTGGTCATGCAATACCCAATCGTATGGACGGTTTTGTCCTAGATAAAAGTCACGTTTCTTGAGTGTAGTTGGAACTGCACTCATTCAGGCAAGTGGATCATATTCCATCACACTTCTGACTTGTAGGGTGTCAGCATTGAGTTGCTCAGTGTAAGATTCCTGGTATCTGACTTTTCTGTTGTGACCACAGTTGTGACCCAGTTCAGCTTTAGGTCAATGGTAATTCCTAGGATATTGATAGTGGAGGAATCAACAATGATGTTGCCATTGAATTTCAAGGAACAATGGTTAGCTTCTCTATTGATAGAAATGGTTGTTGCCTGGCACTTGTGTGACACAAATGCTATTTGCCACTTGTCAGCCTGAACCTGGATATTGTCCAGATCTTGCTGAATTTGGACATAGACTGCTTCATCATCTGAGGAATAGTGAACAGTACTGAACATTGTGCAATCATCAGACAACATCCCACTTCTGAACTTATGATAGAAGGAAGGTCATTGAAGCAGCTTAAAATGCTTGGGCCAAGGACAGTACCCTGATGAACATCTGGAGTTGAAATAACTGATCTCTAACAACCACAACTACTATACTTTGTGCTAAGTATGAATATATCCAGTAGAGTGTTTTCCTATTGATTCCCATTAGCTGTAAGTTTGCTAAGGTTCTTTGATGGCAGTTTTGATCAAATGTGGTCTTGCTGTCAAATGTGTTCTTTCTCACCACATCTCTCATATTCAATTATTTTATTTCTGTTTGAATAAAACCTGCAATAAGATCAGGAGCTGAGTGACCCTAGTGAAAACCATATTGGACATTAGTGAGCAGGTTATTACTGAGCAAGGCTTGATGGATAGCATTGTTGATAACACCTTCTATTGCTTTATTGATGATTGAGAATAGAATGCTGGGGTGTTGATTTGCTGGATTGCATCTCGCCTGCTTTTTGTGCTCAGGTCTTGAGAAATGTTTACAATTGTCGGGCAGATGCAAATGTTGTAGTTGTGTTGGAACTACACAATTTCTAGAGCACATGTCTTCAGTATTGTTGCCAGAGGATTTATAGCCTTTGTAATCCAATGCCTCCAACCGTTTCTTGATATTGGGTGGAGTGAATTGGCTGAAGATTAGCATTTGTGATGCTGGGGATCTCTGAAGGAAGCCAAGCTGGATCATCCACTCAACATGTCTGCTGAAGATGGTTGCAAATGCTTCAGCCTTATCTTTTCCACTGATGTTCTTGGCCACCATCATTGAGGAGAGGAATATTTGTGGAACCTTTTCCTCCGGTAAGTTGTTCAATTGTCCACCACCATTCATGACTACATAAGGCAGGATCACAGAGTTTAGGTCTTATCCACTTGTTATGGAAATATTTAACCCTATCTATCACTTTATGCTGTTTGACACTTCACCAGGTGGATTCCCATTTTTAGGTACGGCTATGTCAAGCTGTTGTTTGACTAGCCTGTGGGACAGCTCTCCCATTTTTGCACTGGTTCCCAGATTTTTGTCAGGAAGATGTTTCAAGCTCAGTTGGATTGAGTTTGCCATTGTTGTTTCTAGTGCCTTTGTTAATGTCAGATTACATGTCTAGTTTATTACTTTTTGGAGACTTTTAGCAGCTGGAATAATTGAATTGCTTGCTAGGCTATTTCAGAGGACAGTTAAAATTGCTATGGGTCTGGAGTCACATTTAGGCCAGATCAGATAAAGACAGCAGTTCTCTATCCATAAAGGAAGCGCATTAGTGAACCAGATGGGCTTTTACACCAGTGGTTTCATTGTCATCATTGGACTTGCTTTGTTACTGAATTCAGATTCTGCCATTTACTGTAGTGGGTTTCGAATCCAGGTTTCCAAAGCTTCACCTGGGTATTTGCAATACTAGTCCATCAACAATACCACAATGCCTCTGTCTCTACCTCTTTTACCTTTAATTGTGATCTATTATATCTTTTAGAAGGTGGTCAAATAATCTTGAATCACAACTAAGGAAGGTATACATGGCACTCAGTTCTCTCGTTCACAAATGCATCATGCAGTAAAATGACGCCATTTTTTCATAAAATATAAGGATGCGTTTTTTTCTATCAAGGAAGACTTATTTAAAATTGTAAAGTTTTGGGAAATGTAAAAGTCTGTTTATTTACAATACAACAGGGTAGATTTTGACTTTGTGCAGTGGTATAAGTTGGATTGTGGCCCATTTGGTGGCCCCATTTTGGGTTTCTCCTCCTTTCCAAAGTGAAATGAGGCTTCTGTTTTGCTCAGTTGCACCAGGTTATGATTGAATCTAGCCAGTGAGAAGCTGAAATGATGGAAGATTGTATCTTGGCTTCAATGTTGCACAATGTATCTATAATTTCAATTTGAACAAATTCATACTGCGCTTGTGCTATTCAATATGCATAATCCAAAGCTGAATGTGTTCTGCACTAGCACATACTGTGTTGCACAGTTGACCTGTGAAGAACAGTCTGAGCTTATGCAGGAATATATGCTTTTATTCAGATAAAGTTAGGTATAGTTCTTGTGATACTGTGAATACCACTTTTGAATATAGAATTTCTCAAATGTTGCTAAACGTTTCTATCTGATCATGCAATCTTCAAATTGTCCAATAATGTTTCTTTTAGATCCTATCATTCTAATCTAAAAATCTGTACACAAGGAGCCAAGACCTTGTTTGTTGACCATTGTATTAAAAATGATGTCACTTTCTTTTGAAGATTAAATCTGTAGAGCAATAAATTTCACGACACCAAGAACAAAAATAGACATTATTTTGTTTAAAATGTCCACAAATTTTATTGGGAATATGGATTCTAAACTCAGTAACAAATCTAACCAAAACATATTGTTATAGCACCAAAAGAGAAAATGCTGGAAAATCCCAGCAGGTCTGGCAGCATCTGTAAGGAGAGAAAAGAGCTAATGTTTCCAGTCTAACTGACCCTTTGTCAAAGCTCAGCTTTGACAAAGGGTCAGTTAGACTCGAAACATCAGCTCGTTTCTCTCCTTACAGATGCTGGCAGACCTGCTGAGATTTTCCAGCATTTTCTCTTTTGGTTTCAGATTCCAGCATCTGCAGTAATTTGCTTTTATATATTATTATAGCAACTGCTAATAAATCAGATTGTGTTTTTGACAACTTTGTTTTCGCAAGATGAATTTCAATCTTAATTTATGAGCATATTAAATTTAACCATAGACTAAACTTAATTCAAGTCAATAGAAATGACAAAATTACAAGTTTTCAAAATGAAATTTATGCTTATCAGACTTCTGTTTTTGGGTCTATCAGCGTGCAGATAAAGATGTTCACTTACATTGTGAAATCTCTTTGTAGATAACTGATGGTATCCTAAATTTCTGACTGACTTTGAAATGGTACTTTAATCTGAAATTCTTTAATTTGTTAAGTTATATCTGATTTATAGTTAAAACTAATATCTGGTCAAGGAATCAGAGAAGGTATGAGGATTTTTACTTGACAGTGTGAGGTATTATGATCTGGAACTCACTGCCTGAGAAGGTGGTGGAACCACAGCTAATAGGTATATTTGGAAGGAGATCAGATACTCAGTAAAGTTACACATCAAATAAAACAAAGACATATGCTTTACACTACAACTGCCCCTCTCCCTCCATCACTATATGTATGAATTAAAAAAGACTCAAGGATTAGTTTCTTTGTAAAGCTTTCCATCATGAATTCAGATGCAAAATTGCAAGGACACATCATGAAAATAACAGAAATTTTTAACATATTGTATTCTTAATTGAAGAATCATACTTTATTTGCTGTTTGCATTTTCTCCTGTTTGATTTGGTTCCTTATAATGACTCACTTCAATTGTTTAACCCAAGCTCTGCAGTTGTCAGATAACATTTTTAACTAAATCAAGGAACTTAGTCATGTCCACTTTTCACCTTTTAAACATGGTAACACCGTCTACTGCTCAGTGTTAAAAGCTAATGCTACTTCTGAAGCAGAATTTTCATACCAGTTATTTGTTACTGGCAATACTTAGCAGAGTTAAGTGCCACTAAAATGCTTGAAGATGTGTTAAAAATCAAAAAGAAGAAGCAACTGTTATATTGTTGTGTCACCTTCACTCATGGCCTAGTGCAGACATCAGGAAAATAATCCAGGTCTTTAAGAGTGTATTCAGCAGCAAAATGGGAGAGTAGGAATGTTGATCTTGTTATTTTCTTAGCATTGCATGTATTCTTTGAGTGCTATTTGTGAGCAGAAAGCACATGTTGATGTTTGATGTTAAGTTTAAATGAAATTCTGCCTAACCAAGAAGAAATGCATATCACTTGAGAAATTAATTAGAATCTTAGAATTAGAATCTTACAATTAGCATCTTATAATTAGAATCTAAGAATTAGCTTTATTGTCAAGTAAGTCAGTGAAGAGTTTACAAGTTGCTACTCACGGTGCCACCTTAGGTATCGTGGTACAGATTCTTAAAAACAAATTCTTAGGGGAACAAACATTAGAGAAATAAATAAACAGAAAAGTCCAGCATGGCAGATCATAGGAGTAAATTGGAAAAATAAAGAAACACAAAGTTCAAACTAACAGTGCTTCTAACTCAGTCCACGCCAGCCCCTATCCTCTAGTCCATGGTGGGCTTTGACTCCAGACCATGCTGTACTTCACCTCTGGGCTCTCGAGGTCAGGAAACTACTCTGGAATCAGCTTGAGGCTGGAAGTTCATGCTGAGTTCACGGTAAGCTGAATGACTACCACGCTGGGCCACCGAGAGGTTACCAAGCCAGGCTGGCAGACAGTCATGCTGAGCAGAGAAATCGCTATGCCTGGTTTGCACTGAGGCCAGGAGTTCAGGACATCATCGAGAAGAAGGAAGGAAAATAAAACACAAAAGAGAAAACAAAAGAGAGATAAAAAGAAGAAACAGAGGCATGGACAATCTTTGGCTCAGGAGTTCTACTCTGCCACCATCTTGGATTTATTATGTGTCAGCTCATTGAAATTAATTATGTCACCAATATTTGGTAAGCCAGTCAATGGCTGTGGAAGGAAACACAGAGTTGACAGGAAACATTTAGACAAAAATATTTAGTAAGTAAAAAGGCAGGACAAAAGGCAGGGTATGGAGAAAGAACCAAAGAGAATTACTTGAGGCTGGAATGCAGGAGAAATTAAAAGAGATGATGTTGCAAAGGTGAGGTGGTGAGACTAGTTCAAAGATGTACTGAGAAACTGCATAAACAGCAGAGCAGAATCATCACCAACTGCTGCCAAGCGAGAGAAAAAGAGATCCTGGTTATGAGTTCAAATTGGTTTTTATCTTAAAAAAAACAGTTATTATAGAACTCAATATTGAGCCCAGAAGTTGTTAATTCAAATGATGAGATGCTGTTCTTTGAACATAGGTTGGGTATCATTCGAGTTCTGCATAAAATTGAGGGCGGGGGGGTCAGATTGAGAGTGTTTAGAGAAACTGAAATTAATGGACGTGCAGAGTCAGACTTAAACCAGATGGAAGTGTTCTGCAGTCATTGAACTGCATCTGAGTTTCTCAATGTAAGGGATACAACACAATGAGCAGCAAAAACTGTATACTAAATTGAAAGCAGTATCTTTAGTTGATATTTTGCCTGAAATAAATTGCTTAGAACTTTGAGGGAAGAAGGAAAAAGGGCTAATTGTGCATCTCCTGCACTTTATTGGGAAGGTATGATGGGAATTGGAGCGGCTTGTGTGTAACTGAGAAGTGAAACAGGATATCACAGAGAGAATTCTCTCCCTTTCAAATGTTTAAAGAAGAGAGGTAGTGAAAGAAGTGTTTGGTTGTTAAATCACAGTAAAAATTATGAACTGGATGGAGGATGAACCATCAAATAGAAATGGCAGTGGTGTGGATCATGGCGTTTCTGGAAAGAACAGGAAAGCGTGACTGCAGGAGTACGAAAAATACAATGGCTACTGTCAAGAACCAGGTCAACCATAGTCAAGGAATTTCTCAGTTGGAGGAAAACAGAAAATATTTCAGAAGCATTGGTATTAGTGATAACATTTTCAGAACAAATGCTATAGAAATAGAGCCTCTGGGAAAAACAAATAAAGTTTATTTAGGAAGCATAATTGGAGAAAATCTAATTGAGTTAGCTGTGCGAATCAATTAATTTATTACTGAGTATTATTTGATAGCTTACCCTCAGAATTGGAGAGAAAGAGGTCAAGGAAAGCAAGGAGAGAATTAATATTAGACCTTGTGAAGGTAATGAAAGGGTGGAATTTCAAAGCAAAATTAACTGTTTTAATCTGGCCTAAAGTTGAATTGGCACTGAGCTCGAAGTCTGGGGACTGACTTAAAGAGATGAGGGAGGACAGGAACAATGAATGAGCCACAAATTCCAAGGAAGGCTGGACATATTTAGAAGCCATTTAGCTTTATAAGCAATGTGTTTTACTTGGTGGAAGTGAGTGGAATTAATGTCAAGATTATTTAATAATGACAACATAATCAACCAAATGGAGGAAGACGGTGATGATTAGAGATTGTAGTCCTGTTAAAGGAAGAAGCAGACAGACCTTATGCTCTCTTACTGAGAAATGGCGGGGTACAGGCATTGGATGCCTGACATTTTTCTTCTCACTTCTTTCCTGCCCTTTTGTCTTCGATAAAATCTTCTACATTGGGTGGCCCTCCTGTCCTCTGGCCTACTGGAGCCTTTCAGTGGCCAAATAATGGAATAGTTTAGTCACAGCACAGGAGTGCACATGCTTGGTTGGAAACCAACAGCTTTTACTTAATGTGCAAATAGGTTGGAGACCTTCTTTGCAGGTTCCCTGGCTCATCAGATGACTACCCCAAGATCACACATTTCCCTTCATCCTGTCTGCTTGGCCTCTCAAACTTAATTCTCTATCCCCTCAACCCCCTTGCTGGAGCCTTCTGATCCCAGGAAAAATCCACCATTTCTCCAATCGCTACTACCAATTACATTGTTGTCCAGCTCCAGTGAGCTTTGTTGGGAACTGGTTGTATTCCAACTGTTGTGAGAGGCAGAAATTTCACCTCTGCAGTCTATTAGCAGCTAATTGTGTGGCGCTGGAAAAGCACAGCAGGTCAGGCAGCATCTGAGAAGCAGGAGGGTTGATGTTTCAGGCATACGTCATTCATCAGGAATGTGCGGGGCCAAAAGGGGCTGAGGGATAAATGGGAGGGGGGTATGGCTGGGGGTAAAGTCATTTGGAAGGTGATAAGTAGATGATGGTTGGGGGGGGGGGGGGTGATGGTGATAGGTCGGAGCGGAAGATGGAGCAGATAGGTGAGAAGGAAGATGGACAGTTAGAACAGTTTAAAAGGGCGATGCTGAGTTAGAGGGTTGGACTTGGGATAAGGTGAGGGGAAGGGGAGATGAGGGAACTGGTGAAGTTGGGTCGATCCATTCCAACCTCCACTCTGACCTATCACCATCACACCCCACCTTCATCTACCTAGCACCTTCTAAGCTACCTTCCCCTGAGCCCCACCCCCTCTCATTTATCTCTCAGTTCCCTTGCTCCACACCCTCCCCCCCCCACATCCCTGTAGAAGGGTGCATGCTCGGAACTTTGACTCTATTGTGAATCCTTTTGCAAGGATGCCTTCCTTGAAGAGGCTCTCCTCCTCCCTCTACGAGGATCTCAGTGAGTCCTTCTCTCAGTGCACCCCCTAGGTCCTGCTTGGCACACCCTCCTCATTCCTGAAGAAGGGCTTATGCCCGAAAAGTCGACTCTCCTGCTCCTTTGATGCTGCCTGACCTGCTGCGCTTTTCCAGCAACATATTTTTCAATATGAATTAATGGCCAGCTCACATTTTGTCATTGTCAAAGGCTCCAGATACTTTATTCTTTCAGTTCTCAGCAGTTGATTCCATGTTTAACAGAGCATGGCCAGTCTAGTCTGTGCTCCTCCTTTACTGTAGTGTGGTCCTTTCCAAGTCATTGATCATGAATGTAACATCATTGCATTTCCCAGACTGATTTATGCAGATTGTTGCAGCATAATTTGAAACCACTTTAATTTAATTTATATCTCTCTCTCCATCGAGGTCCCCCACATAACTCACATACTCCAGGATTGGATGAACAAATGTTTAGTAAGCTATGACTCTGATATTTTTGGTTCAATATCTAGAATTCCTCATCAGAAATCCAAGAATTCTATTTACTTTGGCGTTTTATCTGCTGAATGTGTAGTCCCCAGTGAACAATTTTTTAAAATATATTTTTATTGAAAAAAATAGATTTTTTTTAATATTACAAGTTCAAAACAATACAATTCAAAACAGTACAAAAAAACCCAAATAAAAAAAATCCCCTACCTACTCTCATGTACAAATGTATAAACATACATAGAAAAATACAGAATAAAAAAACCCCAAACTGGCGACTTAACTAAATAAATAAATAACCAACAACAAACTAATAAATAGTAATAACTCAGCCCAGCCAAACAAAATGTTCTTACATTCACTGTTCCTCCTCCCTGGATATTGGACAGGTAAAACTCCAAGCCAAGCTTGTGTATTTCTATCTGTTGGAGAATATTAAGATAGAATTTAAAGCAATCTGTTGATTGATCGTTTGTGATGTACATGATATTGCATTTTTTTGGCTTTGAATGCTATCCCCTACTGGTCCTGCCATTTTTGCAACTCCAGAAGATCATCTTTCAGTGAAGTAATATAGTTTTGTGTTTTTCCAGACATATAAACCACACAGGCATCTGCAACCCAGTATTTTTAACTTTCTAAGAAGGTTGTTTTGTCTTCCAGTGGCTGGTCTCCCCACCAAAATTTTTCTGAATAACGTGGGATTGTTTGAGGACCATGGTGCCCTGGAGATCTTGTTGTTTGTGTCCACAGCAACTATTAGACAAATTGAGTACTTCAGAGCTTTGCTTTTACTTAACATTTTCAACATTGCAGTATTATCTTTTGGAATGATGTCATTGATGCATTAAAAGGTTAAAGGCCAGTAGATTAATTTTAATTATTGTGAAACGATTTAAGTTTGGAACCTTATTGAGTATTGGCAAAATCAAATTTCTGAGCTGCAAAGCTTCCCTGAGGTAGAGGCAACAAAAATTTGCCCTTGTGTACCATTCCTAATATTGTAAACTTCCTTCAGATGATTCATAGTGGTGTAATCTGACCTCAAAATTAAACTGAGACAAAAGTAGAGATATTGGGATAATCAGTTAAAAAGGTAACCGCTCATCACTGTCTAACTTTTGTTTCAGCAGCAGAAATAGAGGGAGCATTGACCAGGGGCCTGACGAGGAGATGAATCACTGATTTACAAACTTACCTCGTGAATAGGTGGAGCACTCGTTGAGCAGGAGCGGACGCAGGACTGCTGAGTAAGGGAAGTAATATATTTGGATGGTTGTGTTACCCAAAACACTACTTCGGTAGTGTCTCCCACCCATCGTCCTCCTTTAACCAAAAATAAAAGTCCTGTGCACCAGATTGGTAAGGTACCTAATTCTTTTTATTCTTTATTTTTCAATAGTTTCTTTGGGAATTCAGAATAGTGGAAATGGCGGTTAGGGCAGTTAAACTTTCTCCAGCAGAATGTGGGAGGTAAGGGTCACCACTAGAGTCCCTGCTGACCTCCTCTGCGAGAAGTGCATCCAACTCCATCTCCTCAGAAACTGCGTTCGGGAACTAGAAATGGAGCTGGATGAACTTCGGATCATTTGGGAGGTGGAGGGGGTTATTGAGAGGAGTTACAGGGAGGTAGTCACATCTCAGGTGCAAGAAAAGAGCAGATGGGTTACAGTCTGGGGATGGAAAGAGAACCAGCAGACAGTGCAGGGATTCCCTGTGGCCTTTCCCCTCAATAACAAGTATACCATTTTGAATACTATTGGGGGTGGGGGGGATCAACGTACCAGGGGTAAGCCATTGGGTACAGGTTTCTGGCACAGGGTCTGTCCCTGTTGCTCAGGAGCGAAGCGGGAGGATGAGCAGAGCATTAGTCATTGGGGATTCCATAGTCAGGGGGACAGTTAGGAAGTTCTGTAGCAATGAGAGAGACTCATGGATGGTGCGTTGCCTCCCAGGTGCCAGGGTTTGTGATGTCTTGGATTGTATTTTCAAGATGCTTGAGGAGGATGGAGAGCAGCCCCAAGTTGTGGCCCATCTAGGGACCAACGACATAGGTAGGAAAAGGGATGGGGATTTAAGGCAGAAATTCAGGGAGCTGGGGTGGAAGCTTAGTGCTAGAACAAACAGAGTTATCATCTCTCGTTTGTTACCCGTGCCACATGCTAACGAGGCAAGGAATAGTGAGAGAGAAGAGTTGAACACTTGGCTATAGGGATGGTGCAGGAAGGAGGGTTTCCTCCTGGATAATTGGGGCTCATCCTGGGGTAGGTGGGACCTCTACAAACAGGATGATCTACACCTGAACCAGAGGGGTATCAATAACCTGGGGACAAAATATGCTTTTCGGGAGGATTTAAACTAATTCAGTAGGGGATGGGAACCTAAATTGTAATTCTAGTGCCCAGGAGGTTGAGAGTAATGAGGTCAGAAATGAGGTCCACTGGCAAGAGTTCACTGGC
The DNA here is from genome assembly GCF_037043375.1 of Chiloscyllium plagiosum. NCBI lineage: Eukaryota > Metazoa > Chordata > Chondrichthyes > Orectolobiformes > Hemiscylliidae > Chiloscyllium > Chiloscyllium plagiosum. Next base: position 51,154,458 of record NW_028270154.1, on the reverse strand, counting down.
AAGCAGGAAGTTGATTTGAAGTGCATCTACTTCAATGCCAGGAGCATCCAGGAAAAGGTGTGTGAACTTGCAGTATGGCTTGGGACCTGAGACTTCGATATTGTGGTCATTTTGGGGACATGGATAGAGCTAGGACAGGAATAGTTGTTGCAGGTTTCGGGATTTAGATGTTTCAGTAAGAACAGAAAAGATGGTAAAAGACGGGGAGGTGTGGCATTGTTAGTCAAGGACAGTATTATGGTGGCAGAGAGGACGTTTGATGAGGACTCGTCCACTGAGGTAGAATGGGCTTAGGTTAGAAATAGGAAAGGAGAGGTTATCCTGTTGGGGGTTTTCTATAGGCCTCTGAATAGTTCCAGAGATGTAGAGGAAAGGATAGTGAAGATAATGGATAGGAGTGAGAGTAACAGGGGAGTTGTTATAGGGGATTTTAACTTTCCAAATAATGACTGGACATACTATAGATGGGGAGTACTCTAGATAGGTCAGTTTTTGTCCAATGTGTGCAGGATGGTTTCCTGACACAGTATGTAGACAAGCCAACAAGGAGCGAGGCCACATTGGGTTTGGTACTGGGTAACGAACCCGGCCAGGTGTGATTTGGAGGTAAATGAGCACTTTGGTGATGGTGACCACAATTTGGTTATGATTACTTTAGCAATGGAAAGGGATAGGTATATAATGCAGGGCAAGAGTTATTCCTGGAGGAAAGGCAATTATAATGTGATTCAGCAAGATTTAGGATACATAGGATGGGAAAGGAAACTGCAGGGGACAGACACAATTGAAATGTGGAGCTTATTCAAGGAACAGCTACTGCGTGTCCTTGAGAAGTATGTACCTGTCAGGGAAGGAGGATGTGGTGAGTAAGGGAGCTGTGGTTTACTGAAGAAGTTGAATCTCCTGTCAAGACGAAGGAGAAGGCTTGTGATAGGATGAGATGTGGAAGGCTCAGTTAGGGTACTTGAGAGTTACAAGTTAGCCAGGAAAGACATAAAGAGAGAGCTAAGAAGGAGGAGACATGAGAAGTTGTTGGCAGATAGGATCAAGGAAAACCTTAAAGCTTTCTATAGGTATATTAGGAATAAAAGAATGACTAGAGAAAAATTAGGGCAAATCAAGGATAGTAGTGGATAGTTGTGCATGGGAGTCCGAGGAGAAGCTCTAAATGAATATTTTTGATCAGTATTCACATTGGAAAAAGACAATGTTGTCGAGGAGAATACTGAGATACAGGCTATTAGACTAGATGGGATTGAGGTTCACAAGGAGGAGTTAGCAATTCTGGGAAATGTGAAAATAGATTGGTCACCTGGGCTGGGTGCAATTTATTCTAGGATTCTCTGCGAAGCCAGGAAGGAGATTGCAGAGTCTTTGGCTTTGATCTTTATGTCATTATTGTCTACAATAACAGTGCCAGAACGCTGGAGGCTAGCAAAAGTTGTTCCCTTGTTCAAGGAGGGGAGTAGAGACAACCCTGGTAAGTATAGACCAGTGAGCCTTAATTTGGTTGTGGGTAAAGTATTGGAAATGGTTATAAGAGATAGGATTTAGAATCATTGAGAAAAGCATATGTTGATTAAGGATAGTTAACATGGTTTTGTGATGAGTAGGTCGTGCCTCACAAACCTTATTGAGTTTGTTGAGATAGTGACCAAACAGGTCAATGAGGGTGAAGCAGTTGATGTGGTGTATATGGATTTCAGTAAATCATTTGATAAGCTTTCCCACAGTAGTCCATTGCACAAAATAGAGAGGCATGGGATTGAGGATGATTTAGTGATTTGGATCAGAAATTGGCTCACTTGAAAGAACACAGATGGTGATGGTTGATGGGAAATATTCATCCTGGAGTTCAGCTACGAGTGGTGTATTGTAAGGATCTGTTTTGGGTCTACTCCTGTTTGTCATTTTTATAAATGTCCTAAATGAAAGAGTAGAAGGAATGGTTAGTAAGTTTGCGGATGACACCAAGATCGGTGTAGCTGTGGCTAGTGCTGAAGGATGTTGTAAGTTACAGAGGGGCATAGATAACCTGCAGAGCTGGCTGAGAGGTGGCAAATGAAGTTTAATGTGGAAAAGTGTGAGGTGATTCACTTTGGAAGGAGCAACAGGAATAAAAAATACTGGGCTAATGGCATGTTTCTTGATAGTGTAGGTGAGCGGAGAGAACACAGTGTCCATGTACATAAATCCCTGAAAGTTGCCACGCAGGTTGTTAGGGTTGTTAAGAACTCATACTGTGTGTTATCTTTTATTGGTAAATGGTTTGAGTTTTGGAGCCATGAGATCATGCTGCAGCTGTACAAAATTCTGGTGTGGCCGCACTTGGATTATTGCATACAGTTCTGGTCACTGAATTATAGGAAGGATGTGGAAACTTTGAAAAGGGTTCAAATGGGATTTATTAGGATGTTGTCTAGTATGGATGGAAGGTCTTACGAGAAAAGGCTGAAGGATGTGAGGCTCTTTTCATTCGAGAGAAGAAGGTTGAGAGATGACTTAATTGAGACATACGAGATAATTAGAGGGTTAGGTAGGGTGAACAGTGAGAGCTTTTTTCCTCGGATGGTGATGGCTAGCACAAGGGGACATAGCTTTAAATTGAAGGGTGATAGATATAGGACAGATGTCAGAGGTCGTTTCTTTACTCAGAGAGTAGTAGAGACGTGGAATGCACTGCTTGCAACAGTAGTAGAGTCACCAACTTTTAAGGGCATTTAAATGGTCATTGGATAAACATTTGGACAAGAATGGAATAGTGTAGGTTAGATGGGCTTCAGATTGGTTCCACACGTCGATGCAACATTGAGGGCAGAAGGACCTGTATTGTGCTGTAATGTTCTGTGTTCTACTTGTTTATTTATAAGTAAAATAAATTAATATATAGTCATGCACAATCGGGTTAATGTGCATGTCTTGTAATGTTCGTGTTACATTGTATTACCTATATTAGATATAGAACAGAATTCTGCAACACAGAACAAAGGCATTCAGCAGATTCTGCTTGGGGTGGCTCCATGCCAGACAATCCAAAACTAATTTCACTGTCTCCCCATAGCTATTTATCTTTCTTTGGTTCAAATTTAATCAATTTCTGCTTAAACGATGCAATAGTCTCTGCCTTAGTCAGTTCATGTGACAGATCATTCCATTTTCCAGCAATCCTCCTCAAAGATATTTCTTGAGCTTTCTGAATAAAGCTATTTTTCTAATCATTCTCACTGACTCCTCGATAAAAAGAAATAATTTTTCCCTATTTATCCTAACAAACTTGTTTAATATTTTACAATTTCCTCTTTACCTTCTCCAATAGAAACTGTTGCAGTATGTAACGTCTCCTCTCATGATTAAAAAAATTCTCATGCCAAATCTTTCTATGATCATACTGCCTCCTTCAATGCTCTAAACTGCATCCTATACTTCAACCGTTACCTAAGCAATTGATTGTACAAACTTAATATTACATTTATTTTACTTTATTTTCTACAATCTTATTGATAAAACTCAAGAGTGCTATTGGCCTTTTCTTTAATATTATCCACTTCCATTTCCCCTTTTGAAAGCAGTGCACTTGAGCCAAGTTGCACATTTGTTTGCATCCTTTGACTTTGTTCTATAAAACAATTTGCACATTCTGTCCATTTCCTTTCAAAATATCATCCCTTTCCACGTCTATCACCTACCTGACTACCTCCAACTTATAGAGGTCCTTGCTATATTGCTAAATCACTCAGTGTTGTTTCATCAGCAAAAGTTGAAATTGAAGTTTGTAATTTGATGAAAGCGATTGAAAATAAACTTACTACACATACAACTTTGTTCACAGTTTTAATCCAATACTTTTGAGTAACTTCATTTTAAATCCACTAAAATATACTTTGAAGCCAAATCTCCTCTAGTCATACAGTAAGTCTCTATTTTAAATGGACCATTTAAAGTATTGTGAGCAATTTTACATTACATTACAGTGTGGAAACAGGCCCTTCGGCCCAACAAGTCCACACCGACCCGCCAAAGCACAACCCACCCATACCCCTACATTTACCCCTTACCTAACACTATGGGCAATTTAGCATGGCCAATTCACCTGACCTGCACATCTTTGGACTGTGGGAGGAAACCGGAGCACCCGGGGGAAACCCACGCAGACACGGGGAGAACGTGCAAACTCCACATGTTCTAAATGGATAAGTTTTTGATTGCTAAGGAGATCAAAGGTTACAGGTAGAAAGCAGGAAAATGAGTTTGAAAAACCTATCAACCATGATCGAATGGTGGAGCAAACTCAATGGACTGAATGGCCTAATTTTCTGCTCCTATGTCTTATGATCTTATGCTCTAAGTCAATTCATTTCAATGTCAGTCAGTTAATGGGGCCTAGATTTTCATTTAGTGTCACAAATTTCATTTCAAAGTTGTTTTATCCTAGCTCAAAGGGATATATTGACATAACGATGCAATTTTGGACCGGTCTCTGCTGGTCACTGCCCCTTCCTCTTGCCAACTGTTCTTTCTGCCCATCTCCAGAGGTTTTGCTCTCAGTGAGCAAGAGAGGCAAGAAGGAGATTAATTGAGAGGAAGGTTCACAACCATCAGGGTGTCAGACAGTGGCACATACTGCAAATTGGAAGGTTGCCAGTCGAAACAAGGGTCAAGGAGAGGCAGAGGCTGCAAACTGTAGGGTCATTGACAGTAGGATTCCTTAGCTCCTGGATATGTTAGGATGCACATTCTATGGTGAGTGGGAGATTTGACAAGCAATGGAGGCAGTAAGCAGCAGATAAGTAGAACATTAGCATATTTTCTTTGTTTTTAAAATTGATTTCAATGCTAAAGTTTTTCTCCTGCCAAGTGTAGGAATTCATCAAAGTAAAATATTTTGCCTTTCAGGGGAAAATGTTTGTTACTCTTCTGATAAGCAATTCCCACAAACTAACCACACTTCACATTGATTTTAATGGGGCAGTCTAATTTCCTTAAAGTCATTTCGCATATAATTGCACTGTTTTGGTTCATATAAAATTTTAACTGAGGACTTATTGTATTGAGTTACATTAATCATTTTCCTAGCAAATCCAAAAGAAAAATGGCTTCCTTAAATTTTAGAATGCCTAAACGATCATTTTGAAAACTTCTCTGTGGCCTGAAAACAAACACAACTGCCAGAATCTCCAGTTGGTGATTAATTCACCCTGGTACTCAGGTGAGTTTTCTAGATGGGGCCAATTTCTAAAACAATGGGCTGAATTTTACCAAAAAAAAAGCAAAGTGCCAATTTTTCGGAAATTATCATGGAAGATTTGTCTCCATGAGCTCGAACAAGTTTCTGCATGTAATTAAGTGCAGCTTGTTTCATCAGGTACAAGAATTAGAATTAGAATAGCTTTATTGTCACATACACTCAGTGAGTAGAGTGACAAGTTTATACATCGCCAATTACAGTGCCGAATTAGATACAAAAGTACCTGGGCACAGCTTAGACCGTAGGACATAGAACATTACAGTACAGTACAGGCCGTTTAGTTCTCGATGTTGCGCCTACCTGTGAAACCAAACTGAAGCCCATCTAACCTACACTGTTCCATTCTCGTCCCTATACTTATCCAATAACTTTTTAAATGCCCTTAGAGTGACGTGTCTACTACTATTGCAGGCAGTGCATTCCACGCTCCTACTCTGAGTAAAGAAACTACCTCTGACACCTGTCCTATATCTATTACTCCTTACTTTAAAACTATGTTCCCTCGTGCTAGCCATCACCATCCAAAGAAAAAGGCTCTCACTGTCCACCCGATCTAACCCTCTGATTATTGTATATGTCTGAATAAAGTCACCTCTCAACCTTCCTCTCTCCAATGAAAACAGCCTCAAGTCCCTCAGGCTTTCCTCATAAGACCTTCCCTCCAAACCAGGCAACATCCTAGTAAATCTCCTTTGAATCCTTTCCAAAGCATCCACATGCTTCCTATAATGCAGTGACCAGAACTGTACGCAATATTCCAAGTGCGACCGCACCAGAGTTTTGTACAGCTGCAGCATGACCTCATGGTTTTGAAACTCAATCTCTCTACCAATAAAAGCCAACACACTATATGCTTTCTTAACAATCCTATCAACCTGGGTGGCAAATTTCAGGGATTTATGTGCATGGACACTGTGATCTCTCTGCTCATCTACACAATCAAGCATTTATCATTAGCCCAGTACTTTGCATTCCTGTTACTCCTTCCAAAGTGAATCACCTCACACTTTTCCACACTTAATCTCCATTTTCCACCTCTCAGCCCAGCTCTGCAGCTTATCTATATCCCTCTGTAACCTACAACATCCTTCATCACTATCCACAACTCCACCGACTTTAGTGTCATCCGCAAATTTATGAACCCATCCTTCTACGCCCTCATCCAGGTCCTTTATAAAAATGACAAACAGCAGTGAACCCAAAATAGATCCTCACGATACACCACTAGTAACTGAACTCCAGGATGAATATTTCCCATCAACCACCACCCTCTGTCTTCTTTCAGCTAGCCAATTTCTGATCAAAACCACTAAGCCACCCTTAATCCTATGCCTCCGTATTTTGTGCAATAGCCTATCATGGGGAACCTTATCAAACACCTTACTGAAATCCATATACACCACTTCAACTGCTTTGCCCTCATCCATGTGTTTGGTCACCTTCTCAAAGAACTCAATAAGGTTTGTGAGGCACTACCTTCCCTTCACAAAACCATGTTGACTATTCCCGACTCAACTTATTCCTTTTTAAATTATTATAAATCCTATATCTTATAACCCTTTCCAACACTTTATCCACAACCAAATTAAGGCTCACTGGTCTATAATTACTCGGGTTGTCTCTACTCCCCTTCTTGAACAAGGGAAGCACGTTTGCTATCCTCCAACCTTCTGGCACTATTTCTGTAGACAATGATGACATAAAGATCAAAGCCAACGGTTCAGCAATCTCCTCCTTGGCTTCCCAGAGAATCATAGGATAAATCCCATTCAGCCCAGGGGACCTATCTACTTTCACACTTTGCAGAATTGCTAACACCTCCTCATTGTGAACCTCAATCCCATCTAGTCTATTAGCCTGTATCTCAGTATTCTTCTCAACAGCATTGTCTTTTTTTAGTGTGAACACTAACCAAATGTATTCATTTAGCGCTTCCCCCATCTCCTCTGACTCCACGCACAACTTCCCACTATTATGCTTGATTGGCCTTCATCTTACACTAGTCATTTTTTTATTCCAGATATACCTATAGAAAGCCTTAGGGTTTTCCTGGATCCCATTTGCCAATAACTTCTCATGTCCCCTTCTGGCTCTACTTAACTCTCTCTTTCGGTCTTTCCTGGCTAACTTGTAACTCTCATACGTTCTAACTGAGCCATCACATCTCATCCTAACATAAGCCTTCTTCTTCCTTAGTATTTAACAAGAGATTTAACTTCCTTAGTAAGCCACGACTCCTGCGCTCGACAACTTCCTCCCTGCCTGACGGGTACATATTTATCAAGGATCTGCAGTAGCTGTCCCTTGAATTAGCTCCACAATTTAATTGTGCGCATTCCCTGCAGTTTCCTTCCCATTCTATGCATCCTAAATTTTGCCTAATCACATCACAATTTTCTTTTTCCCAGCTTTAACTCTTGCCCTGTGGTAAATACCTATCCCTTTTCATCACGAAAGTAAACAGAACCAAATTGTGGTTAGATTAGATTAGATTAGATTAGATTAGATTAGATTACTTACAGTGTGGAAACAGGCCCTTCGGCCCAACAAGTCCACACCGACCCGCCGAAGCGTAACCCACCCATACCCCTACATTTACCCCTTTACCTAACACTACGGGCAATTTAGCATGGCCAATTCACCTGACTTGCACATCTTTGGACTGTGGGAGGAAACCGGAGCCCCCGGAGGAAACCCACGCAGACACGGGGAGAACGTGCAAACTCCACACAGTCAGTCGCCTGAGTCGGGAATTGAACCTGGGTCTCTGGCGCTGCGAGGCAGCAGTGCTAACCACTGTGCCACCGTGCCGCCCAAAGTGCTCACCTACCTCCAAATCTAACATCTGCCCGGTTCATTAACCAGTACCAAATTCAATGTGGCCTCGCTTCTTATTGGTCTGTCTACATACTGTGTCAGGAAACCATCCTGACACACATTGGACAAAAACTAACCCACCTAAAATACATGAAGTATAGTATTCCCAGTCAATATTTGGAACATTAAAGTCCCCCATAATAACTGCCCTGTCACTCGTGCTCCTATTGCGGATTATTTTTGCTCTCCTATCCTCTACATCTCTGGAACTATTTGGAGGCCTATAGAAAACTTCCAAAAGGGTGACCTCTCCTTTCCTGTTTCTAACATCAGCCCATACTACCTCAGTAGATGAGTCCTCAAACATCCTTTCTTCAAACGTAATACTGTCCTGGACTAACTATGCCACATACCCCCCTTTTACCATTTTCTCTGTTCTTACTGAAACATCTAATAATAATGTTTCAACAACCTGCAATAACCATTCCTGTCCCTGCTCTACTCATGTCTTCGAAATGGCCACAACATCGAAATCCCAGGTATCAACCCATGCTGCAAGTTCACCCGCCTTATTCCAGATGCTCCTGGCATTGAAATAGACACACTTCAAACCAACCTGTTGCTTGCTGGTGCCATATTATGACCTTGAAATCTTATTTCTGACCTCAGTACTCTCAACCTCATGTATACTCGAACTACAATTTAGACTCCCATCCTCCTGCTGAATTAGTTTAATCCTATCCAAACAGCATTAGCAAAGTCCCCCCCACGGATATTGGTACTCCTTTGGCTCAGGTGAAGACTGCCTTCTTTATAGAGGTTGCATCTACTCCAGAAAGAGCCCCAATTGTCCAGGAATCCAAAACCCTCCCTCCTGTACCATCCCTGTAGCCACGTGTTCAACTCCTCTCTCTCCTTATTTCTTGCCTCGCTAGCATGTGGCATGGGCAACAGACCAGAGATAACAACACTGTTTGTTCTAGCTCTAATCTTCCACTCTAGTTCCCTGAACTTCTGCCTTTAATTCCCATCTCTCTTCCTACCTATGTTGTTGGTCCCTATGTAGACCACGACTTGGGGCTGCTCCCCCTTCCCCTCAAGGATACCAAAAACACAATCAGAGACATCATGAACTTTGGCACCCGGGAGGCATCACACCAACCGCGAGTCTGTCTCATTTCCACAGAACCTCTTATCTGTCCTCCTAACTATGGAGTTCCCAATGACTAATGCTCTGCTCCCCTTCATTTCTGATCAACAGGGACCTACTCTGTGCCAGAGACCTGTGCCCCATTGCTTACCCCTGGTAACCCATCCCCCCCCCAACAGTATCCAAAACTGTATACTTGTTGAAGGGAGCGGCTACAGGGGATGCCTACACTGCTTGTTGGTTCCCTTTCTGTCCTGCCAATAATCCATTTACCACCTTCTTTTAGCTGACGTGTGACTACCTCCCGGTAACTCCTCTTAATGACCCCCTCTGCCTCCCAAATGATCCAAAGTTCATCCAGCTCCAGCTCCAATTCCCTTATGTGGTTTTCGAGGAGCTGGAGTTGGGTGCACTTCCCACAGATGCAGTCAGAAAGGACACTAGTGGTGACCCTTATCTCCCACATTCTGCAGGAGGGACATTCAACTGCCCTAACCTCCATTCTCACTATTCTAAATTCCCAATGAGACTACTGGAAAACCAAACCTTACCAATTGAACATTTTTTTTTGATTGGAAGAAGAGCTCGGTTGGGCTCCAGAACTAGAGGGCATAAGTTTAAGGTGAGAGGGGAAAGATATAAAAAAGACCTAAAAGACAACTTTTTCACGCAGAGGGTGGTGCATGTATGGAATGAGCTGCCAGAGGAAGTGGTGGAGGCTGGTACAATTGCAACATTTAAGAGGCATTTGGATGGGTATATGAATAGGAAGGGTTTGGAGGGATATGGGTCGGGTGCTAGCAGGTGGGGCTAGATTGGGTTGGGATATCTGGTCGGCATGGACGAGTTTGACCAAAGGGTCTGTTTCCATGCTGTACATCTCTATGACTCTCTGACTCTAAGAAGTGTTTTGGGTAAAGTAACCATCCAAATATAAAGCCTCACTTCCCCAGCAGTCCCGTGTCCAGTCCTGCTCAGTGTGCACTCTGCCTATGCTGTCGCTTCTCCTACTCCAACTGCCACCGAAGAAATTAGCTTCTTTTGTTTCAAGATTTCAGACAATTCAGAAATAAAATGTCCAGATTTACAGAAAAGTGTACCGTTCAGCAGACCGCGCTGGCACTTGGCTTCCTGTCTGCACCGGGCCCTGGCTCCACATTCACCAGTGACATGTTATGCCGAGAGCCCACTTAAGAAGGCTGAAAAATCACCACGCCATGCTGGGAGGCTGCTGAGGGAGACCACTGTGCCACACAGGGAGGCTGCTGGGGGAGACCACTGTGTCACACAGGGAAGCTGCTGCGGGAGACCACTGTGCCACAATGGGAGGCTGCTGTGGGAGACCACTGTGCCACGCTGGGAGGCTGCTGGGGGAGACCACTGTGCCACACAGGGAAGCTGCTGCGGGAGACCACTGTGCCACACTGGGAGGCTGCTGTGGGAGACCACTGTGCCACGCTGGGAGGCTGCTGGGGGAGACCACTGTGCCACACAGGGAAGCTGCTGCGGGAGACCACTGTGCCAAGCTGGGAAGCTGCTGCGGGAGACCACTGTGCCACACTGGGAAGCCACTGAAGGAGACCACTGTGCCACGCTAGGAAGCTGCTGGGGGAGACCACTGTGCCACACAGGGAAGCCACTGCGGGAGACCACTGTGCCACACTGGGAGGCTGCTGATGGAGACCACTGTGCCACATGGGAGGCTGCTGGGGGAGACCACTGTGCCACACTGGGAGGCTGCTGGGGGAGACCACAGTGCCAGGCTGGGAGGTCATCATGCCAACGCTGGGAGGCCACTGCGAGAGGTCAGGAGATTGCCGTTCCAATGTGGGAGGCTGCTACAGGAGGGTACTGTACCAGTCTGGGAATGGTTGCTGAGGCTGAGACCATTGCTCGCGGAGGCTGGGGATCATTGCCGAAGGCTGGGATCACTGTTTGCTGGAGGCCAGAGGTCATCATCGGAGGTCAGGGATTGTCGCTCGCCAGAGGCCGGGGATCGCCACTCCTTACCGGAGGTTGCTGGAGGTCGCCAGAAATCAAGAGTTATCATCAGAGGCTGGGAGTTGAAGGGAAAAAAGGTGGAGGAGAAGAATAAGGAAACAACAGCAGTAGGAAAAAATAAACAAAGAGAAAGAAGGACAGAAGAAGATGAGCAGCCGGAGTAAACGAACTCCGGCTGGTGCCTCCTATTCCACCACCAGTTCCATATCCCACACCTTTATAACATCCTGTTTGCACTATCACACAATCAATAATGCGGAGATGGAGATGGTCGAGAGCATCAAGTTCCAGAGAGTGATGATCTCACCGACAATCTGTCCTGATCTATCCATGTGTATGTGATGGCCAGAAAGGAGATTCAGCATGTGCACAAAGACGCTTACCAATTTTTATAGATGTATAATGGAAAACATCCTATCTGGATACAACACAGTATGGTATGGCAACTGCTGTTCCCAAGACCACAAGAAACAACAGAGTCGTGAATACAGCCCATCACACAAATCAGCCTTCCATCCCTTAACTCTATCTATACTTCCCGCTGCTTTGGGAAGACAACCAACATTATCAAAGACCCCTCCCATCCAGGTTATACTCTCTTTTACCTTCTTCTGTCAGGCAGAAGATACAAATGTTTGAATACATGTACTAATAGATTCAAGAACAGTTTCTTATCCACTGATATCAGATGTTTTAAGGGACCTTTCAAATGTTAACGTTCTTTCTCTCTGTCTCTCCTTGTGCATCTTCTCTGCAGCTGTAACACTGTAATCTGCACTCTGTTCTGCTACACTGGTGTACGTTTTATGGTACGATCTGCTTGTGGATCACACAAGACAACACTTTTCACAGGACATTGACCTCTTCTGGAATACTATGCCAGTTCCAATTGCCCAGTTATATGAAGAATATTGCTAAGCTGGAAAGGGCTCAAAAGAGACTTACCATGATGTTGCTGGGTATGGAAGGTTTGAATTAAAAAGAAAGATTTGATAATCTGGGACTTTTTCACTGCAGCGTATGAGGATCAAGAGGTGAGTTTATAGAAGATTATAAAAGAATAAAGAATATAGATAGAATTAATGGTAGTTTTTTTTCCTGCCACTAGGATTTTAAGATTAGGAGGCATATTTGTTTTAGGTGAGAGGAGAGAGATTTAAAAAAAGGTACAGGGGAAAATTTATTTTTATACAGAGGATGGTTTACGGGCGGAATGAACTTCCTGAGGAAGTGGTGGATGTGGATACAATTGCAACATTTAAAAGACATTTCGATAAGTACATGGACAGAAAAGGTTTTGGAGGTCTTTGGACCAGAAGCAGGCAGGTGAAACTAGTTTAGTTTGGGATTATGCTCAGAATGGACTAGTTGGACTAAAGAGTCTGTTTCTGTGCTGTGTGACTCTATGACTCTACATGACAACAGTAAGTCAAATCCAGTCAATGGCAGAAGTACTGCTGGGAGCACTTGGGATTTCTGACGTCATTTCCTGGAGACAATTGTCTAAAAAAAATATAGTTTATTGCATGATAGCCAAAGGTACAAGTTACATTGACTAATTAGCAGAACTGGATATAGGCATCAGCTAAGTGAACCCTACATTACGAAGGTCTGTAAACATGAAATAAAATAACTAAGTTTAAGTTTTTAAACAATTGGTTGAAAGGTAAAGGATGTAGCATTAAAAGACTTGAACAATTTTGTTCTGGTATGACAAAAATATATGCCAATGGCTGTGCGATTATTACATAGCTACACAAATATTATATAAAGTAGTTCTATTTGGATATAAATGTGGTCGGAAAGCATTGATTTACTCTCAGCTTCTATTCAAGAAATGTAGTATTAAGACTTCCAGGTACCAGTGTCTCATGCTGGTGAGCTGCAGTGCAACAGCAGGTCAAGAACACCTCCTCAGTTCTACCTTTCATCCTTAATCTCCAACAAGCACATAATTCATTTAGATGCCTCGATCATTAAATAGAAGTGCATTAAATAGCTTCTTTAAGACAAAAATAACTTGTAAACATAATTAAAATTTTAGGTGTTTTTCTTTTAAAATGCAAGTTTTTTTTTCAAACAAAGTGTAAGAACACTCACTTCTCTCCTTCACACAAAACAAATACATTGTTCAAATGTAATTTTTTTTTTACTTCTACTTAAGTACAAACAGAAATTGAGTTCAAGACTTTGTCTAGAGTTTATATCACGTCCGAGTATAGAGAGGCCTGTTAAAAATGGAGAAGTTTTGAAAGTGTATATCAGAATTTTTAAAAATGCAGCAATATAAAATGCTGTTGTGTCAGAATTCTGGAACTCCTTCTCTCATAGCATTTGTTGGTCTCACTGCAAACTGACTACAGCAGCTCAAGAAAGCAGCTTTGCATGGGATGTTAGGGATGTGCAGTAATTGCTAACCTGGCTAGAAGAGTACACTTCCTCTGAATTACTACAGAAAAACAATTGCTTAAAGCAGACAGTTATTTATCTGTGAAAAGGAGAGACCTTACATTTCAGACAGTCAGTCAGGCTTACTGCAACCGTAAGCATTTACCTCTTCTGCTAGGACAGATGATGAAGAAGTGAATGTAACTACTTCACTCAGGATGTTACAAAGCTGAAATTCCAGCTGAAGAATATAGTTACACAAAGTCAGAGAAACTAGGGAAATAGAAGTAGGAGTAAGCTATTTGATCCTTTAATCCCAAATCCAAATGATATTAGTTTCTGGGTTGTCTTGACTGAAGAAGATTTTTCATTCAGGACACAGGAACATCCCTCAAAATGTCAATATTGGAATGGGCCATTTGAGATATTGAGGCACTCATTGAAAAACAAAATTAGATATTGTTTAAAGGTTCTCTTGTGTTCAGTGAACAGCAATGATGAAAAGTACAGCTGGAGAGACCAGCATGCTCTCTAACAACTGGTTATGTTATTGTTTTATCTCTCAACTCTTCTCAACCACACTGACAGCAATGGTTGGTTGAGTGACTGGTGAAACTTTACTGGAATTCAAATTAATGTGAACTCTGAGTATTTTAGAAGAGTTTTGTCACTCATGTCCCTTCGGGAAGAAAACTGCCATCCTTACCTGGTCTGGGCTACATGTGACTCCAGATGCACAGCAATGTGATTAACTCTTAACTTCCCACTAGCTAATAAATGCTGGCCTAGCCAGTGATGCCCTCATCCCATGAATGAACAATAAAAATTGTATTTCTAATTGCTAACTTGAATCTTAGAAAATGAATGCATTTGATTCTGTGAATGAACACTGCAATCTTTCACACCCCATCTGCTACTCATAGCTGCTTCACTTATACTATAGAATTAACATGCACAAATTGTAGCTTCGTTTTATATAAGATCGATTTTTGCTCAAATATTTGTTGGAAATTTCAAAGGAGATAACAAGGACATGTGTGGTGAACATGATTAAATTGGTATGAAGCTGTTGGACATTTGGAAAAATAATGATAGAATAGAAATAATGGTTTCTCACTTAATGATAGAGTGTCTTTTTTGAGATATTGAAATGATAGGATTGTGGAGAAAGTGAGGACTGCAGATCCTGGAGATCAGAGCTGAAAATGCGTTGCTGGAAAAGCGCAGCAGGTCAGGCAGCATCCAAGGAACAGGAGAATCGACGTTTCGGGCATAAGCCCTTCTTCAGGAATGAGGAAAGTGTGTCCAGCAGGCTAAGATAAAAGGTAGGGAGGAGAGACTTGGGGGAGGGGCGTTGGAAATGCAATAGGTGGAAGGAGGTCAAGGTGAGGGTGATAGGCTGGAGTGGGGTGGGGGCGGAGAGGTCAGGAAGAAGATTGCAGGTTAGGAAGGCCGGTGCTGAGTTCGAGGGATTTGACTGAGACAAAGTGGGGGAAGGGGAAATGAGGAAACTGGAGAAATCTGAGTTCATCTCTTGTGGTTGGAGGGTTCCTAGGCGGAAGATGAGGCGCTCTTCCTCCAACCGTCGTGTTGCTATGGTCTGGCGATGGAGGAGTCCATCTGGGACACCTGGACCTCATTTATTGCATCCGCTGCACCCGATGTGGCTTCCTCTATATTGGGGAGACAGGCCGCCTACTTGCGGAACATTTCAGAGAACACCTCTTGGACACCCGGACCAACCTCCCCCCTTACTTCCCTCCAAGGCCCCAAGAGATACTTCCATATCCGCCACAAATTCACCTGCACCTCCACACACATCATTTATTGCATCCGCTGCACCCGATGTGGCCTCCTCTATATTGGGGAGACAGACTGCCTACTTGCGGAACGTTTCAGAGAACACCTCTGGGATACCCGAGCCAACCAACCCAACCAGCCCGTGGCTCAACACTTCAACTCCCCCTCCCACTCTACCAAGGACATGCAGGATGATAGGATTGTGGCCAACCTTACTATTGTGAGTTCAATTGGAGCCATGAAGAAATACTAATCTTATCTAATAGTTTAAAATGTCAAAAAGCAGTGGAATGATTCAAATTAATTTGCACTTTCTTCTTTCCTGTACTGAAGTTATTCTAATAGGGTGTAGATCAGGTACATCTTGTATTCATTTTTCATGTTGGAAGTTTCTCAATACAGTTCAGTATCCTACTTATAAGGCATGATGTGGAGGAGCTGCTGTTGGACTGACATGGACAAAGTTAGAAATCACAACACCAAGTCATAGTCCAACAGGTTTATTTGGAAGTACTAGCTTTTGGAGCGTTGCTCCTTCTTCAGGTGGTTGTGGAGTAGGACCATAAGACACAGGATGTATAATAAAATATTATAGTGTCATGCAAATAAAATTATACATTTAACAACCTATATTGTTGTTAAGTCTTTTGTCTTTTAGAATAGGTTACAAGGTTCAGTTCATTAATATGTAAATCCCAGAACTTCTTTTAAATCACATTCTCTAGATAAGTTTAAGGTTTTATTTAAAAAGCTGATATCTCAGCTCAGGCAATGCCTTAAAGGTGTAAAGTCAGAGTTTGTCTGTATCCTGATCTTGAGTCAGACTGGTTCTATTCCCCAAGTGGAATTTACAAAATATTACATGTATTGATTGTATGCATTGACTATCTACTGGTTGTGTTTTTTTTGAGCAACATAGAATGTACTTGTAAATATAATTCTGCAAATACAAATTCACCTATAATCTTATATGTGTGTGCACGTGCAGGAGAGAGAGAGAGAGTATGTGTGCATGTGAGTGTGTGTGTGTGGGTGTGAGTGCATGTGAGAGAGTGTGTTTTTGCGTATGTGCACGCTTGGTAAAGTGTGCGCGAGTGTGATGGGGTATCAGCCTGTGAGAGGGTGCATGCATGGGTGTGAGTATGGGGAGATGTATGTGTGTGTGTATGAGACAGGATCTGCGTGAGTGTGTGAGTATGTAAGAGTGTGTGTGTATGTGTGCTTGTGTGGGAGAGTGTATAGTGTAGTGGGGTCACCTATAATATAACATGAATCCAAGGTCCTGGTTCAGGTACTGAACTTGTCTATCAGCTTCTGCTTGGTCATTTTGCATTGTTGCCTGTCCTGAAGTCCACCTTAGGGGATGGTCAGCCAAAGATCTGAGGCCGAACATCCCTGACCACTGACGTGTTCCCCGACTGGGATTTCACTTTTTAAAAATTAAAACATAACTTATTTTGAGAATGTTACTCAAAAGAAGTTCTGGGATTTTCACATCAATGAACTGAAACCAGCCGCTTTTCCTTCAGGTGGTTGTGCAGTGGGACTATAGGACATGGAATTTGTAATGGGGGAATGCAGTGTCATGCAAGTGGAATGATGTATTTAGCAAGCTTTAATTATTGTTGAGCGTTTCATTTTTTGGAGTGGATTGCAGGTTTCGGTTCATTGGTGTGTAAGTCCTAGAACTTCTTTTGAGTCACATTGTATGCACTGCACACACACATATAGGTCTATGGGGTGAATTTGTATTTGCAGAATTATATTTACAGATACATTCCATTTTGCTCAAAAAATACACAACTGGTAGATAGTCAGTGATTCCATGTAATTCTACTTTGGAAATAGAACCTGAGTCAAGATTGAGATACAGACAGACTCTGACCTCACACCTTTAAGGCATTGTCTAGGCTAAGATATCACCTTTTTTTTAATATAAAGCCTTAACTTATCTTGAGAATGTGACTTAGAAGAAGTTCTGGGCTTTTGATATTAATGAACTGAAACCTATAACCCACTCTAAAGACTTCACAACAATCAAGGTTTGTTAAATATATCATTTTACTTGCATGACACTGTAATCTTTTGCTATAATTCCTGAGTCTAATGGTCCTGCTTCACAACCACCTGATGAAGGAGCAGCGCTCTGAAAGCTAGTGCTTCCAAATAAACCTGTTAGACTATAACCTGGTGTTGAGTGATTTTTATCAATTTATAAGTGAAATTAAGTATTGCGAGAAATACATGTTGGGTTTTGAACATCTGAAAGAGGACAATCAAGGTTATAATTGGGTGTCGACATTGTATTTGCCCTTGGATCGTGAGTACATGTTGTTGTTTCCTAAAATTTGTTGTCTTTATTTCAATTTTATTAGAATTACATTTTTATCTCATGTATTGCTCTGGGTCATCTTTTTCAAGCGTGGCTTATTGTTTCATTTCAAATAAAGTTGTCTTGCCATATTTCCTACAATGAAGGTATAAATTGATTGAACTAAAAATACTGTCTGGAATTTTCCCAGCCCTAAACCATATCAGCAATGGCATGTCAATTAGGAAAATAGTGTGAGAGTGGCAGAAATGAGATTCCCAACATCAAGAAAAGAAGTTCAATTTCTCAAACAGGTTTTAATGAAGAGATGAGAATCTCACTAGTGAGCAGCGACAGTCCTATTTGCATTAGCAATCCATTAGTTCAAGGATTGTGTAAACATTTGTAGCTCAGGTGACCCTTCTCGTGATTGTGGTATGCTCGCCGAGCTGGGAAGTAGATTTGCTGATGAGATTCCAAAGCACTGAATCTCATGTGAAGCATTGCTGTATTGTGATTTTTGGAATTTATTTGGTTCCGTTTCTGCTGCTTCCGGTTGCTAGTACCGATTGTTCGTTGTAGTGGCCGGTATATTGGATCCAAGCCACACACACTGACCAGGTCCTGCACTACAACAGCAACCACACAAACACACACAAGAGAAGCTGCATTAGGATCCTGTTCAGAAGGGCTACAACACACTGCAGCATTCCCGACTGATGCAGAACTCCACCTCTAGAGAGTCTTCATCAAGAACAGATATCCCCGCAACTTCATCCACAGATAACCAACAGTCAAACAACGTGATGAGGACATGCCATGACCTAACTCACTAGCCATAGTGCTTTATATAAAAAACATTTCAGAACTGACAGCCAGACCTCTCCAACCACTAAGATTCATGACAACCCGTAAACTGACAGGCACGCTCAGACAACAACTCACCAGGGCAAAAGACCCTATACCCATCATGTGCAAGACAAACGGAATTTACAAGATTCCATGCAAAGACTGCATGAAACACAATATAGGAAAAATTAGCAGCCAACTAGCAATCCGCATCCACTAACACCAAAACCAACTGACCCTAGTAGCTATACACACAGATGACAGGGACCACAAATTTGACTGGGGCAACACAATGATCATTGGACAAACTAAACAAGGACAGCCAGAGAATTCCTAGGAACATGGCACTTATCCACTGAGTCCATCAACAAGCACATTGACCTGGACTCAATATACCAGCAACTGGAAGCAGCAGAAATGGAGCCAAGTAAATTCCAGAAGATACAGTACAGCAGTGCTTCATAGGGGGGCTCCAAAGCACTGAAAATGTCACCTAGATGGGAGGCATTAGTGTTTAAATTTGAAACAATGAAGTGCAGATGCTGGAAATGTGAAACAGAAACAGAAATAGCTGGAGAGACTCAGCAGGTCTGACGGCATCTGTGAAGAGAAAGTATAGTTTATGCTTTGGGTCCGGTGACCCTTCTCCAGAACTGTTCAGACCCAGACCTATTGAGTTTCTCCATCTATTTTTGTTTTCATTTCTGAGGTTGCCTTATTGAAAGGATTTATTCCATTTCTTCATGCACTGGAGAGAAACTGGATGGGAACTAAGTTCGATGTGAAACCCCCCAGATTCTTGCCATTTGAATAAACTACCTCGCTGTCATGCTCATATTTCTGTCCTGGGCCTGCTACAATGTTTCAACAAAGGACAACACATCCTTGAGAAACAATATCTCATTTTCTGCTGAGGCATTTTATAGCCTTGAAATCCTAATAGTGAATTCAAATATTTCAGAAACTGACTACATTATGTCTATTCTCCACTGTTCTTACCTTCTCTCAACAACCCATCAGCCACCACAGCCTTGTCTCGTTTACCACTCTCCTTTTTGCACCTTAATTTACACCCATTTTGTTTCTTTCTCCATCATTCTCAACCACTTTTTCTGGTTTTTCTACTGGGTCTCTGCCTCTGTCAAAAGACAAACTTTCCAGTTCTGAGGAAGAGTCCCACTGAACTTGAAGTGTTAACTCTGTTTTTCTGTCCACAGACACTGCCAATTATGCTGAGTTTGTTCAGCATTGTGTGTGTTTGCTTCACCTGACTTGTCGTACTTGGCACATTGTACCGTTAAAATGCACTGGAACATCAAGCAGGCCAATAAACGTGGCATCCGCTTCAAGCAAGAGCGTGTCACCTCTACCAGCTGTCAAAACACAGTAAGATGGCGGTGGAGTAGGGCTTCTGAGCCCTGAGCTCATCCATTCCATCCACTTTTGTTTATGTTTTCTTCCTCTCTTTTCTCGTTTTTTTTTTCTTTAATTTTTCTTACCTCTTAGGAAGAACTCAGACATGGCAATGATCAATGACATTTCATTGTTAGCTCCCCATGTTTCTCAGCATTTTCCATCTGCAATCCTAATACTGTTTTTTGCAAGGCTGACAGTAATTAGATTTAGATTTAGATTTATTGTCATGTGTATATAAACATATAAGGAAAAGTGTTTTGTTGCCTGTTGTACACAAAGTGTTACCATGCTCTGGTGCCACCTTGAAACTATGACTATAATGCAAGATTTTACTGCAAAAGAGTTAATCTTTTTCTCTTCTTGTTGTTCCTTCATCGTTGCTCCTCCAGTCGCTGCTAGATCTCTGTAACAGGGTCTGGGATCTCAGTTATGAGTCTCCACTGCCTCCACTCTGTGACAGCTACATCTGAGCTGTAGCCATGAGCCTGGGGATGCGCGAATTCCATACCTTCTGTTCTCCATCGATGTTGCTGTCAATCTGCTGGTCCGTCTCATTCACCGATGTTTCTGCTCCTTCAGGGCCAGGGGAGTCAGCCGAGAACCTGCTCCACACTTGCTGGGAGACCATGGGCTTGGATGAAGGCATTTCTGGCTTGTCCCGGCATTGCTGCTGTTGCCGTCTGAGGTCTCTTCCTTCACTTGCCACTCTTCATATTTTAAAGAAAAGAAAACAAAGAAAATGCACAAAGAACAAAAGTGAAAAGAAGAAAAGAGAGAAAAGGAAACTGGACGATGGGAGCAGACAAACCCTGGGTTCAGCCTGCCTACTTCACCACCATCTACAATGCATTTACACTGATTTTGAACTCTCAGACAATATTTGCTCCATGTATTTTCAGTAAACTTGTAAACATGAATTACATCACATTTCTTCTCAAACTTATGAGTGATGTTTATCTTTCTTGTTGCCTAACTTCAAGCACATGAATTAATTCCCGAAATTCTCAGATCTCCAACTCTTTTTATCTTGCTGTTTTTCAAACCCAACAGTTTGTTAAAAAGAAAGTTTTGGTCACACCTAATATTAGTACCACATCCATCTTCAGATTATGCCTCGACAAAAGGTTGTGCATGTTTTCTGCATTAGCAATGTGATATTAGTGGAATTTTTTACTGTTAATAATGTATGTTCTGCATTGTGGAACTCTCAGTGTTCTGTGGTTTGGATTGTTTGGTAACAAATGAAACCTGTCAGTTACACACCTCCTTAAGAACTGCTGAAAAAAATAGCTTTGACCTCTGAGTCGGTAACAGCTGTTCCTCTGCAACTGAATGTGAATTTCCCTCTCCATTTGGCACCCATAATAAAAAGAGAAGTTTCATTGTTAAATTGTTTTGTTTCTCCTTTTCCTGCACTATCATTCTTTCCCAAAAATATTTTCCTTGTTTCTCCATTGATTGTTTGATGTCATGTTATTGTCTTGGAACAGCATCATCCCAGGTAAGCTATAGGGTTCTATAAACTACTACTTGGTACACTGCTGTCATCCCAGCCATAGCATAATAGAACAAGTATGTTGGTTAATACCTTAAATAAATGTTAATGTCACTGACATACGATTACCTGAAGAAAACTGTGTGTGTTGTGTTGTCATAGTCTTTCAAGACCATAGGGGCTGTTCTCTCATTAGAGAGTGAAGTGACTGGTGGTAATTTAACCTGAAGGCTACAAGATCTCAGGTGAGGAAAGAGTTTGAGAAGGAGAGTAATTCATGGTAACCTCAAACCAGTGATGGGAATTGAACCCATGCTGTTGGTGTCACACTGCTCTGTAAACCAACGATACAGCCAACTGGGCTAAACCAATTCCCTGAACAGTAAGATAATATTTTAGTGCAACAGTATAAAATGTACAGTATTTGTTTAGCTAGGCATTAAATACTTCCTCTTGTATTTGCTTCCCTGATGTTGTTGTACCTTTTGCTTCCAGTGAAGCATCTTTAACTGATGGCCCAAGTATAGAAGGAGTCTCAGACCTTTATGTCCTCAGGTCATACATTATGAAAAGTGATAGTATTGTGACAGTCTTTAAAGGCATACCAACATGCTGATTGAGAATATACAATGGAATCAAAAATTGAGATGTATCTTTAACTGGTGGACAAGCTGATATTGCAGTTTCTACCTGTTCATGAAATCTCAATTATCTCCCCCTCCCTATACTGTTTTTAAGCTGTTAGGAGATCTTCCATTCATCCTGTTTACAAGTCAACATCCAATAGTGCATTAGAATCCCTACAGTGCACAAATAGGCCCTTTTGCCTAATGAGTCCACACTGACCCTCCGAAGAGTAACCTACCCAAACCTATTCCCCTACCTTATATTTATCCCTGACTAATGCACCTAACCTACATATCCCTATGGACAATTTAGCATGGCCAATTCATCTAACCTACACATCTTTGGATTGTGGGAGGAAACCGGAGCAAACCCACACAGACACGGGGAGAATGTGCAAACTCCACACAGGCAGCCGCCTGAGGCTGGAATCGAACCTGGGATCCTGGTGCTGTGGGTCTGCAGTGCTAACCGCTGAACCACTGTGTTGCTCCTCTAGCTTTACCTCTACAAAGGCGATTTTGTAGTCACAGCCCTCTTGTTATTGGGTTTTATTTATACTTTCAATAGATTATTCCAGTCAGCATACACCCAGGAAAAATAATTCTTTTGGGACTTGAGGGAGACTTTAATTTTAAGCTTTGAACATGAAAACTGCTGAAACTGTAAATCAACATGTTTGGTCAGAGTACCAGACTAACCTTGAGCACACTTAACCATTGATTAATTTGAGAACTATTGTATCAGGATGTGTATAAGGTGTTATTCCGTGACATCATACATTGACATATATTTAGAATACAAAAGATTTGGCATCTAGCCTGAAGAATTGAAGTAGTAATCATTTGTTAAAGTACTCCATATTGATTCCATTTGGATTCTACATTTTTCAATCCTCACACTGAGTAAAGCATTGTAACCACTTGATCATGACTTACAGCGGTAACAAGATCTGTTTTGGAGTGTTAGTGCTTTTGAGATTAATTTTTCATCTTTGCTAAGAAACTTCCCAATTAGATTGCTGGTGTTAATAGCTACTGACCATCGGCACCCTATTAAGGCAGAGAGTGACCCGAGTGTCTAGTTTGCCAATGCTGCTTGCTTTCATGAAACCTTTTAAGAGTTGCCTTTGATTTGCATTAAAGCACAAAAATGAAAATGTTCTTCAAAAGAGTGTATAAAGAATGTAATATGAAAGTATGTATTTTTCTCCTTTGAAGCTTTTGTACTTTTTGTTAACTACTGTCCTTATTGGCTCAGACCCATCTACATTGCAAATGCCATGTAAAATTGATGTGTTCACCCAAGGACAGTAACGACTGAAGTCTTTAGAGATAAAATTTACATTATTGAATGAATATATTATTGGAACATGGTACTGAAAGAGAAAGTCAGTTGTACAACAGCAAAGGATCGATATGTGAGTGGAGAAAGGGCATTTTGGAAGTGTTAGATGTTAAAAAGATATTTACTCATGTCATGTCAGAAAGGATTAATGAATTAACTCTATGATTTCTCATTGGTGAAAAAATTCATTACAGAAAATAAATGATAAAATTGATTGAATGAATGATGTTTTGATTGCATAAACTTGTTCAATCTCCTTTGTGACTGTATCTAATCCTGGCATAACAGTTGAATACAGGTTCTGAAGTGGAAATACAAGAAGTCAGCCCTTAAAATTCAATTCATTACTCACAGTAAGAACAGGGTAAGTGTTCCTTTTGTTTTTTTTTTAATTTCACATATAAGGTGTGCTTCCCTCGTGGAGAAATGCAAGCAGCTAAAGTCTTTGTCTAACTTTGTTTTCCTGTTGTTTCTTTGTTAGTATCTATAGTTCTTCTTGGTCTGTTGAGGTTATTCTGCAAATAAGCTTTTGACTATTAACTGTAAACAATATTGCCTTGTAAAAGGCAGGTGCATCATTAGAAAAGAATCAAATCTCAGAATCTCTTGAGAAATAAAAGCATATTATAATTTTCACCCATAGATCAAATTCATCACTGCAGAATATGTTGTAGACATCCAAGATTGAACTGGACAGTTCTGAATCATTGAGTTCTTTCACCCAGAAGGCTGTGGAAATTTAATCTCTGATCATGTTCAGGATAGAAAATGTTGGATTTCTAGAGGCTAATGATCTCAAGGGATTTGAGGATAGTGGTGTAATGTGATGCAAAGGTAGATAATCACACATGATCTAATTGAACGGCAGAGTAGTTTCATAGGGCTGAATATCCTATCCTTCCTCCTATAGTAGCAACTGATGCATCTTCAACAGGATATGGGGCCATACCCTTTCAAGCAAAGAAAGATAAAATGCATGAGTAAGTCCATTTTGTTTCTGATTACTTACTGATGGAACAAGGTCATGCCATGGTCACAAAAAGAAGTTTTAGCAGTAACATGGGCATGCAAAAAGTGTCAGAATGTGTAATGGTCTCATAATTTTACTTACAAGTTGACCACAAACCATTCTAACTGCAAAGGAAACAGCTAAGATGCCATCCAGAGTTCAGTGGTTCAGACTGACATGATTGATTTATGACTCAGCAATCAAAACCACACAGGGAAGGTATCAACTGATATCAGATGCACTGTTTCGGACACCTGTAAATGCAGCTGAACCAATAGGTTTAGACTCACAGAAGAGTCACAAAGCCAAAAAATATTTGTGGTCTACAGAAAGGATTTAAGAAGCATAAGAATGAGATGAAGAATGCACCAGATATACCCACTGGGATGATAGTTGGATTGTACACCTAATAATTCTATAATTTGTCAATGCTTTCAGCAGCATTGATAACTTACTATCATCAACAAGTTGTGTTATAGCCAGCCCTTGGGCAAGGTTTCCAAATCTCAAGCTCCTAGGTAATAAAGGCTGAACCTGCTCCACTTATTTATTCACTTTAAGTACTACTCAGATCCCTCCCTGAACTCTTTCTCTGGTTCTCTGACAACATCATCAGCGATGCACTCTGTTTTTATCCAGAATTGGAAAAACAAATAACCAATTTGCTTCCTATTTCCATCCTTCACTAAGTTTTATATAGTCCATCTCTGACTCATAGTAGGTTCTGAGAGTGCACTGAGGAACAAAAGGTCTTTGGTGTGCAAGTTCATGGATCCCTGAAGGTGTCAACAAAAATAGCGTGGTGAAGAAGGCTTATGGAATGCTTGCCTGTGTTAGCCCGGTCTAGAATATAGAAGCATGGACTTCTTGTTACAACACTTAGTTAGGCCACAGATGGAATATTGTGCACCAATCTGATCACTACACTATTGGAAGAACATGATTGAACTGGAAAGTGTGCAGAGGAGATTCACTAGGATGTTTCTTAGGATGAAGTGTGTCAATTAAGAGGAGACTGGATAGGCTGGGTTTGTTTTCCTTGGAATAAAGGAGGCTTCGGGGGGGAATTTAATTGAAGCATACAAAATTATGAGAGGCATAAACAGAGTAGATTGAGCGAATCTCTTCCCCATAGCTGATATGTCTAAGATGAGGACAAACTTAAGGTGAGGAACAAGTGGTTTAGAGGAGATCTTTCACCCAGAAGGTGGTAGATATATGGAAATTGCTGCTGAAGGGTGGTGGAGGCAGGTACTCTCACAACATTTAAATAGCATCTGGTTGAGTATTTGAAATACCAGGCAAAGTAGGCTGTGGATCAAGTGCAGGGAAATGGGATTAGTGTAGCTCAGTGTTTGTTGGTCAGCCGAAAGGCCTGTTCCGATACAGAATGACTCTTCCCTTCCTTGACTTCACTGCTTCTAGTTCTCGGGATGGACTGTTCACTAATATCCACTACAAATGCACTAACTCCCATAGTCATCTTAGCTACATTTATTCACACAATACTTCCTGTAAAAACTCAATGTTATTCTCTCAGTTTCTCTATCTCTGTTCCATCTGATACAATGATCCCACCTACCTCAGGAGTGCCTCTGACAAATCCTTTTTCATCAACTGAGGATGCTCCTCCCATCCCATTTCTTTCAGTTCTGCCTTCACTCTCTTTCATAAACCAATGACAGGACTTCTTCTTTTGGCCTCACTTTCCATTTGTCTCTCTATTCAAAGAATCATTTACTACCATTTTGCCACCTCCAGCATGATGCCATCACCAAATATATCTTCCATTCTCATCCCTAGTTAAAATTCCACAGTCACCATTCCGTCCATGAGATATCGATCCACTCCTCTGTCACTTCACAACACTTGCTCACCTATCATGACATCTTTCCATACAATTGTGCAAGATATACCTCTAGCCCTTTCACCTCTTCTCTCCTCACTGTCCAAGACTGAAAATAGATGAAACGCTTTTTTGAGGATGTAACTCTGAAGATGGACGAGGGAGATCCAGTAGATGTAGTGTACCTGAACTTTCAGAAAGCTTTTGATAAAGTCCCACATAGGAGGTTAGTGAGCAAAATTAGGGTGCATGGTATTGGGGGCAAAGTACTAACTTGGATTGAAGGTTGGTTGGCTGATAGGAAACAAAGAGTAGTGATAAACGGCTCCATTTCGGAATGGCAGGCAGTGACCAGTGGGGTACCGCAGGGATCAGTGCTGGGACCGCAGCTTTTTACAATATATGTTAATGACATAGAAGATGGTATTAGTAATAACATTAGCAAATTTGCTGATGATACTAAGCTGGGTGGCAGGGTGAAATGTGAGGAGGATGTTAGGAGATTACAGGGTGACCTGGACAGGTTAGGTGAGTGGTCAGATGCAGTTTAATGTGGATAAATGTATGGTTATCCACTTTGGTGGCAAGAACAGGAAGGCAGATTACTACCTAAATGGAATCAATTTAGGTAAAGGGGCAGTACAAAGAGATCTGGGTGTTCTTGTACACCAGTCAATGAAGATAAGCATGCAGGTACAGCAGGTAGTGAAGAAGGCTAATAGTATCCTGGCCTTCATAACAAGAGGGATTGAGTATAGAAGCGAAGAGTTCTTCTGCAGCTGTACAGGGCCTTGGTGAGACCACACCTGGAGTACTGTGTGCAGTTCTGGTCTCCAAATTTGAGGAAAGACATTCTGGCTATTGAGGGAGTGCGAGGTCAATTCCTGGAATGGCAGGACTACCTTACGCTGAAAGACTGGAGCGACTGGGCTTGTATACCCTTGAGTTTAGAAGACTGAGAGGGGATCTGATTGAGACATATAATATTATTAAAGGATTGGACACTCTGGAGGCAGGAAACATGTGCCGAACCAGAGGACACAGCTTAAAAATACGGGGTAGACCATTTAGGACAGAGATGAGGAGAAACTTCTTCACCCAGAGAGTGGTGGCTGTGTGGAATGCTCTGCCCCAGAGGGCAGTGGAGGCCCAGTCTCTGGATTCATTTAAGAAAGAGTTGGATAGAGCTCTTAAGGATAGTGGAATCAAGGGTTATGGAGATAAGGCAGGAACAGGATACTGATTAAGGATGATCAGCCATGATCATATTGAATGGTGGTGCAGGCTCGAAGGGCAGAATGGTCTACTCCTGCACCTATTCTCTATTGTCTATTGTCTAAACAACATATTGTTCTTGTTTCAATGTGGTCTGCTGTATTTGCTGTTCATGAAATGATCTCCTGTACCATAGCACAATAAACACTGAATGGGTGACCATTTTGTGGAACACCTCCACTCTGTCCAGAACAGTGATCCTGATGATTTCTGTTGCTTGCCATCTCAATGCAAGATCATGCTGTCATGGTAACATATCTACCCTAGACTTGCTGCAATGTTCTAATGAAGTGCAAAGCAAACTGGAGGAACAGCATCTCATTTTCCATATAGGCACTTCCTGTCATCTGGACTCAATATTGAATTCAAAAACTTCAGAATCTGAACACAGTCTTTATTACATCCACTTCCAAGATTTTTGATAAAATGGATTTGTTGTTAGCAGAGTTAACCTAAATTCTATTTTACACCCATCATTAACATTCATTTTTCATCTACATCTCTCCATTACAACCACAAGCCTTTTGTTCTGGGAACCCTCACCATCTGTTCCACTTGCTATACTCTCCCACATTATTAACAGCAGAGAAGTCATCATTCTCCAACATCCTTCACATTCAAATCGGAATAAAACTTTGCTGAGCTTCTTCAGCAACGTTTTGTTTTAATTCAGATCTCCAGAATCTACAGTCTTTTTCTTTTATTATACAATTAATATCACTGGGAATAGATGCATGCAAATTAAATAGAAACATCAACATTATTATCATTGACTAGTACCCAAGGTGTGAAATAACTCCACACAGAGGCCGGTATCCCATCACTAAGTCACCCTTTATTTACACATGAACAGTCCTTGACTTCAATACTACCTCATTCTGAATCAGCTACCAGCATGCCAATATCTGTGGCAATCCCCCTTTTTTAAAAAATGTACAAATTACAAACAGTTAACATTAATAGCTGTATATAAGAAACAGCAATTTACAGGGGAAAGGGGCAGCAAAGCCACACTCCAAACCCAGCTGTACAATGAATTCACAGGGAAATGAGGACAAACCTCAAGTCCCACCTTATATTGATCAAGAAGGAAACAGTAAACATACAGACAGTTCAATAAATTGAACATAAAACAGTGTATATATACAATCCCTTTATTATCTGAGAGTCAGGACTGCCTGATCGGATTAGGTTAACACCACCAAGCAGGAAACTTATATTCTATGATGCCCAGCTGGCAGACCTCATTACAATCACAAGCGGACTGAGGTGAACCATTTACACAAAATCACACTCAAAACCAAGATTGAATCATTCAAGAGAATTTACTCAACACATGACTCAGCAAACATTGTTGTCTCAAATCATGGTCCAATGTTTACAAATAAGCAGTTTATGAGATTGGCACATGAATACAATTTTATTTATGTCACAAGTTCACCACACTATTTTTAAGTGAATGGAGAAATTAAATGATTTGGAGATGCCGGTGTTGGACTGGAGTATACAAAGTTAAAAATCACACAACACCAGGTTATAGTCCACAACTATCTGATAAAGGGACAGCGCTCCAAAAGCTAGTGCTTCCAATTTGGTGTTGTGTGATTTTTAACTTTGGAGAAATTGAAGGACAAATTTGTTCAATTCAGTCAATTTTGAAGATGAATGAAGAGTTAAATCTTGTCTGATTAAGCTACAGAATATATTATCACCTGATATTTTGAATAGTAGAGATGGAGAACACAACTTGCATCTATCTCAGAAGATATGGCCTAATATCACTGAGGATGATTGTAATGGTATGAATAAGAACAGAAAGACAACACAACCAGAAATTTTAATAATGGTTTCAGAACATGACAGGTACTATGGCTACAGATTGAAAAGAGATTATGAAGAAGAGAGTAACAGAGAGAAATGAACAATCAACAAGATTATGTAGTCTTAAAGCATCATGGAATAAAGTGGTGAAACTATAATGCATTGATGAGACAGTAGAAATGTGGAACAAGTGCAGGCAATTCATACTCTAGTCTTGAGTGATGTGAATGACAAATATGCTGTCCGAAAGATATAAATGAAAAGGACTTCCAGTTGAGAGCTCTTCGATCTCAGCCCACATAACAGCTTCTGCCTGACCTTATCTCCAGTGCTTCATGCAGGTCAAGGGAGAGGCCTAGCTACATTTTCATGACCAAGCACTTCTTTCTGTGTGTAACCCCATAAAGTACAGTAGCACAACATTCACTCTCTTTAGAATTAGAATTCCTACAATGTGGAAACAGGTCCTTGGGCCCAACAAGTCCACACTGAGCCTCCAAAGAGTAACCCACCGAGACCCATTCCCCTACTACTCAACATTTACCAGTGACTAATGCACCTAACCTACACATCCCTGAACACTCTGGGCAATTTAGCATGGTCAATTCAACTAACCTGCACATCTTTGGCTTGTGGGAGGAAACTGGAACACTCAGATGAAACCCATGCAGACCCAGGGAAAACGTGCAAACTCCACACAGGCAGGGATTGAACCCAGGTCCCTGGTGATGTGAGGCAGCAGTGGTAACCACTGAGCCACTGTGCTGCCCCAGGAAATGCTGGAATGAATGTTTGATGAAATCTTGAAAAAGTGTCTCAAAAAGTGAATTAACAGGTCTGAAATCTTCTTTAAAAATCTGCAATCAGTAACCTCAATCAGCAAGTGAACACTAACAACATTTAATGTTTAAATGGAGTTCAAAATGCTCAAGTACTTGGCAATCAGCTGAACATGAATAAGTATTAAAAGAGTTAGTTAAGTGAAGTATGACCCACCAAAAGGGAGAACAACCTCTTCAATAAGCACTTGTAACCATGCCATAGTCAATCAGCCCCCTAACAATTCTCCAGGCAGGATCAGTGGTGCTGGAAGAGCACAGCAATTCAGGCAGCATCCGAGGACAGGCAAAATCGACGTTTCGGGCAAAAGCCCTTCATCAGGAATAAAGGCAGAGAGCCTGAAGCGTGGAGAGATAAGCTAGAGGAGGGTGGGGGTGGGGAGAGAGTGGCATAGAGTACAATAGGTCAGTGGGGAAGGAGATGAAGGTGATAGGTCAGGGAGGAGAGGGTGGAGTGGATAGGTGGAAAAGGAGCTGGGCAGGTCGGACAAGTCCGGACAGGTCAGGGGATCGAGTTTCTGGAGGTTAGAAGCTAGGATGAGGTGGGGGAAGGGGAAATGAGGAAACTGTTGAAATCCACATTGATGCCCTGGGGTTGAAGTGTTCCGAGGCGGAAGATGAGGCGTTCTTCCTCCAGGCGTCTGGTGGTGAGGGAGCGGCGGTGGAGGAGGCCCAGCACCTCCATATCCTCGGCAGAGTGGGAGGGGGAGTTGAAATGTTGAGCCACTGGGCGATGTGGTTGATTGGTGCGGGTGTCTCGGAGATGTTCCCTAAAGCACTCTGCTAGGAGGCGTCCAGTCTCCCCAATGTAGAGGAGACCGCATCAGGAGCAACGGATACAATAGATGATATTAGTGGATGTGCAGGTAAAACTTTGATGAAGTACATTGCTAGCATGCTCTTCAATCCCTTTCAGAAAAATTTAACAGTTAAAGATGTCAAATAAACTTCAAACAGACTAGACTGTGATCTCTTCTGATTACAAATGTCAATAGAGGTTTACGAGAAACTATTCAGCAGCAAGTCAAGATTTTATGTCCCAAACTGCAGATGTATTTTGCGGTTTCCTCCTTGAAGAATGCACAAAGTCGGGGGTTAAAAAGCCACTATGGAGGGTGCTATAGGATTTTAATGTTCTTCCGTGTGCTCTGAAGCTCAGTCTTTCTCTCAGACCGAAATTCGTTCATTGTAGAAATGAACCAAAACTACAGAATATCTATAAAACTATGGATCATGTAACTACCAACGTCAATACTACCAGTAACCTCCACTGCAATGGATACAATGTTTAACTTAATAAAAACTGAAAGAACTGTGGATGCTCGAAATCTAAAACTAAAACAGCAGTTGCAGGAAAAGCTCAGCAGGTCTGGCAGCATCTGTGGACAGAAATCAGGTTAATGTTTTGGGTCCATTGATACTTCCTCAGTTTTGAGGAAGGGTGACCGGACACGAAACATTAACTCTGATTTCTCTTCATAGATCAGACAGACCTACTGAGCTTTTTGAGCAATTTGTTTTTGTTTCACAATGCTTAACTTATTTGGTTTTCATGAATAATTCAGACATTGTTATGCATATCTTTTTTTAAACTGTTCTCTTTTTAGATACCCTTCTTATTACCTATCTGTTTCCTGTGTTAAACCGGTATTTCTCCTGCCATGTAGGAAATTCGAGATAGCCTAGCTAATTTGGCTCCTTTTAAAACATGACTTCATTTGGTTCGAGGACAAAGATATCCACAAGGGAAGGGATAAAATATCATTAATCTTGTTGCAACCAATTGAAGGGTGGGTGAGTTTAGAAGAGCAGCCAGTTTATTGCCCGTCATCCAGAAGCTTAACAATTCGGAGTATCCTGCCTAAGATTCAGACAAATTGGGGGAACCTTGCTCAGGGTCAGCTTGTAACACGAGAAGTGTACCATTGGCTTTTTCTGAGAGATATTGCAAAATTTGTTACCTTCTTTGATAGACGAGTGAATGATCGAATGGCTGGCTTTAGAGATTAGATTAGATTAGATTAGATTACTTACAGTGTGGAAACAGGCCCTTCGGCCCAACAAGTCCACACCGCCCCGCCGAAGCGCAACCCACCCATACCCCTACATCTACCCCTCACCTAACACTACGGGCAATTTAGCATGGCCAATTCACCTGACCTGCACATCTTTGGACTGTTGCCAGGTGTGCCACAAAGGTTCTAGTGACAGAAAAGGTGAGGATGGTAGTGATTTACTTGTAGGTAAAAACAAGGGTTTTTGTACGAAACGTCGATTTTCCTGCTCCTCAGATGTTGCCTGACCTGCTGTGCTTTTCCAGCACCACTCTAATCTAGACTCTGGTTTCCAGCATCTGCAGTCCTTGTTTTTACCTAGTTGATTTTAACCCTACTGCGAATCCTCTTGCAAGGATGCCTGCCTTGAAGAAGTTTTCCTCCTCTCTCTACAAGAATCTCAGTGAGTCTCTCTCTCTCAATGCAATCCCCAGGTCATCTCCTCTGTCCTGAAGGTCTTCAACCGTGTCCTGAAACAGACTGGCTACCACAGCCACATTTGCTTCCTCAGTGCCTGCCTCCATAACCAACTCATCCCACACGGCCTTCGGACCACCTTTAAACCAGCAGAGCTCGGAACCGAACAGAACAATCAGTACAGACTACAGATTCAAAAACTCCAGCAACAGTTCTCCTTCAAGATCCTTCACCCCACACTCACAACAATGCGCCGGCACGTAACCTCTCTACAGTCAGCCCTGCCTCAGCTAAGAGCCACCCTCTCTGAGAATTGCAAAGGACCCCTTCTGTACTATATTCTCAGGAGAATTCATACTCTCAACAAACAGTATTTCAACACCATCTCAAACATCAAAAACTGTAAGTACAACAAACTTTTATATACCCACCTCCATAACTAGCATTCCTCAAACATTCCAGAAGATTCCCCCGGCCTCTGGAACTGCTTGGATGCCATTAGCCATGCGGCTGCTGCAACTACCATCCCCACGATGATTGATGACATCACTTCCAAAGCCACTTCCACCCCTCACAATTCCTCATGCACCACACGTGACATCACTTCCACCCCTCACATCATCACTGATGTCACACGCTCAGTTACTTCCACCCCCCCACCGTGTTCGCCACCACTTCCGCCCCCACCAACGCCACTCACCTGCATTCTGAGGACATGCCCCCCCCACAGATCCTACTGTCACTATCCCCGCCCCCCAGAACCCTGAGGGGAACATCACCCCTGCTCATGACTCCACCTCCATTCCTCCTAACACCACGCCCACTCCAGTTACAGGCTCCACCCCCACTCCCAGCTCCACACCAACACTGGGTCTCTACTCCCAGCCCTGCCAAGTTTTCACCATGCCGCCAGACCTCCCTCTCACTGAGGATGAACGATCAGTCCTCAGCAAAGGCCTCACCTTTATCCCCCTCCGTCCACGTATCAATGAATTTAATACACGCCGTCATGTCGAACACTTCTTCTGCCACCTCCGCCTCCTTTTATAATCAGGACTCCCGTCCACCTTCCGAGGACCCCTTTGCCTGCCTCCAACACACTCATTCTACCTGGACACCCCGTGCTGGCCTATTACCCGCTCTTGATCTCTTCATTTCCAACTGCCGCCGGGACATTAACCGCCTCAACTTGTCTACTCCCCTCCCCCACTCCAACCTCTCACCCTCACAATGCGCAGCCCTCCACTCCCTCTGCTCCAATTCCAACCTCACCATCAAACCAGCGGATAAAGGGGGTGCAGTGGTAGTTTGGCGCACTGACCTCTACACCGCAGAAGCCAGATGCCAACTCGAAGACACCTCCTCCTAACGCCCCCTCAACGATGACCCCACCCCCCCATCACCAAACCATCATCTCCCAGATCATACAGAACCTCATCACCTCAGGAGATCTCCCACCCACAGCTTCCAACCTCATAGTCCAGGAACCCTGCACCGCCCAATTCTACCTCCTTCCCAAGATCCACAAGCCTGACCACCCTGGCTGACCCATTGTCTCAGCCTGCTCGTGCCCCACCGAACTCATCTCCACCTACCTTGACACTGTCCTATCCACCCCCCCCCCCAAGTCCAGGAACTCCCCACATACGTTCGAGAAACCACCTACGCCCTCCACCCAAGACTTCCATTTCCCTGGCCCCCAATGCCTCATCTTCACCATGGATATCCAATCCCTCAACACCTCCATCCACCATGACCAGGGACTCAAAGCCCTCCATTTCTTCCTCTCCCAACGTCCCCAACAGTACCCTTCCACCGACACTCTCATTCGTTTGGCTGAAGTGGTCCTCATCCTTAACAATTTCTCCTTCAAATCTTCCCACTTCCTCCAGACCAAAGGGTTGGCCATGGGCACCCGTATGCCTGTCTCTTTGTTGGCTATGTAGAACAGTCCATCTTCCGTAGTTACGCCAGCACCGCTCCCACCTCTTCCTCCGCTACATTGATGACTGCATTGGTGCCACCTCATGCTCCCGCGAGGAGGTTGAGCAATTCATAACTTGGAGAAAGTGAGGACTGCAGATGCTGGAGATCAGAGCTGAAAAATGTGTTGCTGGAAAAGCGCAGCAGGTCAGACAGCATCAAAGGAGCAGGAGAATCGACATTTTGGGCATATGCCTGAAACGTCGATTCTCCTGCTCCTTGGATGCTGCCTGACCTGCTGAGCTTTTCCAGCAACACATTTTTAAGCAATTCATCAACTTCACCAACATATTTCACCCCA
Organism: Chiloscyllium plagiosum; assembly: GCF_037043375.1. Lineage (NCBI taxonomy): Eukaryota > Metazoa > Chordata > Chondrichthyes > Orectolobiformes > Hemiscylliidae > Chiloscyllium > Chiloscyllium plagiosum. The sequence goes on along the minus strand of NW_028270154.1, from coordinate 51,119,470 downwards.
ACCTTAAATTCACCTGGAACATCTCTGACACCTCCCTCCCCTTCCTGGATCTCTCCATCTCCATTAATGATGACTGACTTGACATTAACATTTTTTACAAACCCACCGACTCCCAGAGCTACCTGGATTACACCTCTTCCCACCCTACCTCCTACAAAAATGCATCCCATATTCCCAATTTTTCCACCTCTGCCATATCTGCTCCCAGGAGGACCAGTTCCGCCACAGAACACACCAGACGGCCTCCTTCTTTATAGACCACAATTTCCCTTCCCACATGGTTAAAGATGCCCTCCAACGTATCTCTTCCACATCCCGGCCTCCGCCCTCAAACCCCAACCCTCCCCTCTGGTACTCACTTTCCACCCCACCAACCTTTGCATACACCACATCATCCGGCAACGTTTCTGCCACCTCCAAACGGACCCCACCAGCAGGGATATATTTCCACTTTCCGCAAAGACCGTTCCCTCCGTGACTACCTGGTCAGGTCCATGCCCTCCCCAACAACCCACCCTCCCCTCCTGGCACCTTCCCCTGCCACCGCAGGAATTGCAAAACCTGCACCCACTCCTCCTCCCTCACCTCCATCCAAGGCCCCAAAGGAGCCTTCCACATCCATCAAAGTTTTACCTGCACATCCACCAATATCATCTATTGTATCCGTTGCACCCGATGCGGTCTCCTCTACATTGGGGAGACTGGGTGCCTCCTAGCAGAGCGCTTTAGGGAACATCTCTGGGACACCCGCACCAATCAACCACACTGCCCCATGGCCCAACATTTCAACTCCCCCTCCCACTTTGCCGAGGATATGCAGGTCCTGGGCCTCCTCCACCACTGCTCCCTCACCACCCGACGCCTGGAGGAAGAACGCCTCATCCTCCGCTTCGGAACACTTCAACCCCAGGGCATCAATGTGGATTTCACCAGTTTCCTCATTTCCCCTTCCCCCACCTCACCCCAGCTCCAACCTTCCAGTTCAGCACCGCCCTCATGACTTGTCCTACCTGCCTATCTTCCTTTCTACCTATCCACTCCACCCTCCTCTCTGACCTATCGCCTCCATCCCCACCCCATTCACCTATTGTACTCTTTGCTACTTTATCCCCACCCCTAACACCCTCTCATTTATCTCTCCACTCTACAGGCACACTGCCTCTATTCCTGATGAAGGGCTTTTGCCCGAAACATCGATTTTCCTGCTCCTCGGATGCTGCCTGACCTGCTGCTCTTTTCCTCTAATCTGGACTGTGATTTACTTGTAGTACACTGCAGATAGTTGTTCTTGCAGTTTTTATTAAATTCTAGATAGATGGCGCTAATGAGATGTGGACTCCTCAGGCTATTCAGAAATAATTGGTCTGGTGAAAAGGTCACACATTAGTTCTATTTCTCTCACCACAGGAGCTGTCAGACTTGCTGAGTTTATCCAACATTTTTTGTTTTATTTTGGAGTTTTAGAAACCACAGTATTTGGCTTTGAACATACCCAGGTAACTAACACCATTACAGTAAACAGTGGGTTGCTACCCCCAGCAACTGATCACCTTCTGAGCTCCTGCTGCACCTTATGAACATACACAGCGGTCAACTGCCAAATGCAGCTAACCCTAGGCTTACAGGCATAAAGCTTTAATACTATGTGCTGTTAGTCCTTGTCAGCAACTTCTTACTGTTTGAATGTATAATCCTTATTTTATTCTAGTTCCGAAATTTTCTGAAATACTTTTATAAATGACTTTGAAGTTGCAGAGTAGTGTGCAGTTCAACCTTGAATAATAGCTTTAGCAAACTCTTATGGTTCTCTTTCTAACTTTTCTCAAGTGTTCTTGAGAGATATGAATGGTCAGAGGAAAGTGATTAATTTGTTATCAGTATATACCACTCATTCTATTATTTTATGAATATAAACATATTTACATTTCCATAAATTACATACTGGGTGTCAGTCTGTTGGTATCATGTTGTTAACATTATATCATGGAGGATGCTGTTGAAACAAAGTAAGGTCCAATTCTGGCTTCAGGACATTAGATAGTTCTGAGTTTTTCTTGCAGTTGTGCATTGACTTTATCTTGTTACACTTTCCAAATATGTGCATCGTATTCTGTTCAAGTATAAAATTGTAATCTGGTATCCTATCTCTTTGAGGGGTCTGCATATGATTGGAACTGTTTCAATCAAGTTTCATCAAGTTTCATCTTCATCAGCATTTTATTTGCATGTTATCTTTCAGAGGTCGGGACAGGGATTGTCTGGAATTTAAGGATTTTTATATGGAAGGGTCCGAGAGAAATGTGTCAGTAATCAACATGCTGTGTGAGATTCTAAAATCAGTGAAGAGTAAATCTGAAGCCTTCATGTTGGATTTCTGTTGCATTCAGATCAGACCATAACTTGAATATTATGTTTAGTCACATGTAGGATATGCAAGGGAAACATTCAGGAAATAGAACAGAGAAGGCCTATAGAACTAGAGAAGGCCTATGAAACTGATACAACATTCAAGAGTTACTGTTAGGAATATTTTTAAAAAGTGCTAAGATGCAATTCTGATGATTTAATAGGACAACGGTCTAACTGGGATGGAGCTAAGGAATTGTGGAGGAAGTGCAAACATTTATGGAGGAGATAGCACTTTCAATTTTCAAGGTTTTTTTTAAGTTAATCTGCAAATATTAACAGTCCACTTTATCAAAACTCCATCTGCCACCTTAAACACTTACTCTCTTCACCATCTGTTGCACAAACACATATGTGTCTGCCATACATCGGGTGCATTGCAGCAAATCATCAAGCCTCTTTCGACAACATTTTCCACATTTACTACCCCAAAGGAATGGGGTTGTGTGGTCACATCACCACTGTCAAGTTCCTCTCCAAGCCAGTCCACAACCTGACTTCAAACTATGCTGCCATTCCTTCACTGTCACTGAGTTAAAAACCTTAAAGTTGCTTCCTCATGGGTGTGCCTACATTGCACAGACTGAAGTGATTCTCGGAGTCAGCTCACCATGATATTTTAATACTAATTAGTAATGGACAACAAGTGCTGGCTTTGGTAACAATGGTCAGTTATGTACAATGTACCTTTAAACAAGAAATGTTTATTGTTCCACTCTTTATGAATCCAAAGGAACGCATTAATGGCTTCGTTCACATGAGGATTAAAACTGTTGGTTTGCAAATGCCACTCACAGAATCACTAGTGGAGAGTGTTAGTTTGTTATCCTCTTTGTAATTGTGCCAACACAAGGATCGTTGTGACAGTTTCTTTATTTGAAGAAAATACTTTTTTTTTCACTCGTAGGATGTAGGTGTCACTGGTTGTGCCAACAATTATGGGCCTTTCCTAGTTCCTCTTGAGAAAGTGATGGTGAGCTATCTTCTTGAAGCTTTGCAGTCCATATGGTGTAGATATAACCAAGTGCCATTAGGAACAGAGTTCCAGAGTTTTGACCCAGTGACACTGAAGGAACATTGATATATTTCTGAGTCTGGATGGAGAGTGACTTGAAGAGGAATGTGTAAGTGGTGGTGTTCCCATGCGCCATGGTGACCTTGTCCTTCTAGATAGTAGTTGTTATGGTTTGGAAGGTGCCATGTGAGGAGTCTTGTTGAATGTTTGCATTACATCTTGTAGAACAGATCACTGCTATGGAAAATAGTGGTGAAGGGAGTGAATGCTTGTTGGTGTGTTGCTACTGAAGCAAGCTGCTTCGACCTAGATGATGTCAAGCTTCTTGAATGTTGCTGGAATTGCGCTCATTCAGGCAAGTGAAAAGTATTCCAAAACATTTCTGTCTTGCGGTGGGGGTGGCCAATAATTGGCCAGAGGGCAGTGGAGAGTCAAAAACATTAAGGGGAGTTGGAAAGATGCTCAGTAATGTCCTCAAAGGACATTAGTGAACTGGATAGGTTTTTATTGTTTTGGTCATTAGTAGATTCTTAATTCCAGTTGATATTGAATTCAAGTTTCACCATCTGCCCTGGTAGGATTTGAAGCTGGATTCAAATTTGAACATTATCTGGTTTTCTGGATGAATAGTCTTTCCATACTACCATTAGTCCACCATCTCCTACCAATACTGTATGTCACCACTCGCCTTAAACTTTTACTTTCTGCAGTGACCTTTGATGTGGAATGTCTTTTGGAAATACAAGTATAGTTCACTTACAGTTCATCTTTATCCATGGCACATGTTACTTCTTCAGAGATCCCACAAAATGGGTTACACCTCTTCTCCGAAACGTTGATTCTCCTGCTCCTCAGATGCTGCCTGGCCTGTTGTGCTTTTCCAGCACCCCACTCTTGACACCAACCTATCTATGCCTATCTTAAATACAATCAATAATTTGGCCACCACAGCATTCTGTTGCAATGAGTTCTGTAAATTCACCACCCTCTGACTGAAGAAATTCCTCCTCATCTCAGTTCTAGAAGGTTATTCCTTCACTTGGGTCCAAGGGTTTAGATGGAGAGGAATTTGTTAAGTGGGTACAAGACAATTTTCTGATACAGTATGTGGATGTACCTACCAGAGAAGGTGCAAAACTTGACCTATTCATGGGAGATAAGGCATGGCAGGTGACTGAGGTGTCAGTGGGGGAGCACTTTGGGGCCAGCGACCATAATTCTATTTGTTTTAAAATAGTGATGGAAAAGGATAGGCCAGATCTAAAAGTTGAAATTCTAAACTGGAGCTGGGCCAATTTTGACAGTATTAGGCAAGAGCTTTCGAAAGCTGAATGGAGGCAGATGTTCGCAAGTGAAGGGACAGCTGGAAAATGGGAAGCTTTCAGAAATGAGATAACAAGAATCCAGAGAAAGTATATTCCTGACAGGGTGAAAGGGAAGGCTGGTAGATATAGAGAATGCTGGATGACTAAAGAAATTGAGGGTTTGGTTAAGAAAAAGAAGGAAGCATATGTCAGGTATAGACAGGAGAGACCGAGTGAATCCATAGAAGAATATAAAGAAAATAGGAGTATACTTAAGAGGGAAATCAGGAGGGTAAAACGGGGACATGAGATAGCTTTGACAAATAGAATTAAGGAGAATCCAAAGGGTTTTTACAAATATATTACGGACAAAAGGGTAACTAGGAAGAGAATAGGGCCCCTCAAAGATCAGCAAGGTGGCCTTTGTTTGGAGCCGCAGAAAATGGGGGAGATACTAAGTGAATATTTTGCATCAGTATTTACTGTGGAAAAGGATATGGAAGGTATAGACTGTAGGGAAATAGATGGTGACATCTTGCAAAATGTCCAGATTACAGAGGAGGAAGTGCTGGATGTTTTGAAACAGTTAAAGGTGGAAAAATCCACAGGACCTGATCAGGTGTACCCGAGAACTCTGTGGGAAGCTAGAGAAGTGATTGCTGGGCCTCTTGTTGAGATATTTATGTCATCGATAGTCACAGGTGAGATGCCAGAAGACTGGAGATTGGCAACCGTGGTGTCACTGTTTAAGAAGGGCGGTAAAGACAAGCCAGGGAATTATAGACCGGTGAGCCTGACCTTGGTGGGGGGCAAGTTGTTGGAGGGAATCCTGAGGGACAGGATGTACATGTATTTGGAAAGGCAAGGACTGATTAGGGATAGTCAACATGGCTTTGTGCGTGGGAAATCATGTCTCACAAATTTGACTGAGTGTTTTGAAGAAGTAACAAAGATTGGATGTTGAGGGCAGAGCAGTAGATGTGATCTATATGGACTTCGACAAGGTTCCCCATGGGAGACTGATTAGCAAGGTTAGATTTCATGGAATACAGGGAGAAATGTGGAAAATGTTGTCGAAAGAGGCTTGATTATTTGCTGCAATGCACCCGATGTGTGGCAGACACATATGTGTTTGTGCAACAGACGGTGCAGAGAGTAAGTGTTTAAGGTGGCAGATGGAGTTTTGATAAAATGGACTGTTAACTTATTTGCAGATTAACTTAAAAAAATCCTTGAGAATTGTAAAACTGAAAGTGCTATCTGCTCCATAAATGTTTGCACTTCCTCCACAATTGGGCCCTCTACTTTTTGTCATTTACATAAATGATTTGGATGTGAGCATAAGAGGTACAGTTAGTAAGTTTGCAGATGACACCAAAATTGGAGGTGTAGTGGACAGCGAAGAGTGTTACCTCAGATTACAAAAGGATCTGGACCAGATGGGCCAATGGGCTGAGAAGTGGCAGATGGAGTTTAATTCAGATAAATGCGAGGTGCTGCATTTTGGGAAAGCAAATCTTAGCAGGACTTATACACTTAATGGTAAGGTCCTAGGGAGTGTTGCTGAACAAAGAGACCTTGGAGTGCAGGTTCATAGCTCCTTGAAAGTGGAGTCGCAGGTAGATAGGATTGTGAAGAAGGCGTTTGGTATGCTTTCCTTTATTGGTCAGAGTATTGAGCACAGGAGTTGGGAGGTCATGTTGCGGCTATACAGGACATTGGTTAGGCCACTCTTGGAATATTGTGAGCAATTCTGGTCTCCTTCCTATCGGAAAGATGTTGTGAAACTTGAAAGGGTTCAGAAAAGATTTACAAGGATGTTGCCAGGGTTGGAGGATCTGAGCTATAGAGAGAGGCTGAACAGGCTGGGGCTGTTTTCCCTGGAGTGTCGGTGGCTGAGGGGTGACCTTATAGAAGTTTACAAAATTATGAGGGGCATAGATAGGATAAATAGACAAAGTCTTTTCCCTGGGGTCATGGAGTCCAGAACTAGAGGGCATAGGTTTAGGGTGAGAGGGGAAAGATATAAAAGAGTCGTAAGGGACAACTTTTTCACGCAGAGGGTGGTACGTGTATGGAATGAGCTGCCAGAGGATGTGGTGGAGGCTGGTACAATTGCAACATTTAAGAGGCATTTGGATGGGTATATGAATAGGAAGGGCTTGAAAGGATATGGGCCGGGTGCTGGCAAGTGGGACTAGATTGGGTTGGGATATCTGGTCAGCATGGATGGGTTGGATCGAAGGGTCTGTTTCCATGCTGTACAGCTCTATGACTCTATGACTCTATACCAGTGGAAACATCTTCTCCACATTCCCTCCATCCAGGCCTCTCAGTAATCTGTAAATTTCAATCAGATCACCCTCATCCGTCTAAACTTCATCAAGTGCAGACCCAAAGTTCTCAACTAGTCCTCATAATACAAATCCCTCATCATTGGAATCATTCTTGTGAATTTTTTGGGAACTTCCTCAAGCCTGCACATCCTCCCTTAGACATGGGGCCCAGATTGCTCACAATATTCCAAATGCAGCATGACCAAGGCCTTATATGGTCTCAGCAGAACATCCCTGCACTGTTATTCTAGACCTTTTGAAATGACTGCAAACACTGCACAGGCCCTCCTGACTACCAATGAACTTGTATGTCAACCTAAAGAGAATCCTGAACTAATACTCTCAAGTCCCTTGGTGCTTCAGGTTTCCAAAGCCTTTCCTTGTTTAGAAAATTGTCTACACCTCTATTCTTCTGACCAAATTTCATAACCTCACACTTTCCTACACTGTATTCCATCTGCCACTTTTCTTTGCCCACTTTCCTATCTTGTCTAAGTCCTTCTACAGTGTCCCCACTTCTTCATCACTACCTGTCCCTTCACCTATCTCTGTGTCATCTGCAAACTTAGCAGCAATAACCTCAGTTCCTTCATCCAAATCAGTCAGGTATAACATTAATTTAGTGGGTTGAATTTCTACAGTATTTCCTGAATTACCGTCACAAGCTCCTGCCATTACTGATCAACTGCCCCATTAAGCACCCCAGCCAATCAACTCTGGCCAGCTCCTTCCTTACGGCTTTGCAATTATCTTTATTCAACTGTAAAACCATTACATCTGATTCCAGTTTCTCCTTCTCAAACTGTATGGTAAATTCTGTCATATTATAGTTATTGCCCCCTCATGGCTCCTTCACCTTAATCTTCCTAATCAAGTCTGCCTCATTACGCATTACCAAATCCAAATTGCTTGTTCCCAAGTGGGCTCCAACCCGCTCCAAAAAATACCTCATAGACATTCCACAAATTCCTTTTCTGAGATCCGCCGCCAACCTTATTTTCCCAGTCTATCTACATATTGTGATTATTGTAGTAGCATCTTTCTTACATGCCTTTTCTATTTCCTGATTTATTTTCTTCCCCACATCCTGACAACTGCTAGGAGGCGTGTACACAACTCCCCCAGGGATTCTTTTCCCCTTTTGTGGTTCCTCAACTCTATCTACACAGAGTCTTCTGACTCTATATCACTTCTTGCTATCAATTTAATTTATTTTTTTACTGACAAGGCAACTTCACCCCCTTTTCTCACCTTTCTGTCTTTTTGATAGTACATCTATCCTTGGATATTTCGTTCTCAGCTCTGATCCCCTTGTAACGATTTCTCTATGATACCCACAACATCTTACCTGCCAATTTTAATCTACGCTATAAACTCACTCACAAATGAAAACAGAAATAGCTAGAAATTCTCAGCAGGTTTGGCAGCATATGTGGAGAGAAATCAGAGCTAATGTTTCAGGTGACCCTCAGAGCTAAGGTTTCCATCATCCGCAGTTCCTTCATTTTCCTTTAAACTCATTCACCTTTTTTTCATATATGGTGTGTACTTAAGTGTACTTCCCCCTGCCCTGCCTTAATTCCCCCCCCCCCCCCCTCCTTCTCATAGTAGTGTCCACATCTACTGTGCCTGAAGTTAGATTTCTGATTCCTCCCATATTCTCCGTCCTATTACTCACTCTGGAAACTCTAATCACCTTTGCTGATCCCTCCTCCTTTTAAGTTTTTCCATACACAGCACCCCCCCACCCTCCCAACCCCACTAATTAGTTTAAAGCTATATCACAATCCTAATTATGCAATTCACTAGGACTCTGATTCTCAGCATGATTCAGGTGGAGCCCATCCCACTGGAATAGCTCCCTCCTTCCCCAGGTCTGGTGCCAATGTTCCATGAATTTGAGCCTATTTTTTCCCTCAGCAGTTTTTGAGCCACACGTTGATCTCTTTAATCTTGTTGACCCTGTGCCAATTTGCTCATGGCTTAAGTGGCAATCCAAGGATTTTTACCTTTTCGGTTCTGCTTTTCAATTTAGCTCCTAGCTGCTCATATTCCCTCAGCAGAACCTTTTTCCTCTTTCTACTGATATTGCTGGTATCTTTCCTCTCCCTCTGCAAGTTCCTCTGCAGCCCAGATGAGATATCCTGAACCCTGGCACCAGGCAGGCAACATTTATCTTTTCACCTCTCTCTTAAATGGTTCCCTGCCCCATAGTGCTATGATCAGTTTGTTCATTGTCCCTACAGCTCCCACTGTCATCCACACAGGCAAGAATGTCATGATCATACATGGTATTAAGTTCCGCAAATACTTGCAAAATAGGAAGGTCACTTTATTAACTGATCACTATGCCTGTGTAACATTTAGTTCAACATTCAGCATTCCCAGCACCTGGCCAACATTTCAATTTTGAACCTGCTGCAGTGTTCCAGCGAAGCTCAATGCAAGCTGTAAGAACATCGCATCTTCTAAGTGGGAACCCTGCAGCCTTCAGGATTCAACACTGAGTTCAGTAATTTTAAGGTCTGAACACCACCTTCCATGTCCTTTAATCACTCCCACCCCAGGCCCTGTCATGACCTGGGCTGCTCCCAGCATAGACGACCCATTTTCACCTACACTTGTCTGCATTATCAGCTTTTCACCTTCCTATGCTTATCGTCAGCAATCCTTTGTCAGCCTTACAGTCTCTTGCTCTTTCTCTCTGTGGGCTCTGTCATCACCTTTTCACTCACTCCTTCCTTATCCACCTGCCACCCCATCATCAAAATAAATACCATCCTTTCTTAGCTGTTATCACTTTTAAGAAGAGTCACTGGACTCAAAACCTAAACTCTGCTTTCTCTCTGCAGATACTGCCAGACCTGCTGAGTTTCTCCAGAAATTTCTGTTTCTGCTTCAGAAATTGGTGTGATTTTGATGGTCTTTCTATATTTAGCCAGTCAATGGATCATCCAAATGCTGATGTTCTTTTGAGATTTTCCATGAAAGCAGATTCATTTTTTGTTATTAGAAAGCAGTGAAGAAACTTGTAATGATGTGTGCTCAGTATAAAGCTCAGTTATGTCATTATGGCTGACCTAACAGGTGTGAATATTTTATGCATCAAAATTAATTGAATGTAACTCAAAACTAACTCATTTTCAGCTTTAATTATTATGTTGCCAAGACGTAAAGAAATATATTTGAGGAACTTTCTTAAGAGCACATATGGATAGGCCATCTGAAAGAAAAAGTAAAATGTGATTTCTATGTCCTAAGGTAGATTGTGATATTGAGAAGTTTGTAAACTTTATGAAGTGAATCTCAAAATGAGGATTGATAATCAAAGTTCCTTTCATTTCATGGTCAAACACTACAAAATGCTGTGAACAAGGACCTGCTGATTTCTTTGAAGTGGAAAGGGAAACGTGTTTTTGTTTTGGTCAATAAAAGTAGAAAACTGATAGATGTTGAGTCTATGTTCAATGCCATGGGTGCCAAAACTTTGAGGTTTGAAGTTGCTTTGCTAGTTATGGTTTGGCGGACGCGTCAGTGTCAGGTACAGGTCATTCTGCTATAATGCGTGTTTCATTAATGCGCATTCGCTGTAACACTATTGACGAATTGGGGACATTGTTTCTAAAGTACAAACTTTTAAAGCATATATTGGTTATAACATGATTCCAGCCCCATTAGTTTAAATGGTGCTGCTATTACACAATTTACTTATAACATGGGGTTGCGCGAGAATGGACCTACTGTGGAACTGATTGCAATGATTCAGTTTATGCTTAAAGAATTTGAAATCTTTGTTAGTAAAAATGGAATCAAACACTCATTAATATCATATATCACCCAACACTGAATGGTGTGGGAGAGCAAGGTGCACAGGTTGTGAAGAAGTCTATGCTGACGTATTTGATAGGCTTCAGGCTAGGCAGCAATTGTTATGTTTCTCTTTGATATAGGCTTGACAATTTTCAGTTCTCTTATGATTAATCTTTGCCTACAGTTTGTTGCTGACTTTCCAAGTTATTGTGTGAATATGATCATAGGACGATGTTTGGTTTGATTTAAACTTAATAAAGTAAGAGAAAAGAAAGAAAAATTGAAAATGAGTTGTGATACATGAGGCATAAAAATTAGTGTTCACAGCAAGTGAGAAGGTCATGAAGAAAGGACACTGAGGTGGTAAGAAGTAGATGATTGGCAATGTTGTAAAGTGATTAGGTACATTAACATATGGAGTGAAGATCCAGCGTCATGTGGATTATTTTTTAAGAAAAGAGGAAATTTCTCAAAGCATCAGTAGTGTACACCTCCTGTAGGTCGACTTCCTCCGACAGTTCCAGGAATCAGAAAGGAAGTGAAATTAACAAGGAAATCAAAAGGTGACAGCTCATTGTAAAAAAAATCACAGTGATTTGGTGGTGGAAAACAACTACGTTTGGTAGCATGTGATAGCACGTCTGAAAGCAAAGAAAAGTAGATCCTGGGGTCTGCTCCTGGATGTCGCCAAGTTAGCCATTAATAGGCTCTGGCAGTGGGTTCTGGGGGTGCTCATTTCTGCTCATTTTCTGCCCTTCTTCTGTGGCCAACCTCATGCCTCATTGTGTTTGGAGAAGGAGGTGGCCATCAATGCTCTTCATGCCTGTAGAGAGAGGTAAATACCACAAGGGATACCATGCTTTATTTTAGCCCCAACTTCATTTTGATTTAGAAAATAGACAATAGACAATAGAGAATAGGTGCAGGAGTAGGCCATTCAGCCCTTCGAGCCTGCACCGTCATTCAATATAATCATGGCTGATCATTCCTAATCAGTATCCTGTTCCTGCCTTATCTCCATAACCCTTGATTCCACTATCTTTGAGAGCTCTATCCAACTCCTTCTTAAATGAATCCAGAGAGTGGACCTCCACTGCCCTCTGGGGCAGAGCATTCCACACAGCCACCACTCTCTGGGTGAAGAAGTTTCTCCTGAGCTCTGTCCTAAATGGTCAACCCCGTATTTTTAAGCTGTGTCCTCTGGTTCGGCACTCACCCATCAGTGGAATATGTTTCCTACTGCCAGAGTGTCCAATCCTTTCATAATCTTATATGTCTCAATCAGATCCCCTCTCAATCTTCGAAATTCAAGGGTATACAAGCCCAGTCGCTTCAGTCTTTCAGTGTAAGGTAATCCTGCCATTCCAGGAATTGACCTCGTGAACCTACGCTGCACTCCCTCAATAGCCAGAATGTATTTTCTCAAATTTGGAGACCAGAACTGCACACAGTACTCCAGGTGTGGTCTCACCAGGGCGCTGTACAGCTGCAGAAGCACCTCTTTGCTTCTATACTCAATTCCTCTTGTTATGAAGGCCAGCATGCTATTAGCCTTCTTCACTACCTGCTGTACCTGCATGCTTGCCTTCATTGACTGGTGTACAAGAACACCCAGATCTCTCTGTACTGCCCCTTTACATAAATTGATTCCATTGAGGTAGTAGTCTGCCTTCTTGTTCTTGCTACCAAAGTGGATAACCATACATTTATCCACATTAAACTGCATCTGCCATGCATCTGACCACTCACCTAACTTGTCCAGGTCACCCTGTAATCTCCTAACATCCTCATCACTTTTCACCCTGCCACCCAGCTTTGTATCATCAGCAAATTTGCTAATGTTATTGCTGATACCATCTTCTATATCATTAACATATATTGTAAAAAGCTGTGGTCCCAGCACGGATCCCTGCGGTACCCCACTGGTCACTGCCTACCATTCCAAAATGGAGCTGTTTATCACTACCCTTTGTTTCCTATTAGCCAACCAATTTTCAATCCAATCTAGTACTTTGCCCCCAATACCATGCACCCTAATTTTACTCACTAACCACCTATGTGGGACTTTATCAAAAGCTTTCTGAAAGTCCAGGTACACTACATCTACTGGATTTCCCTCGTCCAACTTCATAGTTACATCCTCAAAAAATTCAAGAAGATTAGTCAAGCATGATTTCTCCTTCATAAATCCATGCTGACTCTGTCCTATCCTGTTACTACTATCCATATGTGCAGTAATTTCATCCTTTATAATAGACTCCAGCATCTTTCCCACCACTGAGGTCAGACTAACTGGTCTATAATTACCTGCTTTCTCTCGCCCACCTTTCTTAAAAAGTGGTATAACATTAGCCACCCTCCAATCCTCAGGAACCGACCCCGAATCTATTGAACTCTGGAAAATAATCACCAACGCATCCACGATTTCCCGAGTCACCTCCTTCAGTACCCTGGGATGCAGACCATCAGGCCCCGGAGACTTATCAACCTGCAGACCTAACAGCCTCTCCAACACCAAATCCTGGCAAATATAAATTCCCTTAAGTTCAGGTCCTTCAGCCACTGTTACCTCAGGGAGATTGCTTGTGTCTTCCCAAGTGAACACAGATCTGAAGTACCCATTTAATTCCTCTGCCATTTCTTTGTTCCTAGTAATATATTCCCCTGTTTCTGTCTTCAAGGGCCCAATTTTTGTCCTAACCATTTTTTTGCCTTGCACATACCTAAAAAAGCTTTTACTATCCTCCTTAATATTCTTGGCCAGTTTACCTTCGTACCTCATTTTTCCTCTGCGTATTTCCTTCTTAGTAATCCTCTGTTGCTCTTTCCCCCCTCATTTTTGATGGTTGACATTGCCCATAATTAGGGTTTGCATATAAATATCTGCTTGGCTGCATGAGTGATTTACTCTTGCTGGCTCATAGTTGGATAAAATGTCACCGTGATTTGGTGGTGAGAAAGCCATTTGATTGGCAGAGGGGAGGCCAGTGGCCGTGACGGAGGACATCAGAATCAGGGACATCCTGGGTGATGGAGGCATAGCTTGACTGTTACCACAGAAATTGGCAAACAAGGAGGTGGTGACTAGCCAATGCCATCCATTGCCTGAACACAGTCATGCAGCAGTTAGCAGATGTTCAGATGTGTGTGAAATCCTGTCTATGTGCATCCCTGCTCGGACAGAATTTCAAATCGGGCCCAGGGTCCTAAACCTCCCTCAGAAGCCTGCACCCAACAATATGAGCCATCTTTTGGGAATGTCCTCTTGTATTTTCTATTTAATTAATTTCTAATTTGCTGCAGAGGTGCTTTACTGGAGGTGGATATTAATTACAAACAAATGAAAAGTCATAGTGATTTGGTAGTGAGGTAAAAAATCATTGGTTGTGTGTGATACCACTTCTAGACATTAAAAGAAAGCAGAATCAGATCCAGGAATGATTGAGGAGGGGGCATGTGATATCCCTCAATGCTCTTGATGCCTTTAGAGAGAGTTGGGCACTGCAAAAGATAGAGTATGGGTTCGTTCTACCTCTGTCTTACAAAGGAGTGAGTACTCATTTAATGATGGATGATGCCCAATGTCCAATTAACATCCAAAATCTGCTTCATATTTTATTGTTCCTTTTGAAAAAGAGTTTTAAGACATAGATCAAACATTCAGATTTGAAGTGAAGTCTGTATTAGCATTATATGTGACTTTAACATTGTGAGTCATCACAGTCACTGAAGACTGAAGGATGGATGGGTGAGTGAGAAGGGTTTGCATCAATTTGTAAATGATAGTCAGATTGATAGTGGGCATACTTTCATAGTGGTTCTAGTTGAAGAATGGGCTTTATTGTAACTGTGTTCTAACTCTGACAGGGGGCTTCTTAAAGAAATCATCATTCTTCTCATTGATCAACCAGGTCATACCCTCTACGTGTCTTCACCTATCCCCACTTCACTACCCTGCCCCCACCACCCCCTTTATCTGCAGTACCCCCTACACCCACTCCCAGTCCTGAAGAAGCGTTACACCCGAAATGTCGACTTCTCCACCTCCTGATGTTGCCTAGCTTGCTGGGTTCTTCCAACCTCCTGCCTATCTACTTTGGGTTCCAGCATCTGTAGTTTTTTTTATCTCTAACCAGTGAGATGGGATGGCCACCCACTTTTCAGATCATAAGTCTTGATACAGGAGATATTACTGTTTGATTATGGTATACTGGGACAGTGTCCATCTGTTCCTGCACTGCTTTCATCATCTGGAGGAAGTTACAAAGAGGTCTGAATATTTTAGGCCTCCTTAAATTTCTCTACATCCTGAGGAGAACCTCTGCTGTGACTTCTTCATGTGGAGGTTGCTGTTGGTACAGGGCTTTTGGACAGCTTTGAATCTACTCAATTGACCTGCACTAATGTTGTATGACCAAATTGACAATAATTCTGGCTGTTACTGGATCCATTTGGGATGGGTTCAATTAATCTAGGTAGTTCAGTGATGTGATTCCTGAGCAGTTATAGACTTTAACTTAGGTTATGCTACAGTAGGCCTCCCCAGAAGGATGCCATAAAATACCTCGACATGGGCCTTTGTGATACTACATTTTCCAGACGTGTGTAGAAAAAGGCATGTTATGTATGCACATAGCTACACTATGGCATGCCTACACCAAATGGATTGCAGCAGTTCCAGAAGGTAGACCACCATCATTTTCTCAAGGCATCTAGGGATGATCAATAAATGCTGGCCTTGCTCACATCTCAGGAGTGAATTTTTTTCAAAAACTACGTTAGGATATTCTAACAATTAAGATTAGATTACATTACAGTGTAGAAACAGGCCCTTCGGCCCAACAAGTCCTCACTGACCCGCCGAAGTGCAACCCACCCATACCCCTACATTTACCCCTTACCTAACACTATGGGCAATTTAGCATGGCCA
Organism: Chiloscyllium plagiosum; assembly: GCF_037043375.1. NCBI lineage: Eukaryota > Metazoa > Chordata > Chondrichthyes > Orectolobiformes > Hemiscylliidae > Chiloscyllium > Chiloscyllium plagiosum. The sequence continues at coordinate 51,103,669 of NW_028270154.1, read as the reverse complement.
ATTCACCTGGTAGGAATACTGCTACCTTACCTCCACCACTTCCAGCCCAACCCAATGCCAATTGCTGTGGATAGAGGGTGGGCTATCATTGTTTGTGATGTTGGGAATGGTGCTCAATATGAAGGCCCTGGCTAGATACTAGTGAGCTGCAGCTGCCAGGTGACGACTGCAAAATTCAAGTCAGGAATTGTGGTGTCTAATTTTCCACTGGATACCTCACAGAATTACACATTACATAGAAATGAGGTGGCTTTAGCAAGTAATGACGGGCAAATGCATACAATAGGGTCCACAACACATACTTGTGAAATTCTCAACTTGCTATTGAAATCTTTAGGGTAAGGTCAGACCTTTCTCTTTCCTTTGATATTAAGAATCGCATTTTTCTATTCTCATTGTATTCTCCCAAATTTCTCGCCATTACCCACACTGCTTATGTGCTGGGAAAATTCTGCCGAATTATTCCAAAAGAAATATATTAATCAATAATTTTTGTGAGCTCTGTTCATTGATGCAATATTAAGACTTGTTGACAATAATCTTTAATACACACTTGCAATTGATTAACTGACAAAAATATAGATCATGTCAGATTGTTTGTTTGAAATCACACTTCTTGGATTCGTTATTCATTTTCAATATAACATTACACTTGAGGTGAGTAGTTCATTTTATTATAGAATGTTGTATCAAGCACTTTTATGCTTTCCATTTGTTGGTATTTATTGCTTTTGAAAGTATCCAGTGCTTGTGTCTACCTGTGTGCATGCCGTCAGGTTCAAAAATATTAAGGTTAAAATTGGTATGTATTTTGCCTATGTTTTGGGCTTGAAAGTGCGGATGATATTTTGGAAAGTTCTGGGTATAAGGTCTTGCCACCAATCAGATATTGTCAAATTGCTCTTCTGTTTTGGTCCCAGGCAGTTACCACAGATCTGTTTAATTTAAATTTGCAAAGACTACTTTTCTGTCTGTTTTTAATTACTTTCTGCAAAATTTGAGGAAGAAATGGCTGGAATATGTGTTATTTACATTCTGAAATGTTTTACAAAGTTTTCACAATTGTCTCATCAGTGGTTCAAAAGACACTACTTGAGGCGGCTGAAGAAATTGTGGAAGTTATTCTTCAGCAACTTTGTATCCTGTAAAGTGTAGACATGCTCCGCTCAATGTGTAACAATACTAAATATAACAACATTCATCATTCACAATTTTCTTTGGGTTTTTCTCCCTCTCATGACTCAGTTGAGGGGTGCTGCAGTAGGCCCAAACTTTGACTCCTGCCTTATGGACAAGCTTCCTCTAGAAATAGGATGGGCCATGATCATCCATTTATGAAGATGAGATTGAATTGTGGGTAAGCCACAAGATGTCTGGACTCCAGTGCAACTTCAGATTTCTGATTCGACAAGTGGGCCCCTTACTGTTCTGTAGTGGGGCCCTCAACCTTTTTACTGTTTATATCAATAACTTAGATGAGGGGATGAAGTCAAAAATCACACAACACCAGATTATCATCCAACAGGTTTACTTGGAAGTACAAGCTTTCGAAGCGCCGCTCCTTTGTCAGATAGCAAAGATAGGAATGAAAACATAGCTAAATTTGCAGATGATTCAAAACTAGGTATTAAAGCAAACCAATCCAGACATGTCAAATTAATATCCAAAAATCAGGGAAATGGAATATAGCATGGGAAAATGAGAATAAAAATATCTCTAAAAGGAGAATGACTGTGGATTTCTGAGGTGCAGAGGAATCTTGGTGTTCTAGTGCAACAATCAAAAGATTCGAGTATGCAGATATGGAATATTATCCTTTTCTATGAAAAGAATTGAAGATTGAAGTAAAGATGAGATGCTTTAGTTATACAGGGTATTAATGAGACCCCATCTCAAAATATTGTACACAATTTTGTTCTCCTTAACTCAAGGAAAGAGGTAAATGCATTGGACGCTGTTAAGAGGTAGTTTACAAAATGGATACCTAAAATGAATGGGTCTTCTTGTGAGGAAGGTTTGAAGACATGGCTTATTTCTACTGGGGTTTAGGGGTTTAGGGGTGATTATTTGAAGTTTACAAGAACCTGAATGATGCTGTTAAAGCGTCTGTTGAAAGGATATTTCCTCTTGTGGGTAACTTCAAAACTGTGGGACAAAACTTTAAAAATTAAAGGTTGCCCTTTTAGGACCAAGAAATATTATGACTGACCCTTGGGTGAGGTTCTCCGATTCATCAAGGTTCCAGATAAGATAATCAAAACTGTTAAACTTGTAGGTGAAGAGAGATGAACTCTCTCCTTTTTAAAAATTCAAACATCCGTCTTATAAATACGAATAGGATTAATTTAGGAATGATCACTTCCTTTGTGTATACTGCTCCCCAGATTATATAAACTTACATTTTAAAATGGGAACTGGACAAAATGGGAACTGGACAAAGATGAGCCTTAAGGCTTTGTGTCTTAATGCACGGAGCATTCATAATAAGTTGGATAAATCAGTTCTGCAAATGGATGATGTATAAACAGATATTATGTACGCAGGATTATGTAGACTTGGCTGCAAGGTGACCAGGATGGGAATTGACCATTCTGGGTATTCAGTATTCAACAGGGAGAGACAAAAATAAAAAGATAGATGCATTCCTGGTTAAGGAGGAAATTAATTCAGTCATGATGAAGGATATTAGCATACATATGGAATCTGTATGCATAGAGGTGTGAAATATCAAGGGTCAAAAACATTAATAGGGGCATTATATAGACCCTCAAAACTGCAGGGGTGATGTTGGGAAGTGTGATAAACATGAAATTAGATGTGCAAGCAATAAAAGAGCATTTGCATTTATGGGTGACTTTAATCTACATATAGACGGAGCAAATCAGATTAATCATAATACCATTGAGGAAGAATTCCTGGACTGTGTATGGGATGACTTTCTGGACAAATATTTTGATGAACCAACTAGAGAACAGACCAGGAGAAAGTGAGGACTGCAGATGCTGGAGATCAGAGCTGAAAATGTGTTGCTGGAAAAGCGCAGCAGGTCAGGCAGCATCCAAGGAGCAGGAGAATCGACGTTTCGGGCATGAGCCCTTCTTCAGGAATCCTGAATAAAAGCCCTTCCTGAAGAAGGGCTCATGCCCTGAAACGTCGATTCTCCTGCTCCTTGGATGCTGTCTGATCTGCTGCACTTTTCCAGCAACACATTTTCAGCTAGAGAACAGACCCACCCTGGACTGGGTAATATGTAATGAGAAAAAAGTAATTGGCAATCTAGTTGTGAGAGGCTCCTTGGGGATGAGCAACCATAATATGATTGAATTCTTCATCAGGAAGGAGAGTGGCATAGCTGATTCTGGAACTAGGATCCTGAATCTAAATAGAGGAAACTCTGATGATATGATGTATAAATTGGTTATGATGGATTGGAGAACATTTCTTGAAGGGATCATGGTGGAAAGTTACTGGCAACTACGTAAGAGCTCATGGATGAACTGCAACAATTGTTCATTCCTATCTGTTGCAAAAGTTAAATGGGAAAGGTGGCCAAACCATGCTTTATAAGCAAAATTAGAGATAGTATTAGATCCGAGGAAGAGGCATACAAATTGTCCAGAAAGATCAACAGAGATGTAGAGTGGGAGCAGTTTAGAATTCAGCAAAGGATGTCAAAAGGATATATAGCTCAATCTCAGAATCTTTCACAAACAGCTAGCAGTTGAATGATACAGCAGATGCATTGAGATTTTGGAGAAGATTTATAGCTCAGGTTGTAAGTTTCCTCATTGAGCTGGTGGGTTTGTTCTCAAACCTACCACCATACTGAAACAGCTCCTGCTGAATTTAAAGGATCCTGTACCCACAGCCAGCAGAATAAACGTCATATACAAAATACCCTGCAGGGACTGCAACAGATATTACAGACAGGTAGGAAACTAGCCACCCAGGATACATGAGCACCAACTAGCCACCAAAAGACATAACCAACTATCATGGTATCTATACACACAGACAAAGAGGGACACCAGTTCAACTGTGACAATACATCCATCTTGGGACAGGCTAAACAAAGATATGCACAGGAATTCCTCGAGGCCTGGCATTCAAACTGGAACTCCATTAACAAATTAGATTTGAACCCCATTTACCAACCTCTCAGAAACAGAACCAGAAATGATGTCACCTACCACAACAAACCAAGACATATAAACAGCAAGCAGGACAGAACACCAGTGCTTCACCGGAGGCTCACTGATGATGTTACCTAGCATGGTGTCAAAACGTCTGAGAACAAACCCACCAGCTCAGTGAGCAAACTTACAACCTGAGCAGAGCAAATGTACTGGCAGTTGTCAGTAGCATTAACATTGGTCATTAAACAATCACTTTCACTGTCATTCATTTTGTAGACTTTGATTGAGATTCCATAGTTCTGATTTCTTTCTACTGTGATAGAATCCCAGACTGAGAATGAGTCTTTCTGGCTGGTTTACAGCACTGAGTGACAGAGAGACTTTACATGCAAAATACAGACAGCAAGAAATAGTTCTTCAACTGACCCTCACAACGTGCTCATGGTTGAACCGATTCTGCTACATATAACAGTGTTCAGTCCGACCACCACCCTTCAGTAGAGTTGAAGCTGGATGTGTAACCCCTGTTCTTGTGTATTCTTCAATGGAAAAGAAAGCTCAAAATACCTGCTGTTTGGGAGATCCAGATAGCGGCTTGCTGTTGAGCACAATGTCATGAATGTCTAGTTGCCTTTGTATTTATAAGCTATCATAGTCTAATCTGTTTTGAATTTCTTCCCTTCCCCCACTTTGAAAGACGATTGTTTAAAGTTCACTTTCCATGCATAAATGTCTGTCTCCAGACAGTCACTTAATTGACATCCAAAGCCATTTTTAGAGGAGGCCTGGTATTTGCTTCTCCTTGCGGGAGTGTGAGAGGAAGTTGAAGTGGTTGGCCACAGGGCAGTAGGGTTAAACAGTGTGTACAGACCAGAAATGTCACACTCCCCCAGGGATGTGCAAATCCTGGGCCTCCTCCACCACCAAATCAAAGCCACCTGCCAACTGGAGGAAGAACACCTTAATTTTTGCCTCAGGGCCCTACAACCATGCGGCATTAATATCTGCTTCACCAGTTTCCAAAACTCCCCACCCCTCACCTCATTCCAGAACCAAGCTCCAATTTGGCACCATCCTCTTGACTTGTCCTGCCTGCCCACCTTCCTTCCTAACTATCTGCTCCACCCTTCCCACCGACCTTTAACAATCACCGCCTACCTGCATCCACCTATCACCATCCCACCTTCCTTCTGCCCAGCCTGACCCCAAACAATTTATTTATCTCCCAGTCCCCTTCCCTCTCCACATTCCTGATGAAGGGCTTATGCCCGAAACATCCACTATCCTGCTCCTTGGCTGCTGCCTGACCTGCTGCGTTTTTCGAGTGCCCCGCTTTTTGACTCTGACTCTTCAGCATCTGCAGTCCTCACTTTCTCCTTATGTATGTTTTAGGCTGAGATAAACAATTCTTGATCAGTAGGGAAAGCAAGGGTTGGAGGGAAAGGGCGGGAAAGTGAACATTATCAAAGCAGTCATATTTCTATTGAATGATGGAGCAAGCTCAATGGGCCAGTTGATATACTCCTGTTCCTGTTACTTATGGTCTTACTTCTGCTACTAATTCATATGTTCATGGGGTTATAGAATATTTTTGATCCACAATAAGGAAAAAGAACATTTTACCTGTTTAATTACTGCTTTTATGACATTATGAATTTTTGTTTTCTCTAAATAGCATTCTAATCACTATTCATGGATTACATTTCCAACAGTTGTGGCTAGATTGATTGTTTTTCTCTAGCGGTTTGACATATTTTCCTAGAATTCTTTCATAATTTGTATTTCTGTTGTTATTTTTGTACATTAGTAATAATGTAACTGAATTTTTCATCTAATTCCGTAGCCTAGAACTTCCTTTTTTTCCATACTCTGGAACTTAAATTTTACAGATTGAATACTAAGTACTTCCTGACTGATGGAATTGCTGCTGGAAGAACATTTTTAATTTTTTTTTAAATAACATTCAAGCTAATATTTGTTATACTGATGGACATATTTCCCTAAACTTCCTGGTGTTCAACAAGTATCCTCATGGTAGACTGGTTAGCAAGGTTAGATCACATGGAATACAGGAAGAACTCGCCATTTGGATACAGAAGTAGCTCAAAAGTAGAATACAGAGGGTGGTGGTGGAGAGTTGCTTTTTAGACTGGAGGCCTGTGACCAGTGGTATCCCATAAGAATTGATGATGGGTCCACTGCTTTTTGTCATTTATCTAAATGATTTGGATGTGAACATAGGAAGAATTGTTAGTAAGCTTGCAGTTAACACCAAAATTGGAGGTGTAGTGGACAGCGAAGAAGGTTACCTCAGAGTACAACGGAAACTTAACCAGATGGGCTAATGGTCCGAGGAATGGCGGATGGAGTTTAATTTAGATAAATGTGAGGTGCTGCATTTTGGAAAGGCAAATCAGGGTAGGACTTATACACTTAATGGTAAGGTCCTAGGAAGTGTTGCTGAACAAAGAGACCTTGGAGTGCAGGTTCATAGCTCCTTGAAAGTGGAATCACAGGTAGATAGGATAGTGAAGAAGGCATTTGGTATGCTTTCCTTTATTGGTCACAGTATTGAGTACAGGAGTTGGGAGGTCATGTTGCGGCTGTACAGGACATTGTTTAGGCCACTTTTGGAGTGTTGTGTGCAATTCTGGTCTTCTTCGTATTGGAAAAATGTTGTGAAACTTGAAAGGGTTCAGAAAAGATTTACAAGGATGTTGCCAGGGTTGGAGGGTTTGAGCAACAGGGAGAGACTGAATAGTCTGCGGCTGTTTTCCCTGGAGCGCGAAGTCTGAGGGGTGACCTTATAGAGGTTTATAAAATCATGAAGGGCATAGATAGGGTAAATAGACCAGGTCTTTTCACTGGGTTTGCGTAGCCAAGAACTGGTGGGCATAAGTTTGGGTGAAAGGGGAAAGGTATAAAAGGACCTAAGGGGCAACCTTTTCATGCAGAGAGTGGTGCGTGTATAGAATGAGCTGCCAGAGGAAGTGGTGGAGGCTAGTACAATTACAACATTTAAAAGACATCTGGATGGGTACATGGGCCAAAAGCTGGCAAATGGGAAGAGATTAATTTAGCATGTCTCGTCGGCTTGGATGAGTTGGACCGAAGGGTCTGTTTCCATGCTGTACATCTTTATGACTCTATGAATTTATATCATGGAAAAGAAAATCTCCACCGAATGATTGAGAGACTGGGGCATTCAGAAAGAAATCTCGATACATTGACTTGTGGTTCCATTTGTAATCTTTACTTTTTGATGGAGTCATGGACATTTTTTCTGTCAACTTTCTCTACCTGTTATATTTGGAAAAAATTGTCAGATTTCATATTAACAAATTAAGCAAAATATTACACAACATATCCCAGTAGTCATCCCTAGCATTAGTGTTACCCTTTATTTAGAGAACAGGTCTGGAAGTCCAGAAGTAGCTACTGGATTATGTGACGGTTAGGCCAATTTGACTTGTCTAATGTAAGTAAAAATTATATATCTTTAATTTCAAGAGAACCACAATTAATCATCATGCTTGAAGCAAGGTTTTAGAAATTAACTTTGATGAAAGGTCATACTTAAATCTATATTTTCATCATTAAGATACTGATCGATCCATTGATCAGTTATTTATTTTATAAAATTCCTTATATGTCAAGCTAGAAATTTCTGTCGATAATCGTAGGAAAAAATGCTTCATCAACTCTTGAATTCCTTAAATAGGGGTAACCTATTAAAGAAAACAAAACCAAAGTCTTTCATTAATTAGGAGAGACAGGATAATTATTAAAATGTATTAAGCCACAAATGGCAAAAGTAATTTTGTCATGATCACCATGGAGAGACTGCAAAACAAATAAGCAAATTTACCGAATGATCGTAAAATGAAAAATTACCAATAAGGTTCCACTATATGTGACCTTTACTTTAACACAAATCAGAACCAAACCAAATTAGAATCATCATAAGCAGAACATGAATTAACAGGTAAATGATACTTCATATTAAAAATAAATTTCACTTATTACAAATTCTACAATGTTGATATATAGTTGATACAAAAATGGCACATCTTGTACAACCCCAAGGACAGCAAATTGAAGATAATCACGGTTAGATAAAAATGTAGAAGTTGAAATGCAGAACAGATCAGCCATAATCATATTGAATGGCAGAATAGAATGAGAAGTTAAAAGCCTATTTTTGCTCCAATTTCATATGTTCAAGCAAACATTCCCTCCACACTCTGCACAAATCTCATACTACATAGCCATTCAATTCTTCAGGATGCTGCTCTTCATTCATGTTATGTGGGTCAACAGCTTTCACATCCATGTTTCATAGGTACAATTATCATCAGTAAGTCACAGTTCTACAAATCTTCTGTCCCTCTGGACATAGCAGTTCTAATAGTGTAGTTTTCTAGAGTTAGAAACATAGGCAGAGGAGTAGGCCACTCAGCCTGTTGAACCTACCCTGCCATTCATGTGATCATCGCTGATGGAATGCTTCAATGCCTTTTACCCAGCCATCCCCATAACACTATAGGGCATTGGTAATCAAACATTTATTTAGAATTAGAATTAGACTTAACTTTATTGTCATATGTACTTAAATTAATACAGTGAAAAGTGTACAATTCCCATTCAGATTATTTTCAACCAATTATCTATCACATTCTTTAGATTCTAGTATTTTCTCTTTTACTGATGTAAGACTATAGTTCCCTGTTGTTTCTTGCACTTCCTTTGTAAACAGTGGCGTGACAGTTCACACTTTTCAATGTAGCTGAATCAGTCCAGAGTCACAAGTGCTTTGGAGGATAATTGTTAATACATAAATTGTCCCTGCATCCACTTCCTTCAACACACAGTGATATAGAGTAATTAGATGCTGGAGATTTACCTACTTGCAGCCCCATTAATTTGTTCAGTACAATCTGTTTACTAATATAATTTTTCTCATTCTCCTGAGCACTTGGATCTTGGCTTCTAAGAGATTTCTTTTATCATCTTCGATGGAAACAAAGTATTAGCTTTTCTGACATTTCACTATTCCCTATTATAAATTCTCCTGACTCTGCTTGTAATGGACTCACATTCATTTTATCCAAACACTTGCTTTTTAAATTCCTACAGAAATTTTTACAGCCCAAGTTTATGCGTTTTGCCTGATTGCATGCATATCCTACTCTCCCTTTCCTTATCATTTTCTTGGTCTAAACACAACTGAATCCTGAGATTTATTGCTTTATCTAGAAAATTCTTGGCATTTTCTTTTAACCTTGTACAATCCTCAATATCTTTTATTAGCCATGGATGACTGTCTTTTTTCTGTGTGATTTTGCACCTTGAAGTAATGAATAATTGTTAGAAATCATGTAATAGTTCTTTAAAGACTATCCATTGATTATGTACAGACATGCTTTTGCACATATTTTCCCAAACCATCTCAGCTAATTTGTGTTTCATGTTTCCATAATTTCCCTTATTCAAATTAAACATTTTTTTCAATTTACATTTTCAATGAACCAATAAGTAATATCTTAATGCATCAAATGGCCACTTATAGGAAATGAATACAATTCTTTAACATGTCTAAGCGTTTCATACAGCTGTCCAGATTTTAGGACTTTCTAACTTGTGCACACTGTATGAAAAAGCATGCCTATCTCTCTTTCTGCTCACGAGAAAACAAAACCTGGCGTTTTCCTCAGCATAACATGTTTCTTCTCACAATAGATCTTTGTGCTTCTCTTTCTGTCTCTATTTGCTTTCCTTTTGGATCACAGCAATGGGGTTACCTTCTCGAATCGCTGCTTACAGCTGTACTATGTATCTGCCACTTGTATGGCTTCTGATCTTAACAGATTTCAATCCACACAATTTTCCTACCTTAGAAATTCAACTCCAACTCTTCAAATTACATTTTCAAATGAACCTTTTAAATACTGGAATTCAGATTGTGTAATGCAGAACCTTTACTATGCATTGGACAGGAAACTGAAAGGGAAGAGATGAACGAAAGAGCGGAATTAATAATCCAAGGGCACCCAAGTATTGAACATATTCTGTTTTAATTATCTTATAGTATTCATTTACCAGAAACTGCAATATGTTGTCTACTTAATATCGGGTCCTAAAATTTCAGATTTGAAAATAAACCAAGTGGAAACCACAAAAACACTGTTGGGGTAATGTGACCTCCCCCACTGTTTGCACTTTTGTTCACAATTTTTTAAAAATAAGGCTTGATTGTGGTGCTGAAGGGCAGTGCACTGACAATGGTGTTCATTGTTATGTTAAGCTCTGAACTGCTGTGTTGAATGTTTTCCTAATTGCTGTATTGCCACCTTTTCCTGTAGATAGTAGAACACTGTCCTCACAAGATATCCTTCTTACTGATATTGCTGACAATGTATTGTTCTTGCCTCTTGATTATATTTGTTTCTGACAAAAAAGTGATCCTCTGTCAATCTTTCAGGCAAGATTTTAAATCCCAATTGCAGGAGGCAATATTTCCTAAGCAACCAAATAAATCTGTACGAATTGTCACTATATTTGTCTCACACAAGCCAATAAAGTTAATGCATATTTATAATAATTTCAGTCAAACAAAATTCTTTCATGTAGTTTATAAGTAATGGCAGTTCACAGTATAGTGCATATCCAAACCAATTTACATTTTGGGGCCATTATCACAAAAATTCAAATATTTGAATGTCAAACAACTCTGCTTATCATCATAATGTTAAAAATCAAGCAACACCAGGTTATAGTCTACAGGTTTATTTGGAAGTACTAGCTTTCAGAGCACCTGATTACCTAATCAGGTAATTAGTGGGGCAGAATCATAAGACACAGAATTTATAGCAAAATATCATGATGTCACTCAATTAAAACAACATATTGAACAAACACAGATTGCTGTTAAGTCTTTCATCTTTTAGAATGGGTTACAGGTTTCTGTTCATTAATATGTAAATCCCAGAACTTCTTTTAAGTTACATTCTTGAGATAACTTAAGGTTTTATAAAAAAAAGCTGACATCTCAACTCAGACAATGCATTAGAGGTGTGAGGTCAGAGTCTGTCTGAATCCCAATCTTGAGTCAGAGTGGTTCTACTTCCAAGGAAGGAATTTATAAAATGCTATATGGATTGACTGCCTGCAGGTTGTCTGCTTTTTGAGCAAAAATAGAATGTATCTCCAAATACAATTCTGCAAATGCAAATTCACCCCATAGATGTGTGTGTGAGTGTGAGAGAGCTTGCACGCGCACATGCACATGTGAGGGAGAGAGTGTGTGAGTCTGAGTGTACTTGAGAGAGTGTATGTTTGCATGTGTGCATACTTGGTAGAGATTGTGCATGAGTGTGAAGGAAGATAGGCCAATGAGAGGGTATGTGCATGGGTGTGAGTGGGTGTTTGGCAGATATATGTGTGCATGTCTGAGAGAGTGTGTGAGAGAAGGTTTTCATGAGTGTGTGTATGTATAGTGTAGTGGGGTCACCTGTAGTGTGACATGAACCCAAGGTCCCGGTTGAGGCCATCCTCATGGATACCGAACTTGGCTATCAGCCTCTGCTCGGTCACTCTGCATTGTTGCACATCACGAAATTCACTTTGGGGGATGGTCACCTGAAAATCCAAGGCTGAATGTCCCCGACCAGTGAAGTGTTTCTGGACTGGGAGGGAACACCTCTGTCTGGCGATTGTCCATTCATCCATTGTCATAGCGTCTGCTTGGTCTCACCAATGTACCATGCCTTGGGGCATCCTTGCCTGCAGTGTATGAGATAGACAACATCAGCCGAGTCACATGTGTACCTGCTGTTTACATGGTGGGATGGTTTCCCCATGTGTAATGGCGGTATCCGAATTGGCACCCTGACATGTCTTGCAGTAGTTGCTATGACATGGTTGTATGGTGTTGTGGTCGATGTTGTCCTGAAGGCTGGGAAGTTGCTGTGATCAATGATCTGTTTAAGGTTTGGCGATTGTTTAAAGGCTAGAAGTGGAGGTGTCAGGAAGGTCTTGTTGAAGTGCTCATCCTCAATGATAATGTGTTGCAGGCTGTGAAGGACATGACATAATTTCTCCACTTCTGGGAAGTACTGGATGATGAAGGGTACCCTATCAGCTGGTTGGAAGTCCTCTGCAGCAAAGAAGATTTGTTCAAACTTGTGCATGAAAATATTGGCAATTAGGGTGCAAACTTGGTCCCCATGGCTGTTCGGTTTGTCTGGATGCATAACTGGTTGTAAAAGGTAAAAACATTGTAGTCGAGGATGAAGTGGATGAGTTGTAGGATGGTGCTTGGAGTTTGGTAGTTGTTAGTATTGAGTCCTGAAGCTGTTGCAGTGATGCCATCATCATGCTAGTGTAGATTGCAGACACATCCATCATGATGAGGAATGTTCCCGGTTTGACTAGTCCATGGATGCTGAGTTTCTGTTAAAAATCTGTAGTGTCGCGTCAGAAGATGGTGGTCCTCTGTACAATGGGTTTCAAGGTGCCCTCACATAGCCAGAGAGGTTCTTCCTCTGTGAGTATGGGGACTAGTGATAGCTGGTCATAGCTTTTGGTAGTTAGTTGATGCTCATGTATCCTGGTGACTATTTTCCTGCCCGACGAAGAGGGATACCCGGTCGACTGGGATTATGCATTCATCTTGGGACAGGCTAAACAAAGACATGTATAGGAATTCCTAGAGGCTTGGCATTCGAACCAGAACTCCATTAACAAGCGTATCGATTTGGACCCCATTTACCAACCTCTCAGAAAAAAGTGATATCACTCCCCACAACAGACCAAGACACATAAATAGCAAGTTGGACTGAACACCAGCACTTCATCGGAGGCTCACTGGTGATGGTGATGAAACGTCTGAGAACAAATCTACCAGCTCAGCAAGCAAACTTGCAACCTGATCCACAACCTGAGCTACAAATCTACTCCAAAATCACAAACAACTAGGAGTGCAGTACGCTTAAATTAGCCCAAAGATGGGAAACCAAAGCCATCTGACTGAGTGCTACCCGCCAATAACTGTATTTCCCACATGAATGCCTCAGGAAAAAGGTATTACCAAGATGTGTCAAATACAAACCACCTCTCAACTCCCCTCAAGCCAGAAGAACAGCAGAATAGAATGGCCGCAGGTTGCTATGAGAAATGATAAATGATGCTGACAACCGACTCCACAAATACGAACGAGAAATTTTGTGCCAAAAAACTCTGTACATTAATGCGACTGACCATGAATGGACAAGTATGTGAGAACAAGCCATCAACAGTGGACAAGACAAAGAAAAGTCTAGCTCTACCAGAAAAATGGGCCAAGCCTACCCACAACAATAATGCGGACAATTCAGAGACTTGAATAAAGAAACTGTCAGACTGACCAATCTCAGATACAAAAAAGCCATCCTTGTATGAGGGATAAACTTTAACCAAAGGGACACGGACAAAAGGAACTTCCTAGCAGACTGGAATCCACCCTGAAAGACAATGGATGTACAGAAGAAATCCAGCAGGCACTAAGCAGAAAGAAAGAAGGAAACAGCCTGAACACACTGGAAAGGAAAGCTCTGGAAGGACTCAGAAAAGACAGAAATATCAAAATTCAACTGGCAGACAAAGGGCTCATAACCGTCATCCTGAACAGAACACAATACATTGGAAAAATAAACATGCTATTCGCAAATACTGACATCTACCAACAGTTTGCAATGGACCCGACTCCACAGATAGAAAACCATATTACAACATCCCTGAGGAAACTTCACAAGACAGATGAAATTAACAAGACAGACCTCCAAAGAATAAAATCTGTTTCTATGGGCCCCCCCTCAGACCCATTGTCTCACTTCCTGGTACACAGATATACAGACTAGCAAAGGAACTGCAACACAAACACCTAGTAGAAGACTCAATGCACTCCATCCACTCCATCCAGGAATTCCTTAACATCGTCAAAGACACCAAGATAGAGGACGACGAGTTCATAGTTTTCTTCTAGATGATGGCCATATTCACGTCAACAAACATCACCCTAGCCAAAAAAACACTTGCCTCACTGTTAGATGAACCAAGGACACAAACACCTGGCAGCACCAACTCTAGTAGCAAGGACAGCATCCTCAAGCTAGTAGACCTGTGCCTCACAATCTACTTTATCTTCAACGACAAGACCCACAAACAAATCAGTAGGACACTTAGGGGATCACCAATATCAGAATCTTAGCAGAAGCAGCTATGCAGAGGTCAGAAAGTACAGTCCTTCCCACAAACCAGGCCAAGCTTTGGGTCTGTTATGTGGATGACATATTTGTTATCACAAAATGCAACAAATTAGAAAAAACCCACAAACACATAAACAACATCCGTACTGGTAAAAAATTCACCAAAGAGGAAGAGAACAACAAAAAACTCCCTTTCCTAGACATCATAGGAGAACGCAAAGCCAATAGAGAGATACAGCTCAGTGTTTACAGGAAAGCCACACACACTGACCAGATACCACAGGAGCAAAAATCGCAACACCTATAATTGGAGCTGCATCAGGATATTATTCAAATGAGCCACAACACGCTGGAGCACCCAGGAACTATGAGAAGCTGAGGAAAGACATCTGTACAATGTAATCAGGAACAACAGGTACCCAATAATTGCAGTCTGCCAATTCCTAAACAACAGACCTAAACAAGAAGACGCAACACACCCAGAAACTCTCGCCACCCTGCAATACATTAAAGACATCTCGGAGGTGATGACCAGACTACTCTGGCCCCTAGGCATCATGGTAGCCCACAAATCTACCACCATACTGAAATAACTCCTGATGATTTTAAAGGACCCCATACCAACAGCCAGCAGAAAGAGCGTCATATACAAAATACCCTGCAAGGAATACACCAAACATTACATTGGACAGATGGGCAGGAAACTAGCCACCAGGATACATGAGCACCAACTAGCCACCAAAAGACATGACCAACTGTAACTGGTATCCATATACACAGACGAAAAGGGACACCAGTTTGATACATCCATTCTGGGACAGGCTAAACAAAGACACGCACTGGAGCTCCTAGAAGCCTGGCATTCAAATCGGAACTTGATTAACAAACATCGATTTGGACCCCATTTACCAAACTCTCAGGAAAAGAACTGGAAGTGATATCACCCACCACAACAGTTAAATAGTAAGTGAGACAGAACACTAGCACTTCATCGGAGGCTCACTGATGATGTTACAGAACATGGTGATGAAATGTCTGAGAACAAATCTACCAGTTCAGTGAGTAAACTGAGGCTATAAATCTTCCTTATTTGAATTGTGATTCCAAAATAGAAATGTTACGGAGGAAATGGAATGTTTTAAACTGTAAAAAAAAATTGGACCAAGGATAGGAATGGACTAAATTGTACCACACATCACTCTAATACAACAATATGTCTCAGTTCTAACTTTAGGAATATATCACCGCAGCACCCTTCCCTGCATTGATCACTCTGTGGTGAGATTATGCTGCATTAGGGCAGGAAATACAGTGTCCCCATTCTCCTTGGGAATTGGTTTGAAACTATCCAACTTACTTTCATATCGGACATTTAGAGGAGTCAGTGATAGGGATTCATCTGATTCTGGCTTTTTTCAAACTTAATTACAGGGAGTGAAATTATATTTAATTTACAATAAAATTGAATGTTAATTTATAATTATGATAGCTTAACCTTTGCATCTTATCTGATCTGGCATTATTCTTCAATGATTTAGAACTTTTTTCAGCAGTCACAAAAAATAATGTTAAATGTTTGAGTTTATCTGTCCATTTCACACCTATTCATCAATATTCCTGTTCTTCTGATCTTGCCTTAATGCTTCACTTGCAAAAAATAATTTGCACTTCATTTGCTAATTCTATACTATTAAAATGGGATAATTACAATGCTTTATTTTTGTGTAAAGCAATTATTTTCCTGTCCATTTAGAGTAAACTGTTTGTGATCATGTGCATTAGAATTCTATATTACTGTTGGTGTAATTTTATTTGTTGGAAAACATTACTGTGCTGAGGTGAACAGCAAAAAATGTCATGTTTATCATAAAGCTTAAAGGCAGAGCAGTGTGACAATATTCTGAGAGTCATAGAGTTGTACAGCACAGAAGCAGACTCTTTGGTCCAACATGCTGACCAAATGTCCTAAATTAATCTGTACCTTTTTGGCCCATATCCCTCTAAGCTCTGCCTATTCGTGTACCATCCAAATACCTTCTTCTGGTGACTCATTTGAAACTGAAATGAGAAACAAATGTTTGAATCCCAACATATACTGTAACTGAAGCTTAACTGGCTCTCTTGAATACATTTTGGACATTCTACTGTAGTTAACGATAATCCAAGACACAATCAGTACTTTTAAATTTAGAAATAATGTGCCTCTTAAATTGTTTTATCCTTTGGAAGCTGGACCAAGTCTCCAAGACCTTCTGTGACCAGGAAAATGTAAAAGGTCTCTACATGAGATCATCCCATCTTTAACAGCAGAAAGAAAATGTCATGCTTAACCATGCCATCTTGCAACATTTACTTCCTGTCAGTGAATATAATGCCACATGGGAGCAGGAGAAAGCCCTAACCAAACTAGCCTTTTGGTTGGTATTTGATGTTGAAAAGGTGTAAAGCAATTCAAATTATTGTTAATTTTAATTATTTCTGCCCATTTTGAAATGATTTAAGAACATTACTCAATTTTGGCAATTCAATAGACAGCTTAGCAGGCTTTTATAGTTCATAAAAACACACATACGCTGATAAAATTATTTTCTGTGGAAATTGAGTTTAACTTCGTTCCATGAAAGAAAAGGATTAGAAAAAGGAATGATAACTGTTTTTATTCATAATATTTCTAATCTTCTCATGTCTTAAAGTGGGCCAAAAGGGATGCATCACAGTGTCTATTTCTTTTCCTTTCAATAGAAAATTCCACAGTTCAGATCAATAAGAACATGTTACCTTTTATTAAAATAGACATGTCGCTACCCCTGTGGGACCTCTGTGTCTCAAGACCACATTGATCTTTAGGATTATGTAAATTAAAATGAAGGAGCACTGTCGGTTAAGCTTCTTTTGTTGAGCAGGCTGCTTTTTGTGATTTTTAGTCTAACAGTGTTTTACAGGGCTTTGATATTGACTTTAATTCACAGTACTCTCTCTGGTGAATGCCTTACAGCAAAAGAGTTTTTTTTAATCAAGGCACTAATTAAAGATATGATACGAGATCCATTTGAAACTTTGTACTGCTTTATCAAGTCTTAAAAAGGGACAAAAGGTTAAAGCATGTTTTTTGAAAACTTTGAAGATTTGTGAAAACTGCAATAAGGTGTCATTTCATTTGTATCTCATAGTGCTACAATTTATTAATTTTACATCTTGCATATATTGGCTATATTCTTTATTATGTTTTTTGGAAGTTTTAATAAGGAGAACTTATCTATTTTTTAATCACTGTGCCAGACTTTTATTATTGCTATGGCAACATTTGAACCGGTCACAATTTGGTTTTACAAAAATGCCCATCTTGGCTTTTTCTTAACGCAATGTTGTGATAGCCTTTTTTACGCATGAGCAAGCAAGAGAATAATTGAGTGGGAGGGACAATTTGATTACTTCTTGAATACCTTCCAACAAAAAAAAACATAAGGCATTATATACTTGGTCAAATTCTGTGATTGCAGCAAGTTCCTTCGAAATCACATGTTATACTGTCTTGGAATTTTTTCAGTTGGTCCCTTCCCTATCACTGAGTCAAAATCTTAGAATAAGCATCCTAACAACACATTTTACATATCTACACAAAATGGACTACAGCAGTCAAGAAGACTGCTCACCATCATCTTCTCAAGGCCAATTAGGCTTGGGCAATAAATGCTGGTCTTACCAATGATCTGCATATTCAGTAACCAAAACTATCAGCGCTTGCAATTTATTACCAACAGCTGTTCACAGTCTTTTTATGACTTTCATGCAAAATAATGCTAAGGCTATTGGGATCTGGGCACCAATTATAAATGATCTGAAATTTGTGTGTGCAGGGGAAGAAATGACCAATCAGATGGAACAATAATCTAAACAGATCCACAAGCTTTGGGCACAAGTATAGACCGGTGTGAAGGAATTTTGGCAGGGATGGTAGTAGGTTTGCAATTTAAGAATTTTGACTGAAGCTCTTTAACTTTGCCAGAGTATGAGCATTCCACTTTCAGGTTTTCCAATGAATTAAATAGGATGCATGAGGTCACCTTCTGAAACTGTCAAGGCAAGGATTTCTTATTGGAGTGATCCTCTCCAGACAGAACTGCCAAATGTTATATAGATTTTGAGGCTTCAGCAATTATAGGAATAGGATGGAGACTTGGGAATGGTCATCCTAGGTGTCTCACTCTTCCCTGGAAGTCCTTCTTTGGAATTTAAGTGATTGAAATTAATTCACCTCAGAGAGGAACATCTTGTATGAAGAAACAGGACAATAGAAATAAAGTTTCTGTAATTTCCAATTTGAAATGTCTTGCCCTTAAGCTGGGTGCCTGGTGCAAGCGGGCATCAGAGCCGCCCCGCATTTGCCACGGGACTATGCCTACATCAGGAAACGATAAGAATTCATTTTTGTGTTTTAAACAGCAGTCGCAGCTTTAAACCCACAAAAACTCAGCAGCTGCCGGTCCGCCCACGTGACTGGGAGATAGGAGACAGAGGACAGATAGAATCCACACTAGACCAACATTACCCATGACTCATGGACCAAAACTCCGGAATTAATTAAATATGGAAACCCATCTCCTAATCACATCAAGAGACTGACTGAAACACACCCATACCCATCGATACGGAGCCATCCTGATACAAAGGACAGGCATCCACCAGACAGGAACGGACAGACCAATACACACCAACACGCCAAGGGAACAAAGGGGGGTGCTAGCCCCTGCCCTCACAGAGAGAGACAAGCAGATAATACCTGGACCCGTTTTACATAAACCAATTAGCACCCTATTGTGCGTGCCATGCAACTCTCCTGGGACGGCAGGAAACAGCCTATTCGCACCTACTCCAGTGATGATGGGGAACTATCATCCCATTCATCCTCAAATCCCACACATCCTGACAACTAAAAGTATATAAGATGTAGCAGCGCGCGGGAACAGCAGAGCAGCCGAGATTCGGACCTTGTTGGTCTCCGCCGGCGTTGCTGTAGCAATAAACGTTACCGATTGTTGAACCGCACTCTGGGCTCGGATTGATATCATTTCATCCGCGCTACCAATTGGGGGCTTCGTCCTGGTTAACGACGGCTGCTGGATCCCTGCGACGGCACTGCGTGAGTATCTTTACTCTTTTACTTCTCGTGTAAAAGTCTCCCAGTGCTCTGCAAGGGACTTCACTGCCGGCCGTTATCTGAACCTGTGAACAGAGTGAGTCCGGCAGTCGTGTAACGGTACAGTACTCTTTAAAAGTGTGTGTGTGTGTGTGTGTGTGTGAGTGATCCTTCGCGGGTGGGCGATTGGGGTCGCGGAACACTAGTAAAAGTGTGCGTGATTATTATTATTGTCGTTTATTGTCAATGTGCTACTGTGACTGATGGACTATCCTTGGACTGACGACTTTAGGTACGAAACCCTGACAGATTGACCCCCCTGTTTAAAAACCAACCAAACAAGCCTTCCTGGTTGACCTCTGCAGTGAGTGTTAGGGGACCCCATTGTACGTTGAGCCCGGTTTTAGCGCCTTCCTTGCGTACGCGATAGAGGCTGGGAGGTCTACGCGCGCTACAAGAAGGGAAGTCCTCCAAACCAGCCCGAGACACGGAGCCTTTGGGCCAACCGGCGGTTATATGCTCTGCCCATTGATCTCGCGGTCCCGAGGTATTGGCCTCTGTAGGATCAGGCGCGGTTAGGTCTGTCTTCACCCCCCCCCCCCCCCCCCCCCCTTGCACTCGGGCCCCTGGTTCACGCCCAGTGTTTGTGGGGTACACACGGCCGCTGAACATCAGGCGGTGAGAAAGAGACTCACGGAAACCCGGGGTTACGCGCTCGGGATTCGACACGCGCCCCGTCTGTAACTATCCCCCCCCTGCCCAGGTTGACCCGCAAGGCTAGGGTTTGACTTACAGGGAGTGGGCTCCCCGACTGGGAGATTAATAAGCCCGTGCCAGCAACGTCCCTTAGCACGCCTGCTAGCTTTACTTTAAAGTAGCTTCTGTTAAGTTACACCCGCTGCGCCCCTACCATGGGTGGGAGTGCGGCCGAAGACCTAGATTGGGGGCCAGAGGGTTCCCTTACCCGTTTTATAGCCGACAAGAATAAGAAACTTATTAAGGCTATGCTTCATTTCAATCCTGATGAATGCAAGCCAAAAAGCTTCAACCTCATGTCTCTTTTTAGACATGTTTTAAGTTCAGTACTACCAAACAATTATTTTTACAGGATGGTTACATTTTGGGGCTGTCAGTAAATTAGGGTAACATAAAGGCAGATTTGAATTTCACCGATAGCAAACTGGATTGTTAAGATTAAAGGTGTCCCTTAGTTGTTTTCGTGGGAAGATATTCACACTTGTAGACAATGGTAGATTGTGTTAAAAGTGAATAGACTGTTAGTCTCCAAGTCTCAGGTATTGAGAATGCCAGACTATAATTTTTTTTTTGCTTTAAATTAGTTACTTGAGTCCAATAGTTGGAAACTAAAGGTTAGCTAATGAACATTTCTATCTGGCTGGATACAAGAAGACATCCCAGAAGTTCACAAGTTAATCTGCCAGAATCGAAGAGGAAGCCAAATAGCAAAGTTAACAAGAAAAAATTTCTATGTTTACCTTGCGGGAATGCAGATGGAACCTCATGCTCAAATTGGAAAGGCCAAATTTTTAAGGATTTAAAATGAGGCTGCAAGATTTGCTTAACTTGAGCTGGGGAGATAATGTCCAGGAAGCTGCTGGAAAGGAAGACTATTAGCAAAAATATGACAGAACAATTAGAATTTGAGCATGAATTCCACATTGATTAGACCCAAATACTCCATACAATGAAGGTGATGATTTAATTGGATTGTTTAAGATAACTAAAAGAGTTGAAAGGGCAGACAGAGAGAAACGATTTCCTCTGGCAGGAGAATCAAGAGCAAGACTGTGTAAAATTAAAGCCAGACAGCAAAAGGATAATGTCAGGAAGCATTTCTTCACACAAAGAGTAGAAGAAACCCTAACCTTTGTAAAAAGCCTTGGACCCTGCAAGTCAATTCAAAATGCTTAGACTCAGACCAGGGCACGCACTTCACCGGACGCGCAATGAAACTGGCCTGCCGCCTCCTAGGCAACAGACAGCGCTTCCACATCCCGTTCCATCCCCAGAGCTCCGGGATGGTCGAGTGCATGAACCGGACCCTCAAAGCTGCGATCGCACAGTCGATCGCCGAAACAGGGCAGGGCTGGGTGGACGTTCTGCCCTGCATACTGATGCGTTTAAGGGCCACCCCAGGCCGCTCCACTGGCCTCACTCCCTTTGAGCTCATGATGGGGAGGGCCATGTGACTACCAGAGAACGTCATGGTCAGGGGGGAAGACATGGCCCCCCTGAGGGACAGGGTGACGTGCTATATCAGGCAGCTGGACACGCAGCTGCGGGCCCTTAGACAAACTGCGCGCGACCAGCAGGACATTAGGGACCAGGCAAAACTGCAGCCGCATCTGCCCACCCAACCCCTTCCTGGCGTTGGGGACAAAGTCCTGGTCAGGGCCGCCCCCGACCGGCCCGGCTTCGCCCCCCGGTGGCTGGGACTGCACGAAATCATCCTCACCAGCGACACGTGCGCCTGTGTTGACATGAAGGGAAAGGGCAGGTGGAAACACTGGTCCCAGCTTAAGCCCTACCCTTAAGCCCCGACCGGACAGACATTCCCCCCCCCTCCTTTTGACTTGACTCTAACCGCCCCTCTTTCTCCTTACAGTGCAACGGGTGGACTGGTTCCAGGGAGACCTGCTCCTACACACACTAACCCTACACCCTTGGTAAGGGTGCCTCTCTCCCTCTCTTCCCACAGATCATGCTTCACCGGTGCACCGCTCTCCTCCCTGCTCTCCTCTTCGCCCTACGACTAGTGCCTTCCTTCCCCGAAATATATGACAACTTCTACCACCACAGTGTTGCCTTCAACGCGTCCGACACCATCTGTATTCCTGCAAGGGACAAGCCCGATGTGATCGACGCGTTCTACAACGCCTGGCTGGAAGTTCTCCCGGGCGTACAGACACTCTGTTTATTCTGCACGTTGGACCGCGACCCGCGGCCGACCTGCCTCCGGCGTGCTGAGGCGATGGACTTGGGGGGTTGCATGTTCGGGACAATGTGTGCCATGCCAGAGGACCTCTCCTCTGCCCCGGCCTTTGATGCCTTTACTGTACGGGATCTGTCTGTTTGCGGATATTACGAGCCTACTGATGCCGCGGTAGTCTCTTTGTATTTGTGCTTTCCACCCGCCCCGACCACACCGCCCCCGACCACGACTCCCGAGATATTGCCATGCCCCTCTCTGGGACCGGGGCCCGCGGGGGGACTGGTATTGTGGGATGAGGGAGAGGCCCTTTATGGCAACGTCCGACATGAGGTCGTGCCTGTGCTGGTCAATATATTGGGCATCCAGGTACCGGACTATTGCACAGCACAGGTACGCAACCTATACGCCATGATGGGGAAGGAGATTATAGAGAGGGCCATAGACGCCATGGGGGCAATCCCAATACCGAAATGACATATATAACACGCACACACAACGATACAGACGGGGCATAGTCAACGATGCTCTCACAGGATTCAACACGGGGACATCCGTAGTAAACTCCCTAGACATCCAGGGCCTTAACGAAAAGGTCGAGCAACTAAAAGGGGTAATGAGAGACCTGCTACAGAGGTCTCTCACAAATCAGGCAGACCAGGCACGCCTGGGGGAAGAGGGAGCATTCACCCAGCTCGACGACATTGTAGTCCTGGAGACACACGCCCACACCATTAACCGCCTTATAGACCGGGCCATGCGTATGGCCTGTGGATGGTAGCCCAGATCCGGCATAATCTTGACCAGTTCCAAAGGGGGGAGGTGCCCGACTGGATCGACAGTGCCAAACTGGCCTCACTCGCGGGGCGCTCCGGGCCGATCGACAGCCAGACTCTTAAGGGTATGACCAGAGTATACCCAGTGATGCCCGACTTTGAGGTCAGTGAGGCGACAGGAGTCGGGATTGTCCTCCTGATCCCCGTGGTCACCCCAGAGTCGGGGCCATTTCCCCTGTTTCACATTGAGAACATCGGAGTCATACGGGAAAACGCTTCCCTCAAATATCGATTAGCTCACCACACAGCCATATCTCGAAACGGCGCTGTGTACGGGGTGCCGCTTACAGGCTGCAAGCAGCGGAGGGCAATTACCATCTGCCCTCACCCCTTACGAAGGAGTGAAACAACGGACTGCGGGTTCAACCGGACACAGGACTGCACCCTTGAAATCGAACCCACGGGCCCCCACTTAACTAGGGCGGGGTATGGTGGGGAGGGGAACGATATTGTGTCTCCACTCTTGAAACCTCATTTTGGTATAATGGACTGCAGTGCCCGATTCCCCAGCACGAGTTCTGCTTCGCCCCCAGGCGCCCAGTCACGGTTGGGCAAGCTCACATCTCAGAGGTCCGACGACGGAACCCCGAGTCCATACAAACTACTGATAAATTCAGGGACACCCTCAGGGAATATCAGGAGCCTGAACAAGCCCCCATCCCACATTTGGCCGAGGTCTTACGGGAGCTTAGGACCCGGGTAGGACACTCAGTGAAATTGTATCACCAGTTGCAGTCACATGTAAAGGACCTAGAGGAGGACACAGACACAGCTCTGCAGTCCCAGGGGTGGGCGCAGAGGGTGTGGGATTGGGCCCTGAACGTGAACATTCGTCCCTGGATCCGAATAATCTCGCATACCATTGTAGGCATACAATTACTGCTGGCTTTGGCCTGGCTCCTGCTGGCGTGTCATTCATGCCACCAGCACAAGAAACGAAAGGCCAGGAAGACCATGCTCCACGCCATCGACTCCTGGCGGGCGATCAGGCACTGTGAGCTCACAGGGCTCGAGTTAATGTGACCTTCTCCCGGGACTATCCAAAGGCCCCATGACTGCAGCATGACGGCTGGCGGAATGTACCGGGCGAGGAACCGACTTTTAAAATATCGGCATCGGGGGTGTGGACGTGTCCAACCCCTTGCCGAAAGGGGGAACTGCAAGCGGGCATCAGAGCCGCCCCGCATTTGCCACGGGACTATGCCTACATCAGGAAACGATAAGAATTCATTTTTGTGTTTTAAACAGCAGTCGCAGCTTTAAACCCACAAAAACTCAGCAGCTGCCGGTCCGCCCACGTGACTGGGAGATAGGAGACAGAGGACAGATAGAATCCACACTAGACCAACATTACCCATGACTCATGGACCAAAACTCCGGAATTAATTAAATATGGAAACCCATCTCCTAATCACATCAAGAGACTGACTGAAATACACCCATACCCATCGATACGGAGCCATCCTGACACAAAGGACAGGCATCCACCTGACAGGAACGGACAGACCAATACACACCAACACCCCAAGGGAACAAAGGGGGGTGCTAGCCCCTGCCCTCACAGAGAGAGACAAGCAGATAATACCCGGACCCGTTTTACATAAACCAATTAGCACCCTATTGTGCGTGCCATGCAACTCTCCTGGGACGGCAGGAAACAGCCTATTTGCACCTACTCCAGTGATGATGGGGAACTATCATCCCATTCATCCTCAAATCCCACACATCCTGACAACTAAAAGTATATAATATGAAGCTGCACGCAGGAACAGCAGAGCAGCCGAGATTCGGACCTTGGTTGGTCTCCGCCGGCGTTACTGTAGCAATAAACGTTACCGATTGTTGAACCGCACTCTGGGCTCGGACTGATATTATTTCATCCGCGCTAACACTGGCATGAAATGTATATTGTAAATATCGAGGTTATGGCATTTGAATGCAAGAGTGCAATATGCTATATGGCAACAAGATGAAGTTTGCTACTCATTTTTTTGTAATTTTCAAGTCAAAGTGTTTTATAATGTACTTTTAGAAATTGGATGAGTTAAGATATATTTTTGGAAAAAAATAGTGAAGCAGGCATGGAAAAAAATAGTTGAGGAAAGAGTGTGCTTCCTCCAAATTGGATACAGTGCAAAAGAAGATTCAAAGGAACTCAGGAGAGGTGGAACAGAGTGAGGTTTAGCATTGTCAGATGCTATCCAGCATACTCTGACCTTGCCAATATCCTCCTGTGCAAAACGCCTCAGACAAACTCACATTGCAACTCCACTCATTCATCTCTCTCAAGGCAGCCCTTGATATCTCCTTTTCAGCATCCAAAACTCATACTCCCACATTCATCACTGAAGTACGGATGTGAGATGGCATGCAATTATCCACTCTCCACAAATATTATCCTTCTCTACACCTGACATAATCCACTTCTTTTACTGCCAACTCTCAATTTATTTTTCTGTTTGTAGAACAGGAGTCTGGAGGAGAGCTCAGGCAATGGTAGGGAATGGGCTGGTCTTGCAATGAATGGTCACCTTGGTCGGCATTGTTAATGCATGATTACCTGGCCCACTGAAAAAGAGGTCTTGTTCTGAGTGTTTGCTGATGTCAGCAACATGCTTCCATAGAGACCCCTGAGGCACTTGTGCACAGACATGTTGAGAGAGCTGATCTGCTGTCTATAGATCTTGTGCTGACATCTTGCCTCCTTTGAGATGAATCTCTGATGTCCATCCTCATCGTCCTGAGGAGCAGAATGTGGTCAAAGAGAAAACAGCAGCAGATGTTTGTTTTTGTAGCTTCTATTCGTGCTGCTGATGTTGCTCCTCTTGTCCCTCATCAGAGGTTGAAAGTAGAGCTACATAAGGTCATATGTTAGATGCCACATTGGCTGCTATCAGCAGAAAAATGCAGATGAAGGTGAGTGAATCACAGACAAATAAACTGACTTCCAAGAAGTTAGCAATCAACGGTGAAGCAGTGATAACGCATCCTCTGATAAAATGCCGTGAGTAGAACTCTATCAGCTCAACATGGCTGCAGCTATTCTATTTTATCAAGATGTGGAGGTACCAGTGTTGGACTGGGGTGAACAATGTTAAAAATCACATAACACCAGGTTATAGTCCAACAGGTTATTTAGAAGTACAAGCTTTTGAAGCACTGCTCTTTTATCAGGTAGCTACCAGACGAAGGAGCAGCGCTCTAAAAGCTTGTATTCTAAGTTACATTCTTAACTGACTTCCTCCTTAAATATTTTAATGTCTTTTCCACCAAATCTGTGAGGGTTCACTGCTCATAGCTAATTGTATCCAGATCAAACCTGCAGGTTCTTGTGATCATTCCAACCTACTCCAATTTTTGATGCTGTCAATGGCAGGAACAGTCCTGAGAGTCCTTTATTTTAACCATTGATGTCTTCAGTTTAAACCATCAGACATAGGGTGACCTGGGTTAGCAGTTCCCTGCTGAACAATGACCAGCAATCACTGAGATTGTGACATACATTGCAGTTCCCAAAACCTGGCTAGATTTCAATCTTTCAACAATATTACTCATGTATATGTTGACCCTTACATTTGCCTAAAAAAATTATAATTCAAGGCTCAAGTTATACTTCGGAATATATAATATGTGCACACATTTGTAGGTCTCTGGAGTGGAAGTCAAAATGTATTGATTAGTTACCAGAGAAGAAACTCAAGACTCAACCAAGTCTTTTTAATTTTCAACTTGTCTGGGCTGATTGGTATCTAACAAGTCTGAGATCCACCAACAATATTCAAGTATGGTTACCTTCAACAGATTAACACAGTAGATATTTTTACAGTCAAAATCATCAATGAGAACAAATGTCAGGGTCCTTACGTCAAGGAAAATCTTGTGAATACTGGTTCCAATAACAAATATGAATACAAATAAACCTCTGGTTCAAAGGGACAAATCATTAAGCAGTGCCAAAAAGACACGGCAGAAAAAAGACATTTGATCTTATCAGGTAGGATACTCTTCAATCTAATGGTGAATGCAAATGCAGTTGCAGGAATCTACTGTTTCCAGCTTTTAACAGAACGCAGCACTGTCCTATCATGGAGTGCAGACTGATCCTGATGGCACCATTAACATTTAATAAGAAATCGACACATCTCACAAATAATTGATAGAAGATGCCACACAATTTCATATCTCTGACAGAGGCAAAGTTTATTCTATATCGAAAATAATTGAACAAAGTAAGCAGTATTAATTTAGTGCTACAGTTTAAATTTACTTATGCTACAAACTCAATTTTACCTTTTACTTCCCCTAAGAGCTTCTATATACATTACAAAAAGCTTGAAAATCATTAACACTTTTTTCTGTTAAAGCTATACCACGGTCCCCAGAAGTTACTTTGATTTTACCTCAGTATTACAGCTATTCTCTGAGATGTGAAAATTTATAGAAATTCTTCCATTAGCTTTTGGTGAAGTGATATTTTTCTTCAATACATCATGACTATGAACCTCTCAGCTGAAATTTCGAGTTCACTGATTTCTTGCTCAGGGACTGAAACCTCAGGAAAACGTTAATTCGTAATTCCCATGAAGTTCCTGCTGCTTCTGTACAGTTCTGGGTCTAGAACTAACTCCCAGCTTCTGGCAGATGTTTTCTTGCTGCTTCTTTCAAGATGATTAACCAAACCAACCATAAACTGCTTCTGGCTTGGAAGGCTCACTGTAGATTTTATTTTCCTTTAGCTTTGAGTTAGACAAATTTCCTACCTGCCTGTTTCCTTGCCAATTTAAAATTGTTCTCAAACCTTACCCATATTCTACACAGTGAATTACAAATGTAATATTTTCTCTGCTTAAGCTGCAGAAAGCTATTGTCTCCCCTTGTTGTTCTCAAAGCGCTGAACTGCAACTGCTTGCTTTCTGGTAAATACCCAGATAACTTTAGCAAAATAATTTTCTAACCCCAACAGCCCATGTTTATTTCTTGGGCTATGCTTTCAGGAGGGGCCACTCATGCTTGGTCAGAAGATTAAATTAAGATCAGGAAGACATTTGGGGAAGACTTTTGGGGCCTCAATATGCAAGTCTTACAAGCAAATTTAATTGCCAGCCAGTATACACCAAGAGTAATCGAGAAAACAGAAGATACAGATAAAGAATAACAAATGTTGAGAACTATTTTCCCATTATTTAGCTTAGAAGGAGAATCAATTGAAAACTGCTGAACTTTTAAACAGAATCCTTTGGTGATATCAACTACTGTTGACATGTCATTATCAATAGGAAAATCCTTTTGTTGGCTTTCAGTGTAAAATTCAGAACCTCACAAGATGATTAGTGAAGAGCTATTATATGTCAGAATATTTATCCAAGGATGAAATATGGACAAACTAAATTATGTACATGTAACTGATAAACAGTTATTAAAAAATAAATCTGTTTCACTGTTGCTGAGCAGGTATTTTAAGAGTTGCTAGCCAACATACGGTTAAAGTAAATGTGAGTTTTCCAACAAATGGTGTTTTATTAATGTCTTAATCTGTATTATTTATTTCTTCATTGTTATTAAATGCGATGCTAAAATGTGGTACAATCTATTGGCATGTCACAGCATCCATAAGTGTAGCTCAGCACAATGTTCTGTATTGATCACAGAAGAATGGGGAAAGCATTGAAATAGCAGCCATCCTAGAAGCTGAAGAAAAAGAAGTCTGATTTATGCGTGAAAAGGGTGACTTGTTTCTGACATAAAGGGGCTGAGGGAAAAAACATCTATCATGTGGAAATTGTTTTAAGATAAATCTAGCTCATTAAGAATTAAAATACTATATTTCTAATAAATGTTTGGGCTGAACTCTTTTCCCTTCCTGGAATGCGAGGTCTGACATCATGGTAGTCTGTAGGAATTTATCATTCTTAAATTTGTCTGAGTCAGGTGTAATAACAATAGTTACACAAAAGCCAAATTCAAATTGTATTCACTCTTTGAGAGGGAACGATTGAATCAAATTCTTCAAATGAAACGGAAATTAGTTGTGATATATGTATATCAGAAGAAGTTGTTCAAAAAATTGAAAAACATTTGAAATTTGTTATTCATGGGCAACAAACTGTGAGTTTGCTTGTAAGTTGTTACTGATGCATGAGCAGAAAGTGAGGTCTGCAGATGCTGGAGATCAGAGCTGAAAATGTGTTGCTGGAAAAGCGCAGCAGGTCAGGCAGCATCCAGGGAACAGGAGAATCGACATTTCGGGCATAAGCCCTTCGAGCAGTCAATTGTTCATGTCATCTGTTAGTAGTGATTACTGGACAACTATTGTTTTTATTTTTAACAAACTCATGGTTGAGTTGACGACATTGTAGTTTCGAACATAGAACAGTACAGCACAGTACAGGCCCTTCGGCCCTCGATGTTGTGGTAATATTTTATCCTACTCTAAGATCAAACTAACCTACGTACCATTCATTGTATTATCTTCCAAGTGGGTATCCAAGAGTCGCTAAAATGTCCCTAATGTGTCCGACTACACTACCACCGCCGGCAGTGCATTCCACGCACCCACCACACTTTGTGTAAAGAACCTACCTCTGACATCTCCCACAAACCTTCCTGTATTAGCCATTCCCACCCTGGGAAAAAGTCTCTGGAAATCCATAATATCTATGCCTCTCATAAATTTGTACACCTCTATCAAGTCACCTCTTATCCTTCTTCGCTCCAATGAAAAAAGCCCTAGCTCCCTCAACCTTTCTTCATAAGACATGCACTCCAGTCCAGACCGCATCCTGGTATATCTCCTCTGCACCCTCTCGAAAGCTTGCACATCCTTCCGATAATGAGGCAGTCAGAACATAACACAATTTTCCAAATGTGGTCTAACCAAGGCTCTATAGAGTTGTAGCATAACCTCGCGGCTCTTAAATTCAATCCCCCTGCTAATGAAAGTCAACACACCATACGACGTCTTAACAATGCTATCAACTTGGGTAGCAACTTTGGGGGATCTATGGACATGGACCCCAAGATCTCTTTATTCCTCCACACTGCCAAGAATCCTGTCTTTAACCCTGTATTCTGCATTCAAATTCAACCTTCCAAAATGAATAACTTCACACTTTTCAAGTTTGAACTCCATCTGCTACTTATCAGCCCAGCTCTGCATCCTGCCAATGTCCTGTTGTAACATACAACAGCCTTCCACAGTATCTACCACTCCACCAACCTTCATGTCATTGACAAACTTACTAATTCACCCTTCTACTTCCTCATTCAAGTCATTTATAAAATCACAAAGAGCAGAGGTCCCAGAACAGATCATTGTGGAACACCACTGGTCACTGAGCTCCAGGCTGAATACCATCTACTCCCACCCTCTCCCATCAATGGGCTAGCCAATTCTGTATCCAGACATTTCCCTGTATCCATGCCTCCTTACTTTTTGAATAAGCCTACCATGAGGATCCTTATCAAACACCTTGCTAAAATCCATGTACACCACAACTACTGCTCTACTTCATCAATGTGTTTTGTCACATCCTCAAAAAATTCAGTAAGGTTCTGAGGCATGACCTGCCCCTCACAAAGCTGTGCTGACTATCTCTAATCAAGCTATGGTTTTCCAAGTAATCATAAATCCTGCTTCTCGAAATCCTCTCAAATAATTTGCTCACCGTAGAGTTAAACTGATTGGGCTGTAATTTCCAGGGTTACCCCTATTTCATTTCTTGAACAAGGGAATAACATTTGCCACCCTCCAACCACCTGGTACTACTCCAGTGGATAATGAGGATGCAAAGATCATTGCCAACGGCATAGCAATTTCTTCCCTCGCTTCCCGTAGTAACTGTGGGTATATCCCATCTGGCCCTGGGGACCTATCTACCCTAATATTTTTCAAACTTTGCAACACATCCTCCATTTTAACATCAACCTGTTGGAGCATATTAGCCTGTTTCCTGCTGTCCTCACAAACATCAAAGTCCCTCTCAGTAGTGAATACTGAAGCAAAATATTCATTAAGCACCTCCCCTACCTTCTTGGACTCCAGGCACAAGTTCCCTCCACTGTACTTGTCCAGCCCTTCTCTTGTTCCTGAGATACTTTGACCTGGTACCTGTACTCAACAAAGAATGCTAATACTAAGGGATTTTAATTTCAGAGAGCTCTTCCAATGAAGGCAACTGTTAATATAACAGAATTCTAAGAGAAAATATTTGTTTCCTTTTGGCACAGCAGCTAATTCTAAATGCAATTTGCATTGTGGTATCAGAATCACACAGGTCATTCTTTATATTAATATTTTTAGGAGTTATTTTCAGTTTGTTTTTTGTATAGCTTCTTATATTCACTCATAGAATGTGAGTGTCACTGGCTGAATAAACAATTCTTGCTCATCCTGAAATACCCTGAAGAAGTTGTTTCTGGCAGGGGATAAAACAGTGAATAAAAAGTAAAGAGAAACAGCAATACTTGGAAATGAATGTACTGGTCTCCATTTCGCACAAGATGAGTTGGATCTCAATGCATCATTTTCATGTTTAACTATGTTTTTCTTTCTGAATGGTTAGCTGCCTTCTTGAACTACTGCAGTCCTTGTGAGGTAAGGACATTCACAGAGCTCTTAGGGAGCTCTCGGATTTTGACCTAGCGACCGAAGGAATATTGATATGGTTTTCAGTCATTTATGGTGTCATGAAAAATTTGCAGGTGATGATGTTGCCATGTATCTGCTTCTCTTGTTTTTCTAGATGGTAAAATTCATGGGTTTTAAGGTACTGTTGAAAGTATAATATTGCCGCTATTGTGTGTCATTGGTGAAAGGACTGAATGTTGAAGGTGCTGGATGAAGTGTTAATCAAATGGGCAGCTTTGTCCTGGATTGTGTCAATCTTCGAGTGATGTTGTAGCTTCAGACATCTCGGCATTTGGGGGGTATTGTATATTCTTCACAGTGGATTGGTTTTGAGAAGCCAGGAGATGACTTATTCATTGCAGGATTCCTAGTTGCTGATGTGCTGTTGTAGTCTCAGTATTTATATGGCTGGTCCAGTTCAGTTTCACGTCAATGGCCTGAATGCTGATAGTGGGGGAATTCAGTGATCGTAATGGCACATAGAGTAAAGATGGTTAGATTCTGTCTTGTTGGACATGGTCATTGACTATCATTTACTATAAATTTTAAATTGTGGAACCTTCTGGTATAAGGTCTATGAGTACTCGAATTTCTTGTTAAATGTTTACAGTCCTTGTAAAATCATAAAAGAGGGCATTGAAATGTAAACCTTTCCCCTTCATTTATGAAGGCTAGGGACAAAAAATAGTTAAGTATTTCTTATTCTACTGTTCATATTGTCTGATACACATAGACTTATGGCAAATTGTACACAGTTAAGCTTTGAAAAGGGGAGAGGCAATAGCCAGACACCAATACGAGCAAGGTCAGGGAAAGATGCAAAGTTAAACTTGAGCTTCGAGGTTACCCAAACAATATCAACAAATGAGTAAAGATTCAGGTTCACATCAAAGGATCACTACTGTGCATTTAAATTCTGAAAATAAGCACTGTACAGGATAAATAAACAAGGACAATAAATGGTGAATATGGATTCAATAATCAAATTTAAAATAATGGGCTGCATTTTATGGAAGCCCATTTATTGGTCTGAGAAGAAAGATTAGGTTCAAGCCTTACATGCCTGGAAAAAGCCTACCATATGACCATAATTTGTTTCAGGCAGGTTAAAGTGGTTGAGAGTGGTGCTTCTGGCACTCTGTGGGTGCGGCAGTTGTCGAACTGGATTGACTGGTAGTTCTAAGAGATGTAGTAGTGCCATAATCCACGAATGGGTGTTGGCAAGACTGCAGCAAGGAGCATGAAGAAGAGGGAAGGCTGCCTCAGAAAGTAAGGCTCCAGGCACTAAAATGGAATGTAGTAGCTGAACAATGCATGTATTGAGGGGAAGGTGATGGAATGAAAGCATGGGGAGGTGAGGTGGAGTGAGGTCAGGTTGGGGGGGGGGGGGAGTACACCTTATGCTCTGCAAATGAGGTGCACAATTCCAAGTATTTCCTTCAAGAGCACAGAAAAAAGTGGCCTGTCTACTCCCACCTATTTGTCCATGCTAAATCTACTATGACAAGGGTAACAAATAGAGTCAATTAAATTAAATATTATTTAAACAATTAATGAGGGTCAGGTCAGCAGTGGGCAGAAAGGTGGTGACCAGCCAGCCAAAATATTTTATATGTCCCCCTCTCTTTGCTGGAAGCATGCCCAGTAGTCTGGTCCACAGGAAAGAAAAAGACCAAGATTTCAAAAACTCTCCTGGTGGACTTTATAACTGAATATAAGTATTTGGTGCTGCCAGTAAGTTTGCAAATGCAAATGTACAAGAAACTAGCCAATTTGGATCTGTATGAACACCACCATGTGTTTAATGACATTATTGAATGTAAATGTGGCTGTACTGGTGTGAACTTCCAAAATGTATCCAACATTAGCAATCCAAATTGCCCATGTGCTTGGAATTTATTGACAATTGTCAGTCTAATTACAGTAATGTAACAAGTAACAAACATTATAGTCTGTTATATTTCTCCACTTATTGTCAGTGACCAAGATCAAGTAAAAACAATTAGCCTGATTTTCAATTCAGGCTTGAAAATCACAAATAGCATTTCTGGTTGCCAATCCCAAGATTTTAAAATACATAAGGCTAAATTGGCCCAAGGTGAATTCCTGTGTTTTATTCATTCATTCAGGGGATGTAGGCTTTACTGGCTGTGCCTGCATTTATTAGGCATCATGAATTACCCCTAAGAAAGTGATGGTGAGTTTCTTCTGGAATTGCTTCAGTCCATGTGCTATTGGTAGATACACAATGCTATACTGATCGGGAAAGAGTTCCAGGCATTTGACTAAGTGACAGTGAAGGAGCAGTGATACAGTTTCAAGCCTGAATGGTGTGTGACTTAGAAGGAAATTTGCAGGTGGTCTTGTTCTCATATATCTGCTATTGTGGTCTTTCGAGCTGGTAGTGGTTGGGGTTTGAATGATGCTGCTGAAGGAGTATTGTGAATTTCTACACTGCATCTTATAGTTGGTGTTCACTATTGTGTATCGCTGGTGGAGGGAGTAAATATTTGAGAATGTAGTACCAAGCAAGAGGGCTGCTATGTACCAGATGGTGTCAAATATGTTTGGAATTGTTGGAGTTGTCTGCTCGTTCAGTCAAATGGGGAATATTTCATCACATCCTTGAATTGTGCCTTGTAAATCACCAGTTTCCTCATTTCCCCTCCCCCCATCTTACCCCAGTTCCAACCTGCCAGCTCAGCACCCTCCTCGTGATCTGTCCTACCTGTCAATCTTCCTTCCCACCTATCCGCTCCACCCTCCTATCTGACCTGTCACCTTCATCCCCACCTCCATCCACCTATTGCACTCTTAGATACCTTCTCCCCAGCCCACCCCCCTCCCATTTATCTCTCCACCCCGGAGGCTCCCACCCCCGATGAAGGGCTTTTGCCCGAAACGTCGATTTTCCTGCTCTTCGGATGCTGCCTGACCTGCTGTGCTTTTCCAGCACCACTCTAATATGACTCTGATCTCCAGCATCTGCAGTCCTCACTTTCATCTTTGTGATGTTTGCCCATCCTCCCTGTGTCTGTGTGGATTTTCTCTGGGTGCTCAGGTTTCCTTCTATAGTCCAAAGGTATGCAGGTTAGGTGGATTGGCCATGCTAAATTGCCCGTGGTGTCCAGGAGTATGCAGGCTAGGTAGGTTAGCCATGGTAAATGCAAGGTTACAGGACTTGCATTGGGGAGTGGGTCAGGGAGAGATGCTCTTTGGGAGACTGGGGGTGTCATTGAAGATTTAATGGGAGAATAGCATCTTTCTGCACTGTAGTGATGCCATGATTCCATTATACAGGCAGAGCGATTTTCCCCAATTCCCATTGGCACCAATTTTGCTAAGGCTCCTTGATACTACATTCAGTCATATGTGGCCTTGACACCAAGGTCAGTCAGGAGGGTTGACATTTTGGGCATAAGCCCTTCATGAGCCATTCCTGATGAAGAGCTTATGTCCAAAACATCGACTCTCCTGCTCCTCAGATGCTGCCTGATCTGCAGTGCTTTTTCAGCGCCACACTTTTTGACTCTGACTCTCTAGCACCTACAGTTCTCACTTTCTCCCAGTCAAGGTCAGTCACACTCACTTTACCTCTGGGTTCAGCTGTTTTATCCATGTTTGAACCGAGGCTGTAATGTGGTCAGGAGCTGAATGGTCTGGACTATACCCAAATGGAGTGTCAGTGAGCAGCTTATTGCTGATTGAATGCTGTTTGATTGCTCTGTTGATGATCCCTTCCACACTTTACTGTTGATCATGACTCAGCTGATGGTAGTGTTAATTGGCTGTATTGGATTTGTCCTGCTTTTTCTGTAGATGTCACACCTGGGCGATTTTCTACATAGTCAGTAAATGGTGTAGCTGTACTGGAACAGCTTGGCTATGGGTTTTGCAGGTTCTGGTATCAAGTCTTCAGTACTATTTCTGGAATGTGGTCAGGGCTCATAGTCTTTGCAGTATCCAGTCCCTTTAATTGATTCTTTATGTCACATGGAGTAAATCAAATTGGCTCAAGACTGGAATCTGTGATGCTGGGGTGTTCCAGAAGAGACCATGATGGATTACCTATTCAATACTTCTGGCTGAAGGTTGTTACAAACTCTTGCTGGTCTCCCCCATTATTGGGACGAGAACATTTTTAAAGTCTTCTCCTCCAGTGAGCAGTTTAATTATCTCCTGCCATTCATGACTGGATATCAAAGGCCTGCAGAGCTTAGATATGTGGAAACACTTTGGCCTGTCTGTCACTTGCTGCTTATGCTGTTTGGCATGCAAGTAATCCTGCTTAGCATGCAATTAGCAACACTGCGAGCTGCCTTGAGGTGGGACACAGAAACTAAGAGCCTTTTGAAAAGGCAAGTGATAAGCATGACTTGGCATTCAGTTTTCTGAGTAGATGATGCAGGAGGGTCTGTGGAGGCCAAAGCCTCTACATTGTTGGCCTCCTGGGTACAATTGATGATCCCTCGGACCATTTGGCTTTATCTGCTGAAGCTCCTCCTCACTGCTCTGCCCAATGTGACAAACATCTGGTCCCATTTCAACTGTCTCAGCTAGTACTCATTCATTAACGTGGGCTTGTGGTGCCATGTTTTATTGTGTATGTAATACCAGCAGCCTCATATTTCTCTCAGGGGTCTTTTCCTTATCATTAATAAATGCAGGCCTCTCAGCTCCAACACAGTCATTCTGCACCAATGGTCAAGTGACTGAATATTATTCTCTGCTTGTTCACCAGTACAGTTTATCTATTCATTTTGATGGCTCCCTATTTGTTCAAAATAACTGCATTCTGCCATGTCTCAGATAATGCATGTAGCTCAATTGAAAATTTATAACTACGCCATTGATTGGCTTAGTGTTGAGCCAATTGAGCATAGTTAATTGGTAGACATCTGGGTTCCCATCGCTCTTCCTCAACCTGCATTTGAAAGTTATGTTGGATTCTGGAGGCTTTGGGATCTAATTAGAATGCAATTATCAATGCATGCCCTAAGTGTGATTGCTTGGACTGGCAACTGAAATTCAGCCCAACACCTTTAAACAGTGGAAATATAGACGAATAAAGCAATACAACTTTATTCTAATTCCCTGGATAGAACTCATCACTTTTTCCTTTTCAATTCTGAGTTTCGCAATGCAGGAAAATTATTGGAATTAAAGCAAGCATTAATTTCCTACAAAAAACACAGATGCTAGCTATTCTTTCATTATTCTACTTCTTACTTGAAAACATCCTTAGCTAATTTTTGCAAGGTTTACAAACTGTATAACCCAACAATTAAAGCCCAATATCAGCAAAGAATTTACCATGGTAAATTAATTTCTAAAAATATCGTGGGAATGAGCAATTTTTAATCATCACAGTATTTTTTAGCAATGGTACAAAGCTCCAAACGGCACATGGTGATTCCTAACATCCATCAGAAACAGCTGAGCAAGTCACTCAGCTCAAGGGCAATTAGCAAAGGGCAACAAATGTTGATCTTATTAGTGATGCCTACATCCCATTAAAGATTAAA
This sequence comes from Chiloscyllium plagiosum, assembly GCF_037043375.1. NCBI lineage: Eukaryota > Metazoa > Chordata > Chondrichthyes > Orectolobiformes > Hemiscylliidae > Chiloscyllium > Chiloscyllium plagiosum. The sequence continues at coordinate 51,066,215 of NW_028270154.1, read as the reverse complement.
GGAAGAAATGTGACATGCAACAATGAAAACTTTTCTTGTCATAAGCCCGTTTTGTCTCCAGGGAGTTTTCTACTGTTTCTTCTCTTGATTTATCCGTAGTCTTCTTCCAACTTCAGGTGACACCTTGAATGTAATGATATTATCATATGTTGCTTTTAACTATCACAATCACTGTCAGAGTCCTCTCAACTGATTTATGAACACAATCTAAAACTCTCACTTCTTCAGCCTCCCGCTGAGTTAAAACAATGGTAAAGGCTCCAGATTTAATATATTTGATCAGACAATCTGGTTATTAAAGCTTTTTCTAAAACCATTCATCAATCTGTCCAAACAACTTCACACTTTGTATCGTTTTCTCTCCATATACTCCTATAAATACTATTAAGAAGAGCTCCTGCTCACCAACAGTTTGACCAAGGGCAGACTTTGTCAGAGAGAAAAAAAATGTAAATAAATTAACACTCCAGTAATTGACCTCAGGTTCCCCTGTAATTTGCTGAATATAAATTAGATTCTCACAGCGTGACCATTGAACATAAAACAGGAGTAGACTTAATCAGTCTGATACCTGAACATTTTACGCCCTGACTCTAGGTTAGCCAATAACTTGTTGTGCGGGAGGGGTTGTGAGTTGGTTCTAATGTCCAGGTTATGATATCCAAATACACTGGTAGCCAGGTACACCACTTAGAAGGCATGAATATACATTCATGTATAGTGTGGCATTTTCATAGAGCAGACTGCCCTGTTTAGATTTGTACAATAGAATCATTCAGCAGGACTACTAAATGAAATTCTCTAGACCTGCCTTAGCATTTAGAAATGCAGAAGGGGCAGCATAATTTTGGGGAGGCTAGAATATCAGATGCTGACACCAGGGTAAATTTGGTATTAAGTTTTGATATGAAGTTTTCAGAATGTTTCAGATAGGTCAGCCTTACTAGCTGCAAAGGTCGTGGTTGTTGGAGTTCAGTCAGCTCAGCTGCAGGACAGCTCTGCAGGAGTCCCTCAGGGTAATGTCCTTGGCCCAACCATCTTCAGCTGCTTCATCAATCACCTTCCCTCCATCCTAAAGTTAGATCAGAAGTATGATGTTCGCCAATGATTGCACAACGTTCAGCACCATTTGTGACTCCTCAGATACTGAAGCAGTTCATGTTCAAATGCAACAAGATCTGGACAATATCCAGGCTTCTGCTGACAAGTGGCAAGTAACATTCACGCCACACAAGTGTCAGGCTAAGACCATCACCAATAAAAGATGATCTAACCACTACCCCTTGACATTCAATGGTGTTACCATCACTATATCCCCACTGTCAACATCCTGAGGGTTATTTTTGACCAGAAACACAACTGGACTCACCACGTAAACACAGTGGCTGCAAGGGTAGGTCAGAAACTAGGAATACTGTGGCAAATAACTCACTTCCTGACTTCCCAAAGCCTGTCCACCATCTACAGGTCACAAGTCAGGATTGTGATGGAATACTCCCTACTTGCCTGGATGGGTGCAGCTCCAATGAGACTCAAGAAGCTTGACATCATCCAGGACAAAGCAACCTGCTTTTTGCATTACATCCACAAGCATCCACTCCCTCCACCACCAACGCTCAGTAGCAGCAGTGTGTACTGTCTACAAGATGCACTGCAGAATTTCACCAAAGATCCTCAGAAAGCATCTTTCTAATCCAGACCACTTGCATCTAGAAGGACAAGTACAGCAGAGATATGGAAATACTACCACCTTCAAGTTCCCTTCCAAGCCACTCACCATCCTGACTTGGAAATATATCACCATTTCTTCACTGTTGCTGGATCAAAATCCTAGAATTCCATCCCTAATGGCATTGTGGGTCAACCCACAGCAGGTGGACTGCAGCAGTTCAAAAAGGCAGTTTACCATCATCTTATCAAGAGTAACTAAGGACCTGCAATAAATGCTGGCCAGCCAATGATGTCAACATCTCACAAATTAAAATTTTAAAAAGTAAAAGACCTCTCAGGCAAAAGTGAGAACAATGTATGTTCACAAATCTGCCCATATATGTTTTAGGCTTATTCAAGTGGGTGGACTTCTTCCCAGAAGCTCTGATGAATACACAGTTCTTCAGCAGCATCAGTCCTTCATTTTCAAGCTGTTTATTTGCTTAAACTGTCAGTGTAAAGGGTACAGACAACCCACCCCAGTCGACTACCTCATGAGAAATCTCATTCTCAATGGTCTTGGAAAATGTTGTTGTTTACTGCATCAGACCATGTGACCCAAGCAACTTGCCCAAGCAATGTAGTCACGCTGGCTGACAGAAGCAAACCTGACCAGGACAGGCATGGGGGCTTAAACAAAAGAAGCTTAAAATAAAAGGGGCAAAACAGAAATGAAACACTCAACAGAAAAATTACAGATAGGAACATAAGAAGATAAGAACTAGGATTAGGATTAGCCATCTGGCCCTTTGAGTCTGCTCTGCCATTCAATAAGATCACGGCTGATCTTTTTGTGGACTCAGCTCCACTTACCCGCACTCTCACTGTATCCCTTAATTCATTCACTGTTCAAAAAATTGTCTATCTTAGCTTTAAAAACTTTCATTGAGGAAGCCTCAACCACTTCACTGGGTAGGGAATTCCATAGACTTACATCCCTCTGGTGAAGAAATTCCATCTCAATTCAGTCCTGAATCTGCTCCCCCTAATTTTGAGGCTATGCCCTCTTGTACTAGTTTCACCCACCAGTGGAAACATCCTCTCTACTTCTATCTTATTTTCATAATTTTATATGTTTCTATAAGAGGCCCTCTCATTCTTCTAGATTCCAATGAATATAATCCCCATCTAAAGGATGGGAAGGCATGGCAGGAAGACATGTTAGCAGTGCCAGAAGAATCTTGGCAAGTAGTTGGACAACTGGAAGACTACTTAGAGATATATAGCAGCAAGGGAAGCAAGGAAGACTTATTGGAAGTGGAGGACAAAATTGGTTGTGCTGGTGGGGGTGATTGAGCACATGAGTTGAATAAGAGACAATACAAGGCTATGATGGGCATGCTGATCTGGATAGCTGAATGCTCAGAGGAAGTTCAGTAAGTCAAAATAAATCATGATCTGGATCAGTGGTGCTGGAAGAGCACAGCAATTCAGGCAGCATCCGACACAATCATGAAAATAAATCATGATTGAGTAACAGTTACATGGAAAGATTGATGCATAACTGACAGGACGTGATATTAAGAAAAAGACCATTTAAAATAATGGGTAAAGGAATGTAGGTTAGAGGGAAAGGATTGAGAATTGAAAAAATCAGAAGAGAAATTCATACTCACCATGTTTTTCATTTAGGCCTGTCATGTTAGTATTAATGGTCAAATAATCAAAATTCATTATCAGAGTTTAATTAACACTGTTGGTTAGTTTATTTAAATATTAAAGCATGTTATAAGTTATGAATCAATCATTATAGCAACCATCTAATTTCTCTGGATGCAGCTTGCAAACTGATAACAGATTAACCACCAGGCAAAGTCACAACATTTTATATTCACAACACATGGAGCTCTTAAAGGTAAACTCCCCTAGGTACACAAGGTACACATACAACATTTCTTCTTTTCTAAAATTAAGTTTAACTATTTAAAAGAACAAGTGAGCCTATGAGTCTCTTATAATATACCGGTAATTTGCTGAAATATCCGGATCTCGTGATAATGACTATGTCTGGAGATGCAATTGATTTACCATAGTAATTGGAGATTTTGTCTGTCATTCTTGTTTGTTGTCAGGATCTTGCAATAGAATGTGATGCAACAGGATTGGGTAGCAGTCGGAAAACTGGAAAAGCGCTGCTTTGTTCTTGATTCTATCTTACCATCACACAAGTATGCTATTAAACTTCATGGGGTCTTGGTTCTGAGCACATTCCTTTTATCTCAACTGTTAGCCATGTACCTTCTGAGGGATCCTGAACACAAATTTGCTGTCCACGTCTAATTTTGGTAATTCTGTACCCATACTTTATTGTGCACATTAACTATCTTCACTTTCAGTTTTACAGGATGCAGTCAAGTTTCAAACAGCAGTCTGAGTCATCACTGGGTGGCATGGTGGCTTAGTGGTTAGCACTACTGCCTCAAAGTGCCAGGGACCCGGGTTTGATTCTAGACTTGGGCGACTGTCTGCTTGGGTGTACTACCACAATCCAAAGATGTGTAGGCCAGATGAATTGGCCATGTTAAGTTGCCCGCAGTGTTAGTTGCATTAGTCAGGGGTAAATATAGGGCAGGGGAATGAGTCTGGGCGCATTACTCTTCGGAGGGTCGGTGTGGACTTGTTGGGCTGAAGGGCATGTTTCCATACTGAAGGGAATCTAATCATTAAATTAGCATACACCGGCCTGCCAAATCTAAGCTCTGCTGGTAATGGAATGGCTACACTCAGAGACATTGTTCTCAGGTATAACATTGGCACTTTAATTTGTCTATATCTGAGGATGAGATTTTCCACTGTGTGAATCATGTTCAGCTTGATTATGAGACCTGGAATAACGTGGAAAGGAAGAAATACAATCAATGCTCACAGTTGAGCTGGAATAGCTTATCAATAAATTGCAGAACATGATTGGTAATGATCTCTCTAGAGCTGCTGATTAAACTAAAAATGAAACTTAGATTGTGTAAAATATTTGAGCTTGATGCATTAAGCAAATTACAAAAAGTTGTGATCGTTGTGCAAGTAGATTAGCTAAAAATGATGATATAGTCATTTTCTTGGAGATAATAAAAGGTTGAATGTGATTTTGGATCAAAGATGGGCAGGGACTTCATGTAGTGTAAATGGTTCTTTGCACTGACTTGATCTATGTTCCTGATAACTTACTAGAAACTATAGATGGGAATATTATATAAACATTTTAAATTCTGTTAGGAGATCTACTGTACCCCATTGCAAACAAAGGAACTTTGTGGACATTCTGACAATATATCTTTCAACTTCTCTTGCTTACTACAGATCTGGCATGTACTTATCAGAAACCTGTGCTTTCAACATCCTCTGACACTTTAGTGAACATACACAGCGAGACGTGTCCCAAGTATTTTAGCTTAACTTAACAGAGTTGACCATAGAGTCATAGAATCATAGAGCTTTACAGCATGGAAAGAGGCCCCTTGGCCCATCATGTCAATGCTGGTCATTAACCACCTATCTACTATGGTCCCATTTTCCAGCAGTTGGTCCATAATCTTGTATGCTTTGGTGCTTCAAGTGATCATCTAAATACTTAAGTGTTATGAGATTTCCTACCTTTACGATATGATGAGGCAATGAATTCCAGATATCTATCACCCTCAGAGTGAGAAAGATTTTTCTTTAAGTCCCCTCTAAATCATCTTCTCTTGACCTTAAATCTAAGTTTCCTGGTTATTTTTCTCTCTTCTTTGAGGAAGAGGTTTTTCCTATCTACCTTATATATGCCCCTCAAAGTTTTGCACACCTTATTTGAGCTCCCCCTCAGCCTTTTATGCTCTAATGAAAACAACCCCAGTCTAGTTCATCTCTGTTCATAGAAGAAATGCTCCAGTCCAAGTAACATCTGATGAATCTATTTTGCACCTTCTCCAGTGCATCTATATCCTCGTTAAAATGTGGGGACCAGAACTGCACATAGCAATCCAGCTGTGACCTAACTAATGTATTCTTTATTCTCTCTTAAAGCTCCATTACAATTTCCCTGATCTTGTACTAAATGTACAAACTAATAAATAATCCTGCGTGCCTTCTTAACCACATTATCAATCTTTCCTGTTGCTTTCAAGCATCTGTGGATATGCACACCAAGGATTGTCTTTACTTCACTGGGTCCTGCCATTCAATATGTATTTTTACCTTGTTAGTCCTCCCAAAATGCATCACCTCCCATTTTTCAGAATTAAGTTCCATTTGCCATTGTTTTGCACATCTGACCAACCCATCTATATTGTCCTGCAGTCTGAACCATTTTTGGTCACCAACCATTTTTGGTCATCTCCCAACTTACTGTTCAGGTCTCTGTAGATCAAATGTTTCATCCTAACTCATTTGCTGACTGCTCAAGCGTAATAGGTCTAAGCAGCAAAATACTCTCCAACTCAGTTCACTATGTCATATTAATGATATGGTCTCATAATCAATCACTGATCAGGATTAATTAACTCTCTGGTTTAGTTTATTTGAAATGGTCAAACACAGTATTAGTTATAAAGCAGATATGACAGCAGTAAATTGATTTCTGTGAATTTAGTTTGCTTCCCAAAACAGAATGATTGTCAGACAATCACAACTGTGTACACGTACAGCGTAAAGAGTCCTTATAGGACTCTCTTCAAATGCCCGAAACGTCGATTCTCCTGTTCCCTAGATGCTGCCTGACCTGCTGCGCTTTTCCAGCAACACATTTCCATCTCTTCAAACAAAGTCCAGTTATTATAGAATCTGCATAAAGTCTCCAACTGAGAACATGTAGTAGAAATGGGATTTGTTTGCACACGTTCCTATACGGTGAAATATCAAAATATGTGTGAAGTGATTCCAAGGTTGCATGGATGTATCACAGGAGATAATGAAGAGTCAGGGTGAGCTACATGCCAGAAGCAGGAATTCTTATAATGCTCAAGGCTATATGTTCCTTGCATATGGCTGAATGAGGAAGAGATCCAGCAATGATGGGTCATGCAGAATGGGCCTCACCAATCTGACATGGCTATAGAACTGGTTTTTTTGCCTAAGGAAGGAGAAGCCTGATAAGGATCCAAAGGATTGTTTAACTTGAGCAACTTCTCAAAAGGAAACCTCCTGTTATTTGTTAACAAAGAGGAAGGAAGATATGTGAAGCTTCTCCCAATCAACCAGCAACAACTTGATTTGTGAGTTCACAAGTGCACAGATCATCAGCAAAGCATATTTGTTTGTGCAGTTCAATAGCGAGTGACAGAGCCAAACTATAAGTAATCTGATTTGTATCCATTACTTGGTTCTCTTGTGCTGAAGAGGCCATCAATTGCAGAGTTGCCAGACATCACCCAGCCAGATTTCTGAACAGGAAGCAATTTTACACTCGGTGTCCACTGTGAACGCAGACAACAAATCCTGCAGATGTGCTCCTCCTGCTCAGGGAGTTGTCATTTAGATTCCATACAACTCAGGTGGCAGTTCTACATTCCTCAAATGTCAGTTTATCTCCAGGGCTGGCTCATGAATGATGTGGAATAGCCCCAGAATGCATGGCTAATTATCACAGTGAATAACCTCAGAACAGATACTGAACAACAGTAAAATGCTTCCCTAAATCCACCATTGAAGAGATAATTGATCTACTGACAATTTGTTTCTGTTGTCAGGACCATGCAGGAGGAGTATGCACCAGATGGGGTCTCTGAGACGGTAATTGCTTTCTGCACCTTGTACAAACTAGCTTAGTAGTAGGGCAACAGCTAAGCACTCAGGCCCAAGAGAACCTAATAGAAGCTGAATGCATGACTTTTAGACAAACATATGAGAACACTCCAAACTAGGAAACAATTATGGCTTTTACAGACATTCCTGAAAGAAATGATGGATTTCAAATATTTAGACCTTTTGCTCCTTTGTGTGGAATTCAATGAAAGTTATTTTGTTAGTTATGCTCCAATGACATCCTGCTCAATTCCTGCGCTAATGCATCATAATGGAGTTGTTCTGGGATATATAGAGGCATGTACATGTTCCTCAAATGTCAGTGTGCCACGGACATTCATCCCAAGAAGAGATGTAATGAGGTTACACAATTTCTAATCCAAATACCTACCTGAAGGTCATACTTCCCAGGGTGATCTTCCTTTCAGAGGGCAGGAGCCTCTGGAAGCCTCAATACTCCAGGCACAGTCCCACATGATGCATAAGTAAGCATCTACAGGAATTAGCTTCTTTCAAGTTCCTTTGGATAACATGAACTAGAATCAACTAGGTGACTTGTCAGATAGGAAAAAACAACACCAATGTAGTAAGAGTGCTATATTTCCGAACAAGGCTTTGTTCCACATAACTTGCACTCATGCACCCAAAGTGATTTTAAGTTTCTTCCATTTTTCCTTTCCAGTTGCTACATCTGTGTGCTAACTTGACAGCTGCCATGGAGCTTTAGAAAGCTGCTTTGCTGATTTGACTCCTGTGATTTTGGCAGGCATCCTGTGGTGTAACTTTCCCAGTCTGACCTGAAGGAAGTCTCAGGCAGGAGGGAGATGGAGAGGTAGAATACCTCTGGAATGATGTGAGATGATGGGTCCTCTGGTGACTTTCTGTCACTTCTCCTTAGTGTCAATTCATAATTGTACCTCCCTCACCCCTTGAGGAGATAGGGCATCTAGAGGGAGGCCACGGTGCCTCGACCTCTTTCACCCAGCTAGTGAATGAAAATAAACTTGTCTTGAGCAAAGGATTGAAGGTCCGTACAATATTAACTGTTCTACTAGACCTGGATCTTCATAGTGGCTGCCAAACATTCCATGGAGGTGCCATGCATTGTGGACTCACAGTCCTGGACATTCTACCTATGACACCCCTGCTTGTCAATGCATCTCAACATTTCAGGTATAGTTGAGCTCAGAGGCTCATTACCTGTGGTGGGCTTGGCCAGGACCTATTCACCAGCTATCCTGTGAGAGTCAGAGAAATGCAGGCCCATATCATGGCTCTGCTAACCCTGAGCCTACTCTCGAGAGATTATTCACCAAAGTGATCATTCAGATTATTCAGCACTGGGGAAGGGTGAGAAGGAAAAGCCTTACTGGGGCATCCTCTTCGTCCTCAGAAACTGGACTCAAATTAAAGCTAAGAATGGAACAAGGGGATGGGTTGTTTTATTTTTGTTTTTTGGAATGAGAGTGAGTTCTGGATGCTAGCAGAAAATATCAAAGGTATAATGTGTTGTGAGGCACCATGATTATCCAAGATGCTTTTAAGATGGTGCTGCTTCAGATGCAGCTGGGAGTAGCTGAATGCATTTCTCACTAGATTGGTGGAAATATCCACTTTCCTCTTCAGCAGAGACACAGTCTTCTTTTCTCCTGCCGGCTCCACTGCGTGCTCCTAGAAACTTTATGTCAGGCACCTCCCCAACCCTCCCCTCATGTGGGTATGATCATAGTATTGTGCACATTTTTCCCTGTAGACACAGAGATGCATTAAGAATCATTGGCATGCCTACATGAGCACTCACATTCACAGATGTAGATTTGGATGTCAATCAGAAGAACTGTGAATGTCCTTTCTTAAAGTTACTGGTAAGAAGCACATGGTTTAGGGCATTTGAGGAGGCAAGGATTATGAATGAATGGTGCTTCTGTTTCACCAAAAACTTAAACAATACAGCATTATATAGTATGTGTGACGGAAGTATTTCTGCAGTATTCTGATCAAAGCCTTCTTTTGTGGTGTGTCTTTGGCCCATGCAACTCTTTAGTAAAAACATATCAAATGTGTAACTTTTCCAAACTTAAATCAGGCACTGATGTCAGTACCTTAATGGTGTCTGAGTGGCAAACATTGAATGCTTCAAGTCACTATGTGTGTGAGTTAGAATTGAGTAGAAAGTGGATCTTATCCACACCGAGCACAACAGATAATTCATTCTTTTCTAGTACTGATCAAGGTTCTATTAAGCTCCTGCAGTCACTGCCCTCCACAATGAGCTTGGGCCATGCTGTCTTTGTCATTCGGGATGGGCTCCTGTTACTATTCATCCATTCTATTCCAGATTGCCTTCAGGAAAATGTCTAAGGAAGCATCGCAAAGGGATGCAGCCAGTTTCTGGTTGGTGTCAGATAACTCCAGGGGTGGGGAGCCTTACAGGTTAAACGATGATCCTGGCTCGCAGTGAGTAAATGGCGGCTTGGATTCCTATTAACTGTGGCGCCCAGGGAACAAAAATCTGTTTACTTGGAAATGACATTTCCATTATACAAGAGCTTGATTTAGAAATGTACAAGACAAGTTGGACCAACATATGTCATTCTAAAATACAACAAAGAACTGTGGATATTGGATGTCTGAAATAAACAAACCTAAAATTGCTGGAAAAACTCAGCAGAACTGGCAGCAACTGTGCAGAGAAAACAGACTATTTTGAAAAAGGGTTGAGACGTTAAATGTTTGTTCTCCACAGATGCTGCCAGACCTGTTGAGATCCTTTGGCAATTTCAGTTTTTATTGTTTCATTGTGTCATTTTGGTAGTTCTACACATTTTTCCTTCTGGGTACTCAGAAGTTAAAGTTTGGGAGGTCCCATCAACTTTCAGACCTTTCTGATGTTGGAAAAACTGTCCCCAAGTAAGTTGGAACCAAGAAGAGACTGGCATGGAATGTCATCTACTGGTGACTTGAAGGTACTTAGACTCATTAATGTACCAATTATCCCTGGAAATATCAGAATTTAATATGACAGAGAGATTTTCCCAACCACACTTGGATTTTCTGTTCCTTGCAAAGATCATTTGATAAACCCAATAGTGTTTATCTGTGGTTTCACTGGACAATTTATCCTTGACAATCACTCTGTACCTAGTTGAGGGACCTGGCATTGTGAAGGAGGACCCTGCTGAACAACAATCCATTACCATCTCTCTGAATATCCTCCTCAATTTGCTGGTGACTCCGTCCCTCAATACCCATCTTGGCCTCACTCCTTTGTGTCCTTGGATATAGAATTGATTCTGGTGCTGTACTTCAGAGTTTTACTAGCAGCAGTTACTACTCCTTGTCTCCTATAATGGAAAACTGGTGACCTTTAGTTGGTTAGCTGCTTTCTAGGCATTTCTTCGTTCTCCACAGGCCTTACTTCCTTGGAAGGATTGATATTGACTGTGGGGTCTGCCTTACTGGAACAAAATCCAGTCCATAGATGTAGCAGTCATATTCTCATGCCACTGTCCACTTGAAATCCAGGGAAAGTTATGGTCTGATTTTATCAGCTAAGTAACATCTATAAAATCAGGGTGAAAAGTTAGTGCCTTTGTCAAAACCAGGTGCTATGGACTCACTCAGCAATTTCACCACAGACAGCTTCCCAAATTGGCTTCCAATGGGTCCACTGTCCAGTTCAGGATGGCAAATCTACTTCTAACACTGCTAACCCAATTACTATGGTATTGCATCAGGAAACAATCTGAGTCAGCTCTGCACCTTTCTCCCAGCCTGCCAAGAGACAGTAAAATTCATCGAATGTTCCTTACACATCATGAAGCATATCAAAGTCATTATTTTTGTTTCACTACCCCTTGTAATTTGGATCTTTTCTAAACCTCGTTAGTTTCTGTGCATGAGTTAATGCAATGATCTGAGATAGTGTTGCAATAAGACAACACTGGACCTTCCTACATCTTGGTGATGTATTAAAACTAACAACTAATCTACAAAGTACTGCAGGGTTCTCTGAACTGGCAGGATGCATGTTTCTGCTGGAACAGATTAACACATGCTAAAAATGATCATAATTTGGAGATGCCGGTGTTGGAATAGGGTGTACAAAGTTAAAAATCACACAACACCAGGTTATAGTCCAACAGGTTTAATTGGAAGCGCACTAGCTTTCGGAGTGCTGCTCCTTATCACCTGATGAAGGAGCGACGCTCCGAAAGCTAGTGTGCTTCCAATTCAACCTGTTGGACTATAACCTGGTGTTGTGTGATTTTTTTAAAATGATCAAATAGCTACACATAAGCAGTTGAATTATACAGGAGCAGAAGTGTGCATCAGCAGATTAGAAGTGATTTCAAGTCAAATAAAAATAAACCAGAGAAAGCTTGTCATACTCATGATTCAGACTGCTTATGTCAGACACTGGAATGGCAACTTTACAGGAAATGGTTTACATTATCATGTTGACTGAAAGTAACACTTAGAGCCTGCTCTAAACAAAAAAATTCAAATGAGGGCACTGTGTCCACTAAGCTGACAAATGTTTGATGGTTCTGTCATTTGAGATAACAATGATGTGTCACCAAGAGTAATGACTACACATGTCAACATATAACAATCTGAGGTGTTTGGCCAACCGAAAGAATATCCCTTGCATTTCAGTCTGAAAACCAACTTGTGCATTCTGTCATTCACAGAGACTGTAGAAATATCTCCAGTGGAGCCTTTTATAAATTATTGCAGTATTATCCATAGACATATTGAGGTAGAGGTTGGATCTGATTGTTATGATTGCAACAGTGAATGTCATGCTTTATGACCTGCCTATGCCAATTAAGATTGAGATGAGTAATGCATGAAAGTTGTTGACTTCCTGATCTGAATAATCTCAGTGTTATGATAGTTGGATTCCATGTAGCTCTCCACTTCTAAGTACCTCCTACTCCGTCTATAATCAGGTGGTTTCAAAAGCTCACTAGCCAACTGAACTTCGCTTCTTAAATGCATGGTGACCATGCAACTGATAATATGACCATGAACCTTATTGCTTCCCATTCCCCTCTTTCCTCATTGCAACTGTCCCCTCAGAATTCCTCCTTATAGACTCACAAAACTGAAACAGCCCATGGAAGAAGAAAGGGACTAGCCCAACAACAATAATGAAGAGTTGACATCTCTTGAATAAATAGTCATCCACTCAAATATGGCACTGCAATTTTGTGTGAGATGATAATGTAATGATAATGTCACCGGACTAATAATCCAAACACGAAAGCTAATTGGAGACACGAAACGCAGACATGGTGACCGCTTTGGAGAACACCAATATTCTGTCTGCAAAAATGACCCTGAGCTTCCAGTTTCCTGTTACTTCAACACCCCACCAGGTTCCCTGGCTAACAGGCTTGCTGCAGTGCTCCAGTGAAGCTTAGCGCAAGTTGGAAGAACAGCATCTAATTTTTCACGAGGGGACACTACAGCCTTTTGGACTCAATATCGAGTTCAATAATTTTAGGGTCTTAACACCTTCTTCCATGTCCTCCCCACCCCCACACTCCTGGTTCTGTCATCATAGGGTTGCTTTCACCACAGCCAACCCATTTTCACCCACTAATGGTCCTCTTTCGCAGCTTTTCCTTTTCCTGGATTCATCATTATCCATTCCTTTGTTTGTCCATCTGCTGTACTCTCTTTTTCTCTGAGTGTCACTTCTATTATTCACCCCTATCTCTCCACAATCCCAGCCAACTCCTCACCTTTAGCATACATACCAACCATTTCATAGCTACAGTGAATTTTGAAGAAGGGTCACTGGACCTAAACCGTTGATTCTGCTCTCTCTCCACAAATGCTGTCAGACCTGCTGAGCTTCTCCAGCAATTTCTGTTTTTGTATCAGATTTCTAGCAACCACAGTATTTTTGTGGTTTGTTGACGCAAGATAATGTTTTCAGAAGGCAGTTTAAATCCCACGACAGCAGCTTCGGGAATTAAAATTCCATTAACATTTGGAATTAAAGTTAGTCTCAGTAACGGTTTTTCATCCAGTATTGCCTGAAGGGAAGCCTGAGACCTAATGTAATGAGGAAAGAGGTGGTGAAAATATTAATGAAGGATTAATTGGGTGCGAGCTAGGAATTAGTGCAGTGTGAGTTTGGTGGGGTATGAGTTTTATGGGATGCTATTGGGAAGGGAATTCCAGGATTTTGACCCAGCAATAGTGAATGAATAATGATACAGTTCCAAGTCAGAATAATACTGTGCCTTGGAGAGGAAATTGCAGGTTTAGGGTTCCTTTTGTCCTTCTAGTTGATGGAGCCATGGGTTTGGTGGTTGCTGTTGAAGGACCTTGGTGAGTTACTGCAGTGCATCTGATAGATGATACACACTGTTACCACTGTCCATTAGCAATGAAGGGAGTAAATGTTGAAGGTAATGTTTGTGGTATTAATCAAGGGGCTACTTTGTCTTGGATAGTGTCAATTGTTTTGAGTATTCCCATCCAGACAAGAGGAGAGTGTTCCATCATGTTCCTCACTTGTACCTTTTTGATGATGTGTGCGCACTAGTGAAACAGGTAATGAACTACTCACTATAGAATTCTTAGCCTCTAAACTGCTCTTGCAGCCACATTCTGTAGAAGCTTGATCCAGTTCAGTTTCTAGTATATGCCCAGCACATTGATCATGGAGATTCAGCTATGATAATGCCATTGAACATTAAGAAGTAATGTTAGGTTCTCTTTTGGTGGAGATGGTCATTGCCTGCCACTTGTGTGGCACAGGTTTTACTTGCTATTTATTAGCCTAAGCCTAGAAATTGTCCAGGTCTTGTTGCATCTGCACAACAAAGGCTGTGATGTCTAAGGAGTCATTAATGATGTTAAATGTGATGCAATCATCTAGAACTAGTTCCATTTCTGACCTTATGATAGAAGGAAGAAATTGACATACATGAAGATGATTGGGTCAAGGACACTATTCTGTGGAACTCATGCTGTGATGCCCCAGGACTGAATTAATTGACCTCCAACAACCACAGTCATCTTACTTTGTGTTATGTATAAAAAGGACACATCAACTTACTTTTCTTCATTTTTGACTGGACTAAAATGGAAAAAAAACTGTTCTAAAGCAGAGAAATGTCAAAGAAATGACTATGCTTTTGAAAATAAGTTACTGGAATTCATTGTGAGTAGCGTTTATGCTATTACTTTGCAAGCATTGGGGGGGGGGGGTTGGAAAGAAAAGACAATAGGGCAATGGGGTGGAGGGGTAGGTGGGTAATCATGGGTTACAGAGTGAGATTTAGCTGGCAACAGGTAGCTGACTGGTTTGTGCAACTGTAAATGTGGATGTCAAAGGTCATCAGTGTGATGATGACTTTCTCATCCTTATGCAACTGAACAGAAAGAAATAGAAACTTAGAAAATAGGAACAGGAGCAAGCCATTCAGCCCTTGGGCCCTGCTCCATTATTCAACATGACTGATTCTGCACTCCTGCAGCCCAAACGGTGCTGTCACTAAGGTCACCAACCCCTGCACCACAGCAAATTGTTGAAGGCTTTTGGTGGACAGGCCATCTACTCAGCTGTCCAGCCTATGAGGAAGCAAAAACATTTTGCAGCTTATCTAGGAATTCAGGACAGAAGATCTCCAGAAGCGTTCCAATGTTTCCAGAAGGTTTTCGATAAGAAACAGGTCTTCTAAAATATGTTTCGATCCCAGCTGACTTTATAACTGGACAAGTCAGATCCCAGACTGAGATCTGGCTTCATTGATTTTTTTGGCTTTGATTCTATGAAGGTATTTCACGAAAACACGAATATGTAATACTGCAGATTTGTATTTAACAAGAAGATAGAAGTATACTATGCAAAAGAATTTAAGATAAAATAGGAAATAAAAACAAACAATTTGCATATAACACAGACTTAAAGATATCAGAACACACAGTAAAAAAGACAATTTTATTTTCATTCGTTGGATGAGGGTGTTGCTGACTAGGCCAGCATTTATTGCCCAGAGGGAAGTTAAGAGTCAGCTATAATCCTGTGGATCTGGAATCCCTTGTAGGCCAGACCAGGTAAGGATGGCAGATTTCCTGATGGGTTTTTCCCAACAATGAATTCATGGTCGTCGTTAGATTCTTAATTCCATATTTTTGTTGAATTCAAATTCCACCATCTACTATGACAGGATTTGAACCCAGGTCCCCAAAACATTACCTGGATCAACAGTCCACCTATAATGCCACTAGGCCATCAGGTCCCTAAAGCAACTATTCCCAATGACACTCTTTTACAGTACTCACACCAAAGATATTTCCCTTCTCTTTCACATCTATAGGACTAAATTCAAGTCTGACTTTAATTCCCTATCTTGAGAATCTGATTGTCTCTTCCTGCAGCCTTCATAAAACTGAGCGTATACTTTTTCAACTTCAAATAGCTTCTTCAGGGTTGAATCCAAATCTGGGTTTTGGTTGGCAACTTTTAAATTAAACTCTTACACTGGAATAACTATTACTTGACATTCCTAAGCTACTCTTTTCTTAGGAGTGACTGTTCTACACATTCAACTTCAGCCAAGATTTCTGAATCCCAAATTCAAACTAAAAAGACTTTTCCTAAACTATGGATGTCTCCTCTAAGACCCCAATGATTCCAAAAACTTTTATCTGAATTATTAATGCACAACATTGTTTACATTAAACCCCTAAACTGTCCTAATGTAAACAAATCCCCATTACTGTCCAAGAAATCTCTTTCTAATGCTATGCTTTCTCATGAATAATCATGCCCAACACAAATACCAACAAGTTATGCATTTAAACCCTTCATACACATAAAACTCATATGCCACTTGTTCAAAATTCAAAAATCTAAAATAACTGTTACTAGTATTTTTTTAAAATTTATATATATATATATATATATATATATACACATACACACACACATAAATCAGACACCATACATAACAAATTACCTTACCTCCAATTTCCATTCATATTCATAGAGTCATAGAGATGTACAGCACTGAAACAGATCCTTTGGTCCAACCTATACATGCTGACCAGATATGCCAACCAAATCTAGTCCCACTTGCCAGCACCCAGCCCATATCCATCCAAACCCTTCCTATTCATATACCTATCCAGGTGCCTTTTAAATGTTGCAATTGTACCAGCCTCCACCACTTCCTCTAGCAGCTCATTCCATACATGTACCACCCTCTGCATGAAAACGGTGCCCCTTAGGGCTCTTTTATATCTTTCCCCTCTCACCTTAAACATATACCCTCTAGTTCTGGACTCCCCTTTGAAGGAACATTAAAAGAATTATAATCTTCCAGCCCCGTGCCAATTTTGATGAATGATAAATAAATAATGGTCCATATTTCACATCTTAACGGCATATCAGCTTGTTAGATTATGACTAAACAGTAGAGTGCAGACACAAAGTGCAATGTACACACAGAGTGGTGCACCTATGTGGAAGTAACATTAGGACCCTAATGCTCTGGCATTGAACTTCAGGCCCACATTTTATAAACACATGCAAGGTTGTGATTCCTGTGATTGGGAACAGGACAGATACTGAGTTCTAACATATACATCTCTCCTCAATTAGTTAGAGAGCATTTCTTCATGCAGGAGACAGAAAAAGTGAAGATTGATAAACTCATCTGATGGTAAATATTTTCCATTGTGAAGTCTCAATGGCTGATCCATCACACAATTAACACATTCTCTCTCTTTCTCTCTCTCACACACACAGACACACACAGAGTGATTTTTCTCTCAAGGTTAAAGACACTGTGGCTATTTTATTTTCTAATGTGACATTCCAGGTGAGACCACCCAAGAATAGATTGTTGATTTGTATGAAACTGCATTTTTTCCAAGTTGTATTGGTAGAGTTAATATGTTACAAAATGTGGACTGTATAAGGACTGGTGATTAAATATATGTGTGTGAATTCATGCTTAGTGAATTCTGACCTTCTGGTAAATCTGATGAAAAAGCAACCAATCAGGCAAACACTTCCTTTTGAAGCTTGGTATTTAATTAAATAGACTCTCTGTCTGGATTAATCAGTGACGTGTCAACAAGATTACTAAGACTGATAAAAATGACATATGCACTCAACACTATAAACTGCCTCCAGAAATGTCATAATTAACATTTATAGCAGCTCTTTTTAAGAAAAGACTGAAGCTTTATTTTGGATACATATCATTTGTCCTCAGTAACATTTCACTGGAACTATAGTTTTTTTTACACATTTGATTGAAAAGCATTGATGATTACAATGTGGTAAAATGTATCAACCAGGGCTTTGTAATCAAATCTGCTGGGAAGGGTGGTGCTGTTGTTGTCTGGCGGACTGACTTCGATATTGCAGAGATGAGCGCCAGCTCTCAGACTTTGCTTCATATCCCCTAGACCATGACCCCTCCAACAGGCGTCAGGCCATTGTGCCCACAACAGTCACTAATCACATTTCATCTGGTGATCTCCCAATCCCCACTGTCTCCAAGATCAGAGTCCCCCAATACCACACGACCTATCCCTTTCCAACATTCACAAACAGGACATGCCAAGACAGACCCATTATTTCTACCTGCTCATGCCCCAAGCACTCATCCCTTCACTCCTCGAGTCAATTTCTTCTACCTTTGTCCAGTCCTTTCCAACTTACATCCGTGATTCTTCTATTGCTTTACGTCAGTTTCAGAGTTTCCAGTTCGCAGGTTCCAGTCACCTCCTCTACACTATGGACATGCAATCCCTTTACATGTCCATTCCTCATCAGTATAGTCTCTTTCAGGAAAAAAAACATGAACCATCCCCATTAACCACAACCCTCCTCCCCTTGGCCAGCCTATCCTCACTTTGAACAACTTCTCCTTTAATTCCTCCCATTTTCTTCAGGTTAAAGGTGTGGCCAAGAGTATCCACAAAGCTCCAAGTTATGCCTGTTGCTTTCTGGGACATGTGGAACATTCCTTGTTCCTACTATGGCCCCTAACCACAACTCTTTCTCTGGTACATAAACTACATTATCAATGCTGCTTCCCTTTCTCATCTGGAATTAGAAAGGTTTATCAATTTCACTTCCAATTTCCACCCTGCTCTCACCTTCACCTAGCCCATCCACGACTCCTCCCTTCCCTTTCTGGATCTCTCTGTTTCCATTTCTGGGGATAGGCTGGCCATCAATATCCATCGCCAATTCATTGACTCCCAGTTACCTTGACTATGCCTTCTCGCACCCTGCTTCCTGGAAAGATTCCATTCCATTCTTCCAGTTTCTCAATCTCTGTCTTGTCTGATGATGCCAGCTTCCACAAGGGGGCCTCTGAAATGTCCACCTTCTTTCCCAGCACCATAGTTGACAGGGCCCTCAGTCCTATCCAACCCATTTCCAGCACTTCTGCCCTCATCCCCCCTCTTCCTTCTAGTCCTCACTTAAACAGCCCCAGCATCAACATGCAAAGGATCATTAGCTCCCATTTCTGCCACGTCCAGTGGGATGTCAACACCAGATGCATATTTCCCTCCACTCCCTTGATAGCCTTTCGCAGAGGACACCTTGGTCCACTCCTCTTCCACTCTCAAGACCTCCTCATTTCCCTATGGCACCTTCCCATGTAATTGCAGAAGGTGTAACACCTGCCCGTTTACTTCTTTCCTCCTCACTACCCAAGTCACCAGACACACCTTCCAGGTGAAGTAGTGACTGACCTACACTTCACTGAGTCTAGCCTGCTACACTTGCTGCTCACAATGTGGTCTCCTCTACATAGAGGAAATGAAACACAGCCTGGGCGGCAGCTTCACAGAACACCCATGTTTTGATGGCAAAAAAACCCTGAGCTTCTAGTTGCTTGCCACTTCAACACAACACCATGTTCCCCAGCCAACAGCTCTGCCTTGTGCTTGCTGGACTGTTCCAGCAAAGTTCAGCACAAACTGGAAGAACAGTGTCTCATTTTTCATCTGGGGACCCTGAAGCCTTCAGAATTCAATATTGAGTTCAATAATTCTAGGGCCTGAACATCTTCTCCCATGTCTTAACCCCCAAACCACACCTACCAGGCCTTGTCATTGTGTGGCGTGCTACCACAAACAACCCACTAATGGTCCCTGTTGGCAACTGTTCATTTTCCCAGGCTGACCTTTACCCATTCCTTTGTCTGCCCAACTGTTTTCTCTCTGTCTCTGTCTCTGGATTCTATGTCCACCTATTGGTTGCTCCTCCCCACTCTCTCCCCACACCTTGTCTTCAACTACCATCTTTTTCCTAGATACGATTAATTCTGAAGAAGAGTCGCTGAATCAAAAATGTTAACTCTGTTTCTCTCTACAGATGCTGCTGGATCCACTGAGCTTTTGCAGCAATTCCTATTTTTGAACCTGAACTTGTCTGGTTCTTTTTAACTAATTAGAAATCAAGATAACATTAATTGTTTAATTTCACTTTTCATATAAAAATAATGTCATTGTGGTGATTTTGGCTAAGTATTTTTCTATTATTCATATCAGTAGATTATTTCCCTGAGCTTTCTCACTTTCTCACTATAATTTGAGGTTTAATGTTTTACATGTCTGTTTAATAAACTATGGTTATTATCATAGTGTTTTTTTGAGGCAGCCCACCTCAGATTTACTGATGGCACATGTCATTCTTGATATTTTCAGAGGACTACTCTGACAGATAAAGTTTTATTTTCAGATAGAGCATGATTGGTCTGGATATTTATTATTATTGGTTGTGTGACCTCAAAACTATATTGCATTATGTCCGCTTTATAGGAATAGTCTCAGATATCTAAGAGACAAGACTAGTGATCAATTAAGTAACACCCACTCCATTCCAGAAAACTTCCAGGAAAAGAAATGCTTGGCAAACCCAGTGTAGAGCAGGATTAGTTTTGTTGTACTGTAAACATTGAACCAACATGAGCAGAATGGGCCACACAGCCTTATTTTATATTGTAAATGTCTCCATTTGTGCTAATGCTGTGACCTATGGCTCTTGAGAAGCGATGGGTGAAATAACTCCACAGTGGGCCAGTATCCTGTCACCAAGTTACGCTTTATTTATATGTGCATAGTACATGACACTGATGAAGCTAGCACAAAGCAGGCTCCTTGAGTGAGCAGAAGCCCTCACACCCCTAATTATATCTGTCAGCCAGGGCTCCCTGATTGGACCAGATTAACTGCCCCAATCAGGGAACTCATATTCTATGAGGTCCACCTACAATCATTACAATGGCAAGATAATTTGATAGATTGTTACTGGGGAGATATTCCCCCCCAACTCTCACCACTTCAGAAATTATGTAGATGGAAAGCCAACCATTGCACGTTGTTCCTTAATAAACATTGGACTCCTTAAGATGGGGAATTGAAACTATGGTTAAATTAAGTTCTTTTGATGCGGTCAATTAGTAACCACTTCAGGACTTCCAACTGCCTGGGCTGCAGTAATTATAACCTGTATGGGCAGGCTGTCAGTATGGCGCAGGGTGGGGGTCTCTTGAACTGTATAAGTCTGTGCAAGACCAAGAGACTGAATCTAGACTAGGGGAGTGACCTCTGAGAATCAGCACCTGATTGAGCCACATATATCAGGTAATGACCATCTCCACAAAAGGTTAGCATAAAGGTGGTTTACTTGGTCTCAGAAGGCAGACATGGAGAATGCATGGGGACAAACTGCAGTGTGAAACTAACCCTAGTGAGAAAAGGCAAAAATGGGTTGTGGTCATGTAGAGGTTGGCTGTGCAGCTTATGAACCTAGACAGTGAGCAGACTGAGTTTTCCTGAGCCTAGATAAATATTTGACATGTGCTGTCTGTATATAATGAATTTCAAATCAATTCTACTTCAGAATGAAATGTGTGGCTCAATGGCTCAGTGGTTAGCACTGGTGCCTCACAGTGCCAGGGACCCAGGTTTGATTCCAGTCTTGGGTGACTGTCTGTGTGGATTTTGCACATACTCCCTGTGTCTGTGTGGGTTTCCACCCACAATCCAAAGATGTGCAGTTTGGGCGAATTGGCAAAGCTAAATTGCCCATAGTGTTCAGGGATGTGTAGGTTAGGTGCATTTGTCATGGGTAAATATAGAGTAACAGGGGAATGTGTCTGAATGGGATAGTCTTCGGAGAGTCAGTGTGGACTTGTTGGACCTAATGGCCTGTTTCCAAACTGTATGAATTCTATGATAATACTTCTGACATCTTCCCTCTGTAAGTATGGAAAAACAATGACTGCAGATGCTGGAAACCAGAGTCTAGATTAGAATGGTGCTGGAAAAGCACAGCAGTTCAGGCAGCATCCGAGGAGCAGTGAAATCTGTCCAAAGTATCTGCATTAATATGCTGACTGCTATTCCATAATTATGCAAAGATCATTTTGAACATAAAACAACTAATCAATGTTTTAAAGAAGTGTGTATTAATATATGCAGTTTCCAGTATGTGCAAGCGTTCTATACTATAAGAGCCATTGACAATCTCAAGTTGTTTGTCAGCATAATTCTTCACATACTAATGATTGTATAGTAAATGTTGTCAGACCACAGAATCCTGTACATTATTACTCATAAGTGTGAATAAGCAGGATGCCAGATACAATGCCAGCATGATGCTACCAATTTAAGACATACGTTCGGTTCTGCTACAACACGTGTTTCTTCTTTAATGCAATAGAAGACTTTAGACTGTTATTTGTAGAATGTGAGCTTCCCTTACCTATAACGCGATTCTGGCCCCATTGGTTTAAATGGCGCTGTTATGACGTGATTTTCTTATTATGCGAGATTGTACGATAACGGAACTGTTATTTTATATTAGGACCGACTGTATGCCCAAGGACAAGTGAATTGTGTCAAAAAGTACATTCCTTCAAATGTTTGCAACAGGCAAGGTACTGAATGTACCCAACGAGCCTACACTTGCAAAGTTCAAAGCACAGTGTCCAACTTTAAATGCAGTTCTATAATTGGATGTGAGCATAAAGGTATGGTTGGTACGTTTGCAGATGACACTAAAATTGGAGGTGTAGTGGACAGCGAAGAAGGTTACCTCACATTAAAATGGGATCTTGATCAGATGGGCCAATGGACTGAGACATGGCAGATGGAGTTTAATTTAGATAAATGTGAGGTGCTGCATTTTGGGAAAGCAAATGTTAACAAGACTTATACACTTAATGGTAAGGTCCTAGGGAGTGTGGCTGAACGAAGATACCTTGGAGTGCAGGTTCATAGCTCCTTGAAAATAGAGTCGCAGGTAGATAGGATAGTGAAGAAGGCATTTGGTATGCTTTCGTTTATTGGTCAGCATATTGAGTATAGGAGTTGGGAGGTCATGTTACAGCTGTACAGGACATTGGTTAGGCCACTGTTGGAATATTGCGTGCAATTCTGGTCTCCTTCCTATCAGAAAAATGTTGTGAAACTTCAAAAGGTTCAGAAAAGACTTACAAGGATGTTGCCAGGGTTGGAGGATTTGAGCTAAAGGGAGAGGTTGAATAGGCTAGGGCAGTTTTCCCTGGAGCATCGGAGGCTGAGGAGTGACCTTATAGAGGTTTTAAAATCATGGGGGGCATGGATAGGATAAATAGACAATGTCATTTCCCTGGGGTGGGGGAATCCTGAACTCGAGGGCATAGGTTTGCGGTGGGAAAGATATAGAAGAGACCTAAGGGGTAACTTTTTCACACAAAGGGTGGTACGTGTTTGGAATGAACTGCCAGAGGAAGTGGTGGAGGCTAGTACAATTGCAACATTTAAAAGGCCTCTGGATGTGTACATAGGAAGGGTTGGAGGGATATGGGCCGGGTGCTGGCAGGTGGGAGTACATTGGGTTGGGATATCCGGTTGGCATGGACAAGGTGGACTGAAGGGTCTGTTTCCATGCTGTACATCTCTATGACTCTATAATTGGATAACATTTGCTATATAATCCTGAGTGCACACAGAATTATGCTGACAAGCCACATAGGATTACAGTTGGACTCCCATTATGTGGCAGCACTGCAGTTTCTCTTTTTCTAGCTGTAAATTACCATCACAATATATCATGCATTAATGTAGAATTTTGATGGTTCCTATAAGTGTGATCATCAATAGTTAGAACGTATCAATTTAGAGTTTAATCCAATTATAACAGACTAATAGTCTATGCAGTTTCTGAAATGCTGTGGTCATCTCTTGTGAGCTATTCTAGCCGAGAATCTTGAAGGTAATGATCTTGGAATTCTTGCAAGTAAATATACCTTGAGTACATTAAAAAAAGTCCACAGTTGTCCTCCCGAATGGTTAAGGACACCGTGAGTTTGCTACTTCTAAAATATTCAACTAAATCCTTACCATAGTTTCTCACATTCAACCTTATGTGAATGAATCATAATATTGCTCATTTTCAAAGAAGTATTGCAGGACTTGAGAATAACATCTCTCAACAAATGTATTAGTAGGATTCCTTTTCACAAGATTAATATTAAACATACTGATCAAGCATGTTGCCACTGAGGCTGTAACATTTTAAGTATCAAACAGAAGCAGTACACTGATTATACACTGCCTGAGCAATCGAATGTTAAAAGTCTCTAATTTTCACAATACTCCTTTACCTTTAATCAGAAGGAACATGTCACTGTTTTATCTAAGGACTAGTCAGATAGATATTCAATCAATCATTAAAATGAATTACTTCTTTGTGATTTGAACTTGTTCTTGTTTCCGATGCTCATTTGTATTTTAAATGTACCGGATTGTGTTAGTTCAGTGTTCAATAGCTATTCAGTCGGAAAATAATGCTGCATGCTACTTCTCTGAGTCCTTTGTCCTTGTATTTTTAATCTATAGATGAGAAAAAACTAAATGTCATCAGATATATTGTAAAGAGTTTTTATTTTGGACATTGGCTGTGCATTCGTTATGGAATATTTGCATTGATTTTTCCACTGAATGTTTCCATTGCTTTACCACTGGATTATTACAGCAGCCAATGAATGACGTGTAGTTCCTTACCATTGTTATTATTGAAAAATAATTCCCAGCCATTGGGAAAAATTTAATAACTTCCCCTGTGGCATGTTTGGTGGCAAACAGGCAGAAGATTCATGAACAACCTTACTGACCTATCCCCAATTGTGGCCCTTAAACCATTAAATAGACAATTAGTGGCCACAATTAATGTAAGGGAATTTTCCCTCCTCCCTGATTGAGAGACTAGGCATTGGCAAGGGTGGGTGTGTCCAGCTAACAGCTACAACCCCTGCTGTTGCTACCAACACCTCCCCTCCACCATCTCTGTGACAGGCTCAGGGAAGGCCCTGTTGCTGTCTTGTTACTGTCAGAGTGGAATTGAATGAAATCTGGCATCCTGAAAAGTGGTGACACAGTGATGTCAAAAGTTGGGCTCCTGCTTGGTTTCTAGCTGGTAGGTGAGACCAATTCTCACTTCCATTAAATTCTGGTCATTATATCTACCTTTCTCACAGTAGGTGTTTCTGATCCCATTTTGACGTTTCAGCCTTACTTTAACAAAGAGGTCTGTAGTTTGTTCAGACAGGTAATATCTGTCCATGGACTTGGAACATTGGAGAAAGAGATTGATGCCTATTAAGAAACACCAATCTCACCATTTATAGAATTACAGAGCGATGAATTGAGTTTTGAAAAGACTATATAATTTTCTTTAATTACTTTGCAAGTGAAACTGTGGCATGTAATATTCTGTCCATTGTTATATTCATAATAAGGTTTTTATCTGTTTCAATGATCCAATCTACATTTGTTGGAATTTGATTGATGGAAAAAAAACTGAAGAGGTGAGTGGTGACAATCTTCCAGAGTTTCTTTTTGGGGATAAAAGATGTTTGGAGGGAAAAGTGTTCATGCAACCTACAGTATTGGAAGGAGTATGCTATAGAACCATGGAAACAATGCATACATTCAAAAAACCTTGAAGGATACTTCATTGTAGCTTATCAGATTTTCTTTAGCACGAAGGGAGTCTGTCAGAATCTCTTTCTTACAAGAAATAGCAAAGTGTATAATTACTGCAAGTTGCCAATGAAATACCTTAAGGAAATAGATTTGAGGCGTACAAACAAAACTAAACAGATTCTATCAAGAAACTGCATTTGGCTCAACAAGATAATAATTAGTAGAAGGCAATTACTATTGATTAAATCTAGAGGATGGCTATGACTAGCATAGCCTCTTTGGGATTAGGCAAAGCACTATGGTACGTTCAAAATTTTTAATTAAGGCAAGGTTGTAAGTAAAATTTCTGTCCAGCTTTGCAGTTTCTATTGTAACATGGTCTTATCCAATCAATTCCAAACTGTGTGGGAAGGCAATACGTTCAGAGTAGAAAGCTATAGCCAGCAACTTGGCAGCTAAATGAAAAATATACGTTGTATTTAATAGCTAAAAAAAATTCATAGTGGGTGAACATTTGTCTTAAAAATATATATCAGGTTTGTTAATTGCACAAAGCTGTTGTGCAATTTTACTTAGCCATGTCTTAATTAAATATTTTGAACATACCATCGTGCTAACTGTTGCAAGAAGTACATTTGGGTGGTTTGATGACAAAATTAAAGTATCATCACATTATATAACAATAACTACACAAAGAATATAATGTTCCACCTGCAAATCTATTTATTATATTTCATGATGCTGAAGAGTTTTTTTAAAGAAAGCCAAGCTCTTAAATGAATTTTGGGAGAAAGAACCTAAATGATTCAAAAATGTTTCTATCTAAGGAGAGATAGAAAGACTGATGTGGATATTTTGCACATTTTAAAGACGGTGGAAATATCAGAACAACTCTCCTATTCCCTCCAAATGAACAAAATGTAAACGTATCTGCTGAATGTTTTGGGCCTATTTTAGCATCTTTCAGCTTCTGCCATAAAGACAGTTAGAATTCCCAGATATACCAGTCAGAAAATTCACATTAAAATTGAAGTAAGTCCTTAGCTGATGACCTCCTAAAAATGGCTCGATAATTTAACAATGGCACAAATGGTCAAACAAATCAGGTTTGGCATCTCTCCTACCGGACTGGCAATCATTGTGTCCACGTTTTAAAATATTTATTTGTGGGATGTGGGTGTTGCTGGTTGGCCAGTATTTAAAATGCATCCCTTGTTGCCTTCGATAAGGTAATTGTGAACTGCTGTAGTCCATGTGTGACAGGTAGACCCACAATGCTCTTACAGAGGGATATCTAGGTTTTTGACCCACTGACAGTGAAGAAATAGCTATATATTCCTAAGTCAGGATGGTGAGTGGCTTGGAAGGGAATTTGCAGGTGATGACATTCCTCTGTATCTGTTATTCTTGTCCTTCTAGGTGGTAAATGTCATTAGTTTGGAGGGTGCTGTTGAAGAATTTGTAGTGCTATTACTGAATATTAGTGCAGGATGAAGTGGACGTTTGTGAATGTGGTGCTAATCAAGTGAGCTGCATTGTCTTGGATGGTGACAAACTTTTTGAGTTTTGTTGGAGTTGTACTCATCTAGGCAAGTGAAAAATATCCAATTACACGCCTGACTAATGCTAAATAGATGATGGAGACAGGCTTTGGGGAATCAGGAGGTGAGTTACTCACTACAATACTCGTAGCCTCTGACTTGCTCTTGGAGCCATGATGTTATTGTGGCAAGTCTAGTTGAGTTTCTGGTCACAGGTAACCCCAAGGATGTTGATAGTTGGCAATTAAGTGGTGGGGCAACGCCATTGAATGTCATGGGATGCTGGTTAGTTTTTCTCTTATTAGAGATGGCTATTGCTTGGCATTGTGTGGCACAAATGTTATTTGCCATTTGTCAGCCCAAGCCTAGATATTGTCAGGTCTTGTTTCATTTGAACATGGACTACTTAAGTTTCTGAGGAGTTGTGAATGGTACTGGATATTATTCAATCACTGGAGAATATTTCCACTTTTGACCTGATGATGAAGGGAAGGCCATTGATGAAGTAGCTGAAGATAATTTGATGTAGAACACTACCCTGAGGAACTCCTGCAGAGATGTCCTGGAGCTGAGATGCTGACATCCAACAATCAGAGTCATCTTTCGACATGCCAGGCATGACTCTAACCAGCAGACTCTTTTCCCGATACCCATTGATTCCACATTTGCTAAGGCTTTTGATTGAATGCAACGCTGATTTAAAATTCAGTCATTCTCACCCCACCTCGGGTATTCAACTCTTTTTTTATCCATGCTTGAACCAAGGTTGTAATGAGGTCAGGATTTGAGTGGTTCTGGCAGAACCCAAACTGGTGGTCACTGAGCAGGTTATTACTGAGTAGGTGCTGATGAACACCTTCCATCACTTCACTGATGATCGAGAGTAGGCTAATGGGGTGGTAATTGGCCGTGCTTGATTTGTTCTGCTTTCTATGTAAGGGCATACCTGGGCAATTTTCCACATTTTCAGGTATGTACCAGTGTTGTAATTGTACTGGGAAAGCTTGGCTGGAGAAGCAGCAAGTTCTTGAGCACAAGGTTTCAATACTACTGCCTGAATGTTGTCAGGGGCCATAGCGTTTGCAAAAGGCAATGCCTTTAAGTGTTTCTTGATATCACCTGATGTGAATCAAATTGGCTGCAGACTGGTATCTGTGATGCTGAGAACCACTGGAAAAGGCTGAGATGATCATCCACTCAGCACTTCTGATGAATGATGCAAAAAGATAAGGATTTGCAGCAATGTGCTGGGCTCATCCATTATTGAGGATGGGGATATTTCTGGAGCCTCCTCCTTCAGTGAGTTGTTTAATTGTCCACCACCCATAACTGCATATGGCAGGACTGCAGAGCTTATATTTGGTCCATTGGTTGTGGGATCACTTTACTCAGTTGACCATTTTCTGCTATGCTATTTGGCAGGCAAATTGTCCTGTTTGGCTGCTTTATCAGGTTGACAACTCATTTTCAGGTCTGCCTGATGCAGTCCCTGGCATGCCGTCCTGTACTCTCCATTGAGTCAGGGTTGATTCCCTGGCTTGCCAGTAATGGTTGAGTGGGAGATATGCTGGACCATGAGGTGTAAATTGTGCTGAAGTACTATTCTGCTGCTGTTGATGGCCCACAGTACCTCATGGATGCTTGGTTTTGAGTTGACCAATCTGTTTGAAGTCTGTCCCATTTAGTACCAGACAACAAGATGGAGGGCATTCTCAATGGGAAGGCAGGACTTCATCTTCACAAAGACTATATAGTGGTTGCTCTTAATGATACTGTCATGGACAGATGCATTTTCAGCAGGCAGGTTCCTAAAGGATGTTTTTCTCTCTTATTGATTCCCTCATCACCTGCTAGCGGCTATGTCCTTTATGACCTGACCAGATTGATTAGTAGTACTTTTGCTGAGCTACATTTAGTAGTGGACCTTAAAATCTCCCAGCCATTTTGTGCCCTTACCATTCTCAGTGCTTCCTCCAAGTGTTGTTCAACATGGACGAATATTGATTCATCTGCAAAGGGATGTATGTGGTAATTAGCAGGAAGTTTCCTTGCCTGTATTTAATTTGAAGTTATGAGACTTCATGGGATTTGGAGTCAATGTTGAGGATCCCCAGGGCAACTCCCTCCTGACTTGTTTGTTTGTTTGTTTGTTTGTTTGTTTATCACTGTGCCGCTACCTCTGCGGAGTCTGTCTTTCTGATTAGACAGGACATATCCAGCGATGACGATGATGGTGTCTAGGACATGGTCTGTCATGCATGATTCTGTGAGTACAACTATGTCAACCTATTGCTTGACCTGTCTGTGAGAACGCTTTCCGAATGTTAGCATTAGTTCCTCAAATGTTAGTCATGAGGACTTTGCGGAGGGCTGCTTCTACCATTGTCTTTTCTGGTGCCAAGGGCGATATCAGGTGATCTGCTGGATTCATTTATTTGCTGAGACCTCATAGTGATTGATCCAACTGAGTGACTTGCTAGGTTATTTCAGAGGGCAGTTGAGAGTCAACTACATTGCAGTGGGTCTGGAGTTATATCTTGACCTGACCAGGAGTCAATGGCAGATTTCCTTCTCTGCAGGACATTAGTGAGCTCAATGTTTTTCTCTGACACTCGATAATGACTTCATGGTCACATACTTTTTGTTGGATTCAAATTCCAACATCTGCTGTGGTGCGATTCAAACCCAGGTTCCTAGAACATTCGTTGAGTTTCTGGATCAATAGTCTAATGACAATACTACTAGGCTATTGCCTTCCCCTTTCAGTCACATGTAGTCCCATTACAAATGAACAAAACATGGTTTAATTTAAATCTTGCCTCTAATTATTACTCACTGATGGCTTTCTATAATTGTGATTTGCTGAGCAGCAGTGTTTAGGAGGTTATTATCTTTGAATCCATCCAGAGTTACCCAATTGTTTATAATTTGACATTTTGAACATTTTTTTACATGGATTCCATTGTACCTGTTATTCTCTTGGGACTTGATAGTTACTGTTATTTATGTTTGCAGATTTAAATTTATTTACAATTCACTGATTGTAACCTGGAAGTAAAATTTCTAATTTGTGTAAAACATTTAATTTTTGTTTTCATAAAATACAGAATGTTACTCAAGTCCATCTTGAATAATTTTAAAAACACTTCTATATGTTTATATGTTTGCAAACAGAAGGTTTGAGATTGTTAAATGGTGCCAATTATAGATGAATGCCTATTTGTGATTTCTTCTATTGTTGTATCCTTTCTACTCTCATCTACTTTATCACTTTTACAAACCGAAAAACAAAACTGAAGGATCAAATGCTGAACCTATTATGTATTTAGTGTTTTTAGTGATCTGGAATGGTTTAGCATCAATTATATTATTGAAGGTTGTAATGACATCAGTCTTCACAATAAAAGGCACAATAACATTCCAAAATTACTAAATATTCAAGGGGCAAAAGGAGGAGAAGAAATAAATACAAAACTATCACTCAAGGAAAAAGTGCTTGCAAAGCTAATGGGACTAAAGATTGATAAATTCTCTGACCTGATGGGATGAATCCTTGGATACGAAAGGAAGTAGCTACAGAGATAATGGATGCATTGGTAGTAATTTTCCAAGAATCTAGGTTCTGGGAAATTCTCAGAGAATTGGAAATCTGCCAACATAACACCTTTTTTATTTAAATAAGGAACCAAAAAGCAGATAAGTATAAGCTGGTTAGTATAATGTTTGTTATTGGGTAAATGTTAGAGTTTATTATAAAAGAAATGATAGCAGAACATTTAGAAATACATAATATGATCAAGCAGAGCCATCATGGTATCATAAAGAGGAAATCATAACAATTTACTTGAACTCTTTGAGGAGGTAACAAGCAGGAAAAGGGAAGTCGTGGATGTAATTTATTTGCATTTTCAGAAGATGTTTGATATACTACCACACATTAAGATAAGAGCCAAGATAAGGGTTTCGGTTTTGGAGGTAGTATATTCATAAGGATAGAGAAATAGCTAACTAATAGAAGACAGAGTTTGGATAAGAAGGTATTTTCTGAATGGCAACCTGTAACTCATGGTGTGCCACAGGGATCAGTGGTGGAGCCACAATTATGTACACTTTTCTCATCCAAGTCGGTTATATATTGAATATATTATAGTCAAGTTTGTGCATGACATAAAAGTTGGTGGGAAGGCAATTGTTAAGGATGACATAAAGAATCTGCAGAGGTATGCAGACAAGCAAAGAATGACCAAGGAGTTTGAGGAAAGAGTTATGAACAAAGTGATAATTGAAGGCAATAGCGACACTTATTGGGTGAGTCATCTTTGTCAGATGTAACCTCAATACCGCAGCAAAAAAGATAAGGAAGCTCCAGGTCAAAATATCTTATATACTTAATCTCCTTGCCCAGTGAAGTAGTTGACACTACTTCAGTAAATGTTTTTAAAGCTAAGGTAGATTGTTTTTTGAACAATTAAGGGGATACGGTGAGAGCGTGGTTAAGTGGATCTGAATCCATGAAAAAATCAGCGGAACATGCTCAAAGGGCCGGACGGCATACTCCTGCTCCCTGTTCTTCTGTTCTTACGTTCACTTGGGACTTCCTTTTTGGCAATACTAAGGCTTCTGCATGAATTGTATATATTTAAGCAGCCTTTATATGAAGGTTTTGCAACTCACCTCTGTTGCATTAAAGACATTGGCCATACATTTTAAATTTTAATATAATGAACTAAACGCATTGCTTAAAAAAAAGGCAATGTCACAAATACATTATTATTTGGTGTTTTCCTTACATTTTTGCTATTGAAATAGTTAGATTTTTAAAAACCCTCCAACCAAAATTGAAGATACCATTCCGATAACCAGTTTTTAAATTCTACAATTAGGCAGCAATATTTTTGTTTTAAAAGTAGTAGTGAGGAAAATGTTTTTTTTTTGCTTGTAGTTTTGCCAATGTTTCTTAGTTGAAGAAGGTTTGCTTGTCTGGCCTGACTCTTTACTTGTCTCTAGTAATAACTGAGATATATATACATGCTAAATTCTACTCGCAGTGCACTTTATCTCTGACTGACTAGGTAAAAAAGGGGTTCAAATACACAGAGGAAATATTCATAAATTGTATGGTCTAATAAATAAAATTCATCATCTATGACAATTAAACTTTAGGTATTGTAAGTGTTATTCACAGTGCTGTCAATGGTTTCTATACGAGATAGATGATTTGGTGGGAAAATAGAGCATTGTCTATTGAAGACCATAAATTATCAGAATTTTCCATGTTTGTGCTCTGCAAATAATAGAATAGTTTCTCTACACCTGTGTTATTGTAAGGGAAGTTTATAAATTTATGTTCCTGATTATAACTTGATCTTTATACAAACAAATCTTACTTAATTCTCAGTTCTTTTGCCTGTTGTTAAAGGGTAGTGACAGCGTCAAAATGGATTCAGTATCTTACTGCTCAGTTAAGTTCAACGAATAGCATATGAGGCTGACAACATTGTGAGAAAGGTCTTCCACTGGTTATCTGAATCTCATACAATTGGCAATAGTTCCTCATTCCTGAAGAAGGGCTTATGCCCGAAACGTCGATTCTCCTGTTCCCTGGATGCTGCCTGACCTGCTGCGCTTTTCCAGCAACACATTTTCAGCTCTGATCTCCAGCATCTGCAGACCTCACTTTCTCCTCAAATAGTTCCACAGACAAAGCTGGTTAGCCAAAGTTCTGAAGAAGGGTCGCGGGACCCAAAATTTTAACTCTGCTTTCTCTCCACAGATACTGCCAGACTTGCAGAATTTCTCCAGCAATTTTTGTTTTTGTTTCAGATTTCTGGTATTTGCAGATTTTACGCTTTTAAGTTTTGAATTATTTTGTGATCCAGATGAGAATTGCTCTTGCTGCTATCTTCAAAGCTGAGTAATTTGAGTTGTTGCTGCCTTTGGACAATTATCCTCTACGAACATATTTCTTCCTCCACATTTATCTTGCTGGAATTCAGGGCTGCCTGATGCAAGGTAGTGATAAAACAGTTAGTTCCATGCTATTGATATGAAAGCCAACCATTCATGGCTGCATCTTACTTGGTTGGAGAACATCTCATGGTGACAATGAGAGATGAGGAGACTTCATTGCTGTCTATTGTTCTTTAAGGTGAAAATATTGAGGTTTGCAGATGGCTTTGATCATTATGATGAATAACAATGTATTTAATGGCTCACAACGAGTATGAAATAAATATTTAAGATATCATCACTAACTTGCAGCATGTGACCTCACTGTATAAATATCTCAGTTTACATCTCACTGATTACTTGTGACAAGACAGGCTGAGAGAAATGTGCTACAGTTTGTGACTGACTTGTCCAGCACTATCCCAGCCAAGGCAGTGCCTATGTTTGTA
Source organism: Chiloscyllium plagiosum (assembly GCF_037043375.1). NCBI lineage: Eukaryota > Metazoa > Chordata > Chondrichthyes > Orectolobiformes > Hemiscylliidae > Chiloscyllium > Chiloscyllium plagiosum. The sequence goes on along the minus strand of NW_028270154.1, from coordinate 51,032,875 downwards.
AGGTATGCAGATACCAGTGAAATAATACAAGGAAGGCTGATACCCCATGATCAAGTCATCCTTTATTTACACGTACATGACACTGACCCAGTTAGCACAGTGCTGGCTCCTAGAGTGAGCAAACCCCCTGATATGCCTGTTTATATCTGTCAGGAAAGAGTGAGGACTGCAGATGCTGGAGATCAGAGCTGAAAATGTGTTGCTGGAAAAGCGCAGCAGGTCAGGCAGCAACCAGGGAACAGGAGAATTGACGTTTCGGGCATAAGCCCTTCTTCAGGAATGAGGAAAGTTTGTCCAGCAGGCTAAGATAAAAGGTAGTGAGGAGGGACTTGGGGGAGGGGTGTCGGAAATGTGATAGGTGGAAAGAGGTCAAGGTGAGGGTGATAGGTCAGACTGGGGTGGGGGCGGCGAGGTCAGGAAGAAGATTGCAGGTTAGGAAGGTGGTGCTGAATTCGATGGATTTGACTGAGACAAGGGTGGGGGGAGGGGAAATGAGGAAACTGGTGACATCCGAGTTCATCCCTTGTGGTTGGAGGGTTCCTAGGCGGAAGATGAGGCGCTCTTCCTCCAACCGTCATGTTGTTGTGGTCTGGCGATGGAGGAGTCCAAAGACCTGCATATCCTTGGTGGAGTGGGAGGGGGAGTTAAAGTGTTGAGCCACAGGGTGGTTGGGTTGGTTGGTCCGGGTTGGGTTGGTTGGTACGTTTTCCAATTCCTTCGTCTCCCCCGCATCTGCTCCTAGGAGGACCAGTTCCAAAAACGTACAACCCAGATGGCCTCCTTCTTCAAGGACCGCAATTTCCCACCCGACGTGGTTGACGATGCCCTCCACCGCATCTCTTCCACTTCCCGCTCCTCCGCCCTTGAGCCCCGCCCCTCCAACCGCCACCAGGACAGAACCCCACTGGTCCTCACCTACCACCCCACCAATCTCCAAGTACAGCGCATCATCCGCCGTCATTTCCGCCACCTCCAAACGGACCCCACCACCAAGGATATATTTCCCTCCCCTCCCCTATCAGCATTCCGTAAAGACCACTCCCTCCGTGACTCCCTCGTCAGATCCACACCCCCCACCAACCCAACCTCCACTCCCGGCACCTTCCCCTGCAACCACAGGAGGTGCAAGACTTCCGCCCACAGCTCCCCCCTCACCTCCCTCCAAGGCCCCAAAGGAAACTTCCATATCCGCCACAGATTCACCTGCACCTCCACACACATCATCTATTGCATCCTCTGCACCCGATGTGGCCTCCTCTCTATATTGGGGAGACAGGCCGCCTACTTGCGGAGCGTTTCAGAGAACACCTCTGGGACACCCCGGACCAGCCAACCCAACCACCCTGTGGCTCAACACTTTAACTCCCCCTCCCACTCCACCAAGGATATGCAGGTCTTTGGACTCCTCCATCGCCAGACCACAACAACACAACGGTTGGAGGAAGAGCGCCTCATCTGCCGCCAAGGAACCCTCCAACCACAAGGGATGAACTCGGATTTCACCAGTTTCCTCACTTCCCCTCCCCCCACCCTTGTCTCAGTCAAATCCATTGAATTCAGCACCGCCTTCCTAACCTGCAATCTTCTTCCTGACCTCTCCGCCCCCACCCCAGTCTGACCTATCACCCTCACCTTGACCTCTTTCCACCTATCACATTTCTGACGCCCCTCCCCCAAGTCCCTCCTCCCTACCTTTTATCTTAGCCTGCTGGACAAACTTTCCTCTTTCCTGAAGAAGGGCTTATGCCCGAAACGTCGATTCTCCTGTTCCCTGGATGCTGCCTGACCTGCTGCGCTTTTCCAGCAACACATTTTCAGCACTGTTTATTTATTTATTTTTTGTGGTATATTGTTTTTAATTTGCTTTTTACAAAAACTTAGAAGTTATCAAAGTTGGTTGATTGAAACCATGCACTGTATGAATGACCTGCATCACCATACAATTTACAAAGAAAAACTGCAGTTAGTTCAAAAAGCTGTTTAAAATGGTTACAGCAGAGAACCACACAAAACACCAGCCACCATTAATAGAGAGATCATTAAATCAGGATTGACAAAGTATCAATACATACTCTTCCTAACTGCCTCATTTATGCACATCACAGAGGAACAGCTCTGTTTATCTCTGTCAGCCAGGACTCCCTGGTTGGACCAGATTAACAGCCCCAATCAGGGAATTTATATTCTATGAGATCCACCTGGCTGACCTTGTTACAATCATTGCAATGGGAAAGATGTTCTGAAGAGCAGATAATTGGATAGATCATTACTGGGGAGGTATTTTAACCCCCCACTGATTTAGAAATTAAGTTATGGATGGGAAGTCAACCATCGCACCTTGTTCCTTAATAAACACTGGACCCCTTGAAACTGCGGTTAAATTAAATCCTATTGATACGGTCAATTAATAGCCACTTCAGGGCTTCCACCTGCCTGGGCTGCAGTAATTATATCTCCAGCTAGGATGAGGACGATTCAACTATCCAACTATTAAACCTGCATGGGCAGGCTATCAGTATGGCACAGGGTGGGGTTCTCTTGAACTGTATAGGTTTGTGCAAGACCAAGGGACTGAATGTAGAGCAGGGGAGTGACCTTTGAGAATCAGTGCCTGACTGTGTCAAGTAATGACCATCTCTATGAGAGCCATTTGGCTGACCTCGTTCCAATTGCTACAACCAGGAGCTGTAATAAATGTTTGTTGAAACTTGTAGCACCATATTATCTTTATCCAGTTCTTATGTTATGGGAGCTAAAATAATTATTGCCTTATCAAGTGTAAATACCTGCTAAGTGTTAAAAACACGTACTGAACCTATGAAAGATCATAAGGGCTGATTAGATCACAGCAAACACTTATGTCAGCAACTTTTCTGAGCTATTGGTGTTGCTCTGAATGTCATGAATTATTTAATGGCTGAAACAGTAAACCTTCTTGGAGGCATAGATCCAGCTGGATATGGGGTAGTTACTGAGCAGTTGGTAAGGTATCTGAATTCCATCTCAATCACCGGTTTGACTTTTCAGTCACTCTCCATTGCCACTTCTTCAAGAACCATTTATGAGTAGAGCACAGCTGAAGATTTAAGCTGTAATTTTCAGTTTAACGTAAGTAAATTCCTACTAATGTATAAAACAAATACACTCATAGTACAATTAATCATAACATAACGTATCTTGCAGTGTGTCATTCACTGATTTTACAGAGAACAATGGCTCAAGTCATTTAACCATAATTCAACTAAACATATTCAAATGTCATGCCTTGTGACTATGACAAAGATAAGTGATTCCTCCTCATTCTCTTGGCTTGTTTGCTGTCTTCCATGTGGTTGACAACACCATCTTTTTCTAATTCTTCCCAACCACCACCTACTTGGAAGGAGCTACACATTTATTGACTTATTTTTTTTTCTCTGTCTGCTAAGCATTTACTTTTGATTCCCTTCAGATTCTCATCCACATTCCAAATGGAATTTGGAAACTCATTGGGTGGAATTTGATAATAAACTCCACCCCCCCCCACCCACTTTTCCCAGTGGTGAGTTTGAGGAGGAGAGGAATTTAATCAGAGAGGAGAGAGCTGGGTGGGGATCCTGCTGCATTTTCACATCCACATTTATCATATGCCTAGTTAAGGACCTCATTCCACTCCTGCTGAGGGCAGAGTTCTCTCATTCAAGGCATTCAGTGTCTGAGTGGGGTCTTGGCATTGGAAAGTGGGGATCTGCTGAGTGGCACTCCTATCTTTTCTTCAACACCCACTTCCCCAGCCAGTGAACTTCCTCTTTTGTCATTGTCAGGTATTTTGCTACTCTAGGTGTTTACCTGCACCAGCTCTATGCTATCTTTACTGGCTGACTGCTGTATACTCTGGTGCAATAATGGCTGCAACTCTCGTGCACCCAGTTTGGGGATATATAGGTCAAGGTACTTGAGTACTGGGCTGTTCTAATTGGGACTGTCCTCCTAGGGCAATGCAGAATTAGGAGAATCACTTAAGGTTTTGGATGTTAATGCTCACCAGGATAGTTCCTTCCTGGGAAATACATGATGCTTAAGTATGAGTTTGGAGTTCATTTGAGATTATGTTGCTGAGGCAAGAATGATGTTGAAAAGTGGTAATTCCAGCCAAAAGGTTGAGAAATCATGCATCATAGGAAGAGACACGAAACTCTAGATTGGCTGTGGTTTGTTCACACAATTTGCTGTCAACTTACCTTCAATATGAAGAGAATGAAAGGCCAACAAGAGTGTGGGCTCAAGGGGAAATAGGGGAACATTAATCATGATGTAAAGGGCTGAGAAAAGTGAGGGAAGCTGAAAACTTGTTATGGGTTTGGGAATGGGAAAACAAAAGGGACAATGAAGGATTCGCCGGTGGGGGGAGTGTGATGGAGAATCATTATTTATCTCAGCTGAAGGCCAAAAGTCACTCCAAGGACATAAAGCTGAGACATTGCCATCATCATACCAAACTCAACTGCACAATGAGGAGGCAAAATGGCTGCAATTGTATGTGCAATGGGTGGAGTCAGTCTCTTTGGGGATGGAGTAGAATGATTTGAATCTGAAACTATTCTATAGGCAATTTTATCAAATATGCCTCCACTATTTGTGCATGCCACGCATTTGTCATCAAAATGGAATATATTGAAAGGTCATTCCTTTGGCAAACATGCACATTACAAATCATTACCTCAAGCAATCCTAACCATTTGTACTTTATGCTAATTACCCCCAGTCACATCATATACAACATTATATGATGTAAACTTAAAAGTCTCACCTAGCTTTGCCACTTCTGCATCATACCTGACACTGAAACAAAAAGCTTCAGAGCTTCACATATTTTCTTTTATCTGAAACAAAAACATAAATTGCCAGGAGAAACTCATGAGGTTGGCAGCATCTGTGGAGAGAAAGCAGTTTTACATTTTGAACCCTGTGACCCTATGGCATCCACATCTTTGTTTTATTATATTCTCACATATAACTGTAAGTATAGGGTACTGTAATGATAGTGTTTATGAAATTCAAGGGAGGAAAGTTTGGGGAGAGGTATTATCGCAATCAGGTTTAACTCACCCAATGTACCATATTGGTTTTGGGTATTACATTAGTGTTAAGGTTGCAGTGCTCAGAACTCTTTATCAAGACATGACATTGACCTTCTTCTGAAGGCAAAGCTTCTATTATATAATGTTGTTTACCGTGATGGATCAGGACTACCGTTAATGATCTCCTGCTCTACTTCTGAAATTCTTTGTGCATTTTGACAGTATCATTAATGGCTAGGACCATGATATTGCCTTTTGACTGGGGCTGATCATATACCTGGTAATGGTGGTCCTGTGAGTGTCCGCGATCTGGGGTGTTTCTTCCTCTACCAACATGGACGCGTGTCAGTGATGTGCTCACCAGCATATACTCCTGACTCTAATCTAGAAAGAGAATACATCAAGGTGACTATCTCTGAGCTGATGGAAGGTGCAGGTAACAGTCTCACTAGTGCATCCTTAAAGGATTGTGTGGCTTCCTCTTCAGAGGTGAAGGATGAGCTGAGTGTAAGGCTGGAGGGCCTCCTTCTCATGGTTGTTTGTGGATCTCACGACCAGAAGAAATAAAGAGTGGTATCAGTTGTGACAGGGGCTAAAAACCTGTTTAGATACAAATGGGTTTACATTGACATTAATGGGACAGCATGCAAGAAGGCACAGTGAAGCTCACTTGATTGAACATGGCCGTCTCTGCATCTGTACATGATCTGTTGTCTTCTCCTACTGCCAACTCCAGCACAATACCGCAATGTGCTGGCAACACTGAGCACCTCTGCAATTCCTTCCTTCCAACTGCATGAGCTAGTCATTGAAGAAGCCAGTGGCATAATTAATGAACTGGAAAGCAGACAATTGTGTGAGAAGAGTGGACTACCTGCTATGAATCTTCCCAATAACAACACTTTGCCAAGAAAACTGTAAAACGTAGCCCATTAACTGAAAACTGTAAATTTTTGCTCATAGGCTTGGCTCAAAACTAAGGAAATCAATGTCTGGTCATGTTGCACCCTATCTGCCCACAACATTGAGTTCAAAATCCATATTGAGTCATTAATAACTAATCCCATTTGTTCATTTAGTAATGCACTGAAAGTTTGAATCAGCTTCAAATTTGCATCCCATTAAAAAACAGATTTTTCCATTTTAAAAATTAAACCTGCGCAGAGCTTCCCAGAGGCCAAATAGCTAAAGGAATCCATTATTTAGCAGAGCAAGTAGTTTAAGCCAAATTCAAATGAGATTGATCTGTCATTGAAGGCTATGATTGATGTGTCACCCAATAAAATCCTACACGATCCACTAAACTCCCTTTATATGTTTCAGCTGTAATAATTGATAAATGAACAAAAACTCTCTCATGTAATTTATTAGATCACCTTCCTGCTGTCACCATATTACTGTGGAATCCCATTTGTTATTGCTGTCTTATTCTGACAAAGGTGTATGGGAAGACCAGACGCCGTTTGATATGTGTTGCAGTTGAAAATTAGCATCTGTTAAATAGACAAAGTTATTTTCATAAGAAACAGAACTATGGGTTTCATATTCACAATTTTATATGTTTCACATTTAGAAATGGGATGCTAGTTATCGTTGTATTTTCTTGCATCCATAAGCTCATACTATACTTGTGTGGGAAAGAGTAGGTTATCTGATTCCAGCATTATGTGCCTCAGAGGGATGCTAGTCATCATTAAAATTGCTTTGCTGCCAAGACAGAGAAATGGATGGAGGAAATCAATGAGGCAGAATGACTAATCCAAAATAAAGCTTTGGAAATTCTGCAGAAAACAAGGTCTTTTTGAGTTTCCTCTCGGAAATCGTGATGCCATGGCAGGCTGAATGGAAGTGGGTTAAATAATCAATACTGTTTTCACCTGCACACAGATCCTGGAAGAAAGGATATTGCTTTTGAAAGGTTGCCTAGGCAAGTGTACTCACATCTTGTTTAATCTTACAATGTCCCTTAATGGCATTTTATTGTCATCTTGATTGAACAACACAAAGGGTAAATGCATCAGCTCTCTGTATTAAAGGAGAGTAAGAGAAAACGCGAAAGGAAACTGAAAAGCAATGTAAAATGAAACAGAACAAAGCACTGAGAATGCTGGAAATCAGAAACAAAAACAGAAATTACTGGCAAAATTCTGGCAGCATCTGTGGGAGGAAAACAGGGTTAACATCTCGAGTCTGGTGACTCTTCATCAGAGCTGATAGCAGACGGGAGAAATGTATTTATTCTGAAGGTGAGGTTGGTGAGGGCTCAGGTAGGGCGGGGGAGGTGGTGGAGTTGGGGGCAGGGAGAGGTGAGCAGGTAGGTAGAGATGGAGCCCACACAGAGTGATATATGAAAGGAGTAGGTAAAGGAGGGTCTTGTGGATGGCAGGTCAGGACAGTTGAGAAGGTGAATAAGAGATAATGTTTCTGAGGGTAACAGAGAGTGGGGTTTATTTGTGATATGAGAGTGACTGTGTAAAAGGAATCCATGTAATAACAATGGTGTGGTGTTGAGTAAAAAAACATAGAAGGACGGAATCAGGCTCTCAGGCACTGAGGCTCGCTGGAGCACTGCAGTAAACCTGCGACAGGAATGTAGGCATGGGAACACTGTTGAAGAAATCTCTGGGTCAGTTTTACAGACAGAACGTAAGTGTTCTGCAGAGTGGTCATCACCTTGTCTTGAATGAAGTACAGGTAAATCATGGTTTTACCATGAGGGTATAGTTGGAACCTTGGCTGATGAGGTGGGAGGAAGTAAGAAGGTAGTTGTTTGTTATGCCTTCTGTGATTGTATGTTAAGGTGCTGTGAGGTGTGGGGAGATGCTGGAATAGGAGGAGGAGTGGACCAGTGTCCTGAAGGGAATGGTCCCTGTGGACTGCTGATGAGTGAAGGGAGGAGAGTATGTGGAATTCTGTTGGAGGTGATGGAAATTATGGTTTATAGACTTTTGGATTCAGAGGCTGATAGGGTGGTAAGTGAGGACTGGGAGAGCCTATCTTTGTTGTTGGAGGGAAGGGAAGGAAGGGAGTAAGTGCTGGAGTGCGGAAGAAGGATCTATTATGGACCAAAACCCCTCAAAATATTTTAAGAATGTAGCCCAGACCTGAATTTTTTCTTGTTTTAAAGGTGAACATGAAGTGTCTGTTCCAGCTGCAAAGTGACTGATCAATCTACTCAATGTTAAGTAAAACAAAATTTATTTAAACACTGTAGTTAAAATACAACAAAAGAAAGAGGAATTTAGAATAACTTAACTCTATTGGAAAGCCTAACAGAATAATTGTTACAGCAATTATTGCTAATTAACTGTTCCAATATAATAATGCCCCATAAACACACCTCTTGGCAAAAAACGAAATTCAGACACAGATTCTCACATGCAGTTCTCCAATCCAGGAGGAAAAAAAAATGAAGAGAACATTCAGGAAGAATAGCAGCCAGGAGACATTCACTGAAGCTTGCAATAACTTCTGATGCTATTAAAACCCAAAACTCCTATTCTGTGAGAGCTGACCACACCCGATCGGACTGTTTTAAAAAAAGGTCCTGAAGTCTCACATGCTGTTTACCCAAGTGGTCTTGGTAAACTGTTCAGTGCACCTGCTTTCAATCTCTCTCTTAAAAGAAACCAGGACAAAATAACCTCTCAAAGCTATAGCATCATCATAGACAGAACAGACTAAAGGCACTGCTGACAATGATAGTGAGAATCCTCGACTGAGGTTAAATGCAGAAATTTGAGAGACTCCTTGTGGAAGCTGGCATCATCAGAACAGATGCAGGAGAATGGAATAGAGTCTTCGTGGGAGGCAGGGTGTGAGCATATATAGTCAAGGTAACTGTGGGAATCGGTGGGTTTGTGGTGGATATCAGCCTATCCCCAGAAATGGAATCAGATGTTGAAGAAGGGAAGGGAGGATACAGAGATGGACCAGGTAAAGTGAGGGCAGGGTGGAAACTGGAAGCAAAATTGATAAACGTCTAATTCTGGACAAGAGAGGAAAGCAGCGCCAATGATGTCATCGGTATACCATAGAAAGACTTGTGGATGGGAGCCGGAGTAGGACTGAAATAAGGAATGCTCTGTGTTGTCCAAAAAGCGGCAGGCATAATTGGGGCCCATGTGGGTACCCATGGCCACACCTTTGACCTAAAGAGAGTGAGGGGAGTTAAAAAATTTGTTTAAAGTGAGGGCAAGCTTGGTCAGGTGGAGGAGGGTGATGGTGGATGGGGATGGTCCAGGTCTTTTTTCTAGAAAGAAGCAGAGAGCCCCAAGATCATCCTGATGGAGGATGGATGTGTAACGGGATTGCACATCCATGGTAAAGAGGAGGCGGCTCCTGCCAGTAAACTGGAAATCCTGAAATTGATGTAAACTGTCAGAAATTGTGGATGTAAGTGTGAAGAGACTAGACGAGGTAAGAAAAAACTATGTTGACGTAGAAAGTGGTGAGTGCCACCAGATAGGAGCAGGCAGAAATAATAAGTCTGCCTGGGAAATCCTGGATTTTGAGAAGGAGGTGAAAGCAGGGCATACAGGATTGAGGTCTATGAGCTGGAAGACAATATCGTGGAGATTTCCTGATGAGATGAGGTTGGTGACAGTCATAACCACAGTGGTCTGATGATGGGGTCATGGTGTAGGGCAAGATAGGATGAAGTGTCTGAGAGTTGGTGCTCAGCCTCCGCAGTATCGGTCACTCTGTCAGACAATGACAGCACCATCCTTGTCCTCAGGTTTGATGACAAAGTTGGGAATGGCCATGAGAGCACAGAATGCAGTCAGTTCAGAGGGAGATAGGTTTAAATGGGGGAGGGGTGCAGAATAATTATGGTGACTGATGACAGGTTGACAGTTCTCAATGAACAGGTTGAGTGCAGGCAAAAGGCCAGGGGGAGGGGTCCAGGTGGAGGGAGAGTGTTGGGGGCAGGTGAAGGTGTCTGCTGGGCATGAGAGGACTCCTGACCAAAGAAATGGGCACAGACATGTAGTCAATGGAAGAAGAGTTCAATGTTATGTCTAGCCTGAAATTCATTGAGATGAGAGCTTAGAAGAATAAAACTAAGACCTTTGCTGAGGAGAGAATGCTTACCTTCGCAAAGCAGAAGGTGGAAGGGATTGTAAATGCTTGACAAGAAGTGAAAGGATAGAGTTAGAGGGTAGGGGAGAGGAGGAGGTTCCAGAGGGGTGTGGGTTTCTCAGTGTTGTTGCAACTTGCATTGCTTTACACCTGAAAGAAAGAGAAAATGCATTAGCAATTCTATGAGAACAAAAGATAAAGATAATTAAATGAAGTGGGTGGAATCACTGTAGGTAATCTTGAATTGGGATGAAACACATATTGAAGATGATTAGTATGCATTTTTTTTTAAAACACAGGCAAAGATCCACTAATATTGTGAAACTAAAGCTCTAGAAAGGACACTGTTAGAGCTCAATCTCAAAAGGATGTCCTTTTCAAAAGAGAGGCTAAATTTGGAAAAGGCATCTAATGCTCAACATTAATGGAAGATAATTTGAGTCATGATTTTCTTAAAAAAAATCTTTTAAGTCTAAGATGTGAACCAAGGCTTCTCTCTTGGCAATGTACAATAATTTGGCCAAGAGGACGAACTTACAAAGAAAAACATACAAACCACTGGATCACTGTCTGACAAATGTGGAGTGAGCTTTCCTTTCCTCTACACCATGTTCTGAATACAGAGTCTCAGCATCACAGTGTGAAAGGCAGTTAATGGCTTGCAGTATTTGAATTGTTATGCAGCTGGGCTGTAAATGCCAATGACATGAAAGCTAGAAGCCCTTAACATTGGTGCGCACTTACATCTCTCTTCGTGTTTGATTCCTGGGGAAAGGCATATAAGAGCATGGTTGTATAATTAATGAAGGTAAAAGTGGAAGATTACTTGAGAAAAGTGGCTCTGAGCCATGTTACACCAGACACCATGAATCTTGGTTGATAAAATATTTTAACTGAAAATAAGAAAATTCCACTCTTAGATTTGTACTTTCAATCCCTTCCTGTCACAGTCTGTTTATCATTTCTCACATTAGTACCTTTCTCTCTTGCCTTGCTTCTAAACTTTGATTGGCCACATATTTCTAAATTTGATGCCTTGCCCACGGTATTTAATTCAAAAGTCATAGAAACTTTTAAATGTGAATTGAACATTGTGCCAAATGATGAGCAGCTGACATTTCATTAGATTTTTGTTGGGAAAGGGAAATAGTAAGATGAGAAATTTAAAATGAATATGTCAAGACTTCCAAAACAGGCAAACCTCCAAGTATTAATATGGGATTATGCAGCATAGGTTGGTACATGGGACTTTGATGTTGTGGCCATTTTGGAGACATGGATAGAGCAGGAATAGGAATGGTTGTTGCACGTTCCAGAGTTTAGATGTTTCAGTAATAACAGGGACGGTGGTAAAAGAGTGGGTGGTGTGGTATTGTTATGGTGATAGAAAGGACGGTTGATGAGAATGCATCTACTGAGGTAGTCTGGGCTGCGGTTAGAAACAGGGAAGGAGAGGTCACCCTGTTGGGAGTTTTATATAAGTCTCCCAAAAAGTTTCAGAGATTACATTAGATTACTTACAGTGTGGAAACAGGCCCTTCAGCCCAACAAGTCCACAGCGACCCGCCGAAGCGCAACCTAGCCAGACCCATTCCCCTACATTTACCCCTTCACCTAACACTATGGGCAATTTTAGCGTGGCCAATTCACCTAACCTGTACATTTTTGGACTGTGGGAGGAAACCAGAGCACCCGGAGGAAACCCACACAGACACTGGGAGAATGTGCAAACTCCACACAGACAGTCACCCGAGGCGGGAATTGAACCCGGGTCTCTGGCGCTGTGAGGCAGCAGTGCTAACCACTGTGCCACCGTGCTGCCCACTACCACCATGCTGGCCAGATGTAGAGGAAAGGATTCCAAAGATGACTCTGGATAGGAGCAAAAGTAACAGGGTAGTTGTTTTGGGGTCTCTAACTTTCCTAATAATGACTGGAAACACGATAGTTCAAGTACTTTAGATGAGTCAGTTTTTGTCCAATGTGTGCATGAGGGTTTCTTGACACAGTATGTAGATAAGTCAACAAGAGGCAAGGCCACGTTGGATTTAGTACTGGATAATGAACCAGACCAGGTGTTAGATTTGGAGCACTTTGGTGATAGTGACCACAATTCAGTTACATTTGCTTTAGCGATGGAAAGGGATAGGTATATACCGCAGGGCAAGAGCAGGGGAAAGGCAATTATGATGTGATAAGGCAAGATTTAGGATGCATAGGATGGGGAAGAAAACTGCAGGGAATGGACACAATTGAAATGTGGAGCTTATTCAGGGAACCGCTACTCTGTGTCCTTGATACGTATGTACCAGTCAGGCAAAGTGGAAGTGTTCGGGCGAGGGAACATTCTTTTACTAAGGAAGTTGAATCTCTTGTCAAGAGGAAGAAGGAGGCTTCTATAAAGATGAAACACAAAGGCTCAGTTAAGGCACCTGAGAGTTACAAGTTAGCCAGGAAGGACCTAAACAGAGAACTAAGAAGAGCCAGGAGGGGACATGAGATGTCTTTGGAAAACCCTAAACTTTTCTATAGGAATGTCAGGAATAAAAGAATGACTAGAGTAAGATTAGGACCAGTCAAGGACAGTAGTGGGAAGTTGTGCATGGAGTCCAAGGAGATAGGAAAGGTGCTAAATGAATATTTTTCATCTGTGTTCTCACAGGAAAAAGACAATGTTGTCGAGAAGAATACTGAGATACAGGCTATTAGACTAGATGGGATTGAGGTTAATAAGGAGGAGGTGTTAGCAATTCTGGAAAGACAGAGGGTAGTGGTTGATGGGAAATGTTCATCCTGGAGTACATTTACTAGTGGTGAACCACAAGGATCCATTTTGGGGCCACTGCTGTTTGTCAATTTTATAAAAAGGTGGTTGGAGTTGTCAACAATGAGGAAGGATGGTGCAGGTTACAGAGGGACATTGTTAAGCTGCAGAATTGGGCCGAGAGGTGGCAAATGGAGATCAATGTGGAAAAGTGTGAGGTGATTCAATTTGGAAGGAGTAACAGGAATACAAAATACTGGGCTAATGGTAAGATTCTTTGTAGTGTGGATGACCAGAGAGATCTTGGTATCCATGTGCACAGAACCCTGAAGGTTACCACCCAGGTCAATAGGGCTGTTAAGAAAGTGGACAGTATGTTGGCTTTTATTGGTAGACAAACTGAGTTTCGAAGCCGTGAGGTCATGAAGCAGCTGTACAGAATTCTGGTATGGCCGCATGTGGAGTATTGCATATAGTTCTAGTCGTTACATTATAGAAAGGATGTGGAAGTATTGGAAAGGCTGCAGAGGAGATTTACCAGGATGTTGCCTGGTATGGAGGCAGGGTCTTCGGAGGAAAGGCTGAGCAACTCGGCTTTTTTCGTTAGAGAAAAGCACCTTGAGAGGTAACTCAATAGAGAAATACAAGATGATCAGATAATTAGGTAGATTGGAGAGATGAGAGCCTTTTTCCTTGGATGGTGATGGCTAGCACGAGGGGACATAGCTTTAAATTGAGGGGTGATAGATAAAGGACAGATGGCAGAGGTAGTTTCTATACTCAGTAGTAGGAGCGTGGAACACCCTGCCTGCAACAATAGTACACTCGCCAACTTTAAGGCCATTTAAATGGTAATTGGATAAACATATGTATGATAATGCGCTGGCACCTAACCTCTCTACAGTCAGCCCTGCCTCAGCTAAGGGCCACACTCTCTCAGAATTGCAAAGGACCCCTTCTGTACAATATTCTCAGGAGAATTCATACACTCAATGAACAGTATTTCAACACTGTCTCAAACATCAAAAACTGTAAGCACAACAAACCTTTACCTACCCACCTGCATAACCAGCACTCTTCAAACGTTCCAGAAGATTCCCCCCGGCCTCTGGAACTGCTCAGATGCCATTAGCCATGTGGCTGGTGCAGCTAACATCCCCACGGTGATCGATGACGCCACTTCCAAAGCCACTTCTCCCCCTCACAATTCCTCATGCACCACACGTGACATCACTTCCACCCCTCACATCATCACTGATGTCATACACTCAGCGACTTCCGCACCCCCCACTGCCATGTTTACCACCACTTCTGCATCCACCAACGCCACTCACCTGCATTCTGCTGCCACCCCCCTCTCCACGCAGATCCCACTGTCACTATCCCCGCCCCCCAGAACTCTGAGGGGAACACCACCACTGCTCATGACTTCACCTCCATTTCCCCCACCACCACGCCCACTCCAGTTACAGGCTCCGCCCTGACTCCCAGTCCCACACCCACACTGGGTCCCAGTTCCCAGCCCTGCCGAGTTTTCACGATCCCTCCAGACCTCCTCCTCACTGAGGATGATCGATCAGTCCTCAGCAAAGGACTCACCTTCATCCCCCTCCGCCCATGCATCAATGAATTTAATATCATGCCGTGACATCAAACACTTCTACCGCCGCCTCCGCCTCCGAGCTTACTTTTATAATCAGGACTCCCACCCACCTTCTGAGGACCCCTTCGCCCACCTCCAACACACTCCATCCACATGGACACCCTGTGCTGGCCTATTACCTGTCATTGAATTCTTCATTTCCAACTGCTGCTGAGACATTAACCGCCTCAACTGGTCTACCCCTGTCCCCCACTACAACCTCTCACCCTCACAACACACAGCCCTCCAATCCCTCTGCTCCAATCCCACCAGTGGATAAAGGGGGTGCAGTGGTAGTCTGGCACACTGACCTCTACACCACTGAAGCCATATGCCAACTCAAGGACACCTCCTCCTACCGGCACCTCGACCATGACCCCACTCCCCATCACCAAACCATCATCTTCCAGACCATACAGAACTCACATCAGGAGATCTCCCACCCACAGCTTCCAATCTCATAGTCTGGGAACCCCGCTCTGCCCTGTTCTACCTCCTTCCCAAGATCCACAAACCTGACCACCCTGGCCGACCCATTGTTTCCACCTGCTCCTGCCTCACTGAACTCATCTCTACCTATCTTGACACTGTCCTATTCCCCCATAGTGCAGGAACGCCCCACATATGTTCGAGACAATACCCATGCCCTCCACCTCCTCCAAGACTTCCGTTTCACTGGTCCCCAACGCCTCATCATCACCATGGATATCCAATCCCTCTACACCTCCATCCGCCATGACCAGGGCCTCCAAGCCCTTGGTTTCTTCCTCTCCCGACATCCCCAACAGTACCCTTCCACTGACACTCTCATTCGTTTGGCTGAACTGGTCCTCACCCTTAACAATTTCTCCTTCGAATCCTCCCATTTCCTCCAGACCAAAGGAGTAGCCATGGACACCCGTATGGGCGGCAGCTATGCCTGCTTCTTTGTCGGCTACGTAGAACAGTCCATCTTCTGTAATTACACCGGCACCACTCCCCACCTCTTCCTCCGCTATATTGATGACTGCATTGGCGCCACCTCGTGCTCCTTCGAGGAGGTTGAGCAATTCATCAACTTCACCAACACATTCCACCCTGACCTTAAATTTACCTGGACCATCTCTGACACCTCCCTCCCCTTCCTGGACCTCTCCATCTCCATTAATGACGACACCAACATTTTTTACAAACACACCGACTCCCACAGCTACCTGGATTACACCTCTTCCCACCCTACCTCCTGCAAAAATGCCATCCCGTATTCCCAATTCCTCCGCCTCCGCCGTATCTGCTTCCAGGAGGACCAGTTCCACCACAGAACACACCAGATGGCCTCCTTCTTCAGAGACCTCAATTTCCCTTCCCACGTGGTTAAAGATGCCCTCCAATCCATCTCGTCCACATCCCGCACCTCCGCTCTCATACCCTACCCCTCCAACTGTAACAAGGACAGAACCCCCTGGTGCTCACCTTCCACCCTACCAACCTTCGCATAAACCAAATCATCCGCCAACATTTCCGCCACCTCCAAACAGACCCCACCACCAGGGATATATTTCCCTCCCCACCCATTTCCGCTTTCCGCAAAGACCATTCCCTCCGTGACTACCTGGTCAGGTCCACACCCCCATCAACCCACCCACCCATCCTGGCAACTTCCCCTGCCACGGCAGAATTGCAAACCTGCGCCCAAACCTCCTCCCACACCTCCATCCAAGGTCCTAAAGGAGCCTTCCACATCCCTCAAAGTTTTACTTGCACATCCACCAATATCATTTATTGCATCCGTTGCTCCTGATGCGGTCTCCTCTACATTGGGGAGACTGGACGCCTCCTAGCAGAGCGCTTTAGGGAACATCTCTGGGACATCCACACCGCCCTGTGGCCCAACATTTCAACTCCCCTTCCCACTCAGCCGAGGACATGGAGGTCCTGGGCCTCCTTCACCGCAGCTCCCTCACCACCCGACGCCTGGAGGAAGAACGCCTCATCTTCCGCCTCAGAACACTTCAACCCCAGGACATCAATGTGGACTTCACCAGTTTCCTAATTTCCCCTTCCCCCACCTCACCCCAGTTCCAAACTTCCAGCTCAGCATTGTCCCCATGACTTGTCCTAACTACCTATCCTCCTTTCCACGTATCCATTCCACACTCCTCCCTGACCTATCACCTCCATCCCCACCCCCCTTCACCTATTGTACTCTGTGCTACTTTCTCCCCACCCCCACCCTTCTCTCATTTATCTCTCCACCCTGCAGGCATTCTGCCTCTATTCGTGATGAAGGCCTTTTGCCCAAAACGTCAATTTTCCTGCTCCTCGGATGCTGCCTGAGCTGCTGTGCTTTTCTAGCATCACTCTGATCTAGAACCTGGTTTCCAGCACCGCAGTCCTTGTTTTTACCATCTATATGTGGAACCACAGGAGATGAATGAGATACTGAAGCAAAATGCTTGTTTAATATTTACTGTAGGGAAGGACAAGGAAGCTAGAGATCTTGGGGAAATAATTAGTGATATCTTGCAAAAGTGTTCCTATTTGAGAAGATTTTCAGGTTTTCAGATTTTACTGGGCAGCACGGTGTCTCAGTGGGTAACACTGCTGCCTCACAGCGCCAGGGACCTGAGTTTGATTCCTGCCTCGGGTGACTGTCTGTGTGGAGTTTGCACATTCTCCCCGTGTCTGCGTGGGTTTCCTACGGGCGCTCTGGTTTCCTTCCACAGTCCAAAGGTGTGCAGGTTAGGTGAATTGACCATGTTAAATTACACATAGTTTTCAAGGATGTTAGGTGCATTAGTTCGGGGTAAACGTAGGATAATTAGGGTAGGGGAATGGGTCTGGGTGGACTCTTCAAAGGGTCAGTGCGGACTTGTTGGGCTGAAGGGTCTGGTTCCACACTGTAGGGATCTATATTTTCTAATCTATATCTTCAAGATGAGGTGCTGGAAGTCTTAAAATGCATTTAGGTAGAAAAATTTCCAGGACCTTAACCAGGTATTTCCCAGAAATTTGTGGGAAACTAGGGGAGAAATTGTTAGGGCCCTTGTTGAGATATTTGTGTCATTGATAGCCACAGGTGAGGCGCTGGAAGTCTCGAGACTGGGTGATATGCTGCCACTAACAAAGAAAAGTTGTAAGGAAAAGCTGGGAACTATAGACTGGTGAGCTTTGTGATGATGATGGATAAGTTGTTGGAGGGGATTCTGAGGGACAGGATTTGCATGTATTTAGAAAAATAAGGACTGATTAGGGATAGTCAGCATGGCTTTGTATGTGGGAAATTGTGTCTCACTAATTTGATTAAGGTTTTTGAAGAGTTGATAAATACAGAGCGATAGACATCTGTATGGACTTGAAAGTGGAGTTGCCTGTGCACAGGATAGTGAAGGAGGTGTTTAGCACACTTGCCTTCATTGATCAGTGCATTGAGTACAGGAGTTGAAGAAAGTGATGCTGGAAAAGCACAGCCAGTCAGGCAGCATCCGAGGAGCAGAAGAGTTGATGCTTCAAGCATAAGCTCTTCATCAGGAATGAGGGGGTGGCCCAAGGAGGCTGACAGAGAAATGGGGAGGTGGGGAGGGGTGGCTGGAGCTGGGAGGAAGGTAGCTAAGAATGTGATAGGTAGATGAAGGTGGGGGTGAAGGTGATAGGTCGGAGAGGAGGATGAAGAGGATAGGTGGGATGGAAGATGGACAGGTAGGACTGTTCAAGAGGGTGGTGCCAAGTTGGAAGGTTGGATCTGGGGTAAGACAAGTCGAGGGGAAATGGGATGTCACAAAGCTAATCCCTTTTTTTCTAAAAGCTCAGTGGCTCAAGTGCTTGTTTTTTTTCCAGAGGGATAATAAACCGGGCCAATCTCTGATCAGGCTGGTTTGGTACAGAGATGAAAAGGATTTTAAGAGGCCTTTTATTTATATGTAAACAGATGAGGCTTCAGGCCAAAGTGGTCATTCTCTCTCTCTCTGTCTCTGTCTCTCTCTTTCTCCCTTCAACTTCAACCTGTAAGCATGTGTTCCATTTACACTGGGTTTTAAAGTGATTTTGCTTCTTGGGACTGTTGTGTATTTTCAGAACAGCATAATTAAGTCTAGTTGGATAGCGTGAGTTCTGTGGGGATTCTTTATTCTGTTCTTTGTGTTTCGTTGTGTAATTTTGTGAATAAATGTTTGTCTTTTTTAAAGTCCAATAGTCATCTAGCTAACTTAATCCGGGTAATTTTCACTGTACATTTACCATTACAAATTGCAAAGTTATGGTCTGGGGCTACCTGCTTAAGAAAGTTTTGACTGATCTGGCCTAGTCCAGAACAGGGGAACCTGGTGAAATCCACCATGAACCTGTGTGGTGGGAGAGTCTCAAGGCAGAAGATGATGTTTTCTTCCTCCAGGCATTGGGTGGCTAGAATTTGGCAGTGGAGGAGGCCCAGGGCTTACATATCTTTGGCAGAGTAAGAAGGGGAGTTAAAGTGTTTGGCCACAAGGCAATGGGGTTGTTTAGTGTGTGTGTGTGTCCCAGAGATGTTCTCTGAAACGATCTACAAGTTGGTGTCCTGTCTCCCCAATGTAGAGGAGACCACATTGAGAGCAACTGAGACAGTAGATGATGTGTGTGGATGTACAGGTTAATCTTTGCTGGATGTGGAAGGATACTTTGGGACCATGGATGGAGATGAGGAGGGAGGTGTGGGCGTAGGTTTTGCACTTTGTGAAATGGCAAGGGAAGGTGCTAGGAGGGGAGGGTGGGTTGGTGGGGGCATGGAACTAATAAGGGAGTCACTGAGGCAATAGTCTCTCGGGAATGCAGTTAGGAGTGGGGAAGGAACTATATCCCTGGTGGTGGGGTCTGTTTGTAGGTGCCGGAAATGGTGGATGATGATGCAAAGTACCCAGAGGTTAGAGGGGTGGAAGGTGAGGACCGGGACGAGGGGGTTCTGTCCTTGTTGTAATTGGAGGGGTGGGGTTCAAGGGCAGAGGCGCAGAAAGTGGAGGAAATGTCGACCACATGGGAGGGGAAATTGCAGTTTTTGAAGAAGGAGGCCATCTGGTATGTTCTGTGGTGGATTTGGTCCTCCTGGGAGCAGATGCAGCAGAGACGGAGGAATTGGGAATGATGGACAGTGTTGTTACAGGAGGCAGAGTGGGAGGAGGTGTAGTCCAGGTAGCTATGGGAGTCGGTGGGTTTGTAGTAGATGTCCGTGTTAAGTCAGTCACCAGAAATGGAGATGGAGAGGTCCAGGAAGGAGAGGGAGGTGTCTGAGATGGTCCAGGTTAACTTGAGGTCAGGGAGGAAGGTGTTCGTGAAGTTGATGAACTGTTCAACTTCCTCATGGGAGCACGAGGTGATGCTGATAGTCATCGATGTAACAGAGGAAAAGGTGGTGAATGATGCCAGTGCAGCTGCGGAAGATGGACTGTTGCACATACCTGGCGAAGAGGCAGACATAGCTGGGACCCATGCAGGTGACTCCTTTGGTCTGGAGTAAGTGGGAGGATTCGAAGGAGAAATTGTTGAGGGTGAGGACCAGTTCAGCCAATCAAATATGTGTGTCAGTGGAAGGGTACTGGTTGGGTCAGCGGGACAGGAAGAAATAGAAGGCTTGGAGGCCTTTGTCATGGTGGATGAATGTGTATAGGGACTGGATGTCCATGATGAAGATGAGGCGTTGAAGGCTGGGCATACTAAAGTCATGGAGGAGATGGAGGGTGTTGGTGGTATCCCGAATGTATGTGGGAGATCCTGGACCAAGGGAGACAGGACATTGTCAAGGTATGTGGAGATAGATTCAGTGGGAAAGGAGCAGGCTGAGACAATCAGTCCATTGAGTCTAGGAGTTGGGATGTCCTGTTGCAGCTTTACAGGACATTGGTTAGGCCACTTTTGAAATATTGCATTCAATTTTGTCACCTTGCTTGTTAAACTTGAGAGGATGCAGAAAAGGAGGATGCCAGGAATGGAGGTTTTGAACTATAAGGAGATGCTGAGTAGCCCAGGGTTTTGTTGCGTGGAGCATCAGAGACTGAGGGCTGACTTTATCAAGGTTTATAAAACCATGAGGAGCATAGATAGGGTGAATGACCAAGGTCTTTTTCCTCGGATGTGAAAATCCAGGACTGGAGAACATAGCTTTAAGATAAGAAGGGAAAGATTTAAAAGCGACCAGATGGGTAACATTTTGATGCAGGGGTTTTTGCGTGTATGGAAAGAGCTACCAGAAGAAGAGGTGGAGGTGGATACAATTACATTTAAAAGGCATCTGGATGTGTATACAAATAGAAGAGCCAAATGCTGGCAATTGGGACTAGGTCAGATTGTGATGTCAGCAAATAAAAAGGAGCTGTTCATCAATTTCAGGAAGCAGAGTGGAGGACATGCCCCTTTCTGCATCAATGGTGCTGAGGTGGAGATGGTTGAGAACTTCAAGGATTAACTATCACCAACAATCTACTTTGATCCATCCACATCAATGCTAAGTTAAGAAAGCACATAAATGCCTCTACATCCTTACAAGGCAAAGGAAATTTGGAATGTCCACAATGATTCTTACCAATTTTCATAAATGCACAATAGAAAGCATCCTACCTGGATGCATCACAGTGGGGTATGGCAATTGCTCTGCCTGGGACTGTAAGAAACTACAGAGAACCATGAATACAGCCCAGTCCAGCATGAAAACCAGCCTTCCTTCCATTGATTCCATTTATACTTTACACTGCCTCGGGAAAGGAGTCAGAGTAATCAAAGATCCCTCCCACCCCAGTTACACTATCTTCCACCCCCTTCCGTCCGTCAGAAGATGCAAAAGTGTGAAAACACGCACAAGCAGCTTCTTCCCTGCTGTTATCAGATTTATAAATGGTGCTCTCATACATTAGAGTTGATCTCTCTCTGTACCTTCTCTGTGGTTGTGATACCATATTCTGCATTCTGTTCTATTACCATCATGTGCTTATATAAGGTATGATTTGACTGGATAGCACACAAAACAGTAGTTTTCACCGTATCTCAGTATACGTGATAATTATAAATAAAATAAAATTAAATCGTCTATGCAAGGATTTTTGAGAGATAGGGAACATTAGAGATGAGAAAAATACAAGAATATGTATCAGTAGTGCATTTTTGGAGGGTATAATGATAGCAATTTTGAAGTAGAAGGGGACAGCAGAAAATGAAAGGCAGCTATTCAGAATATCAAGTCAGAAAATAGATTAGATATTCAGAAATTTAATGGGATTGAGCTTGAGGGAGCATGAGATAGGGTTCCAGAGGAAGCTAGAAACATGTTAGAACATAATGTTAAGGGCAGACATCAGTATATTATTTCAAATGAGAAGGTGGTGACAGAACAGGTAGTTTCAAACTTGTGATAAAAGAAATCCAAGGCTTCATTTTATTTTGTGATGGAGATGGCAATGGGTGAAGGAATTAAGAAGGCTTGTAGTTGTCAAGGAAAGGATCGTTGGGGTTATTAGTAACCTGAAAAATATCCTCTGCAATAGCGGATGTTTCTTATTGTCGAAAGCAAGACTTAGTACAACTCAATGTCAGATCTAGCAATTCTCCCAAGACAGTATATGGCCAAGTTTGCTATAGCTTATACCCCTCAGGGTAACCATATTCTCATAAATTTAAGGAACACTTGATAAATCATGTTGCCCGCAAAGTCACATGATAACTTTAGTTCTATGAACAGGAAATTCTTTTATTTCATCAATGTACATTTGCAACAGGATTTTCCCTGTGGATTCTGAATCTTAACGTTAGGTTCAAACAAAGGATAAAAGCTCAATTCCATGGGATATAGGTAGCTGGTGTGATTTCTCATGCAGTGGCTAATTAATGGTCAGAGAGTTGCTTGCCACCTAACTAAACATGACAGGTAGGCTGTTGAAACGAGAGTCTGCCCAGGTTGAAAGTAATAATAAGTTGTTTTCATGCTCAGAGAGCAAAAAGAAAGAGATTATAAATTGTCCTTTTAAAACTGTTATCGTATTTAAATTATTTTGTTAAAAATTAACTCTTGCCAAATTTTAAAGTGGCTGCATTCTAACACAGGATGGGTACGTTGACTGCTTCCAAAAATTACTACCAATTTTCAGGACAAATGTGAACCGATTCCCTTTTAGAATATGTCACGCCTTGCAGTGTATGAATATTTCATTCAAGCCAACACAATGGACTTTTGGGTGGGATGTTTACCTCAGCCAGTTCTGAACAAAGTAGAATATTGTAATTAATTATAGCTTAACTTGGTGCAAATACCTCCACAGGTTGTCTACTGTGAAACACAATGGTTTCTATTGAGGGCACATCAATATCTGCATCATTAACAGAGTGTCTCCAACAAAAGCCAACTAGAACATAATTGAAATTGTTGATTTATTTGAATCATCCTCTTGACTTTTGTTTTGCCACTCCGCTTACAATATCAGGACAATAAGTTGCTCCAGGCTAAAAGGTGCCTCTGATCTCAATGCTTCTAAAATGTTTAATTTCTGGATAGAAACCTGTGTTTCATCTATAAAATGAACCAATTCCCAGCTTTGAAATACTGGGCCTTCATGAGCAATTCAACTACATCTTAACTCTTGTGCAAAAGCCTGTTGTTAACAGCAAACTGAAAGAATGATCCACTGGACTCTCTGATTAATGTGAATTAATTCTGATTATTTGATTCTGAGTGATTTGGTTGTTCCCTCTTTTCCCTCCTTTTCTTTTTTGGATGCCTTTTTGTACGAATGGATGCCACAAACCATTCATTCACCCAGGTTTTGAATGCAGTATTAAATTACTTTGTTTTAGCTCTGAGGAATTTGCTGTGGTGTGTTTTAAATTAGATGTCACAACTGAATCTTTTGGGGGGGTAAAAGAAAATTAGAAACCTGTTATAGACAGGTAAATAAATTAGATTCCCTACAGCATAGAAACAGGCCCTTCAGCCCAACTAGTCCACACTGATGAGTAACCCACCACCGCATAACTAATGCAGCTAACTCTATGGGCAAATTAGCATGACCAATTCCCCTAACCTGCACATCTTTGGACTGTGGGGGGAAACCCACACAGACACAGGGAGAATATGCAAACTCCACACAGACAATCACCTGAGCTGGAATCGAACCTGGGTCCCTGGCGCTGTGAGACAGCAGTGCTAACCACTGAACCACCTTTTCTTCTTGTCCATTTCATGCCAGATCAGATGAGTAAGAGAGATGTTGCCAAAATGAAGACAATCTTTCTTCAACATTTTTTGTAAGCATAAATGTCCCAATTTTCACCAAAATGGAGACCATCTAGATCAGGATATGTTGGGTTTGGGATTCCCAACTTCTGGCATCTCTGTCACAACGGATACCAATTGGAATTTCACTTGATCCTGTGTCACTGGCCCAAGAATGAAGATTGGACCAAAATAAAATATGTATTCAGCAGCAGGATTATCAAGAAGCAGTTATGACAAGTCGTTATATGGCTATAGAACATACCAGCTCTAGTTACTTAAAATCAAGTAGTAGGATGATTTAATCTGTGATCCATAATTGTTTACACCGAATGTCACATACTTATGGTGACATTTGCATTTTAAAGAACATTCATAAAGTTCACCTGAAATTTCAGTATCCTTCTGCAACAGGGAAACCATTCCAAATTTTGGCCAACCTTTCCTTCAATATTAGGCTGGTACTTACTTTGACAAATTGGATTTGATGGCCCCTGCGCTGACAAGATCTTATATGTAGGTAAAAACAATGACTGCAGATGCTGGAAACCAGATTCTGGATTAATGGTGCTGGAAGAGCGCAACAGTTCAGGCAGCATCCGAGGAGCGATAAAATCGACGTTTCGGGCAAAAGCCCTTCATCAGGAATACAGGCAGAGAGCCTGAAGGTTGGAGAGATAAGTTAGAGGAGGGTGGGGGTGGGGAGAATGTAGCATAGAGTACAATAGGTGAGTGGGGGAGGGGATGAGCGAGTTTGTTTCAGGACTGCCCTGAAGCTCTTCAACTATGTCCTGAAACAAACTCGCTCATCCCCTCCCCCACTCACCTATTGTACTCTATGCTACTTTCTCCCCACCCCCACCCTCCTCTAACTTATCTCTCCAACCTTCAGGTTCTCTGCCTGTATTCCTGATGAAGGGCTTTTGCCCGAAACGTCGATTTTACTGCTCCTCGGAGGCTGCCTGAACTGCTGTGCTCTTCCAGCACCACTAATCCAAACCCTTATATGTGATGATGCTAGGTCAGCAACCCAATGTTATCATGACAGTCTCCGATAATATTGATGGCATGCAGGCACGAAAGTCTCCGAAAATCACCTTCCACTTTGAAATCATTAATTAACTCAAATGCTTCTAAAAGTTCACATAGACATATAAATTGTAAAGATCAAATCTTTATATTTTTGTACTTCTGACTGGAGACTGAAACGGAACAAGGACAGGAGGAGACATGAGATGGTGTTGGCGGATATGATCAGGGTTAACCCTAAGGCTTTCCATAGGTATGTCAGGAATAAAAGATTGACGAGAGTTAAATTAGGGCCAATCAAGGATAATTGTGGGAAGTTGTGTGTGAAGTCAGAGGAGATAAGGGAAGCACTAAATAAATATTTTTCGACAGTGTACAGATTCACTGCTGTGTCAACTGGAAGTGTAGGTCGGTCTCTCTCTCTCTCTCTCTCTCTCACTCTCACACACACACACACATACACACTGTCGCTGACCATGCGCTCGCTGCCTTTTGTCTGTTTTCCTCCCTTTTAAAAGTGCCGTTGTTTTGACCTTTTCCCTCTGAGATCCCAAAACAATGCAACATCAAATAAAACAGTAATTGCTGCTCCTGGAATTCAAGGAAATCACCTCCAACACCGAAAACACCTCAAAAAAGGAGCAGTTCGTACAGCCACAATTTTTTCCCATCCTCCATCTTGGATTATCCAGAATCCTTTTTTTTTATCTAGTTGGTAATATATCAATAGTTCAATGTTGTTTAGATGTAGATAGAACCTATTTATTTATAGGAAATTGTAATTCTTGCTCCGTACAGAGATGAGTAAGGGTAAGAGAGTCTGGAGGTTAACAGTAGTCATGCACATTGCATGGTGACACAGCTGCTTGCAAGCGGATTAGACCCAGCAGCAGTGGGGTGAGGCCATTTTGTGTTCCTTAATTGGCCACTTAATTATTTCACTTTAAACTCATGCAGAAAGGTTGTTATGGAGCAGGCCAGACATTTCAAGAAGATCGCCCAGACACTAACTTTGCTGTTTGATTTAAGCAAGTATACAGTGGATATTCCAGGAGAGAATCAGTTGGTCAAACTACTTAGTTTTAAATAAAACAGAATTTATTTCCAAGATTAGTGAATGAAACATAAAGAACAGAAAACAGAATACAGAATAACATCATATCTGAAAACCCAACAGACTATCAAAACTTAATGATGCTGTTCCAAAATACATGAAACGATCCCCATAAACATTTCTTGGCAAAAATGTAAAATCAAACAGGTTCTCACAGGAAAAGAGTCAGAAAGAGAGAATAAGCCTGAGCTTGCTTCCAGTAGCAAAAAAACCCCAAATCAGAGTACAGCTGAACTAGGAAAATTGGCCACTCCCCTTTCATTCTGCAAGTGTTCTTGTTAAAATTTGAAAGCCTTCTGTCTGACACAGTATCTGTTAGCTGTAAACAATAGGCCTTGAAAATCCATCCAAACTCAGACTTTTTGGAACCTGTGCCGTTTAGAATCTCTCTCTCAAAAAACCAACGACACCATAACCTTGTTAAAGGAGCAGCATCATCACAAAGTAAACCATCAATCTTTCTGTCAAGAACATAATTCTGGTTGAGGTAGGAATGCAGCAAGGTTTGGATACACTAGACTAAATGCCTAACTAAGTTTATTCCATGCCTTCACCATAGTTGGGAGCAGAGGATTCTACCAAATATATCCAGAAATAGAAGCAGTCCTTCTAATGTTGCCATCTTGACATCAACTTGCCTCCGTCTCCATCTCGACTGGCAAGCAGTTCCCACCTCTGCCGTTTAAAGTTATGCCCAAGGTCGTTATGAGCATCACTAGAGTGACTTACGAAGCACAAAGTTTCATGCAGCTATGTTTCTGCAGTGTTCAAATTTGAGTAGCACATAGATAGAGCTGAATTTTTTTCATATTATACAGATGTAGAATTGTGTAAAAAGACAAAGGCTGCATCAAAATTATTTTACTTGTATTTTGTATAAGCAGGTATGGAAGTATATTTTTTATTTTACACAATTATGGTATACTTGATATTGACTATTTTGGTTGCTGTAATAGCAATAAAATACTTGATTGTTGCAGTTATAATATATATTACAAATAGATAGAACTCAAATCCTACATCTGAAAACAAATTACATTTCCAAATTACTTTTTAATGCAATTGTTGATATTTAGCAATAATAGTATAACGGGGTTGACAACTTATTTAAATGTTAAGTATTAAAATCAAATTTTGCAATACATACTATAGCCCAAGTCCAGGGTTCTCAGCCTTGACAGAATTTCACATAACGATTAATGCCAACTCACATCTTTTCAGTACATGAGGACATTAACTACAGCGTGCAGTTCATTATAACATGCAAATACTTCAGGTCCCAAGAGCAGCATTGTAATTAAGGTGAATTTTGTAACATATTTCAAAGTCACTGCCAATAAGAATAACATGTCTGCTTGCCCAAAGATTTTATTAGTATGCTGTTTATTGTAAATGACTTATTAACTTCAACCAAGTCTAGCAAACTCTAATCTTACTGTGTTAATTCTGAAGATAGATTAAAGCCATTTTAATAATGTGATATTTTAATTCTGATTATTGATGGCTGACAAAACTTTTATTATTACTGTTTACAAAGTTCAGTTATTAAATATTTACAATGGAAGGATAACATATATGAAAATATGCAAAAAAGAATTGCATATTTTTGTGCAGTTATTTCAGTACTTATTATTAAAAAATTGTAAATCTGGTAAGTGCCACCATTAAACAATGAAAAAATCATTTATTTATAAAACAGTCTTAAATGTATACATGAAGTACACAAGGGTTAAATTCACTACACTTCCCAAGATGTGCTCAGTTCAAAGTGGTGATGTTGGATGGTTACTTAGTGTCCTATAAATCCAATATACACCCTTGTTGACCTTTGTTGTAAACTGTGACAAAAGGTTTTTATCTAATGAAAACAATATCACTATAAAATATTGTAGTGCCTCTGTACAGTCTGAAAGAATGATTAGACCTGAAACATTCCACCCAAGCAACCTGCAACTGCTGTATTTCAGCTATAAATTTTAAAACTATTGTTTTGGGTTTATTTTGTTAGGTATGTTTGTTCTTGTTTAGAGGGAGAAGTGTAGGTGGATGAAAAATACTTTTAAAATGGAAAAGCATACATTGTGATTCCTCAGGAGTATGTCTAATGATGGCTTCCAACACTGGATATGCTGGAGTTTGTGAGGTCAGTGCAAGATCATTTACTTGGGAAAGGTAGATGAAAAAAATCATTGCAGGAAAAAGTCCTGCATCATATTTATTGAAACTTAACTTTGTTATTCAACTGGAGTGGAATAGCTGAAACTCACCATCTCTGGCAACATTTATTTTGGGTAACTGGGATTTAAACACTTGTAAGACTGACATCCCCTCTATTCTCCATGTACTTGCCATGATTGCATTATTGCTGGGCCCAGCTTAGATTTACAATCCTGTTCATGGTTTATGCTGACAGGAGGTGACCAAAATCTGATATAAAGTTAAAAATCACACAACGCCAGGTTATGGTCCAACAGGTTTAATTGGAAGCACTAGCTTTCGGAGCACCGCTCCTGATGAACGAGTGACACTCCAAAAGCTAGTGTGCTTCCAATTAAACCTGCTGGACTATAGCCTGGTGTTGTGTGATTTTTAACTTTGTACACCCCAGTCCCAACACCGGCAACTCCAAATCACAAAATCTGATATCACATTGTGGATATCATAAAAAATTGCAGAGTACTCACACAAATATGCTCCCACCATTTTCCCTGCAGTTTTTGTCTTTCTCCTAAAACAGAAGAGGTAGAAGGATCAACTGAACAGCAGGAAAATGTCAAGATTGCATTTGTAGAATAGTAACATTTTTATTCTTACTGATTATAATGTTTAGTTATTAAATAGTTACAATGTAAGGATAATCTATACAGAAAGGTTCAAAAGAAGGACTAGCATTTATATCTTTCCTGCCTTCCCAAGTGTGTCCCAAACAATAAAACACTTTTAAGTTATTGTTCATATATTTATAATTTATAAGACATCAGAGCAGAATTAGGACATTCAGCCCAGTGAGACTGCTCCACCATTCAATCATGGCTGATATGTTTCTTAGGAGAAAGTGAGGACTGCAGATGCTGGAGATCAGAGCTGAAAATGTGTTGCTGGAAAAGCGCAGCAGGTCAGGCAGCATCCAAGGAACAGGAGAATCGACATTTCGGGCATAAGCCCTTCTTCAGGAATGAGGAAAGTGTGTCCAGCAGGCTAAGATAAAAGGTAGGGAGGAGGGACTTGGGGGAGGGCCGTTGGAAATGCGATAGGTGGAAGGAGGTCAAGGTGAGGGTGATAGGTCGGAGTGGGGTGGGGGCGGAGAGGTCAGGAAGAAGATTGCAGGTTAGGAAGGTGGTGCTGAGTTCGAGGGATTTGACTGAGACAAGGTGAGGGGAGGGGAAATGAGGAAACTGGAGAAATCTGAGTTCATCCCTTGTGGTTGGAGGGTTCCTAGGCGGAAGATGAGGCGCTCTTCCTCCAACCGTCGTGTTGCTATGGTCTGGCGATGGAGGAGTCCAAGGACCTGCATGTCCTTGGTGGAGTGAGAGGGGGAGTTGAAGTGTTGAGCCACGGGGTGGTTGGGTTGGTAGGTCCGGGTGTCCCAGAGGTGTTCTCTGAAACGTTCCGCAAGTAGGTGGCCTGTCTCCCGAATATAGAGGAGGCCACATCGGGTGCAGCAGATGCAATAAATGATGTGTGTGGAGGTGCAGGTGAATTTGTGGCGGATCTTGAAGTATCTCTTGGGGCCTTGGAGGGAAGTAAGGGGGGGGGTGTGGGCGCAAGTTTTGCATTTCTTGCGGTTGCAAGGGAAGGTGCCGGGAGTGGAGGTTGGGTTGGTGGGGGGTGTGGACCTGAGGAGGGAGTCACGGAGGGAGTGGTCTTTTCGGAACGCTGATCGAGGAGGGGAGGGAAATATATCCCTGGTGGTGGATCCGTTTGGAGGTGGCGGAAATGATGGCGGATGATACGCTGTATCTGGAGGTTGGTGGGGTGGTAGGTGAGGACCAGTGGGGTTCTGTCCTGGTGGCAGTTGGAGGGGCGGGGCTCAAGGGCGGAGGAGCGGGAAGTGGAGGAGATGCGGTGGAGGGCATCGTCGACCACGTCTGGGGGGGAAATTGCGGTCTTTGAAGAAGGAGGCCATCTGGGTTGTACGGTATTGGAACTGGTCCTCCTGGGAGCAGATGCGGCAGAGACGAAGGAATTGGAATATGGGATGGTGTCTTTACAGGGGGCAGGGTGGGAGGAGGTGTAGTCTAGGTAGCTGTGGGAGTCAGTCGGTTTATAGTAACAGTCCGTGTTGATTCGGTCACCCGAGATAGAAATGGAAAGGTCTAGGAAGGGGAGGGAGCAGTCTGAAACGGTCCAGGTGAATTTGAGGTCGGGGTGGAAGGTGTTGGTAAAGTGGATGAACTGTTCAACCTTCTCGTGGGAGCACGAGGCAGCGCCTATACAGTCATCGATGTAGCGGAGGAAATGTTGGGGTGTGGTGCCAGTGTAGCTGCAGAAGATGGACTGTTCCACATATCTTATGAAGAGCCAGGCATAGCTGGGGCCTATGTGGGTGCCCATGGCTACTCCTTTGGTTTGGAGGAAATGGGAGGATTGGAAAGAGAAGTTGTTCAGGGTGAGGACCAGTTCAGTCAGTCGAAGGAGGGAACGGTACTGGTTGGTACGGTGGGAAAGGAAGAAGCGGAGTGCTTTGAGTCCTTTGTGATGGGGGATGGAGGTGTACAGGGACTGGATGTCCCTGGTGAAGATAATGCGTTGGGGACCGGGGAAGCGAAAATCATGGAGGTGGAGGGCATGGGTGGTATCCCGAACGTAGGTGGGGAGTTCTTGGACTAAGGGAGACAGGACCGTGTCGAGGTATGCAGAGATGAGTTCGGTGGGGCAGGAGCAGGCTGAGACAATGGGTCAGCCGGAGCAATCAGGTTTGTGGATTTTGGGCAGGAGGTAGAAACGGGCGGTGCGGGGTTGTGGGACTATTAGGTTGGAGGCGGTGGATGGGAGTTCCCCTGAGGTGATGAGGTTATGCTTGGTCTGGGAGATGATGGTTTGGTGGTGGGAGGTGGGGTCATGGTCAAGGGGGCAGTAGGAGGAGGTGTCCGCGAGCTGGCGTTTAGCCTCAGCGGTGTAAAGGTCGGTGCGCCAAAAAACTACCGCGCCTCCCTTGTCTGCTGGTTTGATAGTGAAGTTGGGGTTGGAACGGAGGGAGTGGAGGGCTGCACGTTGCGAGGATGAGAGGTTGGAGTGGGTGAGAGGGGTGGAGAAGTTGAGGCGGTTAATGTCGCGGCGGCAGTTGGCTATGAAGAGATCGAGGGCGGGTAAGAGGCCAGCACGGGGTGTCCAGGTGGATGGGTTGTGTTGGAGGCGGGAGAAGGGGTCGTCAGAGGGTGGGCGAGAATCTTGATTGAAGAAGTAGGCGCAGAGGGGAAGGCGGCGGAAGAATTGTTCGATGTCATACCGCGTGTTGAACTCGTTAATCCAAGAGCATAGGGGAATGAAGGTGAGGCCTCTGCTGAGGACTGATCTTTCATCCTCAGAGAGGGGTAGTTCTGGAGGGATGGTGAAAACACGGCAGGGCTGGGAGCTAGGACCTGGTGTGGGGCTGGAGCTGGGAGTGGGGGCAGGGTTGGGCATGGGGGCGGGGACGGAGATCGGCATGGGGCGGGGTTAGGCATGGTGACAGAGATCGGCGTGCAGGTGGAGTTAAGCGGGGTGACGGACATCGGCGTGGGGGCGGAGACACATGCAGCGTGGTGGTCGTGCAGGTTAGTGATGTCACTGGGGACGGAAGTGGCTGCGGCGACGGCAACCCAGGGGGTGGAAGTGGCTGTTTCTTACCCCCATTTTCCTGCCATCTCCCCATAACCCTTCAACCCATTACCAATTAAAAATCTGTCTGACTCTTCCTTAAATTTACTCACTGTCCCAACATCCATCACACTTTGGGGAAGCAAATTCCACAGATTCACAACCCTTTTGGAGAAGTAGTTTTTCACCTCTGGTTTAAATTTACTTTCCCGTATTCTAAGACTATTGCCTCTCATTCTAGAGTGCCTCCCAAGGGGAAGCATCCATTCACTTCTATTTAATCCAAATCTTTTATCATCTTGAATACCTCAATTTGATCTCCCCTCATTCTTCTAAATTCCAGAGCGTATAGGTCAAAACAGTTCCATCTCCCTTCATATGACAAATTTCTCATCTCTGGGATCAATCGAGCGAACCTCCTCTGAACTGCCTCCAATGCCACTACATCTTTCCTCAAATTAAGGGATCAAAACTGTGCGCAATACTGCAGGTGTGGTCTTACTAATGCCTTGTACAGTTGCCATAATATTTTCTTACCTTTTATATTCTATTCCTTTAGCAATAAAAGCCAACACTCTATTCACTTTCATTATTATCTGCTGTACCTGCATGCTAGTTTTCTGTGACTGATGAATGAGGAAACCCAGATCCCTCTGCATTGCAGCACCCCGAAGTCTCACCCCATTTAGGTAATAGGTCGCCTTCCCATTTTTCCTGACCAAAATGCATGACCTCACACTTATCAACGTTAAACTCCATCTGCCATATTTTGGCCCACTCTCCTAACCTATCGATATCCATTTTGTAAGGTTCTTATTTCCCCATTGCAATTTACTGTACCCCTATTTTTGTGTCAGCCATAAATTTGACTACAGAACTTTCTATCCCTGTATCCAAGTTGTTAAAGTAGATTGTAAATAGCTGGAGTCCAAGGACTGAGCTCTGTGACACCCTACTAGCTATATCTTGCCATCCAGAAATAAAACATTTATTCAAACTCTCTGCCTTCAGTCCATCAGCCAGTCACCTATCCAAGCTAATATATTACCCCTGTTGAAATGTAAAACCCAAAGCAACCAATTATGTAAAACTAAATTCAGCCAAACCAATTTAAAAGAATAATGGGAAGTGTGGTGACAAATGCATGTTGAAAGGTTTGTGTTGTGTGAATGTATATTTTAGTGAAACTGAATCATTGGTTTACAAAATCTGCAGATAAATTGGATCTCAGCATTAGTTACATTACTCTGTAAACCAGTTAAATCAGCAGAAAAACACAAGGTTCAGTCCCTAATTAAGAAGGTCAATGGAATGTTGACTGTTATTTCAAGGGGATTGGAGTATAAAAGTAGGGAAATCTTGCTGCAGCTATACAAGGTCCTGGTGATACTACAGCTGGGGTACTGTGAGCAGTTTTGGTCCCTTTATATACTGAAACATATTATTTCATTGGAGGCATTGAGATTTCACTTGGTGATCCCTGGTATGGAGGGTTTGTTTATGGTCAATGATCTACCAAGTTGGGACTCTACTATCACTGGAATTTAGAAGAATGAGATATCATCTCATTGAAACATGTAGAATTCTTAAGGGGCTTGACACAGTAAATGTTGAGAAGATGTTACCCCTTGTGGGAGAGTCTAGAACCAGAGAGCATTATCTCTAAATAAAGGGCTGCCAATTTAAGACTGAGATGAGGTGAAATTTCTTCTTTTAGAGTGTTGTGAGTCTTTGGAACTTCTTGCCAAGCGTTCTGTGGGGACAGAGACCTTGTGTATATTAAAGGCTGAGATAGGTAGATTCTTGATCAATAGAGGAACCAAGGGTTACGGGGAAAGGGCAGGAAAATGCACGTGAATAATGTCAGATCAGCCATAATCCCAGTTAATGGTGGAATGGACTTGAGGAACCAAATAGGTAAAAACAAGGACTGCAAATGCTAGAAACCAGAGTCTAGATTAGAGTGGTGCTGGAAAAGCACAGCGGGTCAGGCAGCATCCAAGGAGCAGGAAAATTGATGTTTCAGGCAAAAGCCTTTCATCAGGAATAAAGGCAGGGTGCCAAATTGCTTATCCCTGTTCTATTTCTTTTGTCTGGTGGTTAAGAAGAAGTCATTGGACTCAACATGTTAACTCTGATTCTCTCATCAGCGATGCTGTCAGATCATAGAATCCCTACAGTGTGGAAGCAGGCCACTTGGCCCTTTGAGCCCACACTGACCTTCTGAAGAACATCCCACTCAGACCCATTCACCCCTATCCCCGTAACCCTACATTTCCCATGGCTAATCCAGCTAACCTGCACATCTTTGGACTATTGGAGGAATCCAGAACACCCAACGAAAATCCACACAGACACAGGGAGAATGTGCAAACTCACACAGGCAGTCACCCGAGGCTGGAGTTGAACATGGGTCCCTGAGGTTGTCAGGCAACGGTGCAAGCCACCTGCAGCACTATCTGTTTCTTAGTTCACGTAATCTGTTTGTTTATTCCTTACATCTTAGTTTTCTAATTTTAATAATTTTATTCTTCCTCATTTTAATGTTGTTCTCCTACTTTACAAATCCAAAACAATCAGCTTCTCTACTATATGTGATATGATCTTCCTCCTTTACCAACTTTAAATAAGCTTATTTACTGGACTTCCATTCCTAACCAGGCTTATTTCTTTGTCTTAGTGCAAAATAAATCCCTAACAAAGTCTTTCTGACATGTCTAGCAAATTCAGGCATGGCCTCTGTATTTGAACCTAAAGCACCCAGCTAAGCATCATCTTGCTCAAGACACATGGCTATTTTTCATTCAGCTGATTCTGAGTGATACATACTATAATTGCTTCCTTGTGTTATTGGCTCAGAATGTTTCCTTTATTTTCTGTTCCATCTGCCCCTGATTCAGAAAGTGTATGGTGCAGAGTGGCAATATAAGGTTCTGCACCTTTCTCAAATAGATATTGGACTGTTATGTGCTTGGATCTAAGGACAGGCCAAAAAGGACAAAACGTTAGTACAGATCTCATCTTAGCAAAGATCAAGTATTTCTGCAAAGAAAAGTAAATGCTAAAAAATGTGGAAGTGTGTTTGTATGTCTGTCAGTGAGAGTGTCAACTTTTGTCTAAATGGTGCAGCAGGTGACAAACAGCTCACCGACCAGAGGCCAATTCAACCTCATCAGTAGACAACTTCCTTCTCTTCCTCTGTCTGGCTTTCAGATGAAAAAGTCCACCAGGGAAACCTTAGAGGAAGGGAGATCCCCACCTATTGGGCAACCTTGGTCTGCAGAAGGGACTCACAATAACAATGGCAACTCCCCACAGTATTGGTACTACTTTCTCTGCCTGACTGGCTCTGCTACCTCCAGAATCTACTCTTTTTAATGATTTCAGCATGTTGTTATTCCCAAACCTGAAGCAGCTAGAACTTTCAATTTCTGTAACCTGGTTCTTATTATTTAGGGATACCATTTAAATCAATCTAACCAACTAGTTTTAACTCTGACATTGTGAACTTGAATTCACTCCCCAGCACAGAGTAATTGCATAAATGTGTGTCTAAAATATTCCATTGCTGGGCTGAAGCTTATTGTAATTATTGAAATTCCCTCTGCTTGATAAGTCATATTATCTTCTCCTTCTGGACCTTCTGTGCTGTGCATAATTTCCAAAAACTTGTTATTTGATTTAGAACAACTGAGTGAATAATTATATTTCAATTCACATATAAATGACCAGTTGGCTAAACCCTAGGCATTCCTGGATTTCTTTCTTCTGTTATAGCACCTTTAATTTTGGTAATCTATTGTAATTGCATGAGGTAGCTCTATCTTCACTCCTTTTAATTATGATTCTCCTTTTATATTAATGTTTTCTCCCTTTATCTAGGAGGTTTTGTGTTGCCACTACCATTAAACTTTCCTTAGTTTCAACCATTCTTTGCCAAATAACTCCAGTTACAATCTTCCATCTGAAAAGAACAGAGTTTCTAATCTTCACCTTTAGGCAACCATTTTCTGCCACCAGTGTCCATCTGGAAACCAACTAGTCTGTGAAACAGAAAGAAATAGGGAAACAAAGATGGCAGATGCTGCAAATTAGCAACAAATCAGAAATTGTTGGAAAAACTCAGCAGGTCTGGCACCATCTGTGGAAGCAGAGTTAACATTTCAGGTCCAGAAAGAAATACACTTTTTCTTTGTGGATAGAGTTAATTAACTGAACAGTCTTATAGATTATTCCACCCACCAGTCCCACCTAGCTCTCCCCATTCATGTCTATTAATTTATCAGTTAAACCCAACCACTTGCTATATTAGCAGGCAGGATCTTTGCCACCTCAGTCATATCATGAAGCTCAAACATTTCAAAAGAATGAAAGTAAAATATTGTGGATGCTGGAAATCTTAAACAAATACAGAGAATGTTGGTGAAACTGTACAACTTTGGCAGTATCTGTGAAGAGAGAAAACCAGAGTTAATGTGCTAAGTCCAGTATGACTCTTCTTCTGAACTAAAAGGTGTAAAAGAATTTTTGATTGGGAGACAACCAGGAACAAAATAATAGGTACAGGTTCAACAATTTATTTTTTCAGTGGGGAACAACACAAAGAATTAATTCATTTTAAAAAATCAATAATGAGTAATTTAATGCAATTGTTTAGCAAATGTGAGCTAAAGCAAAATCAATATCTCAGCAAGTACTGGAACTCTGCACGTCACATGGGGAACCTTGATTTTTTCCACAGTTTTTACTTGGGCCTATATTTGTGCTGCAAAATTCTGGAAATACAAGTAGATAAATGTGCTGTGACATATTCAAGCTGTTTGGAACCTCATAAATATCATGTCAAACATACCTCCTCCACCAATAAGATTGGAGAAAAAAAAGCAGAAATATTAATTTGATAGATGGGTCACATTAGGTGCTGGAAGAAAAAGAGAAGGAGAAAATGGAGAGAAAAATATTAGAAAGCGCAGTAAGATAACATTTTTTAAACATGAAATTTATGTCAAATCTATAGGAGCAAATTGCTACCTGTAGGTTTAATACTCCACAGTTTTATTATTTATTTCTGTGCCTTCAAGGTTGAGTGGCATGCAAAGACCATAAATTAGATCATTAGCCTGGTCATTGTAATGCCAGGAATTCTCAGCCTAAATGGTTGTAGGAAGATAAATTTATATTTATGAAGCAAATCTATCAATTTCTTCACAGTCAATGAATGTCGATTCTGAGGCTTATGAGTAAGCTCCTGTTTTTGTGAGGCTAACAAGAGTAGCGCATATCCTCCAGCATTTTTCAACACAACAGAAATCTCTTCCTCATTGCAAATTACAGTATTCTTAATGTTGTGAAATTGTCATTATTTTTCTTACAATTTTGAGGCCAATCTAATTTTTAACTTTTTTTAAAAACAATATGGAGTGGACAGCTGAAGCATGCAATGACAGTGACTTAAAAAGAACACATTTTTCTGAATATTTTGATTTATGAAGATCTATGATTGAT
This sequence comes from Chiloscyllium plagiosum, assembly GCF_037043375.1. Classification (NCBI taxonomy): domain Eukaryota; kingdom Metazoa; phylum Chordata; class Chondrichthyes; order Orectolobiformes; family Hemiscylliidae; genus Chiloscyllium; species Chiloscyllium plagiosum. The sequence goes on along the minus strand of NW_028270154.1, from coordinate 50,995,678 downwards.
TATCTAATGAAGAGTAATAATAGGAACAATTCACTGGAAATTAAGGCAGTATAACATAATTCCTTTCTGACTAGTTGGCTGATGGTTAATGAACATGAATTTAATGTTGATGGAACAGTGCCTTTGGAACCCATTGCTGTTAAACTGAGCAATTATAGGGGGACTTATTTTATGTGTCATTTGAAATAACAACATCCACACTCAGACAAATTACAAGCAATAAAAATAAATGGCTGAAAGCTTCCACATCCTGCAGGCTTTATTTGCTGTATTACTGCAAACCAATCTTCAATTTCACTATTATTAATACAACCATTCTACCTTTTTGAGTCAAGACTGTCTCTGCGCTGTTAAGAGATAGGAAGGTTTGTTATAAACATATAACCTTTAAGAAAAACTGAGGCAATGGAGCGAAACAGCAATATTTTGACACAGTTAGAATTTCAGATTCTTTAGTGAAACAATCTTCTCATATTTGCCATTCCCATCTCCCTCTACTTTATATAGGGTATCATGCCTCAAATATTCATCAGATCGACTGACTAAAAATGTTTCCCTATTACTCTTCACTCTCATAAACTTACTGAAGCAGAAACAAAATACTATTTGCAGAGCAAAATATGTGTTTACATTAAGATGGATTCCTTTCCTTCCCAAGTAGGGAGAAATTGTCAACTGAGCCTCCGCAAATAATAATATCCGTGAACTTTGCTATTTTTATTCAGCGAAAGTCGAAGTAGCACTGAAGAATTTTGTATTTGTTGTTTTGTTGATGAGTTGTGCAGGGATGCTATTAATTCTGGTAACTTTCTTAAAGCACAAAATCATAAACTGAGAAATCTATTTTATTACACATGCCTGTATGTATTTTCTATCCATTCCATCATTCCAATGTCACATTTAATTATAGATACCTTTTTTTAAAAACACATTTTTTGCATGAGCTTGATTCTAAAGCAAATGAATTTCTGCAATGTTTTTAAGAGAGAATGGTAAACCAGTAATTGGTCAAGTTGAGAAAACACTTGTAACAATAAAAAGCTAATACATAAATAATTGTGATTGGAGCTGTGCTTTAAAAAAAAAATCACATTAGCAATTGCACTTTGAGAAAGAAAAATCCACACATTCAAACCTGGCTTATGACAGTTCTCAAAGCAAACAATTAATCACGGATTCATTCAAGGCTCCACTAACAATCAAATTCCTATAGCTCGGTCTTGGAATAGTACTGGCTTTGTTACTTGATATAGCACTCAGTTCCTCATAACTTAATTCATTCAAATTATCTTGAGAATACCCAAGGAAATCCATTGGAAAGTATTTGTATTCCATAAACCAAACACTTCGGTCATCATGGTCAAACAAAAAACAAAAAATGTGGATTTTTAAAAGGCTTTTGGCTAGATACGACACATTAGGCTACTTTAAGATAAAAATCCTTGGTGTTGGACATAGTATATTACCATGAATAGAATACTGGCAAACTAAGAGTTTGGGATAAAGATGGCATTTTCACGATGGGCAACCTGTAACTAGTGGAGTGCCACAGGGATCAATCCACAATTATTGACCATATATACTATCAATTTGATGTAGAAAATGACTGCATACAACCGAGTTTGCAGATGACACAAAAAATAGACAGAAAAGCAAATGGTGAGGATGATGCAATGAATCTTGAGGGGAATATAGATAGATTAAGCAAGTGGTCAAAATTAGGCATTTGGAATATAGTATGGGTAAATTGAATTGAATTAAATTGAGTTTATTTAACATGTACCGAGGCACAGTGAAAAGCTTTGACTTGCGAGCAATACAGAAGTAAATAATAGGTAACAGTGGCAAAAACAAAAACACAAGTACAGACGAATGTTAAGAGTTTAACATTCCACCAACAGTAGGGAAGAAACTGTTGCAAAACTAGCTAATGTGTGTGTTCAGGTTTCTGTACCTTCTCCCTGATAGTAGAGGTTGTAGAAAAACATTGCCAGGGTGGGATGGATCTTTGAGAATGTGGGCAGCCTTTCCTTGAGCGTGGGCCTGGTAGATGGATTCTATAGATGGGAGGTTGGCCTTTGTGATTGTCCAGGCCGAGTTCGCCACTCTCTGTAACTGTGTCCAATCTTTAATGGTACAGTTGCCATACCAGGCAGTGATACATCCAGACAGAATGCTCTCGATGGCGCGCCTATAAAAGTTGGCAAGGGTATTTGCCGTCATGCTAAATTTCCTCAGCTGCCTGAGGAAGAAGAGATGTTGTTGGGCCTTTGTAACCAGTGCATTCACATGAAGAGTCCAAGAAAGCTTGCTGTGGATGACCACTCCCAGGAGCTTAACACTCTCCACTCATTCCACCACTGTGCTGTTAATGTGTAGGGGGGCATGAATAACATCTCGCCAAAAGTCAATAATGAGTTCCTTGGTTTTGCTGGTATTGAGAGCTAGGCTGTTCTCAGTGTATCATTTTTCCAGGTCTTCCACCTCCCGTCTGCAGTCTGTTTCATCACCATCTGAGCACACACTCCTGAGGGGCTCCAGCATTGAGGGTAAATGTGTGATTATGCGCTTGGCAGGAAGTATGGACGAGCTGAATATTAATTGAATGAAAAGATAATGCAGAAAGCTAAGTAACAGATCCTTTTGGGACTCTTCATCTATGAATCACAAACAGCTAGCATCCAAGTTCAGAATGTATTAGGGAAGGCAAATGGAATATTGATCTTTATTTGAAAGGAGATTGAGTATAAAAATAGGGAGGTTTTCCTAAAGCTAAATAAGACACTATTCAGACCACATCAGTTATATGGTGAACGGTTTTAGGCCACTTATCTAAGGAAAGATGTTCTGGCATTGGACAAAGTCCAGAAAGGTTCACTAGGCTTAAAGCAAGTATGGACAGACTGCCTTATAAGAAAGGTTTGAGTCGATTGGGTCTGTACTCATCAGACTTTCGAAGAATGAGAGGCAACGTAACTGAAACGTATAAAGTTCTTCGCGACTTGTTAGAATAGATGCGAAAGGTTGTCTCCCATTGAGGGAAATTCTAGGTCAAAGGAGCACAGTCTCAGAATAAAGTGTTGAACATTTAGAGATAGAGAGGTGGAGGAATTTCTTCTGAGTGTAGTGAATCTGTGGAATTCTATACCACAGAGGACCGTTGAGGCTGGGCCATTAAGTACATTCTAGGTTGAGAGAGACAGATTTTCGACTAGGAAAGGAATCAAGTGTTATAGAGAAAAGGCAGGAATATTAATTTAAAGGTATCAGAACAGCAATGATCTCAATTGAATATTAGAACAGACCCAATAATTAACCTAATTCTGCTCTTATACCTTATAATCATATGGTCTGAAAGTTGAGAGCTTGCAGAGATGTGAGCCATAAAGAGATCTGGGTGTCCTGGAGCATGAATTATAGCAGGTTAGTATACAGATGCAACAAGTAATGAGAAAAGTGAATAGAATATTATGCTTTATTGTGAGAGGAACTTAATGCAAGGTAAGGGAGGTAATGCTTCAGATGTACAGAGTATTGTTGAAATTGCATCTGGACTACTATGCACAGTACTGGTTACTACTTATGGATGGTTGTTAATGCATTGGAAGCTGGTCAGAGAGGTTTTACTAGAATAATACCTGGAGTGAATAGATTGCCTTTTGTGAAAAGGGTAGACAGGCTATGCCTGTATCTTTTGGAATTCAGAAGAGTCAGAACTGACTTAATAGAAATCCATAAAACTTTGAGAGGATGTGACTAGGTAGATGTGGAAAGAATGTTTCCTTTTGTGGAAGTATCTAGAAGTTGGGGTCATAGAGATGTACAGCACAGAAAAAGACATTTTATCTAACTTGTCCACGCTGACCAGATATCCTAACCTAATCTAGTACCTTTTGCCAGCACTTAGCCCATATCCGTCAAAAACCTTTCTACTCATATACCCATCCAGATGTCTTTTAAGTGCTGTAATTGTACCAACCTCTACCACTTCCTCTGGCAGCTCATTCCATAGATACACCGCCCTCTGTGTGAAAACGTTGTCCCTTATGTCCCTTTTATTTCTTTCCCCTCTCACCGTAAACTTATGCCCTCTAGTTCTGGGCTCGCCCAGCCCAGGGAAAAGACCTTGTCTATTTACCATATCCATGTCCCTCATGATTTTATAAACCTCTTTGTCACCTCTCTGCCTCCGACACTGCAGGGAAAACAGTCCGAGCTTATTTAGCCTCTACCTATAGCTCAAATCCTACAACCATAGCAACATCCTTGTCAATGTTTTCTGAAACCTTTCAAGTTTCACAACATCCTTTCGATGGGAAGGAGACCAGAATTGCATGCAATACACTATATTCTAAAAGTGACCAAATCAATGTCCTGTGCGGCCACAACATGACCTCCCAACTCCTATACTCAATGCTCTGAACAATAAAGGCAAGCATACCAAATGGCGCCTTCACTAACCTATCTATCTGCAACTCTACTTTCAAGGAATTATGAAACTGCACTCCAATGTCTCTTTTTCAGCAACACTCCCCAGGACGTTACCATCAAGTGTATCAGTCCTGCTCTGATTTGCTTTTCCATAATGCAGCACCTCGCATTTATCTAAATTAAACTCCATCTGCCACTTCTCAGCCCATTGGACCATCTGATCAAGATCCCGATGTAATCTGAGGAAACCTTCTTCACTGTCCACCACACCTCCAATTTTGGTGTCACCTGCAAATTTACTAACTATACCTCCTATGTTCACATCCAGATCATTTATATAAATAATGAAAAGCATTGGAACCAGCACCAAACCTTGTGGCACACCTCTGGTCACAGGCCTCCAGTCTGAAAAGCAATCCTCCACTACCAACCTTTGTCTTCTACCTTCGAGCCTGTTGTGTATCCGAATGGTTAGTTCTCCCTGTATTCCATGAGATCTAACCTTGCTAATCAGTCTACTATTAGGAACTTTGTTGAACGCCTGACTGAAATCTATACAGATCACGTCTACTGCTTTGCCTTCACCAATCCTCTTTGCTACTTCTTCAAAGAAACTCCATCAAGTTCGTGACACTTGGTTACCCACATTAAATCCATGCTGACTATCCTTACTCAGTCCTCGCCTTTCCAAATACATGCAAATCCTGTCCCTCAGGATTCCCTCCAACAACTTGTCCACCACTGATATCAGGCTACCGGTCTATTGTTCCCTGGCTTGTCCTTCCTACCATTCTTAAATAGTGGCACCACATTAGCCAACCTCCAGTCTTCCAGCACCTCACCTGTAACTAGCGATGATACAAATATCTCAGCAAGGGCCCAGCAATGACTTCCCTTGCTTCCCACAGAGTTCTAGGGTACACCTGGGGATTTATCCACTTACATGCATTTCAAGAAATCTAGCATCTCCTCCTCTATAATATGGACATTTTTCAAGATGTCACCATCTATTTCCCCACATTCTATATCTTCCATGTGCTTCTCCACAGTAAACATTTATACAAAATACTCGCTTTGGTCTCTCCCCAATCTCCTGCGAGTCTACACATAGGCTGCCTTGCTGATCTTTGAGGGGCCCTATTCTTTCCCTAGTTACCCTTTTGTCCTTAATGTATTTGTAAAAATCCTTTGGATTCTTAACTCTATTTACCAAAGTTTCCTCGTGTCCCCTTTTTGCCCTCCTGATTTCCCTTTTTATTATACTCCTACTGCCTTGAAACTTTTCTAAGGATTCACTCGATCTATCCTGTCTATACCTTACATATCCTGCCTTCCTTTTTCTCAACCAAAACCTCAATTTCTCTAGTCATCCAGCATTCCCTACACCTACCAGCCTTTCCTTTCACCGTAACAAGAAAACACCATCTCTGGACTCTTGTTATCTCATTTTTGATGGCTTCCCATTTTCCAGCCATCCCTTTACCTGCGAACATCTGTCCCTAGTCAACTTTTGAAAGTTCTTCCTAATACCATTAAAATTAGCCTTCCTCCAAATCAGAACTTCAACTTTTAGATCCGGTCTATCCTTTTCAATTATCATTTTAAAAGTAACAGAAATATGGTCGCTGGCCCCAAAGTGCTCTGCCAATAACAACTCAGTCAACTGCCCGGCCTTATTTCCCAAGAGTAGATTAAGTTTTGCACCTTCTCTAGTAGGTACATCCACATACTGAATTAGAAAATTTTCTTGTACACACTTAACAAATTTCTCTCCATCTAAAGCCTTAACACTATGGCAGTCCCGATCTATGTTTGGAAATTTAAAATCCCCTACTGTAGCCACCCTATTATTCTTACAGAGAACTGAAATCTTACAAATTTGTTTCTAAATTTCAAGCTATTAAGGATCTATAATACAATCCCAATACGGTGATCATCCCTTTCTCATTTCACAGTTCCATCCAAATAACTTCCCCTGATGTATTCCCAGGAATATCCCCCCTAAGTACAGTAGTAATGCTATCCCTTATCCGAAATGCCACTCCCCCTCCTCTTTTACCTCCCTTTCTATCCTTCCTGGATTTGTATCCTGAAACAATAAGCTGCCAGTCCTGTCTATCCCTGAGCAACGTTTCTGTAATTGCTGTGATATCCCAGTCCCATGTTCCTAACCATGCCCTGAGTTCATCTGCCTTCCCTGTTCAGCCTCTTGCATTGAAGTAAATGCAGTTTATCAATCCTACTTTGGTCTCTGCTTTGTTCCTGCCTGCCCTGACTGTTTGACTTACTTCTTTTCCCAACTGTACCAGTCTCTGATTGATCTCTTTCCTCACTATCTCCCTGGGTCCCACTCTCCCTGGGTCCCACTCTCCCTGCCCCACCTTAACAGTTTAAATCCTCCCGAGCAGCTCTAGCAAATTTCCCTCCAGTATATTAGTCCCCTTCCAATTCAGGCGCAATCTGTCCTTCTTGTACAGGTCACTTCTACCCCAGAAGAGATTCCGATTATCTAAAAATGTGAACCCTTCTCCCCTGCACCAGCTCCTTAGCCACACATACACCTGCCCTTCTATTCCTACCCTCACTAACTCATAGCACCTGGAGTAGTCAAGATATTACCTTGAAGGATCTCCTTTTTAAATTCCTTCCTAACTTGCTACATTCTCCCTTCAGAACCTCATCTTTTTTCCCTTCCTATGTGATTAGTTCCAATGTGTACAATGACCTCCTTCTGGTCCTACTCCCCTTTTGAGAACATTCTGCACCATCTCGAAGATATCCCTGATCCTGGCACCAGGGAATCAACATACCATTCTGAATTTTAGCTGCTGGCCACAGAAACATCTGTCTGTGCCTCTGACTAGAGAGTTCACTATCACAATTGGTCGCTTGGACCGAGTGTATCTCTCATTACATTAGAGCCTATCTCAATACCAGAAACTTGACTGTTCATGCTACACGCCCCTGAGAGTTCATCACCCCCTACATTTTCCAAAGCAGTGTACATGTTTGAAATGGGAATAGCTACCTAAGACTCCTGCATTACCTGCCTCTCCCTCCTACCTTTTTTCTAGAGTTAACCCATCTACCTGACTATATCTGCCACTTTTCTCCCTTCCCATAACTGCCATTCATCACACCCCTTAGCTCTTGTCAATTCTAATTACTGCTCTAACCTATCCATGCAATCTGATAGGATTCCCAACCAAAGACACTTCCTGCAGACATAATCATCAGTAACATGGAAACTCTCCCTTAACTCCTACAGCTGATAGGAATAGCATATCATTCTACTAAAGGCCACCTTTGCTCCTTCACAATCTATAGACCCAGAAAATAGCATCATCTTATTGCTTAAAAAAACAGTGCTCCAGGCTAACTTAGTACTTATAATTTATATTTTTAAAATTTAAAAGAGACCAATCTCAATAAAATATTATCCAGAAAGAACCCAGTCCTCTCACTACTGTAGACTTACAGCAAGGTTACACATAAGGACTATGCACTTATCTGTTCCTGTGCTTGGTGTTCTTCAGCATGGGTTCCTCCATGGTCAAATGTGAATTTCACTGTTTGTTACTTTTTCCTAGACACACTCTGATGTCCAGAGATATATGAACTCAAACAGCAAAGGCAGTAATAGTGCAGATTCACTGCTGTGTCAGTTAGCAGTGTAGGTTTCTTTCTCTTTCTCCCTCATTGACCATGTGGTCGCTGCCTTTTGTGTGTCTTCCTCCTTTTAAAAGTGCCATTGTTTTGACCTTTATTCCCCCAAAGGTCCAAAACAATGCAACAGTACATAAAACAGTAATTGCTGCTCCTGGAATTCGAGGAAATCACCGCCAACACCGAAAATACCTCAAAAAGGGAGCAGCTCTTACAGCCACAATTTTTCCTGTCCTCCATCTTGGATTACCCAGAATCCACTTCTATCTTAGATTAGAAATAATGTCACCCATTGAAGACAGAATTGAGTGGAAAAAGAAATCTTTGAGGGCTGTGAGCCTTTGGAATTCCCATCTGCAAAGAGGAGTCGATGCAAAATGTTTAAATATATTTAAGACAGAGGTAGCATGACTCTTGATTACCAAGGGCATGAACGGTTATTAGAGGTATGCAAAAAATTGAAATTCAAATCAGATCAGCCTTTTTTTTTTTGAAAGTTGAGTGACTCAGAAGACCGAGTAGTCTATATTTATTCCTTGTTCATATGAAAGTCACATACAGTATTATACAGGTACAAATCATCAATGGGATGCAGTAAAATTAAGGTACATCTTTACTTGTATAATGGAATCCTGAATACTTTTGGTCTCCTGAATGATTTTAAAATATGCTTGCGTAAATATTAAATTTTGAGAACATGTAAAATGATTCCAACTTAACTTATGATTACTGGGTATTCTAATAAAGCAAAAGGTAGGTGAGAGAAAGAATCCAGGAATAAATAAGAACATTTGCATTTTGTATTGCTTAGATTAGTATTTTGGAACAATTATAATTTGTGTAAAATTTAGATTGTGTAGCTATGTTACAGAGTGACATGCTTTTCTGTTACAAATTCAGTTCCAAATTGTTCCTTTCTATAAGGGGAAAAATATCACTCTCAGTTACTGCTAGTTTCTTTCAGCAATATTTATTGTTTTATTTTTCCAAGCAATTTCATGATAAGCTGCTCAGGAAATTTTGAGAGACATATGAGGACAGAATAGCACAGAACCGCTCAGAAGTGCTTAATAATTTTATTTCCCAGGGATAAGAAAAATGTGCATCCATATAGTGCTTCCACATTCTCAGGACATCTCAAAGTAAACAAGTGAGTATTTTCAAATGTTATAACAATTAGCAGCAGTTGCATCTATCAAATACAGCATCCAGCTTGTAATTAGCAAGCTCACATAAACAGCGTGTGATATGTCCATTTTACTTTTGCAAATTAATTGAGGAATAGCTATTGGCCAAAACATTGGGGATAGGTCTACTGTTCTTCTTTGACATAGTGCCATGGGTACTTTTACACGCACCTGAGAGGATGGCTGGAACAGCGATTTGGCACCTTGTCCAAGCCAACTTCTTCAATATTGCAAAACTCTTCTCAGTATTGCCCTGTACTGTCAGCCATCATTTCTTTGGTCAAACTCTCCTCAGTATTGCCCTGTACTGTCAGCCATCATTTCTCTGGTCAAAACATGGCCTTCTGACTCAGAAGCATGTATGCTGCCAGCTGAGCCACAGCCGATTAAAGGCAGGGAACAAGGGAGACTTGGGCTTACGCTACAAATTAATTAAACTAAACATCAATTAATTATCATTGAATAGGCAGGAAATGTATGATTAAACATGAGGGGAGTTAATATAGAAAATGCCAATGAGGAATTAAGTAATTAGGCAAACATAAGCAACCAGAAAAATCTACTATAATACAAAAGAGAAACTAAAATAATTCTTTTTTGGAATTTCTTTGTCAACTTAATGTCTATAAAATGTTAAGTGTTTACATAGGAAATAGAACCAAGATGATTGAACATGTCAAGGCAATCAACTATCATAGAATCAATCATAGAATCCCAACAGTGTGGAAGCAGGCCAATCAACCCATTAAATCCAGACCAACACTCTGAAGAGCTCTCCAACCAGACCCTCCCCCACCCTATCCCTATAACACTCCATTTTCCAAAGCTAATCCACCTAACTGGCACAACTCTGGATGCTATTGGCAATTTAGCATGGCCAATCCACCTAACCTGCACATTTTAAACTGTGGGAGGAAACCAGAGCACCCAGAGGAAATCTGCACAGACACTGGGAGATTTGTGCAAGCTCCACGCAGTTGGCTGAGGGTGGAATATATATATATATATTGAAATGCTTGTTATGTTTTCCATTAGATAAACATGCCCCTATTAGAAACCTAAGTGGATGCTATGGGTATTTCCACACATTTGACTATGAGCTGAAAAGACTCAAGCTAACTCACAGCTTCCAACATTCAACACGTACCAACCCTTTTTATTTAGTGATTGACAGGAAAAATGTTATGTAATGCTGTATTTGGGGATTAATTTATTTCTACGGCTGTATAATTTATATGCTACTTGAGATAGGTAGAACAACGAATAGAAAAAACAAAACAAAAAATACCCTTTGCTGTACTGTCTCTGCTGAGATCTCTTTCAGATACATGGTCAAAAAGTGTGGTCAGGCAGCATCCGAGGAGCAGGAGAGTCGACATTTCAAGCATAATCTCTTCATCGGGAATGTAGGGAGGCCCAAGGGGGCTGAGAGATAGATAAATAAGAGGGGGATGAGGCTGGGGTGAAGGCAGCTGGGAATGTGATAGATAGATGCAGGTGGGGACTGATGTTGATAGGTTAGAGTAGAGGGTGGAGCAGATAGGTGGGAAGGAAGATGGACAGGTAGGACAGTTCAAGAGTGTGGTGGCGAGTTGGAGGTTTGGATCTGGGATAAGGAGTGGCGGAGGGCAGATCAGGAAACTAGTAAAATTGACATTGATCCTGTGTGGTTGGAAGGTCCCAAGGCAGAAGATTAGGTGTTCTTCCTCGGTCATTGGGTGGCTAGAATTTGGTGATGGATGAGGCCCAGGACTTGCATGTCCTTGGCAAAGTGGGAGGGGGTGTTGAAATGTTTGGCCACAGAGCGGTGGGGTTGATTGGTGCATGTGTTCCCGAGATGTTCTCTGAAACGTTGCGCAAGTTGACGTCCTGTCTCCCCAATTCAGTGAATTGTTTGATTCAACCAGATCAATTTCTGTCCATGTACCATTATAATATGAAAGGACCCATGAGTTTAATTCATTGTCATCAGCATTGAACCTCAATATTTTAATTAAAAACATTCTTTTCTCATATTGTCACCCCAGTAGATTGTTCCCTTTGTACCCTCTGTTTCTTGCTTGTTGATCTTTAGATATTGTTTTACAACCCATGTTACTGCACCAATTGAAGTCAAAAATATTTCCAATATCAAGATGTGAAATGTTCTTCTGAATAAAAAGAAAGTTAATGTATCATCCAATGTTTGTATCTCTCGCAACAGCAGCCATCTCACATTGGAAAAATTATTATCTGCCTACCATTCCCAGCTCAGGGCAGGTCTGTCTTGAGAATTCACCCACTTTCTTTAAAGCAAAATCTGGTTTTAAAAAAAGGGTAAGTTTTCTTCTCTGCCTCCCATACATCTAAATGTACTCTAGAACTCTGCAGCTGGATCAAAGGAGCCTGCTCACCAATTCACTCTGCTGGCTTCAAAGTTATAGGCAGTTGTTACCCGGTACTTTTATGACCCAGGTTGCCATGAGACAGGGGAGAGGTGAAAGGGCTGGGTATCTCTGCATTGTTCTGAGCTAAAACATCTGGGGGCTTATGAATACCACTAATCTCAGGTGAAAGTTGCTGAGCTGGTGGGGTTTCATTTGAAACCCTCACTAGTGAATCCTCTCTCGATACAGTGGCGTCCCTCTAGATGTCAAGGTGGAGCTCTCCAGCACTGGCATCTCTTTGTGTAAGTTCATTGCCTGTTCTGAGAGGCTGCTTTCAGAGAAGAGAGGATGTGAGTTATCTCATGATAAAAGCTTGTGGAGAATAAGAATGAGTTTGCACTTGTTCCAATTTGAAAGCAGCATAGCACAGCGCAATGAAGTTCACTGGGTTAGTTGGTCATTCGGAAACAAAGAAGAAAAGGTGGTAAGATATCGCCAGTAAGCAAGTAGGTCACACACAGGACAGGAATGCTTGGAAGTTTGAGAATACAATGTGGTTGTCAGCCATTGAATGTATATGACACTTGTAATAATGAGAGGTGATATACATGGCCTTTGGTGAAATGTGTGTGCGAGGGCACAGTTAGAGTGAGTGGTGGCCCTATGAATGTGAAGAACCAGAGAGAAGATGGCAGCACTTACCCTTTCAGAGTGCAGATAATCTTTGAACTGCTTCCTATGTTACTGGGCGTCTTACTTCACCCAGAATGCAGCACTGATGCAGGTTAAAATTGGACTTCAGTTTACCTTGGCAATAGCAGTCCACAGGAAGAAGGGCTGTCTTCCTCTCCACTAGCACATCCATCAATAACTCCAGGTCTTGTTGGGAAACGGAGTGCAAATTTTCCTTTCCTCTGGTCAATAGTCTGTGATAAGTGCAGACTCTACAGTGTGACAGGCAGTTACAGCATCTGAAGTCTTTTACAGCTGGACATTAACTATGTTACCACTGGTGTAAAAACAGGAATTGAGAACATGCCCACCTCTCTAGCCCCATGATTCCCTGAGAATGGTGCCTAAGAACATGGTTGCCTAATTGATGTGATGAAAGAAGGAAGCTTGCATGAGGAAAGTCACTATGAGCCATGGTAGACGAGGTGCCATGAATCTTACTCATCAAAACACTTGAATTGAAAATGAGAAAACTCCCCCATTATTGAAAGTGTCATTGATGTTGATTAAAAATCAGGTGCTCAAGAGGGCAATGTGTTGTACTCTTCAGAGAGAGAATGACTGAAGGAAGAGCATAGGTTAGCAAACAGATGGTTACCTGCACCATTTTACTTTAATTCATTCATGGTGTATAGGCATTGTTAGCCAGACCTGCATTTATCCTTTATTCCCAATCGCTCTGGAGAAGAACATAAGAACATAGGAACTAGGAACAGGTGGAAGCCATCTGGCCCTTCGAGCCCACTTCGCCAATTAATAAGGTCATGGCTGATCTTTTTGTGGACTCAGATCCACTTACCCACCCTCTCACTGTAGCCTTTAATTTGTTTACTGTTCAAAAAATATCTATCTTAGCTTTAAAAACATTTACTGAAGTAACGGCAACAACTTCACTGGGCAGAGAATTCCATAGATTTACAACCCTCTGGGTGAAGAAGTCCCTTCTCAATTCAGTCCTAAATCTGCTCCCTCTAAACTTGAGGATACACCCTCTTGTCCTAGTTTCACCTATCCGTCGAAACATACTATCTATTTCTATTTTATCAATTCCCTTCATAATTTTATATGTTTTGATAAGATCCCCCCCCCCCCCCCATTCTTCTAAATTCCAATTAGTATAATCCCAATCTACTCAGCCTCTCCTTATAAGCCAACCCTCTCAACTCTGGAATCAACCTAATGAAACTCCTCCACACCCCCTCTAGAGCCAGCACATCCTTTCTCAAGTAAGGAGAACAAAACTGCATGCAGTACTCCAGGTGTACTGCACCAGCACTCTATACAGCTGCAACATAGCCTCCCTACTTTTAAGCTCAATCCCTTTAACAACGAAGGACAAAATTCAATTTGCCTTCCTAATTACTTGTTGTACCTGCAGACCAACGTTCTGTGATTCGTGCACAAGGACACCCAGGTCCCTCTGAATAGCAGCATGCTGCAACTTTTTGCCATTCAAGTAATAATCCTTATTATTGTTACTCTTACCGAAATGGATGACTTCACATTTATTAACATTGTACTTCCATCTGCCAAACCTTTACCCACTCACTCAAAGTACCTGTGTTCCTCTGCAAAGTTTCACAGTCCTCTGCAGACTTTGTACTGCTGCTCATCTTAGTATCATCTGCAAACTTTGACACGCTACACATTGTCCCCAACTCCAAATAATCTATGTAAATTGTGAATAATTGCAGTCCCAACACTGATCCCTGAGGCACACCATTAGTCACTGATTACCAGCCAGAAGAACACTCATTTATCCCCGCGCTTCCTATGTGTTTGCTGTTCTTGTCTTTCTGACTAGCAATATGCAATTTGGATGGTTCTGTTGAAGGACTATTAGTGAAGTTATTGCAGTCCATGTTACAGATATTACACAATGTGATGCATTGTGCGTCAGTGGTGAAGGCAGTGAATGTTGTAGATGCTGGATGGGATACCAATCACTGGGCTCTTTTGTCTTGGATGGTGTCAGGTTTCTTGAGTGTTGTTAGATCTGTACCTGTCCAGTGAACTGTACAGTCATCCATCATACTGCTGACTTGTGCTTGTAAATGTTGGATAGGCACGGGGGAGAGATACGGTGGGTTACTCATGTTACACCAAAAGAAGAATAAATCAGACCAAATGTTATGAAAGTGTACGTGTGTACTTAAGAGAGAGTGAAAGATAGCAAGGACTGACTGAAAGCACAGAGTGTGCTGAACAATTTTAAAATGTAACATTTAGTTTTGAAACAAATAGTTGGAGTTGCATTGCCATGGTACACAACAAATTGAGCATTTCAAAAAAATCTCTGGGATGCATGCACCAAACTGCCCCACCGCCCTGTGGCTGACCACTTGAACTCTCCCAAGCACATACAAGTAACTGGGCCTCCTCCGCCGCCAAATCCATGCCACCCGACAACTGGAGGAAGAAAGCCTCATCTTCTGCTTTGGGACCTTTCAATCACATGGCATCAACATCGACTTCACTAGTTTCCAAATCTTCCCTCCCCCCACCTCATCACAGATCCAACCCTTCAATTCGGCACTGTCCTTTTGACCCGTCCATCTTCCTTCCCACCTATCCACTCTACCCTGTCACAATTACCCCCAACCCGCATCCACCTATTGCTTTCCCAGTTACTTTCCCTCCAGCCTCACCACCTATTTATCTCTCATCCCCCTTGCCCCTCCACATTCCTGATGAAGATCTTATGCCCAAAATGTTGATTCTCCTGTTCCTCGGATGCTGCCTGACCTGCTGCGCTCTTCCAGCACTGCAATCTCAACTCTAATCTCCAGCATCTGCAGTCCTCACTTTCACCGAGATTTTCTGTGTGTCTGGTTTAAATTAGCAGAGGTGTTTACCCCGTATCATAACAGTTTGTGTCACTAGCATTGATGGCTAGCAGGAGAGTAAAACTGAGTGTTGAGTATAAGAGTTGGGAGATCTTGTTGCAGCTATACAGGAACATTGGTTAGTCCACTTTTGGAATATTGCATGCAATTCTGGTCTCCTTGCTATTGGGATGGTGGTTATGAAATTTGAAAGGGTTCAGAAAAGATTTACAAGGATGTTGCCAGGGTTGGAGGATTGGAGCTATAGGGAGAGGCTGAATAGGCTAGGGCTGTTTTCCCTGGAGCGTTGGAGCCTGAGAGATGACTTAATAGCGGTGTATGAAATCATGAGGGACATGGATAGGATAAATAGACAAAAACTAGATGGCATAGATTCAGGGTGAGAGTGGAAAGATATAAAAGGTACCTAAGGGGCAACTTTTTCAAGCAGAGGGTGGTGCGTGTATGGAATGAGCTGTCAGAGGAACCGGCGGAGGCTGGTATAATTACAGTATTTAAAAGGCAACTGGATGGGTTTAGAGGGATATGGGCCAAGTGCTGGCAGATGGGACCAGATTGCGTTGGGATATCTGGTCGGCATGGACAAGTTGGACTAAAGGGTCTGTTTCTGTGCTGTATTTCTCAATGATTCTATAAACAAGGTAATCTAATTAATGTCTATGATTCAAACCCAAACTTGAATATAACCCCACTTATGCACATAGACAGACAGACGGACGCCATTAAGTGATGAACTGAAAAGAAGCTAAAAGTTGCCATTTCACTTAATCAGTTTTGAATAACGGTTGCTAAACCTTCATGCAATTATTGAATAATGTGTTGTTCACCAACATGTGGGACTGTATATCTTGCTTGAACTCTGAAGTCACCAGTCAATGCAAACAGCTTCTGTCGACCACTGGAGACAGCTGGGAGTTCTTTTCTTAGAACTTTCAATTATTCAATAACTTGAGGATAATTAAAGAACAAAATTCTATCCAGCATCTTTTGCAGATACTTTGCTTTCTACCTCACAAAAATCAGCTCAATATGTTCCTCTTTATTTTCAATGTTTTCCTTTTTTTGATTGGTCAGCACCAGCCTCCCTATGATGGCCTCCCTTAACATCCAAGCATCTGCTAGTTCTTGAGTGTAATGCATCTTAGGTGCCAAACTTCTGCAATATTCTTAGAACAATAATGAACCTGCAATTAACTTTCCAGCCCAGTTCCTATAAATAAATATCAGTGGTTTTTCTTTCTTCAAAAAAAAAACAAGCTGCTGCTTAGAGTGCAAACTTAATCTCTTAACTTCAGCTCACAGTTTCAAGATGAGAAAAATGAAGCAAAATGGTACTGGCCCCAACACTTCACAGAATTCCTAACCTCTTGACCTGCTATTATAGCTATCGTGTTTCTGTGCCTTATCCAGTTCTGATTCTGGTCAATGGTAATATCTAGAATGTTGACAGTGGGGGATTCAATGTTAGTAATTTCATTGAACTTCAGAGGACATTGTTTAGATTGTCTCTTGTTGGATATAGTCATTGCCTGGCTCTTGAGTAGCACTAACGCTATATGCCACTCATCAGCCCAAGCCTGGGTGTTGTCTAAGTCTTGCTACATAAGGGCATGGACTCCTGCAGTATCTGAGGAGTGACTAAATGGCGTGACTAAATGGTGCTGGACATTGTGTAATGACCTTATGATGGATGGAAACATCGTCTGGGGCCAGTAAACCATATCCACCCTGTCATAGGTCATTGGTTTCTTTTGTCTATTTAGTTTATGGATAAATTTTAATGGCTTTTTAATTAATTTAAAATCACTTATGAAGTTGACTTGCCTTTTGGGTAATCTGGTACTCCTAGCCCAGATTATTTCAATCCATTTGAAAACATGTAAACTTGAAAACGTTTCTCCGTCAAACAACATGACAAATTTAGTGTGTACCTGAACAAAACTGATGTACTCGATTGACATGATGCCTTTTCAGTAAGATATATGTCAACTGTTACTATAAAATGAGTCTAAGCATGGTTCATACTGGCAATTTGACTATGTGTTGATACTTGAGTATCTGAATAATTTTCCATTAATTTGAGATTGAATCAGTATGAGTAATCGGCTCAATGCACTTATATCATTAAATCATTTCTTTTCATTAACATACTGTACAGTGAATCTGCTTATCCAATGATACTCAGGATTGGTGTTCTATGACATAATGTGCTGTTACTCTTGTCTTTTTCAGGTACAGATTCTGCAATGGAAGAAAATTATATTCGCTGTACTATTTTAATATCTTGGCACAATGTAATTAGATTATTGGGTGTTCAAAATAATTTCATAGTGTGATAGCATTATTAGCAGTTAATAAACTTATGCTGTATTGGAACATTTTGTCCCATTGGATTATGTATTATTGGATTATCCAAAAATGAGAAAGTTATATTTTCTCAGGAGTAGCATCACTTTATTACAACTAGAGAAATATGAGCATTTCAAAATAAGAGTTATTTTTAATATTTCGGAAGCACATTAGCAGTTGAATGTGTTGCTCTAATAGAGATGGTGGGTCAAATTTCTATTGAGTTTATATTGCAGTCCATCTGAACTCATGACATTATGGAAACTAGATGCTAATGATGCTTTTGCAAACAATATACGCATATACTTTCAAATTGGCAAACTTCACACAGATTATAAACTAAAAATCTAAATAAGGTAAGATACATATTTTTAATTAAATTTCTTTCTTGTGTGTTTTTACCTTTAGATCAATGGTCAGCAATTGTTTTCAGGTAGTTTCATCGTTTAACTTAATTTACTTTAATTTAGTGTGATTTGTTGAAACAATGTCAGTTTTAGAATCCAAGCAGAATTTGCCTCTAATGGAAACACTAATGACAATATCCAAAAGAGCTACTTTTTCCAAGTTATTAGTATTCCTATTTACAGACTAAAACATGTGACTTCTTTGCAGAGTGTATGTCTTCAAGGGGAAATAACCACAATTCTTTCATAAATATTGTAAAGCATGAGAAAAACAGAATGCGAGTAATAAAATGTTAACACAAATTACAAATAAAACACTACTTTTGAGAAAACATCATACATTTTACACAAAAGGAACATATTGTCAATGCTGGATATCTGCACTGAAATTCAAAATTATGGAACTATTCAGCAGGTCAGGGAACATCTGTGGAGAGAGAAATCAAATGAACAATTAATGTTTCAATTGATGACTTTTCACTCTGGCTTTGGAACCAGCCAATTTAACCTTGCAAGAGGGTATAAATATGGTTAATAACAAGCCTTTCACCACCTCTAAGGGCATCCAACAGTATTCTGGATGAAGAAGCCCAGAGGGTGCAGAGAGGGATTCCTGACAAATGTTCAATGGATTACAAGACCCAAAGTGGAAAGGGGTGAGGTAAACGTTCCTTGTGTCTCCCTGGTATTGCTCCTTCAGGCTGAATGGGCAGGAGGAAATTGGCTTGTCAAACCAAACAGACATGAATAGAGAGAGTAGAGAAAGCGCTGATCCCATGTATATAGCAACTGTGTTGAAAGAACATCAATGGTCGTTGAGATTTGCGAGGTAAAAGCTGTGCATAATATTAAACTTATCCTCTTAAATGTGACTAACCCAGTCAGTGTGCATGCCCCAGCATCAGCACTGGCTGTGAAATTTGTGTTTGATTCTCTGTGTGCAGATCGTTAGTCAGTCAGAGTTGATTCCTGTATTGGGATCACTGTTGGCCATATGCATCAGGCATCATAGTACCACCATGATGGGCTGCATTATAGGCACAGTGTGCACCTTTAAAATGTGAATAATAAAAGCATTTATGCGGTTGCAGGTGAAGAGAGTACACCATGTGGGAGGAAAAATAAAGAAATTTAGGTGGGCATGCTATACATGACAATTCACATCATCTGAGAGAAGAGACATTGTATCTGGGATACAGGACAGGGCCTCATTAATGTGGATCCCTAAACATTTGACTGGCATAATAGAAGTGTTCAATACACTAGCGCAGTGCTGATGGAATTGTTGGAAAATACATTCGTTTTTATTTATCACTCCTCTCTCCCACAGACCATGGACAACTGCAGTCCAGATGCAGAGCCTGCAGGCCAGCCATCCACCTTTTCAATTTCATGGAGTTGACAAGGCTCTGGAGCTGCTGCTGCTTCTTGGAGCTGATTCTATAGAAACTCTGTCATCATGATCTGCCACGCTCACCTGATTATGGCATTCTCACATATCCGTCATCCAACTACACCAGGTAAAAACAATGACTGCAGATGCTGGAAACCAGGTTTTGGATTAGTGGTGCTGGAAGAGCACAGCAGTTCAGGCAGCATCTGAGGAGCAGCAAAATCGACGTTTTGGGCAAAAGCCCTTCATCAGGAACTACACCAGGGTCAACCCCTCTTCCTGCTGATTCTGAATCATCCCTTACAAAATGAAAGAAAGATTGAAAAATTGTTATTAATTGTCTAACAGAACTAATTGCCTTATTATCAGATTCATGCCCAGGTTCCTTTCACCTATCCGACTGCCCCTTAGAATATCCCTTTGTGACTTCAGCACTCTAGCCTTACCTCCTGATGATATTTACTGCCATCTTTCCTCCCCCTCACCTTTCAGCCTACCATTCTCCATTGTTCTGACAAAATGTCAGCCTATACATTTCCTTTGAGAACCTGCATACCTACTCTGCTGCCTAAAGTTTTTCTTGTTTCTTTATTCAGATGTTGCTACTTCCTGGAGAAAATAAAATATACCATTCCATTTTCTTTCCTTGCTACATTTTATGAGAGGCTCTGGCAAAACCCTCCCAATGCAATATTTGTGTTAATTTCCATTCTCAGGCTGTTTATAATCCTGTTAATTAAAGTAATTATAAAAGTTTCAAAAGATTAAGAAATGGAACAATATATTCAAGTTTGCTTTATCTCCATTTCTCACCCTAAAAATACAAGAGCAGCAATATTGAAGATTATTGGCAGAGCTCTCACTCATATTCCTATTTTAATGTTTGAAAGACACTTGTTAGACCTCAACTAGAATACTGTGTAGAGTTCTGGACCCAACATTGTAAGGAGTACGTCAATGCGCTAAGTAAATGCAGAAAAGATTTACTACAAATGGCTTCGAATGCGAAACTTCATTTATAACCATAAAGTGATTTGCAAGTATAACAAAAATGGAAGAAAGTATCTTTTTCACACTGAGTGTGGCTTGGGTCTCAAAAGCACTGCCTGGAAATGTAGTGGAGGCAGGTTTAATAAGTATTCAAGAAGGCATTAGATAATTATTGGAATAGCAACAGGATGCTAGGGGTTTGATAAAGGCAAGAGAATGACCCTGTATCATAATATTGATTGGGAAGTCAGAGCAGACATAATAGCCTGAATGACAATTTCCATAATATTTTGAATAATCAGCAACTGAATTCATTATTCCCAGCTCAATTTGTCAGTATGGTTGTGTCCTATAGGTAACTTTACCGCAGTAAAGAGGGAGAACATGCATTGCACTGAGTAATACATAAGTTGTACAGAGTTATAGTCACTATCTTCCATTGAACAAGCGTGCTTGGTATATCCATTATTTGGTTTTACTTTCAGCTTCCAGTGGACACAGAATTTTACTACTTATTCACAAACTATCTTGTTCTTTTTAGCACCTCTGATAGCACCATTGATTTCCATGACAATTCTATATAAGCATCAAAATCTTTTGAGCTCGTAATTTTGAATTTCTCTTATCCTTGGCTAGAAAAATATTACCTCTCCATCTGTCCAGTTAACACAGCAGCTGTCAGAAATAAATTTACTGATGTATAAAAATCTGCATCAAAAAAAAACCTCAAATAATGAAACATGACAACTTAGACCAATAACAATGAGAAATTCTGACAGATTAAGTGTAGCTGACAAAGGATCCCATTAAGATCAAGACCTTAAAGAGAACATGCAGTTGAAAGAGTATTATATCAAGGACACGTAACATTTATAGCTGACTTGCTAAAAATGTTCTAAGACCACAAATTGGTCCCCTCTATCATAAGGCTGCTTACATCCATCTCCATATCAGTGTCAGCCCAAACCTTGATATCATCTCATCTGCTGTTAGAACTCTCAACATTGTCCTTGTCAATTCTAGATATGATTATACCACTGTTCTCCTGATAGCTTCCCATTTTCCATAGCTCTCCATTTTATAGCATTCTTTTGCACCCAAACTCTGCTTCTTCTATCCCATCGTAGAACAAATATATTCAAAACAATAATTCGTTTTAAAAATTAAGTCCAAAAGTTTAAAATCTTTTGGAAACTACCACTAAAATGTTTGCTAATTTCTTTTTCAAATCAATTTTATGTTGAGTTGTTGGTAAATGTAGAGAAAGTATGGGGAATGGTGGGATGGTGATGGGCAGAACAAGTGTTGACTGGAGGTAGAGATGCAGGTTGTTATCAAGACTGTATTTTCTGCTTTCAAAGTCCTGTTCACCCATGTTTTTCCTTTGGACACCTGATTTTTGTATACTGTTCACCAGATTTATGCTAATTGTGTCTAAAGCTCACTTTTGGGCGCAATTTGAGAATTCAGTTCAGCATGTGCTCCCAGTTGTCCACTGTACACTTGAAGCCTTTTTTTCTCTGATTTAGCTTCTCACCTATCCTTCCTTTCCATCAATTTATCCTCGCGTTGATGTCTGAACCTCTACCTGTTGAAATCCTACGCACTGAAATTCTCTTTAAATCCTGCTCTGCACCTCCATCTTCACAGACACCTCATTAAAGTGAAATCTCTGATTATTCCTCCAAATGTATCTGAAATAACTCCACAGAGATCAGTATCCCATCACCAACTGACCCTACATTTACACATGGACAATCCTTGACACTGGCCCAATTTCCTCAGAGCCAGCTCTGAGTGTCAGACTGTTCTGTCAACCAAGGCTTTCTGATTGGATCAGATTAACAGCCCCAGTCAGGGAACTCATATTCTATGAGGTCCACCTGGCTCACCTCATTGTAATGACTACAGTATCCTTCTTGATATCATTCTTCAATACGTGTGTTATCATACCTTCATTATATTAACTTAAAAAATCATGAAATATATTGATTTGGAGATGCTGGTGTTGGACTGGGGTGTACAAAGTTACAAATCACACAACACCAGGTTATAGTCCAACAGGTTTAATTGGAAGCACGCTAGCTTTCGGAGCAACGCTCCTTCATCAGCTCCGAAAGCTATTGTGCTTCCAGTTAAACCTATTGGACTATAACCTGGTGTTGTGTGATTTTTAACAATGAAATATATTGTTTGCCTGGGCACTGGAGCTCTGGAGTGCTCTGTATTATAATGTTAATTCATATTTAATATTTAATTGAGGACTTGAATTTTGAAGGATTGTGGAAAATGGATCAATTTCAAGGTCATGTTGCGGCTGTACAGGACATTGGTTAGGCCACTGTTGGAATATTGCGTGCAATTCTGGTCTCCATCCTATCGGAAAGATGTTGTGAAACTTGAAAGTGTTCATAAAAGATTTACAAGGATGTTGCCAGGGTTGGAAGATTTGAGCTATAGGGAGAGGCTGAGGCTGTTTTGCCTGGAGCATCGGAGGCTGAGGGGTGACCTAATGGAGGTTTACAAAATTATGAGGAGCATGGATAGGATAAATAGGCAAAGTCCTTTCCCTGGGGTCGGGGAGTCCAGAACTAGAGGGCATAGATTTAGGGTGAGAGGGGAAAGATATAAAAGAGACCTAAGGATCAACTTTTTCACACAGAGGGTGGCACATGTATGGAATGAGCTGCCAGAGGAAGTGGTGGAGGCTGATACAATTGCAACATTTAAGAGGCATTTGGTTGGGTATATGAATAGGAAGGGTTTGGAGGGATATGGGCCGGGTGCTGGCAGGTGGGACTAGATTGGGTTGGGATATCTTGTCGGGTTGGACCGAAGGATCTGTTTCCATGCTGTACTTCTCTATGACTCTATCTGTGTTGATCTGAAACCAAAGCAGAAATTGTTGGAGAAACTCAGCAGGTCTGCCAGTGTGTGTGGAGAGAAACCGTGTTAATGTTTTGAGTCCATTATGTGTCCTCTTTAGATTCTGCTTAGTCAGGGTGTTGCCGTGATGATGCAACAGACATTGTCTGTCTTAATGACTTTTTTAAACATGTACCAATAGATTCAAGAACAGCTTCTTCCCACTGTTATCAGACTTAAATGAGGACTTCTCATATATTAAAGTTGATCTTTCCCTGCACTTTCTCTGTAGCTGTAACCCTAGATCCTGCAAGGTATGACTTGTCTGGATAGTACGCTGAACACTAGTTTTGCTGTATCTCAGTAAATGTGACAATAATAAATCAAATCTAATCAAATCAAATTCTTCTGATCCCCAAGCTTCTTAGTCGATCCAAGTTCTTTCAGTTCTTTTCTGCAATCAAAGGTTAATTGGCAAACAAATTGTTGTAAAAGAATTGTTCAGTCTTTTGATCAGTGGTTGCAATTATGGCAAATGGTTGGAGAGATTGGTTACTTCAATCTACAGAAAGCAATAGATGCTTTCTCTGTTGCATAGTGAAGGCTTCTGCTCATGTATTGTTCACACGATTTCTGTATATATGCCTAGGAGCTAATCAGAAAGTTATTACCATCCTGATAACTCTCAGCCTCCGCAAATGGTCTTGATGTTGCAAATAAAAAGCAATCTCTTTCTTGTTACAGAAGTTGTTTTGCACACACCCACCATGCTCTGGCATGCTAGGCATTTCCCTTCCACACTTTAGCAAAGTGATAGTGTAAACACGGCTCACAATGAGTTCCAGTAACTTGTTTTCAGAAGTGCGATGACTCCTACCATAGCAGTTGCATTCTGACTTAGTCCTCACCACAAAAGGAAGGAAAATTCAAACGATGTGATCTTTACAGTTGTATCCCATGGACTAGTGTGACTAGAACAATGGTGCACTCCTCTCATGTCAGTGCTGAAGTGTGAAAGCGATGGCGTATATTTTTAACAGAGCTGGGGCCAACATTTTCTGGGAAAGTTAATCAGAAATGAGTAATTAACTAATAAGCAGGGTATGGAGTTTGGAAGAAAGAGATAAAATGCTTGGAACAGGTCAAACCATAAAAGATATATAAAAAGGTAAAAGCTGTGGAAAGAAAATCCTGTATGAATGTCAAAATACAAAATCGAAAAACAAAGTACTGCAGTTGCTTTAAATTAATAATGAAAGATATTAACCCACATCTTCTGATCAGGTTCAGAAAGCTTGGGCAGAACTTTCCAAGGCTACCTGAAGCTTTTAGTAGGGTTGGCTGGGGAACCTCATTGGCCAGCAGGCAAAAATTCACTTCTTGACATTGGACTAAACTTTTGATTTTGTGTTCTCAGAAACTTTCACGTCAGTTTATGATCAGGAGTCTCTTTTGTATTCATTACAACGCGATGAATACTCATCAACACCCCAGCCTGCTGGTGTTCCATTACTGTGCACAATTTTGTTAAAGTAAAAACAACAAGCATTTTTGTTCACAAATGTGACTATATGTAAGAGATGTACTTGGTTAGTTAGACCTCTCTGTGAGGACTGGTGAGCTTAAAGATTTTCTAGTACAAAAACAAGTCTTGAACAGATGCTTGTCTTGAGTGAAGCCTCAGTGCGTGGAACAAACATAGAAATGTCAAGCTTCTACAATTTAATTAGTGTTAGGAGAGAAGACTGAGCCAGCCACTTCGACTGCCCAGTCCAGGCAGTGATGATGCCTCACTCAAGTGAACTGGAGAGGGGCAGTAAGCATGCCTGAATGAGAAACAAGGCTAATTTAAACGGGACAACTTTGGGAAAGTTTGCTTGTATCATAAAATTTAAATCAACAAAACATATTCAGAAGTGGGCAGGAATTAAAGTAAAGAAAGTGAATGGAACTGAAAGGGTATAGTTATAGAGAACAGTTTAATGTTCCTGAGGAATGGCAGAAGCAAATGGGACAAAGGGTGGAGAGTGACTCTTTTAGGGGTAACAGGACCACAAGGGGGCAGTCAGATATTTAGGATCAGGAAAATGATGTGCTCACTTGTAATGTTGGTGAGGAAGAACAAGCAGTTGAACGATCTGAGAGGTGTAGGGTATTGCTGTGCAATGGGACTTGTATGGGAGTAGGCTCAGCTGGAAAGGAAGGCTTCTGAAAGGACTTAGTGAAAAGACCCAGATCAAGAACGTGTAGGGAAAAGCTGAACAGAGAGAGAAAAGAAAACAAAATACAATAAAACGTAATGGAATGAAGTATAATAAGAAGGGAAGGTTAGAGAGGGAAAGACTCATCTGTAAAATTGATCATAACCTCCTCTCTCTTCAAGACTCTTCTTGAAATGAATGGTAATTGTGAATTGAAAACAACTGTTTATCCCATTATTCATTCACTTTTCTAAAGAAGAGCAATTAAGAATCAGAAGCAATGATGATTAATGGGCAAAATTCACAAGCTGGTATTCAGGACTATTCAAAGCAGACTATATGTTAACATTCAGAAGAAAGGGAGTGAGGAGTTATGCACAATGAAACCACCATTTTGTAAGGACTGCATCACAGGGGTCATTGATGGACAGCAATTGAAACATTGACAAAAACACAATGTTAATAAAATGTGCATAAATCCAGTTTCTTCACAAATTAGCTGTACGTGCAGAAAAGCAATAATGGGTTATGAGGAATAACCTTTAAATATTCAGGTTTTCATTTATGACACAAGCAGTCTGATAAGAGGCCAAAGGCATTATTTATTTATGTTATACATTTGAACTAAGAACATCTGATCAAAACTTAATGTTAAAAGATAAAGACTTTTATGTCAAATGTTGCATGAACTGAACTAGTAAGACTCTTATAATTGATAAGATAAAGAAGACAAATAAGGAAAAAACATTCATTGCCTGTGCAACCTAAGTTAGTAATTGGCTGGGAACTTAGAATAAAGGATGTGGAGCAACCAGTAGTGATTGAGGTTCAGTTGTACATCTACCCAAGAGTTAGACCTGATTTAACCTGTCTAACCTTTCCTGAGTAACTATTCAGGTAAGTAAGTCAGATGGTTTATATAATCCTAGCAACTCTGTGATATTTAAGGAACATGAATTATTTTAACTAGTAGAAAATGGATGGATAAAGTTAAAATTTGTCTTGCAGAATTTTTGTTAATCAGTTGCTATAAATAAATGATGCTGGTTAGAGTCTCATATTCCAGGCAGTATTCTATTATGTTTGGTGGGGGACTATGTACTGTCATTTTTTTTGAGCTGATCAATTTCCATGTTGGTAGATATCAAATAGATAAGTGCAAATGAGCCAAAAAGCTGAATGAAGTTAAAGAACATTTTTCCATTCAACAGGACATCAGATTTGTGCTGATAACAATCACTGAGCTGATACAATGCATGTCGTGTTATCTTTGACAATGTGTTCTGGTACTTCAAAGTTTATTTTATGATTAATGCCAATGTACAATGTCTTCTCAGATTGAGATGATTAAAAATCTGAACATTGGCAAGCTATTCATTGTGGCTGTCATTTTTCTTTCAAAATTTGAAGAATTATTTTTGATTGCTTTGAGAATAAACATGAAAACATTACCATACTTCTGTTCAGTTTCCCATATGTCTGTTAACACAGATGCCACAATATATTTCCATGTAGCACAGCAATACATCACTGAGTATTGTGGGTGAGGTTTTTGGATGGATACTATCAAAGCCAAATTTGACCTAAGACTTTTGCGTGTACATCATTTCCTTAAGTATCACTTGTTAGTGATCAGGAAAAGGACCCTAATTCTTCCACTTACATTCCTCACAATTTGACAACACTGGCCTCCAGTTGTGAAGTCCAAACTCAATATGAAAATGTCTCAAACATTGCTCACTTACATCAATCTCCCTCACCCCGACATCAACAATTTAACCAAAACAACATTATTATCTCAGAAACCACATCAGATGTGGAAAATGTATATTTTTCCTTTTTGATTTTGTTTCCAACTCATGCTTCAAAATTGTTTTTGTAAGGCCTTGCATTTAACATGGTGCACTGCTGATGATGCAGGAGACCGAAGCAAATGGTACTCCTGCTGCTCCTGGCCCGCAAACCTACCTCATCAGACAGGAAGAGTGTAAATGCGGTCTGTCATGTGGGTTAAAGTATTTACTAGGTTGCCTGAAATGAATACTGACAACGAATGTTGAAAAGAGGTCCTTTGCCCCTGAAGGAGATTG
Source organism: Chiloscyllium plagiosum (assembly GCF_037043375.1). Classification (NCBI taxonomy): domain Eukaryota; kingdom Metazoa; phylum Chordata; class Chondrichthyes; order Orectolobiformes; family Hemiscylliidae; genus Chiloscyllium; species Chiloscyllium plagiosum. The sequence goes on along the minus strand of NW_028270154.1, from coordinate 50,968,155 downwards.
ATGCCTGACAGCATTTGATTGACTTCATTTTTATGCCATTTTCAGAATAAACATGATTTAAATATTTAAGGAGTTGGAGGAAATCACCATTTTTAAAGGAGCTGAAATTACATATGTACAAGTCACTATATCTGGCTTGGTGGGTGCAGCTTATGTTTGGCAATTTTTGATTGAACTGAACAATTGAAGAGCTGTTGTTTTGGTGATTAACTTTATTGGCTTCGGTAGTTATCAGAAAGGATTGGAATGTTGCTTTGATTATCTCTGGTGCTGTCCCAGAATTAGCAGCAACAAGAACTCCAGTAAATCTAAAAACAGCAAGCTGTGGAAGCTCAAAAAAGCTGAGAAATGTAAAGGAATCAAGGAGGCTTTGCATCATGCACCAAAACCTTTTTCTTTAATTCATTTGTGGGACTTGGACATCACTGGCTGGCCAGCATTGATAGCCCATCCTTATTTGCCCTTGAGAAGGTGATGGTGAGCTGCCTTCTTGAATCACTGTAGTCTACTTACTGTGGGATGACCCACAATGCCAGTAGGGAGGGAATTCCAGGATTTTGACCCAATGACTTTGAAGGAACGGCAGTATATTTCCAAGTCAGGGTGGTGAGTGGCTTGGAGGGAAACTTGCAGATGGTGGAGTTCCCAAGTACCTGCTGCCCTTGTCCTTCGAGGTGGAAGTGGTTTGTGGGTTTGGAAGGTGCTGTCTAAGGATCTTTTGTGAATTTCTGCAGTGCTTATTGTAGATAGTACACACTGTTACTACTGAGCGCTGGTGGTGAAGGGATTGAATGATTGTAGATGTGTTGCCAATCAACCAGGTTGCTTTGCCCTGGATGGTGTCAAGCTTCTTGAGTGTTCTTGGAACTGCACCCATCCAGGCAAGTGGGGAGTATTCCGTCACACTCCTGACCAGTGCCTTGTAGATGGTGGATAGATTTGGGATGTCAGGAAGCAAGTTACTCGCTGCAGAATCCCTAGTCTTTGACCTGCTCTTGTAGCCACTGTGTTTATGTGGTAAGTCCAGTTGAGCTTCTGGTCAATGGTAACCCTAAGGATATTGACAGTGGGGGGTTCAGTGATGGTAATACCGTTGATTGTCAAGGGGCGGTGGTTATAGTGTATCTTATTGGTGATGGTCATTGTCTGGCATTTGTGTGGCATGAATGTTACTTGCCATTTGTCGACCCAAGTCTGGATATTGTCCAGATCTTGTTGCATTTGAGCATGGATTATTTCAGTATCTGAGGAGTCACAAAAGGTGCTGAATACTGTGAAGTCATTGGCGAACATCCCCACTTCTGACCTTGTGATAGAGGGAAGGCCATTGATGGGGCAGCTGAAGATTGTTGGGCCTAGGACACTACCCTGAGGGTCTCCTGCAGAGATGTCCTGGAGCTGAGATGACTGACCTTCCACAACCACAACCATCTTCTTTTGTGTCAGGTATGACTTTAAGGGGAGGTGATGGCCTAATGGTATTTCACTTGACTATTAATCCAGAAACCCAGAACAATGTTCTGGGGACCTGGGTTCGAATCCCACCATAGCTGATAGTGGAATTTGAATTCAATAAAAAATAATCTAGAATTAAGAGTTGACTGATGACCATGAAATCATTGTCAATTGTTGGAAAAACCCAACTGGTTCACTAATGTTGTTTAGGGAAGAAAATCTGCCATCCTTACCCAGTCTAGCTTACATGTGACTCTCAATAGCCCTCTAAAAAGGCCTAGCAAGTCACCTCAGTTATATCAATCACTAGACAGTTACAAAAAAGAACTAAGTCTCTTATCTCAACATCTTTTGTCAGCAGTACATCACATTGTTCAAACTTCAACAAGCAGGCAACAGCTCATCTAAATCACCTAGCAAGGACTGGAGTCACAACCTAGACTGGACACAGCAGTGCTTTGGCTGTGAAGGTTATGATGATTATCAATGACTATCTCACAGGCTCATTCCAGGGTCCCTCAAGTGATGTGAGCAACAGCAATTTACTATCCAATCAATCATATGTCGGTAATGGGTAGCCTCTTTGCAAGGACAGTAATACATTGCTTTTGCAATGACGATCAGGAGGACAGATCTCTTGCTTACTCCCACATCATTGGCCATCTCCTGGCACAAGGATTCATTTGCTGCATGTATAATCTCCTCTGTTTTACCAACGAGAAATCAGTATGTTTTGCAAAAGGAAGAGTTTCCACTTGTTGAAAGTCCAGTTGGTTTGTGACTACAGGCCCTGCACTAATGCATTTAGAAAAACCTTTCAGGACAGGAAGCAGAATTCATTGACTTTTCATTTTTTTTAACAAAAAATTTCCAGGTGTGTCGTAAAAATTTATTAGACATATCTTAGAAATTACAAACTGCATTCACATGCAAATAGACCTAACTTGGACTGAAGTGAAAGTATTTTCAAACCAATATAAGTTGTATTTCTTTCAGTGATGTCTCATCAGGACAATACAGTCATTCTCCAATTGACACTGTCAGTGTTTCAATGACTCAGTAATTCCTCTTGACATTTTCCACATTAAATAGCACTTTAAATATTCTGACATGAATTGATTTGTTTTTAATTGTCATAAGCATGCTTTGATAGAGTAGCTGTTTTCAGTCTTTATATTTGAACAATGAGAAGTAAAGTCAATGCACAAAAATAAAGTAGTCATGATTCGGAGATGCCGGTGTTGGACTGGGGTGTACAAAGTTAAAAATCACACAACACCAGGTTATAGTCCAACAGGTTTAATTGGAAGCACACTAGCTTTCGGAGCGACGCTCCTTCATCAGGTGATTGTGGAGGGCTCGATCGTAACACAGAATGTATAGCAAAAATTTGCAGTGTGATGTAAATGAAATTATACATTGAAGAATTGATTGTCTGTTAAGCCTTTCATCTGTTAG